>NC_054084.1:9404139-10089139 GCF_017562075.2 Anopheles merus
TGTTTCCAGTTGGTAAAAAGGCAACAAAGCGCTGAACGCTTTGTTGACGATTTGTCATCCATTTATGCGTTTATAATCGCCATAACAATTAAATGTGCCATTCTGTGGCGCACCTCGTGTGCGCGTGGCAAAACCGATGCTATCACGTGGCCCCACCATCATCAAGCACGGAGCAGCTCGGTTGTCCCGGTGAAGGCTCCGGATGATTCATGGAACACCGAACTTTAGCACTTTAGTGGTGCTGGTGGTGGTTGTTAGGAGGGAACGGACCATCTTTATCTTCCATCCAAGGAGGCTGAGATGATGGGTATCGATTTCGAATGAATCGTTTCTGCTGGAGGAAGTTTCCTTCGACTGGTGGTTGGTCGGCACAGGGGATGGCACTGTGATTCCACCGTGTCGTTAAATCTTGCTTGCCGGTGTCGGGAAAACAAATTCAGCAATTCGGCCCCGTGTTCTTTGGACGAGCTCAATCGAGCTGGTGCTAGATAGCTCTTTGGCTGTAGTTTCGGTTTTATGCGATCGAAGCGCGAAAGAGAACGAGCGAGGATAAAGGGTGCCAGGGAGGGCAACCACTAATCCTCGCACTGGCCCCCTGTAACCGGAGTGTAATAAAAATTTTATACCTCAAGTATTATTTCTGGCACTGCCACTCCCGCGGTGCGGTAAGCAAGGTCCCAGTACCGGTCCCAGGTTCCGCTCCAAGTGGCCAGTAAAACTAAAATAGTATTGCTTACTCCCGGGCCGCCTTGGGCACTTTGAAGAAGTGCCCGAAGCAACCATTGTTCTCGACCCGACCCGGATACTGGGATTTGCGTTGAAGGAGTCGTTTCCCCCCCTGCCCGATTACACCGATCCTGGGGAATGGAAATAAAGAGATCGATAAATTATGCCCACCATTGTTCGGCTGGTCCAATATCGTTTATGTTACGACCGGTTTTTGTTGTTTCCCACCCATTTGCTATGCTTTGGTGGATCGATTCCAGTGCACGGTGGGGGCGGTGGTGGTGGTTTGGTTTTTCTTTTTTTCGGGGCGGCACATTTCACGCATGATTGAACTACAAAGGGCTGATGCTACTTTCGAGACGCCTTTTGCTCTACCGGTTTTGCCCAATTTATTGAGGATATTATACATTACCCCCTATCCTCCCTTTCCCACGCGTTTCTATTCACCTTTACGGTGCAAAAGGCTCGGATAATGGTGTCGGTTCTTTTGTACAGTACAGCTCTCGTCGTTCGGGTGGCTAAACCCGTTGCTTGTGGATGGAAACTTTTCGGGCAAGACACACTCCAACACGAGCCACTCGGAATAGGTTCAATCAAACTTTTCCCCCCGACGCGGTGTAGAGCCACTCGCGGCGTTCGATAGAGCCCCCGGGGGCAACCCTAACATTTTTCCAACTCTAATGAATTTCCCATCCACTTTCGCATAATCTCCACCCAAGCCCAATAGCGCCGTGGCGTGCGGCCCGACCCGGCAATCGTGCAATACAGACGCAAAACATCAGCCCGCACTGCGTCGTTTGGTCCTATTACTCTTCGTAGCCGAGAAACGGAGGCACAAAATAAACGCGGAAAAAAGATACGAACAACCAAATCCGACTCCACGCTCCACTTTCCCTCCACCGGGCATGGGTAATTTCAGTGCACACTGAATGTTTTAATTGTCAGCGAAATAAATGGTGCAGAAAATTGTCTCATTTTTCCTTCCCTGTCCTTGCTTCCCGGCGCCTGTACTTGCGCCGTTCTTGCACGCAAACGATGAGAAGATGGTGATTGCTAGGCGCATTTGGGAATGGGATAGCGAAAGTTGCGATGCAAGTTTGTGTGATGCGCGCTAGGCCAGCTCATAAGAAAACTGCTGCCCGTTCACCACCAGCACCTCCTCGCAAAAAGGGGAGAGACTTGAGGATAAGTGGCCGCCGTCGGATCCTCTGCAGAGCGCAGGCAAAACGGTTTCGCGTCCGATAACGCGCTGCTTGGCTGTTTTTGCGCTACCTTGCGAAATGCTGCCCGCCAGCGCTTTTGTTCTTCGAGAATAAATGGTCTGAGCAAGCAAAGATTGTGACAGTTCATTTAGCACACTGGCATGGATAATTCTGCCGAAAATGAGGGTTCTCTGATTGCAAACGGCATCCGAAGTAAGTTTTGGTTGGGCTGAGGAAGATAAAATGCATTTGTGTATCCGAAAGAATGCTTTTTTGGAGAGTGCGCTCAAATGTCACAAAAGTGGGAAGGTTTAAACCAATCCCAGATTAGCACTCGGTAGCACTTTTGCAGCAGCAGCAGCAGCAGTGGGATACAGATAAATCGCCCTTTTTAGCATACTTCTCCGTGCGAGCGCGCTCAAGTGAAGCAAAACCAGCGCATACCGCATACCGAAAACTCCGCACTCGAGCAACGGGCCAAGCCACAATCTAATCCTAAACATCAACAAGACATCTTCATACCGCAAGCCGCTGCTTGACGCCGCGACTCAAGAGCAAAGAGACAGAGAGAGAGAGAGAGCGTTCGACAGCTTCGCGCGCTCACAATCCGGGCTGGCAAGGTCGTAGGCAGGCTCGCTTCTTGCTCGCTCTACGCTGCCAAACGTGCCCGAGCGTCCACAATCTTCAATCTCGCAAAATTCGAACTAGAAAAGCGCCCGAATGTGTAGCAAAAACGCAAATAGTACCGCGTAGGGTAGAACAGAACGCAGCAGCAGCTTCGGCTAGAGTGCTGTGTACTACTACTGCTGCACGCTGCTCTTCGCTATAATAATATTATCGATTAATGATTTTGTGTCTGCACATGCGTGTAGCCCGTTTGGAGGTTGATGGTGTGTGTGTGTGTGTATGTATGGGTATGTTTATGCAAAGGGATGGGAAGCGAGAAGGGGTGGAAAGCACAAGCGACGTTTCAGACGAATTTGGGACCCGTACCGGTTCCGGTTGATTTCGATATTTTGGTAACGGAAAGGCAGAGCTTTTGGCGAAAAAGGGAACAAAAAGGAGGAAGCTATGTGCTGGTGGAAAGATAAAATATATTTCCTATCACGTGAAGGATTGATAAGGCTCTCGAAAGCTTGTTGGTGGATTTAGCAAGAAGGCTACTTTGGACTACACGAGCTCAAAACGTGTTTGCAAATCTTTTTCTGTAGATTTGAGCAAAAATGCTCTGTAACAATAAAGCTCCTAAATGTATACTATTCAAAAGTGTCGTTGTTTGTCGAAGTAAGTTTGAATTCTTCGTATGTTTAATATATTATTTAAATGCAAAAACCGTTTTGTTTGATATTGCAATGCTAAAGGGTAAATTAATTTCATTTAAACATTTAGAACAACAAGAACACAAAATACTAAAGTAAATATACTAAAATTCTGAAATATAATAGATATTGCATACCTTTAGGCGCTCTAAAAGCACAAATTTTATCAATATTCACGACCTTGTTTGTAATACAAAATTGCCTCAATAACATGGACTTGTCCACCAATAAAAGGACCAATGTCAAGCAAGCAGCTTGCCAGTGGCGCAAGAGAAATTGTTACGTGAAAAATCCATCACAAGTCAATTTAAGCTCGACATCGATTCGCAACCCTCTTTTTGCCGCTCTAGCACTAATGCGCTAATCTTAACATTCAAATCACGTTCAGTTCAATCGGATTGCAAGAGTGCAATAACACAGGCGAATGTGTGCTGAACAAAAAAAAGACGGCACCCCTACTATCCTACTTCAACCATTCAAGTACCGAACTTTACTAGTCAACGACTCCCTGCCCCGAAACGAGTGCTTGGGAAAACAGAGGGAAAAGCCGGACCGTGCTTCGTACGGTGCTGGCTCGGTGCTTTATACCTTCAATGCGACAATACGATTGCCCCAAATCAGTGTCGCCTAAACACACGGGCTCCACCACGGTACACACCCACTAGACGTCACGGCCGATTCCGGTCATGGCAGCTTCCGAAAACCAGCTTTCCTACACACATACACTAGCATACATTCACATACACACACACTCACACACCACAAAAAAGGCCTGATACCCGGAAACTGCAGTAAAAACAAATGTCAACATTTCATCGCCGATACGGAATGCAGTTCGGTGTTGGTGCTCAACGATCGGTGGATCGCAATTTTGTGCTCCGTTTTTGGGGCTCTTTCTCCCTCTCTCTCTCTCTCTTAGCTCATTTTCCCTTTATCTCTGTCTCGCCTTTATGTTCGGCCTCGAACATTCCACCACCATTGATGATGAACTGCAGCTGACAGCAAAATTCGGTCCAGTGCACATGAGTGTGTGCTTGACATTGTTCGGCAAGCGGAGCGAAGTAGTTTGCCGAATGCTCATACACACATACATATAGTGCTCGAATTGTTCCATGCCTTGGCGGTGGAACTAGTGTGGAATAGAGTGCCTAGGTTTAAATCCCACTGGCCACTAGGAATAAAACATAGAAGAAAACAGCCCCGAAGGAGGGCGAAAAAATGCAAGCTTCAGCTAAATGTTATTGCTTCATTTATGTTTCCCGGTTGGATTAAGTCGCTCTCCACCTCGGTTGCTCACATTTTTGAAAAACCTTTTTTCTTTGGTTCACCGAGCCGGATATATGTGTGTGTGTGTTTTGCCAGCTGGCTCGTACGTTCTTGTTCGGTGAACTTCGATAGACTCCAGTTTTGAGGCGAACCACTTCCTTCCCCACGGTCAAACATGCCAGCATATGCTGAGTGCATCGAGCAGGCTCCACGGCAAAGTAAAACAAACCGGAAAGAAGTGGTCCAACCTGGGTAGAAAACTTGTCCTCCCTGTTCTTTTGCTTCGAATGTCACACAAAACCGTGTACATCGAGTGTCGGTTGCCTCTCGTCGGCTGCCATTATACACACACACGCACACATCGAGAGACAATTTGCACAGCAAATTAAGCCCCGGCCTTGGTACCGGGGTCGGATGTTTTATCAGATTTTTTTCACAATCAAGATCATCAAGACAGGTCACCCAGGTGCCGTGGTGCTGTGCCATTTTTGTACCATGCCTTTACCCAACCCGTATGGTGCGTTTTGGCGCACTTTGGCCGCACCGTAAGAGCTCTAGCAGTCCGGAGGATGCCGCTGCCTTTTGAGATGTCCCTCTTTTGTTTCGACACGCTGATTGTGTGCAGAAATGGAAATGAGAGAAGAACTTTTTTTTCTCTTCAGTTGTTCCTCCGGAACGCACCCGCTGCAGGACGGTAAAGTTTTTTTTCCCACTTTTGACCGGAAATCACAGCGCACTCGTCCGTTGGCTTGGCACTGTTTTCCCGCCCCGTTGCTTTCTGCCTAGATCGTTCATTATAATTTCGACACCTCTCGTTCGCACGCACGCGGTGGTGGGACCCCGCTTTCAAACGAGAGTCATTATATCACCTGGACGTGGGGACGTTGTCGCTCGGCAACTGTCGCTGCGATGGATGCATACGGTGACAATTGAATTTTTGCACACCAGCCTTTTACGTCACGCTGACCTAATTTGATGGTAAGGCTTGGGAGGGTGGTGCTTAAGCCGGCCGAAGAGGAGCAAACTCAGCCGCAATCAGTTTCCTGTTTCAATTATTTTACCTTGTTGCGGGTAAAACGCTCTACACGTTACTCACTTTCGTATGAAGTTGGAGAGTTTTATGGTTTAGATTAATAGAAGACATACGTTTAAAGATGTTCGCGTAATTTCTGGTCAGAAAAATGGTCTCAGAACAAACGAGTAAAATGAAAATGCAATCAAACGACGCAAAGTACTGGGCGTCTCCATGAAGCATTAATTTATTTTCACAAAATTAAACCACTTGCTCTGTTCCAAACTTTTCTCTGTAGTTTGAACCATGGAAATGCTACAATATAAACAGCAGCATCAATTGATTGCCATTACTCTACTTGCTGCCACGCACATCACCATTACTACATTCGTATTTTCGCTTCCGGTTCGAATGTTATACACTCTTCTCCCACCCTAACGACGTGTCATTAGCTGCAGCTCCCTGTGACCTTTTTCGCTACGAATCAGCCAATTTGTACCGAGTGCTTCCTACAGCGCGCAAAGTTGATTTCATTCCCAAACTTATCATTAACTGCAGGGAATGGTTCGCTCCTTTCCCCTGGCGACCGCGCGTCTTACAAATCAGCCTTGATGGTCAACATCATCATCATCAGCAGCAGCAGCAGCACCATCACCAGCGACGTCATCTACGCGCGCGCTCAATCTGAATATCGTTCCACTACTACACGAGCCTCGGGCAAGCGCTTGTTTGTTTGTAAGCAATCGGCCCAACAGCGGCTACACAACATCTTTTGCCGTGGCTCGCGCGTACTGCTCGAATAAATAATTATGCAATCACCATAAAAATAAGGTCTCCCGAATGGTCACCAGCGCACGGCTTGTGGCCCGTGATTGGATGGGAAGAGGAGAGAGAGAGAGAGAGGCAAGAAAAATGAACCACAGCAACAGAAATAAATGACACGTTGACATCATCCAACCACAGTGGGGGACGTGCGAAAAAGGACGACTAAGCGACGGTGGCGGGAAGGTTAACTGCTGCTAACTTTGACCACCAACCGAGATGGCAGAGAGGAAACAGGGAGGAAAGTTAAGCTGGCCCGAGAGCGCGGCATGGCATTGTGTATTGTCCCTGCTTTCCATTCCTGGAGCGGAACAAATTATGCGGTCAGTTGGGAAATAATGTATGACGTCCGAGACGGTTTGCTTCTTGGAAGCTCTTAGCTCACTCCGCTCACTTTGCTCATTTTCATTCGAAAATAACCCCTTTGCTCGGACCCATTTTCGGACCGAGATGCATGAAATGTGTATTTTTATTCCGATCTTGTACCGGGACAAAAATGGATTCTATAACAGCCCAAGCACGTAGAACCAATAAATCGGAAGGGTTTGCCACAAGGTCAACCGGCCCCCATTGAATCTGGTACATTGATGGAATGGAGGATGGGAAAGAAGAGTGCGAGATGGAAGTGATCGATCACATCGAATTGGTTGTACAGGTTTCGATCTGGGGGCAACAAATTTCCCGTTTATGGGTGCAATAAAATTTTCAAATTTCTCACACAAACACCCTGCTTGAGGGGCTTGTTCGGAAGGAAGCCATTGGAAGTGATTGCATGGTAGCAGGAAAGTTTACAGACCGTTTTACTTTTAAGTTTAAGCGGTTGATTACTTTTACCAGTACGCAATACAACTAATTTGCTTTGCCAACTTTGTACAACTATACGAAGTTGCTCAAGGGCTTAAATCTTTTGAAAAGAAAATCCGTCTATTGCCCTAATTATAACATTTCCCAACTCATTTCAAGCTGCCGTGGAAGAAACAAATTAGTTTTTTCATCCAATTTCCGCTCAATCGATCTTTGGCTTCTGGTGCGATAGTTTCTCAGAAAGGGCTGCGTTCTTTTCACTCCTGCACACACACACACACGCGCGCGCGCGTGCACAAACACCGCGGTCTTTTGTCTAGTTGAGTAATGGTGTTCATTTCTTCCACCACTAAATAATTACTCCACACGCTCTGTGTGAGACCGACTCCAACCTTCCACTGGAGGGGCTGTTTTTTGCTTTTTTGTTATTTTTATGGCCAACTTTTCAAACCCCGAGTACACTTACACACCGTTCACTTACATGCACAACTCGTTACAAGCGTCTAAGCGCAGCGCTTGCTTTACTGAGGCATCCCGAAAACTTGTAACTGGGCCCACTACTCCAACGGAGCTCGAGCTGGACTTTAACTTCATCGGTAGCGCGCGTAACTTTAACCATTAAACGTTGCGGGGAAAAATGGGGAGAAAATTTCCATCGTAAACTTCATCCTGTCCTGCCGTAGCGGTGCGCAGTACAGTACTCGAGCAGTTTTGGAGTAGTAGCGGGGAGAGAAATATTGCTACTACCACCTGGCCCAGCGCCTGGGTTCATAAGCAAAACGCCACGGTTGGGCATAATAAATGCGCCCGAAGTTTGCTTTCCAAGTGCCTGGCCAAGTGTGGGTGAGCCTTGGGAAAGGGAGGGACGGTACAAAACTTACCCGGGGTGAAACCGTCGGGCAAGCAACATTCGGCCAGATTCTCGGTCGCACAGTGCGACACCGATGCGACTTTAATGGTTCCCCCGGGGACAGCAGACACCAAAGAGCATCCTCGTGCATCCAATGGGGTACAGGCTGTCGGGGAAGGGGGGCAAGTTTCTCCAGCACACAATCTCTTACCAAGATCGAAAAGGGAAGTTCGTTGTGTGTGTATGTGTGTGTGTGTGTGTGTGTGTGTGTGTGTTTTGCCCATTGACCAAACAACGAACCATTCCAGCAGGTGCTTCTGGTGGCGCTCCTGATAGCGATAGTGTGCGATGTCAAAAGGTCAACTCTTCCCTCGTTTTCCAGTATGAAATGCAAAACATTGCGAAGGGTTGGGGGAGGGGGGGGAGGCTACAAATTTATGGTGTCATTTCCTTCCGAGTCATTGTGCCGAACCCATCAAACTTGCTGATGAGGTAAGGGTAAAAAGTCATCATGGGGCTGGTCAACGGTCTTTAAAGCAACGGATGAGGAGCCAAGGAAATAAAAACACACTTTCCAACACAGAGTGATTGTATGTGTGAGAGAGAGAGAGAGAGAGAGAGAGAGAGAGAGAGAGAGAGCAGCAGAGCAGTTAAAGAAGGGTTCGCTTTGCTATCTTTACACACGCCTTGCAACCCCGCAGGGTCGGTCCCAAGCAACCGAGCAGAATGGTCAGCAGAAATATCGTGCCCCAGTGATGGGGTTTGGGTCCCAGTGCGAGATAGCATTGGGGATTAGTGGCTGTGGCTGTTTTGCTCTGTCACGAGAAGATCTCAGAAGGTCCGATTTAGGTCCGGTACCGTTGCTGCAAGCGATTTTGACTTTCAAAAAGAAGGGTTTAAAAGGATTATTTGTGCAAACGATCAGCTCTGGGGCGGGCGCGATAAAAAGGGGTGCCGGGTTCTGAGGGGTGGTGAGTGGTCTGTGAGATGGTCCGGAAATGTCAGCGGTTAATTGAGAATGACGTTTATCAGCGCGTGATTGAATGCTTGAGAGCGTACCGCGTCACGCTGTCCTTTAACCAGCAACCTAGAACTACTAATCAAAGTTCAGGGTTCCAGCGTACACCAGCTACTAACTGGCAATGCCTTCCTTTTCTTATGTACTTGATGTCTGTCCCGTATGTCCCTGCGCTGCTCTCCACCCTCCAGCCACGGCAACACGACCCCCAGCAAGACTAACGAAATGGTGTGATTGCATTGACATGCAAGGTTGCCTCTGCCCGGCGTGTGATATTGACGACCATTTGGAATGGAATGGATTTCCCGCCGTCTTACCTTGGACTTCCTTTCCCGACACCCACGACCCCGCCTTCGAGTGCGATCGATCGAGCGCGGTTTTCCTTGGACAGTTGAAGGAGAGAACGAACGAAAAAAAACCCTCCCCAGAGCTCACCAGAGTTTCGGCCAAGCTTGGGCAAGGTGCTCAGACGTCAATCGATTTTATCTCTTCTCCTCCGGCCACGGTGTTCCCTTGGTGGCACCACCACCACCGGTGTACGGCGTCGGAGTGTGAAATGAAATCGCGCTTTTACTATTGGTGATTATTTTTACAGTACCCGCTCCGGCGCAGGGGCAAACCGGGGGCTGCAATTTGAGCAGTGACTGGCAGTCGCGGCCCCGTTGGCCCGATTGGCGCTCGGCAGCGCGCGACACGTCGGTTTGAAGGATGATTTTTAAATATTCATGCCCAAAAACCCCGGTAGCCATTTTGGTGTGAAGGTGGTGGTGGTGGTGCTGGTGCTCATAAAGTGGATGTGTGTGTGGGTGTGCGAGTATGAAGCTTATGAGTGAATGATGAAGACGATAATGACATTTCTCGGGGCACTGGGTGGGCTCCGGCAAAAGCGGACGTGTTGGATGGGAATTGTTCATGCATCCTTTATCATCTGACTGTTAACTTTAATACACATGCTCATCTATGAGTGTGTGTGTGTTCCAACATTCCCTAAAAAAAACTACAAAACACACACCACAACCCACACGGAAGTGGGCTGGATACGAGCAGCACAAGCACCGCCGGTGCGCCGCGATGTGTCTAAATAAATATGCTTAAGCACAGCAAAAGGGCGGCGAGCAGAAAAGTATGTCACCGAGCGGCGTCACATCTTCGCACGGAGAGCATTCTCACGGTCATTCGTTTTCTTCTCGACAGCTTCGCAAACACTTCAAAATGCCTCCCCGCCCCACCTTTGCCTCTCCGTCTCCGTTCGGTCTCGGGCTACAGTCACCGTCGACGGGTCTTCTAAATAAGTAATTTATTTCCGGGCCGTACGGGCATGCTGGAGGTTTCTCAAGCACTCGGCAAACGTTCTTCAAAATCTACAATCTTCCTGTCCAGGCAAATGAACAGCTGCCGTTCGCCGCTGCAACCTGCAGTGACGCACCAGCCGTACCCGTATTGTTCCGTACCTGCTGCCAGTGGAATGTCCAGAATGTTGCCTTACGCCTGTGCTCCCAGCGCCTGGCACAGCACAACGCAAGATGCAAAGCCGGATGAATTTGGAGATAAAATTCCTCCCCAGCGTGTACCTGAATCAGGACGCGCGGGTTGCGCGTGAAAATGGTTTGTAGCGATTGCTCTATATCCCATCAGTTTCCCCCGGGGAAAAACAGACACACCAGCATGATCCTTCGTGCACTCGACACGCTCCATTAGCCCGTCCGGGGATGGCCGGGGAAAACCGTTCTACGTACTGTCACGGGCAAAACCGCCGGGCTAGAGCTAGTGCTAGAGGTCACATTTTTTGCACATCTTATAATCCTCCGTCAAAAAGCTATTCAGGGACATGTGTATGTGTAGTAGTAGTAGTAGTAGTAGTAGAGATAGAACAGTAGTTTCCGCACACCGTTTCCGGCAGTTCCTTTCTGGGCGTGGGCAAACGACATGCAAACGCTTGTCACATGTCCTTGCCTTCTCGTTTTGAACGCCGGGCAAACCCGGGTTGCCGAATAATGTGCTCTTCACCTTCACGACGAACAGTGCGCGGTTAAAATAACATGGCAAAGGTATTTAATTAAATTTTCAGCCCGTTTGATGCTCATCCACTTTAGCTGTGCGGTGGCTAGAGCGACATTGAAATGTGTAAGGAAGGGAGGAGATATGCTGTGTCTACGAGTTACTATCCATGAACGTAACGGTATCACATAAGGGATAAAGCCAACGATTGTTACATATAAGGTCGAATGCTGCAATTAGGGATTTTCCTAATCGGAACGATTTCTACAGAAAATTGGGATGGACTGAATGTTATGTTGTTGCATTCGAAAGATAATTGCAGCTTAGTTTCACTTTATCTCTCTGCTACGCCCTTGCGCATCATTGCAAAAGTTTCCTTTCGAATTTGCAACGCAGGTGAAAACGCCTAAATGTATGCAAGCACACCGTGTGCTTCAGTCTAGCCGGCGGTAAATTTCGCTTGCAGTCATATTTTCGCTTGCCTAAAATTATTTAAATTGCATTATTATTCGCATCGCACTTCATTTGCATTAGGAGCAAACGGGTAGCAATATTAACACGCGAACGCCGTGCAACCGTGCTGTGATCGATGTGGAAAGGCAAAAAAGGCTTTACTAAACCAGGCTGGGTACCGAAAAAAAACAAAAAACAAGAAAGCACCAGGTTCGTCGCTTGATGGTACGCCTACGCTGGAGCTTCCAAAAAAAACTTCTCTTTTTTATCTGTGTGCCTCTGTTTGCGGTTGAAATGGTCGAAAAGAATATTCTCCTGGGAGCCTCGCCGTACGACAGGACGAAGCCTCAAACGCTCGCCCAACGCTGTGCATGGTGGAGCGGCGGTGTCGTTTATCTCTGTCAGCACTAATCATATAAATTATTCTGCCACTTGCCTTGCCCGTTCGGCGGTCCTTGGTGCTTGGCAGAGCGTTTCTTCCCCCCTCCCCCCCTGCATTGTCTGCCGTACTGCCGTGCAAGGTAATGTAAAAGATGATGATGAGAAGCGGTGAAGCGGGAGGCAAGATGCTCTGGAAAATATGGAGCGCTTAGTGAATGATGCTGCTGCTGCTGCTGCTGCTTTAGTGGTTGTCTTTTTTTGTGTTTTGGTGTTTCGACCCGAGTGGTGAATAATAAATTCTCCAATAGGTTGCACTCGACCGTACCGTTGTTTCGGTACCGACGCTGCCGAAAGTGTTTGCCTCCGGGTGTCGTTTCTGGGTGGCAGATTCGGGGTGAGTTCGAGCTTGTGGCATTGCTGCTAGACCACTTCCGACCACACAAACACACAGCAAGAGAGATACGTTTGTTGCACACGTTGCATCGACATGTCGGTTCGGTGGTTTAGAACGTTGGCCGGGTTCTGGGGCTAGCTAATCGAACGGGGCTACCTTCAAACGTACACTGACCTACCACGCTGGATGAACTCACAGAAGTGAACAAACAAGTTCTACTCCAAACCATATTGCAAAGGAAGGAAACACAAAAGAAAACGATTCCCAGCGTATGCTGGCGTCTCATTCCGATGGAGTTGGGTCAGTTCTGTTTATCTTTGCAACTTTTCCATAGGCGCTGCTGCTCGGAAGGTCATTCCCGTCGGCCAAGGGAGCGAGCCTTTTGTCCCTGGGGGCATGTATGGGTGCGTTTGAGAGAATGAGTTGATGTTTGTTTTTCCGATAAGCAGATAATCTTTTGCCCAACTCGACTCTGGCTGTACGAGTTCTGTTGCAAAGCTAGTATTTCAAAAGGAGCACTTTAATCGAGCGTTCAAACCGATCGAAAAACATGCAAACCATTGCTCGGAACTATTCGCTGTTGTGTTCGTTTGCGAGAGGAAAGAACAAAGCAGCTCTCCACACTTTGATCGTTCGTCTGTTCGACTTGCGTTTGGTACAGTTTGTGCGTCGAATGCACTGCTCTGCTTACAGACAGGCCAATCATTGTGCCGGCAGCAAACTAATCAGCAAACAGAGCTCAAAGTCAGCGAGGCTTCCATCGTGCCAGCAAACACGAGACTCTGCTCTGTTGACAGGAGGAGCAAATCAAACAAAAAACCTCCATCACACACACACACACATGCAGATGAAACAAAACATTGCAATTGCGGCACATTTCTGCTTCGTTAATTATTGTTTGCGTAAAATTTGTACGCAAGTGTAGCGGAGCACTCGCAGTCAGCGGCTTAATGAAGTCCTGGCTGGTGCACAAAGAGTGCAGGCAAGTGGACGGTAATGGGCAGGGGAGTAAAAACCGACACTCGTTACTTGTGAATTTAGAACGTAAATAATGTCTTGTCGTGTGCGCCTGTGTCTCTCACTCTCGTCTCGGAAGCTCTCTGTATGCGTCTAATTAAAGGCCGGGCTACATTGATCGTACTCCGTAGTGTAATTTTTGTGAACGCGTACGCCATCTAGCGGCGGTGGGTTGAAGCTAGAGGCTGGTATAATTTATCGGTCAAAAAACGTTTTGGGTCGAGGAGCCTATAATTTTACCCAATCATGAATAGATATTCGAAGATGCGGAGAAATGTTGCTTAGCGTTTTGTATGAATGACGATTTGTCCAACAACAACAAATAACGGCCTACTTTGTTGCATTTTATGGACGTTTATCAACATTTCCTACGGCAAACAGTTAGCCTGGTCGAAACTTGATGAGACACCAAGTATGAATAATTTTGGCACTTAAATTATACCCACATCTAGCTTGCGCTGGTCGCCGCCAGATGCGCTAGTGAATATAAAAATTACACTTGCGAGTACGATCAATGTAGCCCGGCCTTAAGACCTTGGCTTTCAGCGGCAATGGTGGCAGTGTGTTGTAAGCAAGTGACGGCATACGATGGGCTTCATCCCATCGGATGGGAAGGGGGAAATATGTAACAGCGACTGGTCGCAACACTCACCATCACCACCACTAACCATGATGAAATAATGTAGCATGGTGTAAGTAGGTGTCAAGTAGCAACCGAGGTCCTGTGTTAGTGTGTCCTGCGTCACATTTGGCTCGACGCTGGCCCGTCCCTCTGTATGACGTTTGTACCGCTGGTGCTTGTGCGATGCATAAAGGACCTTTTTCCCTTGCTTGACTCTTGTTTTTCACACGTCGTCACTGTGTTTTGACCTTTGCCTCATGTTCCTCTATCTCTCTCTCTCTCTCTCTCTCTATCTCCCTGCCGCCTCTCTGCATGGGTCCAAACATCCTAAAAACATGGTATTTAATAAATGGTGTACTTCACGTACACGTCTGTACGTGTGTGTGTGTGTGTGCTTCAGTGCGTCATTACCTGCTTCACGGCCTACGCACAGATGCCGCAGTAAGAACGCATTCGCCCCATCCAGTACGCACTTGTGCATGTGTGCGTCTAATGGATGGCTCTTCTTAGTAGCTGGGCACACTCGTAGGGGAACAGGCGGCAGCGATAGCTTCACACACGCAAGACATTTTCGCACGCGGAAGGATAATTCCACTGCGAAAATAAAAATGCGCTATCGCAAGCGGTAATCCGGCACGATCATCTTCCCGGCCCGGTGGGACGGTGTGCGGTTACATCAAGAATGATGGCGTGGATCAGGAAAATGAAACACGGCACAATCGAAGAGGCACTCTTACCACCGCAGTCCACGAACCGTTTGCCGTGGGTGTTGATGAAAGTATCTCAAATATCGCGCGCAAAATAAGCGGTTTGGATTATTTGTAGGGCGCACCAAATAATGGCGATGCTGCTTCACCACCACACTCATGCATGGTGCAAGAGGTGTGTACACAAAGTGGTGGTTACAATGTTGCGAGTGGTCTTACTGCTAAGCCATGGCGGGCTATCATTGCTCGTTAGGGCGGCTGCTTTATTTCTAATTTTCCCCTTTGCAGTGCATGGGGTTTTATTGCCCCGTTTTGCCGATTTGGAGCCTAATACATTGTGTGTTGGTTTTGAAGAATCGCGCATGTAATGGGAAATAAAACAGCAAAGCAAACTCTCACCCCGTTTCACGCAGGTTCCCAGTGCCCTGATAAAACCCCCGGGTCGAGAGTAAGTGAACGCATACGTAATGTGCATGGGAAAGAAAAGATGATGATTTATATTTATTCATATTCTCTCCCAACTCCTACCCCCAACACGCGAAAGACATATATGCGCGGTTCTACGGCGGCTACTGAGTTGAAGGATTCGCTCGGTGCTTGAGCATTGTTTCGAGGTAGAATTACGTCGTGGTGGTGTACTTCGCAAGGGCAAAGCAACGCAGCAAGTTGCGGGAAGGACAATTTAGTGGCCGAGGGAGGAAAGGAAATGACGATAAAGTGGAATAGCCTTCAGGCAGAAAGGCAGAATGGACGACAGGCGTACGCTGATGCAATGATCCTCACATAAAACCCTGGGAGATATGACACGAAAGAGCGAAAGAAAGAGCGAGAGACACTGAGCGAGCGAGTTAGGTTGTTGTAACAAAAACACAATGTATGGCCAAGCGAGGGTTAAGGTGGAAGGCATGCAAGTGACCCCACCACTCACCACCACCACCCGGTGGCACGCAAGTGAAGAAGGTCGTTCCGTTGTGTTCATCTTCTTCAAACGAACCGAAAGGCAGCTGCTCCCCGAAGCTACTGCGACCCGCCGTTCTGACCTTCCGGCCGGGTTCGTCTTCTTCACATTCTTCGCCCCTGCGAATCGCTGACGCTCTCGGGAGAGTTACCAACGGTGGCAGGATATTTATAATTCTCATTTGGGACTGTTTGCGTTCATGTTTACACGATAATGGCATCAGTGGCGGCTCTATGGCTAGTGTCCGTTTCCTGCATTTCTTATCCCGCTTCTTAAGCCGTGGATTTTTTTTCGCCCTTTCATCTCCAAAAGCTCCACTTTTGGCTGTGTGTCTGCGTGTGTGTGTTTTTGGTGCTCGAATATGCACACACATAGATACACACACGCGGCAGACAAAGAAAGCCCAGCACAATGGTCGTCAGGACTGAAGCAGGCTCAGGCTTACCCATACTCCATTTATCTTCCCTTCCCATTTCCGTCGCCGTCCGGTGCCATTCACCTTATCAGCTGTGCCACATCACAGCCGCCCGTCTTCGGTGACCAGTCGTCCGGCCAGGATTGAGATCTATACCCCTTTTGTTTGGAAGCGGGAATGCTGCTGTCCAGTGCTTCGCTGTGTTTGGAGGAATTTGGATGGTTTGCTTTTTTTTTTGTTTTGCTGCGTCTTTTTGTTTATTGCCACGCTGTCAGGAGAATATCTTTTTTTTCTTCTTCTTTTTCGGTTTTGAGAAGGCATTTTGTTTGGTTTTGCACGGCCACGATATTGCGTTTCGTTTGCAGATTTAGTTTTGGACGTGACCCAACTCACCCAACCTCACATTTTCTGTTTTTTTTTTCGGAAAAAGAAACCTTAATCTAGAGAAACGAAAAAAAAAACAACGAGCAAGCAAGCAAAAAATGGAAAATCCTTCCCAAACAAAAACCGCCCGAAGCGCATAAATTGCACACACACACACAGACACAAAACGCACACGCACACAAACACACATATCTAACGTAAGTAGACCTTGGGCCTGGAGGTTTTGCGAAAGTTTATTGCTGCCCGTTTTCGCAAAGAGGGTTTGGCAGGGTCTGGGCCCACCGCTGCTGTCGTTTTAATTTTACACTGTAGAATCAAAAGGTTCTGCCGTTCCGGATTGCCTCCGCTGAAGCTGTTTCAGAATCAATGTACGAGTGGCTCTGCACACAAACACACACACAAACAGTGTCATGAATCGTTGTCATGACGCATCATCATTTGAGTGAAAGTAGTTACGCCTATATTCATTGCGCAAGGGAGGAGTGCAGAAGCACAGGGCAGAAGCACAGAGCACAGAGGAACGGCTAACTTGCTGCCTGCTAAACTTGCTTGCAACCCAGAAAGGAAGTTGGTAGTCGCCTCTGGGCAGGACATCGTCGGGTTTTGCTGCCCTCTTTATGACAACCGACGCTGATTAAATATGTCAGATTGGAGCTGACAGTTTTGCTCTACCCATCGGCCGTCCGCTCGATGGTTGGCTTGCTTTTGCTTCTCCTTTTCCGCTTCCAGTAGAGTGCTCCGTCTCCACTTTGGAGCTGATTTCGGTAGCGAAAACAGAAAGCGACAGATGGATTTTCAGTTTTACGAGCTTTTGAGGAAGGAACAAGGAACAAACATACAAAAAGCGAGGCAAAAAATAAATAAACCAACCAAACGATTTGCGCTAAGTTTATAATGATGCGTTCGCTGCTTTATGTGTTTCATTTTTTTGTTTGCATCACTTTCATCTTATTAGAATATAAATACTCCCACAGGCCGTGTGCCGTAAAGCGTGTGCCGGGGTGCATTACTGTCACATTTCAGCGAGGGTGATAAAAATAGAATGGAAAGCGGAGCGGCAGAAGCAAAGCAATCAGTTTAAACGACTTACGATTGAGGGTTTACGACACTCTGGCGGTTTATACGGTTGAGTTGAATGCTTAAGTGCGGTTTAATCTATGAAACTCATTCCACCTGCAAACAAATTGTGCCTTATCTTGCACTTTATTATGTTCTTCCCCTTTAAAGACATTACTTTCCAGTGGGCGTTTATTGCGAAACATCAATTAAATTCTATTCAATTTATACACACACACCGGCTCTTTAAACTTTCTGCTGCAAATGAATGCTACGCATGAACTCTCTCTCTCGCTGAAATTTGTGCTGCAAAAAAACGCGGCGTGGGTTTCCCGTTCTACTCCCATTGTTTCAGGGGTGCGAACGATTATCGGATAACTCCACTCTAAATCGCTCCTTTTCATTAAGAAAGTGTACGCGCCACGAGATGGAAGCGTGACTCTGGGTGGAAGAACTTGCTACCAGCTCCTAATCAGCCGCCACGCACTGCACGGACAGAAACGGTAGTCCGCCTCCGCCCCCTGTTTCCACCACCACCACAGCCACAGATAGCATGCGAAGGAACACTTTTCTATCAGCACTGTTCTCGGGTCGGGGTGTGAGATACGTTGTAGCAAACGGTTACTAATTAGCTTCGATCACGATAGAGACACCGTGGCGGGGACGGGGGAGCAGCAAAAACCGTTCCGGCCATGAGGAACATGAGAGAGGGGAGAGGGGCAAAAGACACAAGCCCTGCACGCCATTTTGCCATTTTGCCGGATGAATGAAGCCTCTCGATAAGGCGGAAATCGTTAATAATGACTTTTTCCTGCGCACGTCGCGCAGCGCGAAGACAAAGCCCACCGACCGTGGAAGGGGGCGGCGTGCTTTTACTAATTAAATCCTCCTACGTGCCATGGGTAAGGGGGGGGAGGGGAGGTGTAAATTTTACCCGTGAAGAATGCATTTCGCTTGTTCGAATGGCAATTGATTCATCGTTGGCCGCGTCCACACATTAGCGCACGGTTCGGCGAGTGGGTTGATGATTAACATTGTTATAAAATTAATTTCCAATTATTTGGCGCACAGCCGGGGTTTGCTAGTGAGAGGAAGGGAAACAATTACTCTCTCCTTTGATATGTTTTCTTAATCACACGCGTCGGCTCTCTAGACGACACTAAACAGTTTAAAAAGGGAGCACAGGGGCAGCAAGCGAGTGGAAGCAGCAAGTCGAAGATTAATTGCGTTTGGCGTGTAATGCTATTCCTGTGGTACCGGTGAGGGAGCGAGCCTGTCAAGCAACGCCTTCGTGGCATCGAAATACGCTTACGCTTGGCTGGGGTAGAACAGTTGGTTTCATAAATTGATTTCAGCACCAAACCTCAACGCCCTCATTTCGCCTCTCCAAAGCACGCCGTTCTACAAACACACATACACACAAACAATGTTGCCATCCCGACGACAACGGCTATGGTGGCAAAGATTTGCTGCCAACGGGGAGCGACTAACGAAATTAGAAACATGAATTATGCAGCCGTGCATGGTTTTGCTGCTGCTGGTGGTGCTGCTTGCTACCGAGCCGTGCCTCCAGCGGTAGAACCGTAGCTTTGATTGGAAGCTGGATGCACTGGCTGGCTTCGTTATGGGTGTGTGTGTGTGAGGGGTTTCCACCTCGCCAACAGTGGCTCAACAGTGTCTCGGCCCAGCAGCGGTGGGCACTGCTTAGTGGTGACGACAGATTAAATTTTGCTACAATTAGACTCGTTTTACTAAGCTGGCATGTCGTTGGATGGCGGGCGATTAGTAATGCTTTACAACTGTTGGAAAAACGTATAGCAAGTAAAAAACACAGTTAAAGAGGTAGTTTTGTGAGACGGATTACATATTTTGCATGAGTAAGCGCCTAAATGTATGCAATATCATGTCAAAAGTCCGATAAAAACAATTTGAGTAAGCTCAAAAGCCATGGAACCATCGAAAAACGCAAAATAATATTTGAATTTGATCTCAAACTGATTAAACGACATACTTTTAACACGTCATGCTTTATTCCTCACATAAATAGAATTAAGCCTTCCTTACCAAGCCGCTTAACGTAAAACACTGCGAAGAAATCGATGCCAATGCCCTTTAGCCCCTCCGCTCCACTTGAGCTGGGCAATAAAAACACTCTCATTAGGGTGCGCTTGAACACCACCCCAATCCCGGAAGACCGTGCCCTTTTTGTGTTCCCGTATGCTAATGCGTGCCGTTAACATTGAACTCCGCCGCGCACACAAAGAAACGTCACAGGCGCAAAAAAAGAATTAAAAAAAAGCCATCACCCAGCGTCCAGCAAAGGCATCGCTTTTTATTCGACTTGACTTGGCTTGACATCTTACCGAAGCCAAATTTGTTGACTTCTTACCCGGTCAACACACACAAACACCCACGCGCGCACGCAAACGTACGCACAAAGTTCCGCAAACGGAACATCCTCCCAATACGGCCAGTGGCCGTATAGTGGGAGTGATTTTTTCCTCCATTTGCATAACAAAGCAACACCCGCAAATCGATCACAGGGCGGCGTTGTCAACCGCCCACCCGAAATGTGTATCCGATTTTGAAGATGATGCCAGTTTTTAGGTCCGATCTGTGCGTGTGTGTGTGTGTCTGTGCATTGCAGTAAAAGAGGAAGAACACACACACACGCACGGGGACGGCGCAAAAAAGTGGCTGACATTAGTCGTTAGCATAAAATTTGCACGCCCATCGAAAGCAGATGTCACCGCGGGAAGAATGATAAATCGATGCGTTCCAGTCAAACGCATACCCTGCTCTTCGCAATCGGTCGGACGTGCCCCACAATAGGAAGTTGAGCCGCATGGGGTCGGTAGAACTTTTTTTTTTTGCTATTCCCGATCCACCCTCATCTCCACTTCCACTTTGCTGACCTTTGCAGAACGAATTTGCCAATCATCGGAAGCGATGCTGGATGGATATGAAGACATTGTTGCCGTTGTCTTGATTTGTGGCAAGTGAAGAGTTTTGTCAAGTGTGTGAGTGACCGCCCGTTTTTGTGCGGAATCGAACTGTTGTAATCGAAAGCAACTTTTGATGAATGATTTGTAGCTATTTTTCGTGAATTTGCAATTAATTGTCTGCTATTTTGCTGCTTTGAGCTGCAGCAGATAAACCAGCTTATCCCTTTTTTTATCTTGGCTTCTGCACTACATCCACTCCCGGGGAATGTGCCATTCCCGCAGTCAGTAAACAATTTTTCACTTTAGCGTCAATTTCTGACGACCGATTGCTCGTCGATCAAATGGAGTGCCATGGCATTGGCTCTCTTTTCAGCTCGGTTCGGGTTGCAAGCTTGCTGCTTAGTCAATCAATCCCACAATGCGAGCATGGGAGGGGGAGGAGGATGCTTTTAGGATTGCAGTCAGCTCGATAGCCACAAACGCTCTAGCACACTGACACTGCCACAGCTCAGCAGCACTGCCTGGTACATCCCGATGCACTAGTAAGCTGCGGTAGTTTAGCACCGTGGAACCACCATGCCACCCCGAAAGTGATTGATGGTCTTGGACGATGTCAATTGAAATGGTCGCAAATGTGGCCGGGGGGAAGCACGGTTGCCGAGACCGAACGGAACCAGTCAGTAAAACCGATCCATCAAAGGCTTGGATGTTTGGTTTTTTTGTGAGCTTTTTTTGGCTTAGCATGGGAGGACTGCTTCTTATGCTTCTTCTTTTTTTTCGTACGGTTTGTTTGTTTGCAGCAATGGTGAAAGTGTCACACTGTCAGTAGCCGATCGGTGGACCGCCCGAGTGAACTGCGGGTGGCGGTTGATGGTGATTGACCCGGCCACTGCCAAATTCAACTGGCCCCGCCACAACCCCTTTTCGTCCGGCGTCTGGCACTGGGTGGCCCAAATTCCCGAGACATTCTTCCACGGCGGACTACGGCGGGGCTGGTGTTGGCTAGCTACTGATAGCTAGTTATGTCTGACAGGGCAGGGCAGGCGTTTGGATCTGGCTTGGATGGATGGTTGGCGCTACGAGTTGGGTGGTTTTTTTCTCTCTCGTATGATATGAATCAGACTGCACAATAGAGGCGTTTTTATGTGTGTGGTGCTGCGGGTATTTTTTGTGTGCAGACATTGGCGAGAAATACACGACAGTCTGGTTTTTTATGTTTGGCGGTTATTTACCAGACAAATAAATAAATGGTTCTGCGACCGGGGAAGGGTAGCTGCCGACGACCTTTTAATGCCCTTGACTTTTGCGGTGACTAACGGCTTGCATGGGTTGATAATGGTGTGATTAATAGCTTTCAAATGGCTACTTGATGCTAATAGGTACTTATTGATTTGTATTGCCTACCTTTTGGCGCTTTTAAATCGGAGATTAAACTTCATGAGAACTATTTTATTTTAAATCATTATCATTTTTAGCAGAAATATGACAAATACTCTCAGCTTCTTCATGTGTGTGTCCTTGCGACAACAAACTGAAAAGAATAGAGCAACAATGTGTACTGAACAAATACTACATTTCCTTTCTACCACGAAAATCCACCACTCAACCAGTACATCCCACACCAACTTCCTAAGACACGTGTCTTTCGTCCAAGCAAACGCGATAATCTTCTGGATCCGAGAACATTCTCGAACCAATTTTTGCTTCCGATCGAACCGTGATGGATGTTTCGACGTTCCTTTTGTGTTCCCCTGCTCGCCCGTACACGAGGCAAAAAGTCAACGAATTTATGTGTTGAATTACTGTCCATTCTCTGGCGATTATTTATCAAACGCTATCCTTCCGATGGCGATGGTTGCGGCCCGTCGCCTGTTGGTCCAATTGGTTTGGTCGATATTTTTAGATCGCACGGGAGATAAAATCATCACGCAACGGCATCGTATCGGGACTGCGGGAGTGTTGGTGGTGGTGGTGAGGAAGCTTTCCGGATGCCGCCTTCACATGAAAGCGGTAGTTATGCGCCTGTTGGTAGGCAAGTAAGCTGTGGTTCTGTTTGAGCTTCCTCCGCACTGGACCGAAACGGGCAGAAGAAGCTGCATTCGATGTGTTGAAAGCGACCATTAATCAATTTGAGAAATTGGGTGCCCTCATGGCACGTCGCTTTGTTCCGCTGGTGGGCAAAAAACGCTCCCCATTCCCAGGCTGCAAATGGCGATGAAATTATCTGCCCTGTTTTCTTACGCGAAAAACTTGCAATTATTTCCAATCGTAAAACTTAAATCACCGTTGAATGGTCCGGTGCCATTTTTATGACGCTTAAAAGTAAATTACACCATCAAAGTCGTTCTTTCTGGCACGGTTGCACGGTTCACCCACATAACCGGCTTCACCCACGAAGCAGGGATCCGTTCCCAGGGCTCGGAATTACATTGCCCATTGCACGCTTCCCTCATCCTCGCTGAAAGGCATTTTAATTGAGAAAACAGAAAATCACAAGTACCACATTTAATTCGATGGTTCACCCATTAGTTTTGATTGAAGTGTAAATGAAGAAAACACAGGCCACTCCTGCCCCCACCGTCTGAGCAGAAGCGCAACCGCGCTCTTTTATAGTACGCTTTGTTTAATGTGTAAATTGATAGCGTTGAATTAGTTGCCCGGCATCACCCAAAGGGCCCCCCGGGGCTCCTCTCGTTATTAATGATTCAGCGGAAAAATGCTATTTTCCAGTGAGCGTGATGCTGGCATGACGTCAGCCTGTGGATAGCTTTCCCCGTCCCAGGCTGAAGCGATGGAAGTTTGGGCCAGCTTCTAGGCCTCGATTGTGGTGTAAATCAAATGAGCGAACCGAATCAAGGCCAGTGTTGTGGCAGGAACAGGTCGTTGACATTAGTGACGCGCGCGCGATCTTTTGGACGAGCGAGCGAACGCTTTTGTTGTTTAAATGATAATCGGAAGCTGGGTGAATGGCACAGCTATTGTTGTTGTTATCATTATTCTGGCCAAAGCATGATGGCAGTTTGTGTGAAACGTATCAAGCTCACTTCGAACAATGGGGGACTGCGTAAATTCTCAACATGCAAATTGAGTTTGAACCAAACTCACAAACACACACACACACACACACAAACACACACACACACACACACACACACACACACACACACACACACACACACACACCAACACTAACTAGCCCTGCTCCCCTATTTGAATTGTTACCTTCTGATGACATCTAAAAACAAACAATGGCCATAGCTCCGTATGCAACGTAGCTTCTCTGTGCGCGCACAGCTTTTCTTCTTTCAATTTCGATCTTCCACCGCAGCGCTCAGCGCGAACACGTCCGTTCCAAATGTGCAAAACCTGTCAGAAGCTTTGACAGCGACACGAGCTGGTAGCAAAATGTTACCACCCCGTGCAATTACATTATCGTACGGGTGAGGGTGAACCGACCGACAGGGGAGGAGAGAGGGAACGCGTTACGCTACCGTTCTATGTTTCACCGAACGGTTGATGGGTTTATTTATAGCACCGGTTGCAGCAGCATTCTTCCAGCGCGGAATGTATGTTTGCCCGTGTGCGTTTATGTGTGTCTTGTTTTCTTTTTTGCAAGCGTGTGTATGGGTTTCTGTGGGCGAGCGAGTGTACGAGTATGAGTGTGAAGACATCTTTTGGTGGCGCACGCTTTCGATGGCGATGGCGTGCTGCCGTTGTTCTTGCGTACATTGCTGGTTGTACCGTGTTACGGCTGCAACAAGCAACACAACATCACACAAAAAGTACAAAATGGAAGGATGTGTCGTTATGTAAAGGAAAAAAAAAATAAACACTGCATGACGACGCGACGAAGCCGCTCTATTCGATTTTGCTTTGATGAGATCTACAACATTTGGGGATTGAAGAAAGGAAAAAAAGCAGGAGAAAGTCTTCTATAAATGGTCAATGACTTAGAAGCGACGAAACAACGAGCTGCTGCAAAGATTCACCCGACCAGACAGTGCATTCACACGTGTAACGGTTTATCCTTTACTATAAAAGAGACTATTTCAAAGCTAAACGCACGAGAGAGAGAGAGAGAAAGAGAGAGAGAGAGAGAGAGAGAGAGAGAGAGAGAGAGAGAGAGAGAGAGAGAGAGAGAGAGAGAGAGAGAGAGAGGGGGAGAGAATATAGCTACCGTTTTTGCTTTAAGAGCTACGCTTTAAACTGTTCTGTTGAGCGTTGTTTGCTTACGGCTCTTCTATGAACCTCAGCACCACGTAGAACACGCTTGCAAGCCTCCCACAAACCCGAACTATGAATGTGTTTGTAACTTTCGCCCAACTCCAACACGTGCCCCGCCAAAACTGGGTACGGGAACCGGGCCACCGAAACTTTTGCTAAAATTGTCAATTATAGATGCGAGGCAGATAAAATCCGAAGCGATTAACTGGTGCCACAACAACAATTGGACGCTCGTCGCTTGGGGAAACTGAAAACTGCCGTTAAACTTGCCATTTTATCGACTTTACCGGTGAGCGGGACGGGGATAGGAAGACAGATGGAGGGCTAGCGAGAGCAGGGAGCAACCGGGCACAATTATTCCACGCCCGGCTTTGCTTTTTGACCGTGTGGAAGCCGGTGTGACGTGGGTGTGGGGGTAGCAGGGATTTATTTAAAGAGCAGCAGATTCCGGGCCGGGAAACTTCTTTAAGCTACACCGGCACAGCACCGGCTGTGTTTCTGATACTTGGGCCGTGATAAGGGCGAAGCATTAAATGGTTATTTAAGTAAGGTTGCTAGGATCATGGAGACGCCTGGTGCCTGGTGACGCGTTGGTACTACATGGAGACGCCTAGTGTTTTGTACAAAAACGAAGGAAAACGGCAAAGCGTGTCTGTAATCATGTTGGATATT
Source organism: Anopheles merus (assembly GCF_017562075.2). Lineage (NCBI taxonomy): Eukaryota > Metazoa > Arthropoda > Insecta > Diptera > Culicidae > Anopheles > Anopheles merus. Next base: position 9,429,385 of record NC_054084.1, read on the forward strand.
CGTTCGAAAAGCCAATTCAGTGAACGGAGTTGTTTGAAACACGGTCTATTCTAAGGTTAAGCATTCATTCTACATACGTGCAAACGAAGTATTAACAATGGCGAAATTGGAAGAAATGGGTTTCAAACAGTTCAACAGCAACAATTTACTATTTTCTCTTATATAGAAGCCTTTTAGTTTCACTCATCTATCTTTCTGCTAACAACGAACCAAGAACAAAACTTTCCCTCAAGAAAACAGTGAGTTATAATTTTCCATTCTTCTCTTAACCGTGACGTTTGGTACTTTGTTTTCGTTGCAATTCGTGTCAGTTTTGGCGTGTTTTTCTTTACTCATGTGTCCATAGATTGGTTCCGTTCGTTCGATTGATTTGTTACTGTACGTTTAGGGGTAAACGCATTCTCCAAATTAGCCAATTTAGCTGTTGCCGTTAACGTTTGTTGCCAAAAAAACCGTTGCTGTTCCGTTTACTGTGACTTTGAATGTGTTTATTACGTTCCGTGGTCAGTTTAGAGTGATGTTCAATGATTCACTATATCTATATATATCTATACATATATTAGCATTATTTTTGCCGACCGTACGTTATCTCTCGTTTAGAGCGTTTTTTGGAATGTGTGTTAGGTTTTACATATATATATACGTCCTGTTCTGTTAGTTACATTTACTTCTCGATGGGTTACTCTTTTCCTGTTACTGAACGTTCTCGTAGCAACATACTAGCATAAAAAAAACAGTAGCAGTTTTATCTCTATTGACTTACTTTTCATCATTAAATATAGCAAATTAATTTTTTCCATTTTTTTGTATCGATTTCTTATTTCTTTAGATTGTTTTGCAAAGTTTTTGTATATAAAATCTGATTGCTGTCAAGGCTACTAATGAGATCGTTAGTGAAACGTAGCCCCAACCAAAGCTGCCCAACCATAGTGAGCCCCACAATGAGGCAGTGACAATCCAGAATGTTGTGGGATTATGAGAAGTTTGGGGTTTTTCCCGCATATCCTGCCTGCTTTTTGGTGCGGGGCAATAATAGAAAAAGGATTCTGAAGGATATGAAAACAATCAATCAGGATTTTCAGGCCAGCGTATAGGGTAGCTCCCAGTAGAAGCTAGAGCGTAGAAGGATTTGCCGATGTAGCAGTGAAAGGCGAACGATATTGTTGGTGCTACAGGGAGAAACAGAAGAGGGAATAAAAAAAAACAACTAAAAGCACAAAATCCATTAAAACACCCAAACGACGCTTCAGAGCCTCAAGATGGGCGATGATAAAGAGCTCGCGGTAATAATTACCAATGACAGCACAAAACACCTCTATACAGACGAGCACACACACACACACACACACACACACACACACGTCTATAGAAGACTCTCCAAACGCTGGCTACGTTTTAAAACCAGCATTGCCCCTGGCACCAAAGGGCACTCGTTCAATTATTGACAATCATTAATAACCCCCGCCGGAACGCTCCACATGATCAATCCACCCTCCATTTTGCATCCCGCAAACGCAACACAGACCGTTCTTATCTCACAGCCCGACAGTGGGCACTGGCCCAGGGACGAAGTAATGTTTTTCGTGGATGATAAATTGAATTCATGAATTACAATCTCATCCAACCGTGTCCCGCTTGGGATGGGCATAATTTATTGATTTCCATTCGGCCCGTCCCCCTTTTTGTGAAGTGTACCCGGGGATGAAGAGTTTTGTGTACACGGGGGTGGTTTTTACGCGAGGAGCAAAGGTAACGCCACTCCAGCGCCACGCTGTTTGAAATAGAATTGGCGAACGAAAATAAATTTCCATGATAATTGCTACCATACTTAACGCTCTTGCCGGGATCGCCGGCGAAACGAAGCGTATGTTTCCTGCCCGAGCGCCAGCGATAATGTTTTCCGTACGGGGTACGTGGGTAAAGCGCATAACTTAACCCGTTCGGGCTACCATCCACAAGGCGAGCTCCCACCACCCGAAGACAGCACGAGACAGGGATGAAGTTTTGCTACCACCTCGGCACCGCCGACCCCCTCTGTTTGATTTATGTCGATTGCGATAAGAGGGCAAACAACAGGGGCACAGGGGTGAAGGGTAAAAAGAAAATTTATTCGCACTCTTCCGCTTCTACCGTGCGCGGCCCAAGGTTAGACGGATGTGCAGTAGCAGCAGCAGCAGCAGCAGCAAAAGGAGTGTTGTGTTGAAGGTGAAGAGCGCTACCGATGTTGTGGAAAGGGTGGAAAGCGCTTAACGAGCGGGCGAGCTGTGAGAGTGTGAATTTCTTTAGAGATCGATACATTTCGCACACGGTGTAACAAATTCCTGTTGCCGTTGATTGAACGAAATTGTATCGCGCTTGTTGGAGCATGCGGAGCGCTTGCAAAGGCATTTGCTACCGTAAATATAGAGTATTTCTTGTGCCGAATGCTCCCCTCCAACGCACAGCGGGCTTGCAAACGATCAAACTCCCGCCGCATTCACTGCTCTTGCAATCATGTTCATATCTCATTTTTAAACGCTCCTTGCGTGAACGATTTTCCTCTTTTCGCTCCCGCGATGCAGCGAACTGCACCTCGGTTTTATGTCACAGCTGTGTTTGATGCTGCAATTGCATCAGATTAATGATCGTGCGATACTGAGAAGTGGACCATTTCGAGCTTGCCATTGCCCACCGTTTTTGTGGATTTTATTATTTCACCACATCCGACTGGTGATCCACACCGTCGAACTGAGGTGGCCGGAAAAAGGGGGAGAAGTAAGGGACAGGAACGTTCACAATAACGCCATATGCGGGCTTCGCGATTGGACCGATTGAACCGGATATTATTTTCCTATTGGAATTTCGCAAAACGTGGTAAATGATGCTGGCGATAATCTCACCCAGCCTCTCAGCCCCACCGAGCCAGTAGTGAAGCGTGATTCTTTTATGATCGAGAGTTTCTGATTTTTCACACACACACTCATGAGAGCACACAAATAAGGGTGTCCCAGTGCAGCTTAACCTGCCACATTTCCCAACGGACATGGGGGGAGTGTTCGGTTGCGTGAAACATGAAATCGGTGATGAAATCTTTAAGCCACGATTAAATTCAATTTGTTACCGTTTTACACCACCGCAAATCCAACACGGCCCCGGGTGTCCCTTAATGGGTGCTCTGATATCTGACCGCTTCACCCGGGTAGGCTCAGCTCAGCTCTCCCCCTTTTTCATGTTGGTGTGTCGCTCTCAGTGTGTTTATAACGAATGAGCTCCGTGTGCGGATGAATGAAAGGCTCGCTAAAAACGGCCTCTCAACAGCTTTGCCCCTCCTGTCCGGAGAGATAAAGAGCAACAGCAGCAGCAGCAGCAGCAGCAGCAGTTCGGAATAGAAATTTCATAAATAAATTTGCATAATTTATACGGGTGTAGTGTGGTCGGTGTGCTGGCTGGACCGGTCGGCCGGGTTCAGGCTACAATTACTTACTAATGAAATGCGAAACATATGTGCATCCATTTTTCGGGCAGTGGGATGAGGTGAGAGCATTGGAAAGATCCCAATAGCCATCAAACACCTTCCCCCCCCCCCACCGAAAACAGGACACACTGCACACACCCAAACAGTGTGCTGCTTAATTTATTCACCTTCGGCCCTGAACTGTTTCGTTTGATTTCCTTCCTTCCCCCGCTTCGCTGGCTCATCCACGCAACATCCGCGCGAATCACGTGTTTATTAATTCGATTTCAAATTAACGAATGGGAGCGTAAATTCAGTTCGACTTCACAGGCTTGATCCACCGACCGATGCATTCACGTCGCTAGCGCTCAGAATGATTCCTCCACCTCTTTGGACGAGGAATCGGGAATTAATAATTGATTTTCCATTCGATGCCCATTTTCGATGCGGTGTGCAACACACATACACTGCAGTGTGTGTTTGTGTGTATGCAATCACACTTCCGGGACACTGGGTCCGGTTCGTTTGGGTCGCAGGATGATGAGAGTAATGTGGTTCGAGGGTTGCTTTCACCAGCCCAGGGTGGCTCAGCTGATGGGAAGATAGCGCACGTAGCGCACCGGGGTCCACGGTTGCTGAAGGTCGTCGGGGTTGGACCGGGTTTTGTGTGTTTCCATGTTTCTCGGAAGGCTAATTAAAGATGCTAATTTATCGGAAGCAACCGATACGCCCAATATAATAACAATAATAATAATAATAATACGGTGTGGTGCGGTACAACTTTCCGCGGTCAAGCCTGTGCTTTCGAGGGGTTTTGTTTTCATTTTCCCGGGTCTTGGGTGAAGGTAAAGAAGGTGTATAAATAACATGTTTACGAACATCAAAGCTAAATTATGGACTACGAAGAGTAAGTAAGACAGACTTATTTGGAGCTTGGAAGACCTTTCGTAATGCTCATTGACAGAAATGGGTTGGAAATGGTAAGGATCTACGTCACGCCGCAAAGAAAGATCAGCAAAAATCCTGCGTCAACGGACTGGGAAGAAACAAAAATTCCCATGCCTTGTAGTTTTATTAACACAGCCTAAAAAAAAAAGGATACACAATCGATTTGGCATACCGTTTTCCGATTCCGATTCACGTATCATTTCAATACGGTTCCTCAGCCTACTTCATTCCTCTCGCGATCGAACTGTCTTCCCTTGCACCCACCGTGTAGCATATGTTCACCGTAAGACCTCCGCCAGAAAGGACATGTTCCAACGTGAACACGATGTTTTCCTGGCCACACCGGGACGGGAGTGTTTTCCCCTTTATTGTCCTACGCTACGTCCTCACCAGTTCATTCGATTCACCTTGACAGAAGACAACCGAGAACGTTGTGTAGGCGTAGAACGGTTTGTGGCAGCGACCGGGCAAAAGCCAGCAGCAGCGAAAGCACTTAAAATACAATGTGTTATTCTCGGTCCCGCTCTCGCAGCGCAGAAACAAACGGCCCCAAACAAAACAGCACACCCACCGTGTGCCGAGGGTTGTCTTCTTCGGTGCGCGGTGGCCCTGACTGTGTGCGGTGAAGCCGGCCAGCGCAGCCAGTGGCGGCAAGTATCGAAGCAATAAGCAACCACGGGTACGGTACGACGGCATTCCTTTTCGGCCTGTTTGCCGAAAATTCCCACCAGATCGAAAAGCTCGATTAATTTCCCACGGCATTGAAAAGCTTCTACCCCCCCCCCCCCCCCCCTTCCCGTTGAGGTGCGCCTGCGCGTGACAGCACGAGCCCATCATCTCGCCCTACTGCTGCTGCTGCTGCTGCTACTAGCCGCTCTATTTGCCCTTCCTCAAGGTGGGAGCTCTTTCAGGGACAGTTTCAGTAGCAGCTACAAGCTTCTCGATGGGGGCAGAGATAGGTTTTTGATGTGGTACTCGTTTTGGAGAATGGGATGGAAGATGGTACAAGTCGATTCCGTCAAAGACCTCGAAGGAAATAACTCGAGATAGTAGCAGCAGGCAAAGTAGTTGCAGGAACTGCCGTTCTGGCGTTTGCGTTTGCTTTGATTTCGGTGCCCTCCGACGCTTGTTTACATTGGCTGGCATGGAGTGTTCAGAGTGTGTGTGTGTGTGGCTGCGTGTGCTTGCGTATCTGTGTGTATGTGCAAACAAGTCGAGGGCAGCTGGCCAAGCACCTGCAGCACCCAGCAATCATAATCGAATCGACCGATCATCATCACCGTTTTATGATCCACTCATCTTCGCATTCCACGTGCCACGCCAAGTGCTGGGAAGATGGGCCAGATGGCTTGCCGGGCCGCCTCCCCCAGAGCCCCGCTCACGCGGCCAGCCGCCAGTTGGAAGCCGTCCAATGCACGAATGGGTAATTTGCCGGGCGTACGTGTTGAAACCGCAAGCAACCGAAAGTTCGCAACAACGCAACAAATGGGGAAGTGGGATTTAATTTTAAAGCGCGATACAGCGATAGAGTTGCGATTTGAACGGGAGATGGTTTACAGCACTGAAGGTACAAATTGCCTTTTTTGGCGATTTTCTTTTTAAATGTTGTAGGATGATAATAGCAAAGCTTATGAAGAAAATTCACGAGATTGACATAAAATATGAATATTCTTGATTGAAATAATAAATATATTGAAGCAAGCTGCTAAATAAGAAGAAACTTAGTTTTCTGTAATACTAAAATCAAACTGGATAGGCTATAGACTAGCTATTTGCAGATAATTTGAGGGATATTATGGCTAGAGGTGAAGTATACAGGGCAACGTTTTACTACATATTCAGAAAATCAGTGATCAATTCGAACACACTAAAATAGCCTTTTTTTGACGAAAACAAATATCCTTCTTCAAATAAATCCTTAAATCCTTCTAAACACCTCACAATACAACTACATCAGCGATAGCGCTCACCTTGGAAAAGCAAACAACTTGTACCACCGATTTGCCCACAAAAAAAAACAAATCCCATTGCGTGCGTGCTCAATTAAGCGCCCAACTTTCCCATTGCCCCTCCCACCCAGCTCAGCGCAATAATATGCGAAGATTGTTTCACATTTTATCTGCCCCATCTAGTCATCACTTTAAATCCGAGGAGTAAAGTATGCGCGGGCAAGGCAATTATGGACGGCGACGGACAAGAGCGAACGAACAGCGATCCCGCACGCAATCCCGCGCGTGTGTGTGTGTTTGTTTGGTTCGTTTTCTACTTTGACCTAACTATTTAAAGACCCATCATTTGGCATTCCACACAGGCTGTCACCACCACCACCGGGCGGCGGCCGGGGCTTCAAACGTGACATAATGGCGTCTCATGTGATCCATCAATTTTTGCGGTTTGGGGGCACCACTTTTTTCACGCACAGCACTGCCACGCTCTGCGATTGTCCAAAGCGATGGAGACTGCTTTATAAGAACGTGTTGTATCTCTCTCTCTTTCTCCCTTTTGCTCGCTCTGCTTTGACCACACAATCCACGCACAGAAGCGATTTATTTCCCCGCCGCAAACGGAAGGCCGGAGGGCTTTAATTCGTGATTGCGAAATTATGTCACCCCAGGCTTGGGAAGGTGGACGGGCAAAACGTCGTTGCGTCGCTTTTCTCTAAGTCCGGTTTTAGGGGGGGGTGGCGAGCCCACTTAAATCCTCCCCTGTGACAAGACAGCGCCCGGGGTTGGGGCTTCGATTGGGGCCCTCTTTATCCAGCAGGGCGAGTGGTGCCTAGAAAGTGGTGCCATACCAACGAAAAGGGACCACTTTTGTCTGATTGAAATAATATCGAGCAAGGTCTTTCGGTGAAGGTGTGTGTGTGTGTGTGTGTGAGTGGAGATGAAATGAAAGTTCCACAATACAGAACAAGCCAACCAGAGCCACCGGTAGCCCGAAGGGAAAGTCATTGCCGAGCGAGCGAGCTGGCGTTCTTACAACAAAAAGCGCAGCACTGCTCATGCTGGTCCCAGTGGAACAATGATTGTGGGTTTGTGTGTGTGTGTGTGTGTGTGTGTGTGTGTGTGTGTGTGTGTGTGTGTGTGTGTGTGTGTGTGTGTGTGTGTGTGTGTACCGAGCGGGCCTCATAATAAATCTCCATAATTTTATGTCAAACTTTTAATGCTGGCCCATTTAATTTGTCCAAAAAGCGGAGCACCAGGCCCTTGCGAACACCGGCGAAAGTTTGTCACTATAAGACAGGGGTGTAGTGGAATGGGTTCCACAGCCTTCGCGTTCCAACGCGCGGCGAGCTGCCTGATGGGTAGCAGAGTAGCTCTTCGTTGTTGTTGTTTTGTCCCAAAGCCCATTTTCACTCGCCTGGCACAGCTGTGACGTACCGCGTTACATGCCCGCCGGCCTGCGGCGTACTTGGAATGGATTACGCAGTGGAGGGTTGTATTTTTTGCTTTTATTATTCGCCGTAAAGCACACACCCGACAAGTGATTGTGTTTTTCGAGTGCTGTTGGTTAGCGCTTCCTTCTCCCCATTGTGCCTTTGGATGCGGAATGATGAAGCGGATGAAAACTTTTGCTCACAGAAACGGAAACTACAACGCACTTTAACACGATGGATGGAGCGCCTCCACCGACTGGTCATTCATTCAGTGCGGGAATGGAAAGTGCGGGTGAAAATTGAACCAGGCAAAGAAAGTGTAACACCGTGCTGCTGTGCTGCTGAAAATGCGCCCGAGCAGGTGGCTTAATTAGTTCGGCAAATAACAATGCTCGCGCGCTGCTTCGTTTCCCTTTCCATTCAATCCTGGGACCACCGCTGAGCCTGGGATGGAGCACACTCGTTGATTTATTGTTTACTTTCGCCCCGCGTGGTTTTCTTTTCCCAGCACGCAGGGGAGAACTTTTAACGAGACCACACACAGACACAAAGACACACCGACCGTGATCGTTGTTCCGTTCTTCGGTTGTGCGCTTATTTGTTCTTCCGCATTTGATTCCGGCGGGGGCGAGGTTTTTTGTTGTGAACAAATAGAGATATGCTTTATTTTTCCGAGGCGCGAGATGATTTTGAAGTTGTTTAAAACACACGCTCCATACAGACACCGTGTGGACGGTCTGTTTAATGTTTGTATCATCGTGCTGCTCATTCCCTCTGGTGCTCGGGGAGAAGTGGCGGCAAAAACAGCGCACAAACTTTATTTAGCTGTAGCGAAAGCAAAAACGCACGGAAAAGCACACACACAATACGCGCGAATTTTATCCGCGCGTTAATTAATAAGAGCATCTGACAGCGTGACGGACAAGCCCATCAATATTCCGCATCCAATTACGGAGAAATTGGCTCAGAAGGTTCGTTTAAATTTGTATGTTAAGCAAGCAGCCCCGTGCCCGATGGAGGCGCCCGGTGGATTGATTGACCAAACGTGGTGCGAGCGGCGCTCGAAAAATAATGATCGATATAAATTATGCGTTCGTGTGCTTATTGCTGTTGCCGCCATAAAGTGGCCCTCTAAGAATGAGTGATTTAAATATGAAGAAAATTGTAGAGAAAGCGTCCAAAAATGCAATAAAAATATGATAAATAAATACTGTGCGCTTAAAAACGTGCTGCTCTTAAAAAGCTTCTGTATCGATGAAACACAATCTCTCGCCGCAAATGATGATGGATAAATAAGCTGCGGTGGGATTAATGGGCTACCCTTACACCTCCCGGTGTGACTATACCAGATGGTCCTCTAATGTTACGTTCCATTCGACACCCCACAGTACAGAGTTTGTCACTCAAATAAATAAAAACGAGCCCTCCCCTAACCGTGTATGGTACAGTATGGCGCAATTGCCGACCAATCAGCAATCTGATTGACCGATTGGCATGGGCGCCTGGGATGGAAGTAAATGGAAAGCGAAATGATTTGTCAATATTGTTCGTAGCGTGGGCCTTACGGTGGCAGGATAGAAGGGAAAGCTAACAAGAAACAAACGCAGGGCCAGAAAGCGAGAAAGAGAGTGTGTGGTTGTGGAGGTTGGTTTTTCATTTTGCAGGACGTACGATTAACGATCCCTCATAAGATTTGATGTCATTTTAAAGTGTGGGATTAAAGTGAGCTTGTCAAATGTGAGCAGAAATGGCTGTTTATTTAGTTTCATGGGTGAATGGATTGTAAATTGTCAAGCTCAGCCTAACAGCTTTGATGACGCATTGTACATGAGATGAGTTAATGAAAACCCTAAGACAATAGATAGTAAATTTAGCTGCTGTTCTACAAAAGAGGATAATTAAAGCCACAATTAGAAAACAAAATCTAGTTTTATTCAGTATTATACTTTGTAGTTTAAAATGAAATTACGAAGATCTCAAATAAATAGCATTCGCTTTTAGGATTGAGATACAACTAGACAAGCAGCCTAAAGTTATGCTATTCGCATACAAATTCTACCTATTAAAGGCAGTTGACAGCTTTATAAATCCTTTTAAGATCAAAAGTTGTTAGAGATAAAACAGTAAATTCAATTAAAAAATCAATTATTTGCTTCACATCTCTGTTTTAGTTCTCGTTCGTTTTCGTTCTTGTGTTTCGTTCACGTCTGTAGTTATTCGGTTTTCCTCTGTTTTTGTGTTACATTTCGAGCTACTACTATTTGTTCTCACTACATACGTAATGTGTTCGTTACAAAACCGCTTAAACGCTTTACTGCATTTATATTAATAAGCTCTTTCTAAAAAACAAAACGACACAAAAATAAACCAAAATTTTACATTCCATTCCAAACGAAACAAAAAAAAACCCATAAGAGACACTACCCACGCGCTTACACTCCACACTCCATAACCACGATTGGCGCAACACAAAATCGGTGGATAGTGCGCGAGTTTGCTCGTTTGCTACCTTTCCTGCCGTACAGTACGCTAACCACTTTTCCGTTTTCTTCTCACCTCGACGATGCGACCCGAACGCGTCTCCGCAGGGCAATGCCGCCAACTCGTCGGAAACATCGATGGCCACGCAGCCGGGCGGTTCGGTGACGTCGCGGGCGGCCTCGGAAAGCCGATCGGGACCACCGGGTTCGAGCAGTGGCAGCGTACCGATCCACCAGAATCCTACCGCAACCGGGGCCAAATTCCGACACGGGCTGCTGCAGCTGATGATCCACACGATCGACCCGCTGCACGATGGTAAGTGCCGTGCCGTGCCGATGGCTCCTGTATGTATGCTCGTTCATTAACGTTCATTCACCACCACGCCACCCTTCCCACACACACACACACACTCACTCACACGATCACAGCTCCTCTCGTCCTCAGCATCATTTCCTTTTGGTTCCCCTTTTCCGCTCCTATACTCATACCATACCAAGTCATTAATCCTTGATGTAAAGTACAACACAATATGGATCTCTAGAGATCTGCTTGCTGTATAAAGCGAATAAAGACATGCTCACTAATACACGTTAGAGTGTTGGATATGGTTTTTCGTTGTGTTTTTCTTCTTTGTGTTACTAGCTGTTTCACGTTTTACACACACACACACGGGCGCGCGCGCCAACAGAGCTGACGAGAAGAAGCTACCGCGTCACTGCGCTGTTTTCTGTCTGTCGCAAATGGTTTAATTTGTGTTTATATGTACTTTAACCTCGCTCCCCTCACACACACACACACCCACACACATAAACGCGCGAGGGGAGCTTTTCCTGTGCTTTTCCGAGACTGTGTTTTTGTTCATTTGTTTGGCAGGCGTTTTAAGTACGCTTTTCATCACTGCTGCATAAAACCACGCAAATATGTTAAAGTGCACGATAGCAGGCCCTACGCAGGCTTGCCGTCCCGTTTCGTTTATGAGCTTAAGTTAATGATTTAACCTCACATCATGAAACATCACCCGCCCCCACCCCTCACCCCTCGAAACGCTCACTCACACTCATTTAATGTGCGCCTTCATTTACGTCCATTTCTGCTCTTTGTGATGCTTTTATGTAAGCTGTGTCTCTGTTTTTTTGTGTTCGCTATCTTTCTCTTCATTTTACTTTTCCCACTTTTTCCCGCTTATAGTTTGCTCCGGGCCGGTCTCATGGTACAGTCGTCAACTCGTACGACTTAACAACATGCCCGTCATGGGTTCAAGCCCCAAATAGACCATGCCGCCATACGTAGGACTGACTATCCTGCTATGGGGGGAAATCAATAAGTCACTGAAAGCCAACCCCACAAGTGGGTTGGCAGGCCTTGACCGGCATCGGTTGTTGAGCCAAAAGAAGAAGAAGGAGAAGTTTGCTCCGTCAGCAGACAGCCTTTTTCTGTTACAAAAGCAGTTTCATTACCATTTGGTGAAATCATTAATAATCTTCTCGTCACACCACACATTAACAAACATCGCTGGCATAAAAATGAAGAAGAGCAGACATCACCACCACCTACCCATCATCACCCTTCACATGCACCTCTCACAAGCGCAAGCAACGAAGCATACGTTACGAACGAAGCTCCAGCGGGCTGTATTTTTCTAGCCCCTTCGCGGAAGCTCGCCGCAAAGCGGCAAAGAGAACCGTCTAACGTCTGCTTCGCGTGCCTTGCCCTATTCCATATATGTTCTGTGCATGGTTTTGCGCTCGGACAGTGCGTGGACTGCAGTGGGGTTCGTAGCACGAAGCCGGCAGCCCGCTCGCCACGGCACCGTGCGAGCGGAAAACCATCGTAGGTCATAGTTTAAGTACATTTGAAGATTAATATGTTTGCCATTTATGATTAAATGGAGTAGAAAGTTGCGTTTGCGGTTTGCGTTGATTGTTAGACGTAGTGTGTCGTTAATCATTTCGATTGGCATAGGCGAATGTGCAATATGATTTGTATCCAAAAGCAAAAGAACAAGCGTGAAGAGAAACGAAACAATGTCGCGTCGGTTAACAGAGAACACAAAAAAAAACACGCTTAAGTTAATGAAATGAGTTTTGGAAATAGGCAAAAATACCAAGACGACAACACCAGCATTAGCGAGCGCGAGAAACAAGCTGCTGTTCAAATGAAAAAAATGGAGATAAATCAGCACAAAAACGATCGTGTTTGGGAATAAAATGGAACCAAAAATTGATTAAATTAATTACAATACACGCTCGTAAGCGTTATCAGTTAAGTTTTTCATTCCTTTGGCTTTGCTTTGGCTTTTGGGAGGATGATTTGACCTTCACCAAAACAACTGTTAGCGACTGTTCTGTTCTTGATTGTGTGAAATCTGTTCGAAGCTGGACGATGTGTCTTTACTGTGCGTTTATCATGCTTTATGTAAATAATAACGTTTTTCGTTGCTTTATTATTCATCACCTCATTTTAATGTGTTTTCGTCTCCACCACCACGTCCATATGTCGGCAACGGGTTTCGAAAAATTGCAAGCAAATTGCTAATTACGCGCCAAATTGTTGAGACATTTTTATTTTTCCCGACAATTCCCGGTGATTTATTTCAACAAAGCGGTGGCATAAAACATTAACGGCCACTCTGCAAAAGCAGGTTCGATTCTGTGTTGGCCAACCCTGCCCATATTGTACCCGAATGTGACCTCCAGTGTTAAATGTTTAATGCAAATTAAAGCAACCGATACACAAACCCGTGGTAACGAGTTCCTTTTCCAATGTCCAAAATGGTGAAATGTGCGCAAAGGAAAATTGATATTTCGTTAGTATATTTTCCCCGTCATTACACCAACACATACACACCGAGACGGGTACAATAGGATCAATTTGTCGGCCTGTGGCTTGGTGTGATGGATTCGATTCCATCGTCGTCGTTCCACGTGCGGCACCACATTACGCCAAAAACCGCCAAAACCACCACTGTGTGCCAAGTCATCTCCCACGGCATGGCCAGGTGCTCAAATAGGTGTCCTTTTGCTTTCATTACTGTGTTTGTGAGGCCCCGCCCACCCTCCCTGGTCTGGCACTACCTGCATTCACCCGCAAACAGGAGGAAGCAATAAAAAATTCAATACTTGCCATGTCAACCAACAATTAATCTTTTGCGCACCGCTGTTACGATTGTGTCCCGGGGCCACTGTCCTCACCGCCGCACGTGTGGGTGTGTGTGTGTGTATGTGCCCAGTGCTTCTGTGCAGTGTTTTCCTCTTCTTCGCACAGATTGTCTCATTTAACGGGCAGGGCAATCCTTTTGTTTGCGGGACCCCGTTTGGAACCCGATGGGCGGGCACACTGATTGACCTCCAAGTCATTATTTGTACACATTTTTGTGTTTCGTTGAGGTTTTTTTTCGTTTCACTGCTGTTTGCACCACTCGACGATGGCCACTTAATATTCGTTACGAAAAATTAGTCACTTCATGATAGCATGGACACGGGACATTGGGTTGGGCATTTGATGAAGGAGCTTTTGTTAATTAGCTCTTTATTGACACGCAATTTCTATAAAAAGATTTGGATTCTTGAATCGCTTTCAGAAAGGGGAATTTACTTTTTTCAATAACATCTTTTAAAAAGAGTTTCATGAGGAAACGACTTCCCAAAAATTCTAAACTATTGAAGAAACTCATGCGCGTAATCTCGGTTAATGGTTACTATCCATTTCCTTTAGCCACAATTTCCAAGCCACCAACCGACTCGATCTACGTTTATACCCCATCTTACGCCGCGAAACGGCGGAAGGAAACGTTGCATAAAATACTTAAAATAATCACTGAAGCAACAACTCAGCCCCGCAAAGCTTCCGGACGTGCATTCGTGCACACGGTTCGAAACGGTTAGTGCTGCTCACCAACACAAACACACACACAAACCTTAAGTGTGACGAACACAAGAACGCTGGGTAAACAGTTCCATTAAAAACCGAAAGAACCGATGGCAAAGCGCAAAACGACAGCGGCCATTACTGATGGCCGGTCGGTGTTGTGCAAAATGGTTATGAGTGTGTAAGCACACAGCGATTGTTCACCCGGCGTTCACCATCGCCACTCATTTGTGCATTTCTGCATTGGCAGTGGAGAGCAAAGAGTGTGTGAGTGTTTGTTTGTGCGCCGAAAGTGCGCCGATATGCACGTCACTGCCATTTTGCTGCGTGAAGGATGTTGGGCACGTGGCATGGCAGTTCGACTGTATGACGCAAAGCGGACATACAGAAGTAGAATAGCAGGCCAGATGGTATGCACTTGGATGACAGTTTTAAATTTCATACACTTCACGTACGTTGATAGCGCCTGCAGGATGGAAAAGAGCTTTTAGTTGAGGCTTTTCAAATGCACCAAAAATGGCAGCAGTTGCTCAACGAAACGCATTTTTGTACAATATTTAAACGAGATTGCGACTATCAAACAAATGACTCTTTTAATCGAATACATAAACTCATCCTTTATTAACCCTTTCGACTACGGAGTGCATCCATCGGCGGGTAGCACCCACCGAAAAGCGTCATCTTTTATTCATTCGAGCAAGAATGTAAATGGATCCATTTATGTAGCAACTGCTCCACTGCCCACAGTGGCTGGTGGAGGATACGTGATCTTGGTCGGTGGATTGCGCTGAAGCCGTTCACGTGTTCGAGCTACAAAATTCAAATAAGGCCCGGCGAAACACCGGGGCCACCATTTTACCCGACACGGACACTTCCGGTGCAACGTTGCAACGCACGTATCGGGCGCATGTGTTTTCGTTGGCTTCCGTTACAAACTTTTCGCTGCTCGGCCAACACACACTAAAGCTCACTGTGAAAGTGGGCACTCACTATTTTAACGTCCATCACGCTCCCAAACTAATACAAAAAAAAAGAAATGCCGTTCATACCGTACCGCCCCGAAATGGGTAATTGTGTCGAGTGAAACTTTTCCAAGCGCTAATTGCAACGGGCCATCGGGCTGAGCGCAACTTGCAGTGTGTTTATGCACAATGTTCGACCCGAACGGTGGCGGAAGTGATGTAAGGGAACCTCCAAAAGCACACAGAACAAAAAACACACACACACACAGCATTATGATTTAGCAAGCCGCGGGGAACAAGTGCACAAACTAATAATGACATATTGGAGTGGCGCAAAGTTTGTCTAATTTGTTCTGGGCTCGTGTGTATGCTTCCTTAATTTAATTTTAATTTTAATGCTACAGTCGCTCGCCAAAACCAACGGTCAAATCATCTGCCACACTGGCAAGAGTGCTGTACAGTGCTGTACATAAAAGTGTAAAACAACCGGCGAATATGTTAGTTTTTGTTTAAAATTGAAATGTTATTTGTTGAAAGCTGTTACTGTGATGGTAGTGTTGTTCTGTTCAGCGTTAATTGTATGTTTAATGTTAGAGATACCTTGTTACATGTTCAATGTACATCCTGGTGTAAAAGCTACTGCAAAGCCAGCATTAAACTGTATTTTATTTAATGTTAAAACAGATGAAAAGACGTAAAACAGTAAACAAAAAAGCGCTTGTTTCTCCACTCGCTATCGCTCGCCCCTTTCTGTCCTGTTTCCTACTCTGTTTCTTTCCGTGTCTTTCTCTTCGTTTCTCTCGCTCTCTGTCTCTTCCTCTCTATCTCTCTCTATCTGTCTATCTATGAAATTTCCGTCTCTACAAAACACTGTCCGTGTCACAAACACAACACACACTGTTCGTGTAGCGTCGCCGCCGCCGCCATCGCCACCGCAGACTCAGAGAATTAAACAAAGAAACAAAGAAAACCGATCCTGTCAAAATTTGTTGCAGAAATTTAATCCATAATTGGCAAATTACCATACTAACATTACGTAATAACATAATAAAAGATCCCGTTCCAGGTAAAGTCGATGAAAAGGCGACGCAGCTGCACGCGATCGCATCGCTGAAGGTGCTGCTGGACGCCACCAAGCCGCAGCGGGGCGCAGCGACCTCGTCCGCGGCGAACCATGTTAAAATTAATCTAAAAGAAACCACCTTAGCTAGCGATCGTCCAAATGGAAATATAGATACAACAATTGATTCGGTAAGTACTCACAGCCAAATGGGGCGAGCGACAAAAGCCAATTGGCGAGAAAGAAAAGAACAAAAAACCCATTTGTAGCAATGGGTAAAATGTTCGCAATTTATAATCGATTAACAACCAATCAGCGTATCCCACACACGTTACCATGGCGAGTGGGGATCGCCGTGCTTCTCTCGGCTCAGCTGGGAAAGTCCAGTGTCCAATTTTCCAGTCCAATCCTTTACCGCGCTTTGAAACGGCGGAACCTGTACGCCCTGCAGGCAAGCACTAAAACAAAACGGGCATAATCCGGAATTGGTCCGTCCAGCACAGCACGACAACACGTCAGTCAGCGTGTGTGCTTTTCCTTCCTTTTTCCCTGTCCACCGGTGGAAAATGGGGAAAAACGGCTGACCATCACGGGCATGGAGGGCGAAACAAACCCCTTTTCCCGTGCTCGGAACTCGATTAGTCCTGAGGCCAATTTCAATTTCAAACCCGTCTCTGACCGACTCTGGGGAATGCATTGCATTCCTGTGCTGCTGTTGCTTCTCTCTCTCTCTCTCTGTCTCCCGCTGGTCGGTGGAAACTTGCCAGACCGGCCCAGCTCTATAAGAGGAGCGAGCGGGTTGATACCCCGTCCGGCACAAAAGGTAGTAGCTGGAATGCCGTCTATTTATAGTCACGGCACAAAACCGCAAACGACGACGACGTCACCGGCTCGAATGCGAAAAGAGGTTTCGCTTACGAGAACGGCCGGCTCGTACCGTACGCCTGGTGTGCCTGTGCTGGCTCGTTGCCCATCGGAATGAGCTGGTTTTGATTGACAACTATCTGACGACTCTCCGGGGCGGCTTCGGCCTTCGGTGTGGTTTCCGGTAGTCTGCATGGAGCGGGCCCCGTTGGCCCCATCGCACTGGCAAAGCAACTGTTGCCGACTCTCCGTTGGAGCACGGAGCACGGCCTGATGAATATTGCATGCGGCGTTTTGTGCAAAACGTGAGCGCATGGAAATTGAAACCCATTTTTGCCATTGACCATTTGCCGTACCGGGTGGTGACCGGCGGCAGTGCACGCAGCGGAGGTCGGAGGTGCAGAGGGAGGTGGCGTTCAACACCGCTTTCAAAACCCGGGACTAACCTGCCGGCAGATATATTTTATGCGCAAAAGATGGATAAACTGTGTCTAGTTTTGAATAAATGTTTGCACAAGCGCGGGCTTGGGGGCCGGGGTTTTCCCGCACCGATCGATTGGAAAACTTCCGTGATCTGTCTTTGCATCCACTGCAGGAAAAGAGGAACAGTTTCCAGGTATGGACGAGCCAGCGATGATGATGATGATTATGATGATGATGATGGTGTGGGATAGCGCATACCTGCACACGGAGCCGCTTCGGGGTTCAATATGAATGAATGTTAGGCAAAGTAGCGAACGTTCGAAATGGAGCTTTATATGTGTTGAAAATTAATTTAAAACCAAAGTGGGTAGGCAGGCAGAAGTGCTCTGGTGCCCAAGCGTACAGGGCAAGTCTAACGGCTGTCATATAAACGTCATTCCTGTTTAACAATTCAAAGTGAGCGAAAACTCCAATTTTGTTCCTCAATGCTTCTAATAAACATGTCATGCAATGCAAGAGACACTAAAACTACTTCATGTCAAATTAAGTCGACCTTGTTAGTCGATTCAAAAGTCCTTAAAAATTCTCATAGAGGGCGCTACTGTTCCAGTTTGCTCTGAGTATCTTTGCAGCTTGAGCTCAAGGCTCGCTATTGTACTCCTCTCAAACAATCTGCTGGAAATAGTTTCTTTTCCTAAGCCCGAAGGCACTCTACACTTGGGCCTATTTCAATATTTCATTATATGCATCGCATTGCTAGCAAAGCCTTTTCCGGAACATCTGAAGAATTCCAAACGATTGCCATCCTCTCTTTCAAACACCGCCAGCCGTGCCCCTGGAGGCAGCTCATGCAAGTATGATTCAAACAAACGTTTGCGACAATCGATGCCAGCAGGCCTGTCATCGGTTGTGCCATTTGATGCCACCTTCGAATTCAATCGAGATAAAATGAATCGGGCAGCAAACGCTTCCGGAAGATATTTACTTTCGAGTGCACCCTGCCGTGCCGCAACCGGGCAGAGTGGGCAATCGCTTTCCGCAAATTGATTTGAGTCAACTTCCACTTCCGAATCCAGCAAGCCCAACATGAATCAAATGCGGCGCTTTGTTCGCTTTTGGCAGGGTTCCAACATTTCCACCAGCACTCCAGAAGCCCCAGCACACAGTTCTGAGGCACAGCTGGGAAGCAAGTGCCCGTATGACTGCACACACATACACACACACACACACACACACACACCCACATAAACACTTTCGGGTTTCAAGTTTCTTCAAGATTTGCGAGCTGTCTGTCTGCCCGCTTTGGCAGCAAATACTTTCCGTCCGTTTTTGGAAGACCATTTGTCTAGCGTAAACACACACACAATGCGGTAAGGGAAGGGTTCTTCATGTACCCGGGGAGGAAAGTGTGCTTACAAAAAAAAAAATACATCCCACATTGCTCCCCCCCATTCCCCTGGTTTCGCTCTGTTTGCATACCCCGTGGAGCTCATTTTTCTTCGCCGTACTTGAAATACAATCCCTGTCAGGCATCAACATCAGTTTTTGCTTCGGTCGATGGGATTTATAAAACATTGCTTGTCTTTACCGCCAAGCGCCCCGAAACCAGTCATGTAAGACTGTCAGACTGTTACAACCATTCACTTGCTCGAATTTGCTAATCGAGTGCATGATGTCCACGTGGCTGATGGACCCCGCAAACTGTTGAGGCTGAGGATCCACACGGTGATGAGATTTGAAAATGGCGATATGCAAATTCGATTCTGGGTCGTGCTTTTCCAAACGGAGCTGTCCCAACCTTTTCCCAAGCCCGAAAAAGCGTGTGTTGTCATAAAGCGGCAACCCATCAGCGGAGACGGAAGAGAGGAGTCGCTCAACCGTTATCTAGATGCGGCTCGATGTTAGATGATTATTGATATGATTCTCTCATCATAGTGCTCGTTTGCAGAACCATCTCGCCTCCATTCCAAGCTATGGTCTTTCCATGTTTTTCCATTCCTTTTTCGCTCTCTGGAGTCCCTTAAAGCAGAGTGTTTGACACAGCATCACAGCACACAAAGCAGAACGCTGCCGAATGGGTTTCCCATCCAGTGGCAACCACAAATCGTGCTATCGCCGTCGAACAGTCTCTTATCGAAAACACACCGAAAAACAATACCGAATCGCACAAACATTGCGAACGGTTTTCGGGTCCTGTAAATTGACTCTGCCGGAAAGCCTTCCCCCCCCCCCCGCCCGGGAAATTCGATCTGTTTCGTTGAAGGCGAGGGGTCGTTTGTGTTGAGACAAATGTAATGCGCTTTCGAAAAGGGGACACTAGAAGCCGAAACCAAACAATGCTACACACATTTGATGTTTGCGTGCGATAAGCGATGGGAAGCAATGTACGAGCCGGCACGTTTTCGGGTAGGATGAAAACGCAAAACCACTTCAGCGCCTTTTGTCCTTATTGACCTATTGCCGAATTCGTTTAGAGTATCAGTTTTGTTGGGATAAGGCAGGCTTCCTGGTTCTTCCCAGGGCTTACGAAAGGCAATAATTGATGGTAATTTGGATCCTCTCTATGTTTTGGCTCCAAAGATAGGCATTGCTCTCTGTGTGAGCGGGAATAAGCGGGAACTTATCCTGTTTCTAGTGCGTATTGCGTATTCAAAGTTACAGCATTAGTGCCGGTTGGATGAGCCCGCGCGGGAAAGGGTAAATGAACCCTGACGGAATAATAATCAAACGCGCTGCTGCTCCGCAGAAGACTTTCGCCCCCATGTAAGTATGGCGTCTTCGGTTCGGCGATACACGCTTACATACTGTTTGGATCCCTTGGGAAGCTTTCAAGGATGTGTACGAAGATGGTAGCCACGAGAGTGGTAGAGTTTAAAAATCACGTGGGCATGAAATAAATCCATTAACCCATTTCTAGCAAATTGCAGAGCGCGCTCAACCGGGGAAGTTGTGTGTACGAGGGTGTCTGTTCCGAACAAAATAACGTGAGCAGGGCACATAAACATTAATGTACCAGTTACACAATTAAGTCTTCAATGCAATTGCGAACGTATTCCAATAACACAGCAATGAAAAGATAACCTTTAAAAGTTGGACTTTCGGCTGAGGGAAAAAACTACATTTCCATGGTTTGTACGCTCTGTTTCTCATTGATTGTAATCATTCAAATTTCTCACGATTACAACACAGAGCCCAGAAAGCGACCAGAAACACACCAGGTCCTTGAACTTTCTGACTAATCGTTTCACCAAAAATATCCCCCAATTCATGCTTACACCATAGTTTCCCTCTGCTCGTACGTTTTTTTCCCTCCTCTATTCACCACCCATTGCCGGGAATGCCGGGAAAAAAGGTCAACCGAACGAACTTTTTTCAAGGGCAAAGCTCATGCCCAGCGCCCGAGCGGGGAGGGAAGACCGTTAAAGAGGAAGCTTTCCCGAGAGCGGAGCTTGTCAAATCGTTTATTGCGCACTCTGTCACACGTACTGCTGCGTGCTTCCCAGTCAAAGTGACACACGATTGTCTTCCCTGGGTTACGATGGCAACATCGCGGTGTGTGCGTGTGCCACGGTGTAAGTGTGCGTGTGTGTGTGTGCTTGAAACGATGTATTTTTAATAGCGAGCTTTTACGTTCGGTCTCTTCTCGAAGCAATATGAGAGAGTGGATATGTGTGTGCATGGGTTTGAAACTTCCGAGACGGACGTTTAGCGCATCCTTTCCGGAAGCTGGAAGAAGGTTAATAGATAAAGATGCTGGTTGACCTTGGTTAAGAACGCTGTTTGGGGTACACTTTCTTCTGAAACTAGGGAAACATACACACAAACACTTACACAAACGGGAGCTCATTTAGATCAAGAGACGATACACGTTAATAGATGCATCACCTTACTCATTCATGCCTTTCTCATGTTTTGCAGGGTAACGAATTAGAGGAGGAACCACCAGAAGCACTGAGCATGTCGTGGCCAAAGGGTGCTAGGAAACGAATAACCTACCTACTAGTAGCTCCAATTATCTTTCCCCTGTACCTAACACTTCCCGACACCAGAACACCGAGGGGCAAGCGGTTCTTCCCGATCACCTTCATCGGATCGATCGTGTGGATCGCCGTCTACTCGTATCTGATGGTGTGGTGGGCCACCGTCGTCGGCGAAACCTCGCGAATACCGCCCGAGGTAAGACGGTCGTGCCGATCCTGGTCACGGCACCAACCAACCAAATTGAACCATCAAACAATTATTCACACTCTCGCACTCGCGCTTCGACTTTGCAGGTGATGGGACTGACATTTTTAGCAGCAGGTACCTCCATTCCTGATCTGATCACCTCTGTGATTGTGGCACGCAAGGGCTTCGGCGATATGGCGGTGTCCAGTTCCGTCGGCAGCAACATCTTCGACGTAACAGTCGGGTAAGCTGGGCTGGGAAAGCTGTGCCTCCACGCTACATTCTGCGGCTCCAACATCCACTTTATCTTTATCTTTTTGCTCCCGCAGCCTTCCAATTCCGTGGCTCATGTACGGAATGATCTACGGCCAGCCGGTGGAGGTGAACTCCGTCGGCATGGTGTGTTCGATCACGATCCTGTTCTTAATGTTACTGTTCGTCGTCATGTCGATAGCTTGCTTCCGCTGGCGAATGAACAAAGGCCTGGGCTTCACCATGTTTTTGCTGTACTTCGCGTTCGTTGCCGTGTCGCTTATGTTCGAGTATGACGTGATAGTGTGTCCATTCTAAAAACCAGTTCTCGTACACACGCACACGAAAGACAAGAAGAAGGAAAAGAAGGTACCACTGAAACATATAACTAGTGTATGCAAGCTCGTAAAGCAATCGTTACAATAATAATGCTGATACGGTGATGTTGGTGGCGTGGGACAATCCGATCCACACACACACATACACACAAACAGACAAACACACAATCATACACACACATATATACGAAAACAGACACCACCAGCAAGCAAAACCGCGTGGTGATGGAGTTGTCCGACACAGGTTTGGCCGCATCGCTTCACTTCCTGCTCTGTATGCGCATTGAGATCTGACAGATTAGTATCTTTAAAGGCAAACACTCTAAGCTCGATAGAATCGTCATACAATGGCAATGAGAAGAGTGTAGATTGAGAGAGAGAGAGAGAGAGAGAGAGAGAGAGAGATAGGGTGTGTGCGTGTAAAAGCTACAGTGATACAGCATAACAAAAAGGCTTAGCAGATAAGTAACCAAAACAAACAAAACAACCAACCTTTTTAATCGAACCGCATTGTGGCAAGGGGTTTTCAAAACATCAAAATCATAGCACACACAACTAGATAAACTGAGCAAGCGAAATGAAATTAATAAAATAAAGGCATCTAGCAGGATAGCGTGGGACGATGTGAAAGTAATAAGTAAACGAAGGTAAACGAATCGAACCATCGGAAGGAGGAGAACTAAAAAACATCTAAACCAAATCTATTAAGCGAACATCTTTCATTTAAAACTTTTAACTCCTGTTCTATATTCGCATCTATAGTATCGAATCTATAAGAATCAAAAAAACACAAACGTTGTATGAAACGAACATAGGTACATAACAAAAGGACAAAACACATACAAAAACACACACACACACACACATACACACAAAAACAAAAGCATTTTAAATTATAACCAAGAAACACAACAATGGAAAACAAAAGCGATGAAGATGCAAATCTAAATGGGTGATCGAGTGATAAAGCCCTGTATTTCAAGTGACATTTATCTAAAACAAAAAAAGGATAACCAAACCTAAACACACACATACAATCACACAGCCAACTAGTTGAAAGAGGGGCAGGGATCATGTAGCCCCAGTGGTCAGGTCAGTGCGCAGATGGTACCAAGTGGCGTAAAATTACAAACCAAACGAGCGAAGACGCGCGCTGAAATTTAACAAACAAAAACTCATACTAAAAGAAACCAAAACTCAAAACTAAAAACAACGGAGCTAACTTCTTCGATTCTCTGTAGGTCACTTTCTACGGTTTAGCAAAAACAAAACAACAACAACAAACAAAAAGAATACAAAACCAGCATCTCTAGATTTTAATCCAACGTTTAACAACGATCAATTTCTTAACAACAAACTCATCCAACTCATTCAATGCAACGCATTGCGACGCATTTCATTAGGAAATTTACCGATCTAGAAGCTACTAGGGTACGAGGGAACGAGGCAGAAGCGAGCTAGGTCTCCCATCCATCCCAAATCAACATCCTTTACCCTTTAATGCACGTACGCAAGCAAACCCAAACCATTACGCACTCGCTCGCTCGCTCGCGCATACGCACCTTGCGTTAGTAGTCACGCTGGCGCGCGAGTAATGCGCATTTCGCGCCAATCGCATATTCAACACTGTCCGGGGGAGTGTATGCGTACGAGGAAAACCATTTATACTACGAATATTGAGAGTTTAACAACAATCCCCGTAAGCCATTGAGAGCATTGTTATTTCACTTAGACTATGAATCTACCTACCTTTCCTACTACTATTTACTACTACTACTACCACTACAACAAACTACTACTACTACTACTACTACTACTATTACCACTATTCTAAGCACGCACAGAGACACATACACACTTACAATTCATCTCGTTTTTTCCCTCCCCACTATCGAGTAGATGCGAGTAGTATGCGGAAGCCTTAGCTTTGAGTTTTTGGTAGGGTACCCGGACACCGAGACAGATACAATCCCCCCCCCCCTCCGTTTTCCGAGAGAACCAAACACTAGTTGGAAACGAAACAAAAAAAAACTTGAGAAATTGTGTGCTCACTCTTTAAATGGCGCTTCTAGCTAACATTTTTTCCTTAGCAAAAGTTGACTACTACTAACACACTATCACATTCTTGCAATGAGAGTAACTCAACAATAACTCCGCGAGTAACGTGTCTTTGAACGTTTTCCAATCCTCAACATACTACGAAGCCACTTAGTAGGGTTGCCATTGTTCAGTAGGACTGTCATTGTAATGCATTCAACTCATATCATTCTCCACATTCAATAGAACAGCTAGAGAGCTCCAATAGAGAACGGGGAACTGGGAAAAGAATGCTTAGGTATCTGTTTAAGTCTGCAAAGCAGGATCATCGTGTGAACTTCCCATGCATCAGGCGCTAGCAGAGGCAGAAGCTATCGGTATCGGTTCATCGAACAGCAACTACCACGAGAAAGACATTCCTCAAGCTACATCAGTATCAGGTTGGTGCAAAGGTAAACGAAAAGTAATTACTTCACTACGAATGTGCACGGTGTGTGAGTTTGCAAGAGAGTGGTTTGATTGTATTTTCCAAGAGCACGTGTTTCAAGTGTGTGCAATTTATCTCTGGAGTGTCACAAAGTTGTGCTTTGAGCCATGCCTGTTCACATGGCATGAACAGTGGAAATGTTTCTAATCCATTCTCTCAGGTTTTTGGCGTTTGACAGGTGTCTTGATATCTGTCAAACTTTCAGCATAACTTATGGTGGATAAATGTGTGTGCTTGGTGGAAGAAGAATGTCCAAAGCAGAAAGCAATTGGAGCGATCTTACAGCAGCGATACCGCATGGAACGACTACAAATCAACGACCAACTCCGATGTAGCTAACAGCTAAGCCATCATCAACCATACAAATTTCAAACTCCAAACAGGCTTTTTAGGAGAGGGCATCCATCAATTGATAGATTTAAGTACACCCGCCATCCTACACGCAAGAGCATAACAAACACGAAAGATAAATCCCCCGATACCCCGCCCTCCCCTCCAAACGCAAGTAACGCGCATCGTCGCAGCCGCAGCCCGGGGCGCGACACCGGCCGAACGCCGGAATATAAAACAAAAGGAGAAAAACAAAGATAATAAAATGAAATGTTAACAAATTTTTGAAAGGTTTTCTTGTTTTATTTTGTATTATTAAAGAGGAGGAAGAGGAGGAAGAAGACGAAGAGTTAGAAGAAAAAAACAAGAAGCAACAGGAAGAGGCAGCCATGCGAGAGCGGCGCACAGCTGGCGTAGTAAATAAATTATATTAAACAAATCATGCAACTAGAAGGCAGAAGGGGCGGGGAGTAGATGGGTTGGAAAACTCCAACCCTCCCCGCACGAGGCAATAACTGTCGCAAAACCTGTCCAATTGTGCAGACAAAAAACAAATGCCACCTTAAGATGGGCAGCACCTGCAAGCTGACACAAAACAAGTTAAACAAACAGACAAACAAACAAACAAACCCAACATCGAATTGCGAGTATGTTTCGTGGCCGGTTTGAGGCAAAAAAAAACAACAAAAATAGACAATGGAAGATGGAAAACGACGCGTGCATAATAGGCGAAGCTAACCATTCTTGACGAAAATGCTTCAACAGTTCGAACAAACATTTTCTAACATTAACAAAATCCCACCCCCGGTTCCTTACTTAGGCTTGCGTTTCGCCGACAAAGAGATGGTCAATTGCTAGGCTATTTATAGACGCTGTTATTGGTGCAAATGCAATGCGCTTTCTTCATCTTGATCACGCTATTAAACCTTTCCTTTTTGCGCATCAAATTGCAAACGCCCCGCAAGAGGAAGCCACGCAGAAGGAAGGGTGGGAGAGGAAAGTGGCAAAAAAAGAACAATTTATAAAACGCCAGCTACTAGGAGAAAACAAAATAAGAAATCGTACATATCTGTTGAGACGTGTGCATGCTGTTGTTGTTGATGTTACGTTTTTGTTTTTCAGCATTCAGCACGTCTTCAATACGGTGCTGCAATCACACACACACACACACACACACACACAAACACACATAAACACTCGCTGGGTGCGGTGGGGATAGCCCCTCGGAAGCAATGGCCTTGATGCGCTTTCAACCGGGCTCCAGGCTTTCATGGCACAAGGAAAGGCGCACGTTTTATCGTTCCGCGTTGCCATTACGTTGTAATGCTCTATGCTAACGCTACTCTATTGGCAGATTATTGTTCGCTCAAGAACTGTTGAACCGCAAAACAACACAAATCGTAGCAAAAGACACGAAGAAAGAGTCATACAAAAAGAAGAAGAAGAAAATATGGAACAAAGCAGAGCAACATTGAGAATGTATCAGTAAGACGTGGAAACAGACGGAAATGTTCTAATACAGAAGAAGCAGAGCAAAAGAACATACTCAGAAAAGAAAACGAACAAAAACCAAACAAAGAAATAATACATAAGAAAAAGATAAGACAAAGCAACAGCAAACCAAAAAACTAAACAAACAAACAAAAAACAAAAACAAAAAAAAACAATTGTTATTCACGTTACACAAATTTGCTAATTATTAGTAGGCATTGACATATGGTTACAAAACTGTAAATAGTGCACGAATGCAATTTTCGGTGGTGGGAATGTTGTTGGTCGCAAGCTAATCCAACCAATAATAAAAGGAAAGAAGCTAGGGTAGTGTGTAATGTCAGAAGCGTTACAGATCGAACAAACAGAAAAGCCCCGCCCCAAACTCCCGCACACACTCATGTAAGCAGGGAAGATAGGAAGGATATGCAAAGGAACGGCTTCGCTAAAGGGAGAACGAAGAGACGAGACACGATTTTGGCGTCCACAACAATGCAACAAAACAGAAAACAAATCAACGTGGCTTACGCAACGCACATACGCAAAGTCTGTACCGCGAATTTGCGGCGCGCGCGCGTGATGTAGCTGCCCGCTCGAATGCATTTGCCACTTCGCGCGCCAGTGCCGGCGGCGAGTGGTGTTGATGTTTACCCGTCCAGATTACAGCACAGTGGAGTGTTACGGTGGAGAAGCGTTTTTTGCATTATTATAAACCAATTGGAAGCGTATGTGTGGCGATTTATTGGCAGAACAATATTTGGAGACACTGGTGGGCCGATGGCGTAGAGAGAAAGCCACATCCGCAAAGCCATACTGATTCTTCACTTCTACTACTTCGCTACTGTCACACAGTCTGAATTCCTTTCCAATCCATTGGATTTCTTATGCGGAAAAGCTCTTCTATAGGATGCTGTACTTTCCGTTTATCCGTTCCCACTGTCACTCTCGCTCTCCTTTGCATCTGTGTGAACATTCTTGACAGGACATTCTATTTGGAAGCTCTTGGAAGCTCTTGGAACACTCCCAAGAACACTGCAACCTACTCAAACTCTTCTTCTATTTTCTTCTACGCGAAAAAGAAAACCAAAACTCCCACCAAAATGATCGCTCAAAGGCGCCTTTTTTTTCTTGTCCCCACTAAAGCGTTCCGTTGAATCCGTTCGACCTTGACTCGTGATAGGGGTGATCGCACCCATTCGCCTCCTCTCGCCCCTGCTTAACCAGTGGGTGTAGATGCGCAGAGGGCGTCCAGCAGGGGAGGATGTTTTTTTAGGCACTGAAACGCATATAAATATTATACATACGGATAAACACATACGCAAACAACGTAGTCAATTTGTATCATACTTTCGTTTCACGGGCGCGCGAACGTTTCCCAATTCCGCGCTGCTTTTCGGTGGTTCTAGGTTTTCCAACAAGTTTTCCGCATTCCGCAAAATGAACAAAACATAACAAATACAATGTGTGCAACGTTAAATATATACATAAAATATGTGCACGCGTATGTGTGTGTGTGTGTGTGAGAGAGAGAGAGAGAAAGAGAGAGAGAGAGAAAGAGAGGAATTAAAGTAAATTACTAGAACAAGAAACACAAAAAAGCAGCAACACAATTTTTGCCTACAACAACTGAAGTACTAAAAAAAGTAACAATTACAAAAGTGTGCTCTTGTTCTGCACATGTCAGCTATCAAATGCTGAGGAGGAAGAGAGAGAGATAGAGAGAGAGAGAGAGAGAGAGAGAGATCAAAACAGAACGCTAAACTAGGTATAGCATTGCATACATCAGGGTTTTGCAGCAGGACTTTTAAAAATTCCGATCGACCTGACCGAAGCAACGCTAAGCGTATTGGTTGGCTTTTTTATTGATTTTTTTTACTCGTTACCTATAAATTGCAAAACGAAACAGCCCCAAAATTGAACATAAAAACACATACCGACAAACACTCCACACACACACACGTGCGCGTGTACAGATCACATATATACGTTGCAGTTAGAGTAGTTAAAGACAAGAAAAGTGTAATGTTAAAACAAGGGAGAAAAACATAAAAATAAGCTATGTTTTTCGCAAATTACACACACACATAAATAAAAAACGATATACGCTTGAAGAAGAATGCCACACTATTTGTCGCGCGGTGCATTCATTCTAAAAACCCAAAAGTTAAATAACGAACAAGAAAAAAAACAAAACAAACAAAAAGAATGCATAATTAAAGGTCAACACAAAGAGGAGGGTAAATAAATACAACAACAAAACAAAACAAAACATATAACATCACGTAGCAAGTAAGCAACATGATCAATGTTAGTCCTATGAGGTAAAGGGGAGAGGATAGTAAAAGTAACACACAAACACACACACACAAAAGAAATACAAGACAGCAAATCATAACCTTAGAACAGCGAAGCAACCGAGAATAGAAATGGGACGGGGTACGATGGGAGTGTAGTAGAACCCATCAATTGACAATTGTATGGCGCACCTTGTATGGGCAGTGTTCTATTGCTTGTGTGACGTGTTTGCGTGATGCTACCCGGTTTTTTTTTTCCTCTAGAACGAGAACAGAAAAAAACGAAACGAACGTAACGTTGTGTTCCTGCTTCACTGTTCGGGGCGCATAATACACCGCTTTGCCCTCTCCTCCCGTATTTCTTGTGCCGTTAGCGTTGAACAGAAGGGTGGAAGTATGACTAGTTTTGCTGCCATTTATTCTATTTCCGAATTGGGATTGTTCGTTATCTGTTGAAGAGCGTTCGCTTCCGATAGAGGGAAGCGACAAACAAATAATGGGGAAGCAACGGGGAAGGTTTGTTTGATTGTTACATTTCGAGTTCGCAACCACTACCATTAAAGTCTAGCGTTAAGGTGTTGAAGTTAAGATTAATAATAGGATCGAATCGACAGGAAAAAAAAACAAAGATAACAAACTAAATAAAAGCAACATAAAAGTAACACAATAGCGAAGAAAGAACTTAAGAGTTGCGTTAGGGTGCATTGTAAAGGAATGAAAAGATGAGATGAATAATGTGAAGCAACAACAAAACAAAAACACAGAAAGAAAAACAAAACAGAAGGGAAATGAGAAGAACGCGCTGAGAAGTTGTTGCATTGGTTGGTAGTTTTTTTGAAGCGCGAAGCAGATGGAGAGCGCAAAACCACATTGTAAAACAGAAAACCTCGTCACCATTTTCAGATGTGATATTTTGGTTCTTGATCGCGAGTATAGTGTAGGGTAGGCCCCGCCAGTGCTGCCACCTGGTGTTGCCGCGGCGAGGTTTGCGGTACGCCGCTGAAAATAATAATACATAGGTGTTGTTGTTATTTCCTTTACTCGGTTGCAAACTTTCTCATACACTCATATCCTCACGCACACTTACAAAAAGTGGCATAGAGCGAGAAAGAGAGAGAGAGAGAGAGAGAGAGAGAGAGAGAGAGAGAAAGAGAGAAGGAGAGAGAGGTACAGTAAGTTGCAATATTGTGTTAATTTGTGGTGTGGTTTCAGTTTACAGCGCACAGTCAATGGTCACGATGGCGATCTACATGCACTATTCGAACCGAAGTGAAGTCTCCCTCTGGCAGGTTTACACCCTAGTGGACCGCCCCACAAGGGTACATCAAACGGGGGAGGAAAGCTCGCAATGGTAGAGCAATGAATGTTGCATTAATTCAGTTTTTGTAAGCATTATAAGCATCAGTGTATAGATCACGCAGTTTTGATGGCACCAAAGAGCAAAAGGTCTGGCACCCAGTGTCGTTAAGCGATCAGGTCAAGCGACAAGCTTAATACAAGGTGGAATGAAAAGGAAAAGGAGAGATTGTTAGGGATTGTTTTATCAAGCCACAAAACCAACCAAAAGCACCAGTGTTTCGGATCGTACTCCACAGAGGAGAAGAGCGCGTTAGCGAGACAGATCCTCCCCCCCCCCCCCATTATAGCCAGCGAGCGAACAAGCAGTAGAACTTCTTTAAGCCAGACTAAACGCGCATTGTTACTAATATAGTGAAACCTGAGTAGGAAATTATCGAGCAATCGAACAAATGCGTAAATGCGCGCACGCGTGTTACATGCTGTGGGGAGAACCGCGGAGCGGCAGCAAACAAAAAAAAAAACAAACAAACATGAGATTAAGACATACTAAGAAAAGAAAATCAACCAAACGCTTTTAGACTTCCAAGTTTACCATGAACAATGTTCTTCAAACATTAAAAAAACACACACATACATAAAAACACAACAATGGCAAAATTAAAATAAAGTAAAACTGCTAAACCATACCCATTTAGATAAGTTGTTCATTGGCGGCGGGTACAGCAGGTAACAGACGGAGGCAAAACGGTCCAGTAGTACGGTACGATAGTCGGTCACGTTTCCACACAACAGCAACAAACAGAACACGTTCACTACGCCTGCACTACGCAAGCCGAAGGTTCCCTGCCTGCGCTGTCCAGTGCGCCATTGTGGGAAGAAGCTTACGAATGCGGGATGCATGTTTCCTGGCGGGCGCGTCTAACGTGTCAGTGGCCTGAAATTTTAAGCTAAGACGTTGATAGCTCTCTGATTTGTAGATATTGCATAGTAGAGCGCGCGTACTGCATATGTTTGTCCTGTGTTTGAGTGTTTGTCGGCGACACGCGACGATGGCGATGCCCCCCCCAAAACGCCATAACTCCGTTTGTGTTGCATTTCTTGCGCTCGCTGTATGTACACCTTTGTGGGTGAGGTTGTTTAGACTCACCGGCTGCGTTTAAGTTATCCATTGGTCTCATCACATACAAGAGGTTAACTGTCACAACAAACTTTCTCAGTTGAAGTTACAAAGCAAAGCAATAAGTAATGAATAAAACGAAACAGATAGTTAATAGTGAATAGCGCTACCAGCAGCACTGGTATCGAGGCGGAACAAAAACACAGTAAATTTATCTCTAAATGCTCTTAGTAACACACAGCGAAACGTAGCGATTCCCATTAACGAAAACACATTTAAACTCATGCCACTCCCATGCACCACAAAATGCATCTAGATCTACAGAAGACTACAAAATACGCCAGGGAGTGTTAGCATATGTGCGTTACAATAAGGTTTTGAAGGTAAATTTAAACATAACCATTTGCCAGCTTAGAGAGCAGCGTTCATGGATAGTGTGCATATGCATTTCATTGTTGGTGGGATAAGTTTTAGTTATTCAATTTTTACCACATTTTTTCCCTGTCACACTCTAACACTGTCTCACGTTGGGGGATTCGTTTCATCGTGTTACTGTGTACATTGCTTGAAGCAACTGTAGCGTTGCCGTTAATGCCAGAACCACGTTCTAATGAGCCAGCTTCTTCGTACACAAGGCACGTGGTAGGAGAATACTGGGATTTTGAGTGAACGTTTTTGTGTACTTGTTTACCTTTCTTCGTGTAGTAGCAGGTCTCTAGGTGAGAAAAAAAAACATACACAAACGCATTATTTGCTATCCAGTTAACCTCAACAATGCAAAACCGAGGCGAAAAATGCATAACGATCGGAGCTAGTGCGATTTTGGATTCGCCACAAGGAGAGACATAGAGAGAGCAAGAGAAAGAAGCGAATGAGCAGGATGTGCGGAAGGATAAACCAAATAATAAAAGCTGAGCATGAAAAGCTGAAAACCAATTGAAAAATTGTAGTAAACATTTGAGCTGTATGTATAAATTTTTAAACCATACAATACAACCCTATACCTAGGAAACGCGATCATCGGTTTTGCGTAGCTACTAAACAAACAAACAAACAACAACAAGGGCCATGGGTGAATAGTAGTGGACTTGGAAGGCACACAGGCAGAGCTACCGCTAACAGAACATAAACAAAAGTACACAAATACACAACAAATAACATAAACATCTACAGACTATTTGCACTCATACCAACACAGAAACATGCACACACGACCCATTGAAAAACGAAGTTGCGGGACGATGGGGACAAACAAGTAAAGTATCGGAAGTGGGCAGATAGCAGAGTTATATACTGAAGTAATTAATTGTTGACAAATGGGATCTTCAGGCGTAGTATGTTGCGTTTGCTGTCGCGTTTTTAAAAATAATAAGAAAGAATGAAAATGAAACACCCAAAAAAACACAA
Source organism: Anopheles merus (assembly GCF_017562075.2). NCBI lineage: Eukaryota > Metazoa > Arthropoda > Insecta > Diptera > Culicidae > Anopheles > Anopheles merus. The sequence continues at coordinate 9,462,018 of NC_054084.1, forward strand.
AGACAGAACAAAACTGAAGTAAAAAAAAAATCAATGAAATAATGCGACATAAAAATAACAATGAATGAAAAAAAAAAACAACTTTTTTGTTAACTATTATACATATATAGATTTGATTTTATATATATACCTATATATCATTCTCATTACAAAGCATATATAGAATAAAAATAAACTGATTCTAAAGGAACTTTTGAGTTTGGACTCGACTTGCGTTAAATTTTCCGAAACGAAACCTGCATTAGGTCGCAAATACACGACGCGCGTTTCCGCGGGCGCGTTTAAACGCGTATAACAGTTCCGCAGAGATATCCAGCTGAGCATCTCTGCGATTCTGCGGTAGCGCGTTCGAATGACATTTCATTTCTATGGCTGGATTGTTGTACGCGTTTCCGCGGGCGCGGAAACGCGCGTCGTGTATTTGCGGCCTTACTCTTTCCTTTTTCTCAACTTTTATGATTAATATTTGGTTACTGTAGTAGGCTATGACTACCAAGAAGTGGGATTTTGCCTCAGCAGACTTTCACTTCCTAGGCATAGTAGCCTATGCCTTCTTTAGAAATAAAACAATTCATAGCACCAAACGAGCAAATTGGCTTTTATTTGCTCTCTGTGTGAACTGTTAGGCCGCAAATACACGACGCGCGTTTCCGCGGGCGCGTTCAAACGCGTATAACAGTTCCGCAGAGATATCCCAGGTGACAACTGTTCTACATTTTTAGCTTAAACTCCTCGTGAACAGCTCGATTTAACCCATTGCCTCATATGAACTCTTGAAAACATGGGTGTGTGAGTGAACAACGATGTGTTGAAGCGTTGAAGTTTATGTCAGAACTTCGGTAGAAGCCGGACAAACAAGAAGCTTGCAGTTTCGTCCTTGGTGTTCAACAGCCAAAACACTGAGTAAAAAGAAATAAACGATCTATCCAGGAGCATCAGAATAGCGGAGAAACGCTGGGAAAATAACAAAACAACGTGAAAGAGTGTTTTATAATAAACTTGTTGTTTAATATGGATTGAAAAGTACGCATGTTTTGTTTTGGGCCGGTAGCTTGTGCACAACGTGATGACAATTCTCAAAATGGCACCAGAAAAAATGCTTCACACTGACGTTTCAACTGTTATAATAAGCTTAAACTCTGCAATATCGCTTGCTCTTTAAGCCAATTTTAAGCCTGCTCTTTAAGCTTCCAGCAACTCGAAAAACGCTAACAATCTGCTCGAAAATGTCACTTGGGATCCAGCTGAGCATCTCTGCGTTTCCGCGGTAGCGCGTTCGAATGACATTTCATTTCTATGGCTGGATTGTTATACGCGTTTCCGCGGGCGTGGAAACGCGCGTCGTGTATTTGCGGCCTTACAGTTACGTTTCTCCCTAAAAGGTAACAACATAATGTCAAATTAGGCATACCTTCAGGCGTTCCGTGAAATTAATTGATTGGCGTACTATTGAAAACAAAGTTCATTTCTGTTTGTAATATTTCAACAGAGCAATAAATATTAAATGTTAAATATCCACCAACAAGAAGCATTTGCCCATAGTGATCCTTGCTTCTTCCGATTGCCACTAGAGTGCGCTGTTGTTTGCGCGGAAAGCCGGACGTCAACAGCGCAGTTGAAATGTAAACACACAGGCTTTGTGTAGCCCCGAATTTAACGAATTATTCCAAAAAGTTCCAACAATGAAGAGATATAAGGTATTACCACATTACTTTTACATGAATACGGTTAGTAAAGAAACTATTTTCCCTGTTTAGGAACCACTCAGACCTGCGGCAAAAAGAGCCAAAGAAACAAATAAAATCGCGCCAAAACTGTGGAAGCGTGAGGAGGTGCTTGTTCTTCTCGATGTCTACGAATCAGCACTGCTGCAATTGATCAATGGTACGATAGAAACCGAAGATGATTTGTGGATTACGGTGTCGGAAAACCTGTACGATCAGGGCATAGACGCATCTGCAGTTCATTGTCAAAGCAAATGGAATCTGCTGCAAAAAACGTACTTGGCTAACCCCGACATTAAAGGTGCTTTTTTCGTGAAAGTCAAACAAATACTGGATACAGCAGCCAGTGTAGAGGAACGTACCGTAGAATCGTTGGAAGATGAAATGAAGGAAGAAATACGTGAAGAAGAGGCTGAGAACACATGCAAGGAAGAACGGCTTGAAGATGAGATAGTAGCGGAAGAGATCGTCATGGAATTTCCACACACCGAGGAACATACTACGAATTCTTTCACCACCGAACGAGTCGCGGAATTACTTGCTGGCGAATCAGAAGCTGGCTTGCGGCCGTTGATCGAGCGATTGTGTGGCAAAATAGATACACTTACCGAGATGCAGCACCGGCAAGAGGCACGACTGCGGGAGGTTTATCAAATGCAGCGCACTAATGAAAATCATTTATTGAAAATTAAGAAACATCTTAATATAGCTTAATAAAATACGTAGCTAATCGACAAGCTAACATTAACATCACATCTGCTCGTACGGTTCGTTCTTGAAGTACAGCGTGCCGTCCTCCGACTGGTAAATGATCTCGGCATTGCCAATAACTGTGGGAAGGACTTGAGCGGTTACAGAATCTGATAACATAACGTGATTAGAAACCAATCCAGCGGGGTGGAATGTGATGCTACTTACCATTTCCCTGTCGGCTCGATTCTCCCGTCTGCACTGGCTCACCGCGCTCCTCCGATGCTTGACGCTCCGACATTATGTTCTGCTGTTGGCAAGGAATCATGATATTAGATCATGCAGGGATCAGATCCATTTCGTATCCATACTCACTTCCTTGTACTTGCTCAGGTAGAGCTTGAGCGGTTCGATGTAGTTGTCGAAACCTAGCGCATACATGGCACACAGAATGTCCTCTCCGTTGATGGTTTTGCGCTTCTCCATGTGGCACCGATCGCTCGCCTCGGATGTGATGAAGGAGATAAACTCGGACACGCACTCCTGAATGCATTCACGCGCTTCTTTCGCAATTTTGCCATTGTTCGGTACAGACTTTTTCATTATTTTCGTTATGTTGGCAATCGGGAGGAACCGGTCCTGCTCCCGGAGTGGCGTTCCTGCTTTTAGCAGCTGCTCGCAGCTAGAGTCTTCCGAATGGGTACCGTCTGGAAAGGAAATGGGCATGGTGAGAATGATTTTATGGGAAACAACACTCCCAGCAAGCGATGCATTACCCATATCGTCCTGCATTTTAGTGTGAAATTGATCAAAATCGCGGAAAATCACAAGACACAAGCACGGGACGCGTATTATTTTTCGTAGGAATTTACGACGCTGTTTTGTATTGGCTGTCACAACAAACCCAACCAAGTTAGTTTGACAGATAAACGATAAGAATTTGTATCGGCCAAATTCAAATGTATCTGTTTTTACAGCATACGAAAAAATGTTTTATTGTTAAAATTATAGCAAAAATCCAAGTTTAATCTTTTAGAACAATTTTTTCGTACTTTTACAACAATTTAACATGCGCTGGAACGAACCGCAACACTGAATTCTCTGTTGTCTATGTAGCCCGTTGATGACAGCAAATTACACCAACACACACACACACAAGCACATGCGTCCGATCGTGTGACAGCCCTTTCTTGCAAAACAAGAAAATCATCAGAAGGAAGAACAAACCGTGCACAGAACGATAGAAAAACCCGCGTGGAATGGCGTCCGTCGAAACAAAACCGAAAAAGGCTGAACAGGTGGAGGAAAATGTAGACGACAAGGAAGACGTCGACGAGGAGGTGGTGGACGAGAATGTGCCCGCTGGCAAGAAGAAGAAAAAGCGGTCCAGGAAACCGAAGAAGCCTGGTAAGTAGTGGCAGCGGCCTGGTGGCTGGTGTGGACGAGGGCGATCGGAATATGTTGGTTGTGCAAATCGCCGATGCGACACAGGGTAAACGAGGAAGGGCAAAAGCGAGTGCGAGGGGGTGGTCCGAGGTTGAGGCAGCTTCTAATTCCGAGACGGTGTGTAGAGCTTGTTGAACGCAGTTATGTAGCCGTTCCGGTGTTCCGAACGTGCATCTGCAGTTTGAGGTTAGGTTATTGATTTGTTATTGTTGAAGGTTTATCAGATGCGCGCCCAGAGCAGCAGGACCGGATTTGCTTGCTGCTGATGATTAACACTCTCTTTCTTCTGTTTTCTCTCCCTCTCCAGCTGCGGATGAAGATTCCGACGATGAAGCACTGCGGGAAGCGTTAGCGGAACGGCAAGCCGAGGACAAGAAGAAGGTGGCAGCGGCCGAGAAGGCCGCCAAGGAGCAGGCGAAAAAGAATCAAAAGGCAGCACAAGCCGCCACAGTCACCGCTCCTTCCGCCACGGCCGACGCGGAAGAGGAAGAGGAGGGCGATGAGGAGGGCGACGACGCGACCGGTGCAGATGGCAAGAAGAAGCGAAAGAAGCGCAACAAGAAGAAGGGCGCCGCCGCCAACACACTGGTCGCACCGACCGTACCGATCGCGGAGCAGTTCTCCGACGGTAAGTTCCCGGAGGGACAGATTATGCAGTACCCTGATTCCACCACGGCGAAGGACCGGTTTACGAGCGAGGAGAAGCGTGCGCTCGACCGGATGCATCAGGACATTTACAGCGAGCTGCGCCAAGCGGCCGAAGCCCACCGACAGACGCGCCAGTACATGCAGAAGTGGATCAAGCCGGGCATGACGATGATCGAGATCTGCGAGGAGCTGGAAAACACGGCCCGCCGCTTGATCGGGGAGAATGGGCTGGAGGCGGGACTGGCCTTCCCGACCGGCTGCTCGCGCAATCACTGCGCCGCGCACTACACGCCGAACGCGGGCGACCCGACCGTGCTGCTGTACGACGACGTCACGAAGATCGACTTCGGCACGCACATCAAGGGGCGCATCATCGACTGTGCGTTCACGCTGTCCTTCAACCCGAAGTACGACAAGCTGCTCGAGGCGGTGAAGGAAGCGACCGAGACGGGCATCCGGGAGGCGGGCATCGACGTGAGGCTGTGCGACATCGGGGCCGCCATCCAGGAGGTGATGGAGTCGTACGAGGTCGAGCTGGACGGCAAGACGTACCAGGTGAAGGCGATCCGCAACCTGAACGGCCACTCGATCAGCCCGTACCGGATCCACGCCGGCAAGACGGTGCCGATCGTGAAGGGCGGTGAGACGACGCGCATGGAGGAGAACGAATTCTACGCGATCGAAACGTTCGGCTCGACCGGGCGCGGCCTGGTGCACGACGATATGGACTGCTCGCACTACATGAAGGATTTCGACGCGCCCAAGGTGCCGCTGCGGCTGCAGTCGTCCAAGAGTCTGCTCGGGCTGATCAATCGCAACTTCGGCACGCTGGCGTTCTGCAAGCGCTGGCTGGACCGGGTCGGCGCCACCAAGTACCAGATGGCGCTGAAGGACCTGTGCGACAAGGGCATCGTGGAGGCGTACCCGCCGCTGTGCGACGTGAAGGGAAGCTACACGGCCCAGTACGAGCATACGATTATGCTGCGGCCCACCTGCAAGGAGGTCGTGTCCCGCGGCGACGATTACTGAGAGAGCAGCGCGCGCGCGCGCGGCGCAATGGTTTACAGTGGTGCGCATCTCCCCCAAGGGGGGAAGCTTTGCTCTGTGGTGGATTGTGTATGTTTCTGGTAAAACGCGATGCGGTTGCTTGTTTTTTTTTTGGTAAAATTTTGTAAGATCATCTAAGAACCGAGTGGCAACCGCGCTCGTCACGTCTTGATGGCGCGATTGTGTTGTAATAAAAGCAAAATCAATATGCTACGAACAAAATCGGACGCTGAAAAAGGAATTGAATTGCGAAAAAGATGACACACGATCGATGATGATGGAGGATTATAAAGTCAAGAGAACAGCTTCAGACAATCTAAAGAAAGTCATCGTTAGGACCGTTAGGAAGTATTGAGATTAGCTTGACCGTGAAAGTACCATTAGCTCGAAAAATGAATTATTTGCAACGATTTGAATACTAACACAAAACAAAATCGTGTTTAGCTCGTCCATCGGAAAGTATTTGCAACGCTATTGAAGAGCTTTTCATAATGCATGCCATTGCCTGCAGCAATAGCGTCAACATCAATCACTACCTCACGCATACATTTCCATTACACGCTTCGATGCACCCATGCCAGGCCTATGAATCCAAACGTAAATTGCACGCGGATGTAATGCACGTACAAATTAATAGAATTCATACCCCACGTTGTGCCCTTACGCACTCGCGATCCGCACCCCTTCACCATCAAATCCAGCGAAACGCGTCTTGTCCGTCAAGTACGCGAACCCGCCTGTGGTACCGCCGGCAGCAGCACACCAACCCAGGCAACGATCACGCACGACCATTACTCATCGGATCGATCGATCTGCGAAGGGCGGTGGGTGGCGAAAGAGACCGAGCAGAGAGGGCTGAAAGTTGTCAATGAAAAGCGTTCGCACGTTCACGGGGTGCACACGGGGCCGGATGAAGGAGGAGTTCTTGAACCGGGACGACGACTTGAACCGGGCCGGACCCGTCGCAGCGCGCGCGATGCATGTGTCGTTGCTTTGGTAGCAGCGCGCAAAACAGCACCACCACCACCGCCACCCGTGGGCGAAGGTGCACCGCGGTGTGAGGCCTTTTTCGCGATTCGTTTCGCACACACACACACACACACACACGGTGGTGGTGTTGGGTACGTGATTTAGGTAGCAGATAAGTCGCGCGTTGATTTCTTTCGATTTTGCTTTCGCATGCGCTTCTTGCCCGTTTCTTGCCACACTGAGTTTGGAGTTTGGATGTTAGGAAGTGAGATAAAAAGAAGAAGAAGAAACGAAACATACAATGGCCAAAGAGGCAAAGGATACAACGCGAATCGAACAAAGCGTACCCACTGTGACGTTGCGTCAAACACGCGTTGCTGGAACTCAGATTCGTGACTGAATTTCGGCATGTTGGATTTTCGACAGTTGTTCTCCAGAATCTCCACAAACGCTGTTCGCTGTTGGCGAACCGCTTCGTACGTTCGATTCGATCCCCGTTCGGTTTGAGCCATTGCCATGTCTCACGGTGATCACGGGGCAGGGAGGTGGTACACAGGCCCAGCATTACGTAATCGATGTAATGACATAAAAATTCATGAAGTCAAGAAGTTACCCCGGTCGACAAACCGGTGATCTTGAGGGAACGCCGCACCAGTCAGCGGCAAGGTAAGCGAGAGCCAGCAGCAGCAGGAACGGAAAGGGTTGCCGACAAACTGGTTACCTAAGGAGAGACCCTCCAGTTTTATAGACCTCCGCATGTTCGCTGTCTCGCTTTGCTGTCGATAGCTCGTTTTTTTCTTCTGTTTTTTGCTGCGCGCGACTTGCAATCGAATCGATTCCGCACCGGTTTGGCAATGGTCCGACGGGAGCGTGTGCGCGCCGCGCGGTGGCCAATTGTGGTGCCTGTGTAGTGTGTACACTCTCTTCAGTCGGGCAGTACTCTTCTCGAGCTGGAGCTGGAGCGCGTCGCGGGTTGCCCAAATTCAAACACACACGCACACACTGCCGTTGCCCCCCACGAAGCGTTGGCATAGAAACACGGTGTGCAAGAGGAGACCTACGCCGTGATGGATACAGCGACAGCTGTTTAGGCTGAAGACGCAAGTTTCGAGTGAAAGGAAGTGTCCCGGGCGCGCGCGCGCGTGCGATGTGTGTGCTGTTTTTTTTTTTTCGGTGAAGATCGTGCCGTTCGATTCGACATGCTGTTGAAGGTTGCAGATATGCACAGAGCGAGGGTTTCAGCTAAATACGCGGGTTTGCGTTTTACGCGAAGTTAGCAAGATAGTGGAGCTACCACCAGCCGCGGGTCACGCAAAGTTCCGCCGGTGCAAGGATCCATATTTAAAAAAACGGCAGCATATGACCATGAAAGGATCGCGTACGTGAGATTGCTTTGAAGTTCGCCACGCAAGGAAGCGTTTAAAACGGCTCCAGAATGGCTTGGTTAACGGTAGACGGTAGACGTGTACTGTCGGCGAAGGTCGCGGCGCGTCGAGACTTTGGACGGTCGTTGTACTTGAGTGATGCCCTGGACAGTGTTCTACAGTGCTTTCCGGCTAGAGTATTTATAGTTGAGTTTTGCGTACAGCCGTTACGGACTTTATCGCACACGTGGATTTAACCTACTTTGCGTAAAGCGGCTTCCGATAATCGTCCGCTTCTGCGAGAGCACTCGCCATTCCAAAAATCCTTCAAACTTTCCGCCTCCGTGTACCGCGTACTTCGCTTTACAAAGCATGAATGAAATCGTGACCGGCAACTGCTCGCGGGTACCGAAATCCTATCCTCAACCCGCCTCGGGCATCGGGCCATGATAAGCGCATTAAAGGGTAGCACCCGCGGCAGAGTTAAAAACCAAACGGCGGCACGGCGACCGCGTGGTCTCCGAACACATCAAACAATCTCCACCGAAGGGGCCGAACGGAACACGGGTTGCACGGTGAACGGCGAAGTCCCCAGTCGCCCAGCAGTGCTCGGCGGCTCGTCGGCTGGTCGGGGCCATGTGATGTTTCGTGCGTTTTCCCCTTGGTTTGCGAACAGCCCGCGGTCCCAGCCGGCTACGATGCAAACCTGTGAGTGACTGAGTGCTCGAGAGTGCGGAGGGAAGGCTTTTGTGGAACGCATGTGCAATGACACTGGTTGGCCGAATCGGCTGAACTTGTTTTGCACCGTCGGTGTTATCGAATGCTGTGGTTAATCTTATCATAATTGATAGCAAGCAACGCACGCAAAGCCGCGGTAAAACGGTTCGCTCACACCGCCAAATGGGGGTTTGGGGTGAACATATGGTTCGGTTGGTGCGTTTGAAACCGTTACCCCAATTTTAGGGCGCTCAGGTGGGGGTGATCTGAGAGCTCTCACGCATTCGCTCTCACTCTCTTTTGTGGGGTAAAGGTACACTCACCCTTCTCTTATGAGTTTGAGGAGCATATTTTATGCTTGCAGGGTTGGTAGGTCGGATGCAGGGGTTTTAGGTTACAGAGTCTGCGATGCGGTACGAATTGAAGGAAACTTTGAAAAGGCAATTGAATGGAATTCTGGGAAATCCAGAAAGTGTGGTAACTTTATCAGATCTTCTTGAAAGTCCCAGTTAGAAAAATGGCTGACAACTAATCAATCCTCAAAGTCTTCAACATATCTAAAGATTTGGTCTTGCATATTCCATCGAAATGTTACAATGAGTAATATCCTCGAGTGAGTAAGCCTAAGATCCTCAACTAACTTTTTTCTTCTTTTAAACCCTCGAGACTTCGTTCAGATTTGTGCAAAAATAGAGTAAACATGATTCCATTTATTTGTTTTAAATTCTTCACTTATTCTTCAATGTTTTGAGATTTGTGGAGCTTCTGACTATGCAACTACCATCTATCCTACATGTCCTGTATTGCTTAAACTTACTACTAACCTACTATCCTATTTAGTGGAGGATCTTTAAATCTCCAATAAATTTTCAAATCTTAATAGAAAGCCTGAGGTTAAACTCAGATTTCTGAAAAATGGAGTAAAAACGATTCAATTAGTATGTTATCTTATTCTTCAAGATGTTGAGCATTCGGTTATTCAACTTCTCTTTAGTGAAATATCTCCCATTGTTACTGCTGAGATCTTCAACAATTCATACATACACACTCTTCATTTCAACAAAAGATAATATCCACCCGTTAGACTCCATCGCACATTAATAACAGTTGCTTAGAGTTGGTACAAAATCGCCGACATCAACCCCTGTCTCACGCTCCCTAAAGAACTCACCAGCTCACGCACCCCTTTGGCGAATTTTTTCTCATCCACTACACTATTACTACCACTTCTACCACTACTACTGCTACCACTACTTCCAACCGCGGTCACTCGCAACCACCTGGCGCGCGCGTGGGTCGTCCCCTTCGTGTGTACGTACCAGTCACTCAGCAGCGCGTAAACGTTCGCTCTGCTGAAGAGCACACGCCGTGATTGTTGGCCGAGGACCGAAGCTCGCAGCATAGCAGCAGCACGGACGGCACGACCAACGGGGCCAGATCCCGCACGCTGCGAATCGCGCGAGCCGAGTTGCGTTTGATCATTCGACCAGAACGGTGCGCTGCGTATACACCTTTGAGTGAGTGTTTACTGGTGCTGTGTTTGCCCTGCGTTCGCCCAATTCGCGCTGGCTTGTACGCGGGCTAGCGGGGGGCTACTCGCTTACCATCATCCGGACGAGGACATCACGGTCGTGCCCTCGGCTGGACGCCGTTGCAGTTGCATACGCACCGTGCGTGCAACTGTCGTGCTCAGGTGTGTGTGCGTGTGTGTTTGTGTGTGTGTGTGTAAGTGTTCCTTGAATGAATTGTAGCAGGAATTCACGGGGCAAAGGGGGTGTCATCGAAACACTGTGCTCGATCAAATCGCTCCGAACGCTTCCTCTCAGACATCTCGCGCAGACTTTCTGTCGTCGGCTGCTGTCGTCGTCGTCGTCGACCGGTCCCGGTTGATCTGCTTTTTTCCCCCCAAAATTCGCGTTCGCCTGCCTGCGGATGTTGCCTCGTGCCGAAGCATGCGAAGCACCGCGGTGCACACGGTGCACATGTACAGCTACAACCCCTTCACCGCAAAGGGTGAGCAAGGTTTCGGTTGTTTTTTAGTTGTGCGTCGCCGTGGTGGTGGTGTTGCTGTTGTATTATTCGTGCTGTTGTTGTTGTTGTTGTTGGAGTAGCGTTGCCTTTTTCACTCCCTCGTGTAGTTCGTAAGGGTAGGGGGTAGAAGTGTACCAGTGAGTGCGTGAAGCAGACACACACACGAGGCTTGGGTTTCGCCTTTTTCGTCGATCGCAATCGGCAAGAGCTGCGTGGATTCCCTCGATCTCACGACTGTTCACTGTCGTAGCACACACATTCACACATGAACAAAAACGCACGTACTAAAAGGGAGTCAGCGCCGCCTGACGAGTGTAACACCCAACGCTTGTAGAGCGACTGTTGTGACCTCCTGACGCACTTTTCGCCCGGTTGCGAGGAATACCACCGTCGTCTGAGGCTGCGAGGCGGCGGTTGCTAGAGACGGTGTTGTTCCCCCCAAGTTCACATCGCAGTAGACGTTGGTTGGTGCTCCTGCCCGATCTTGAACGGTTACACAGTGACATTCCAGTGACGTTCCTTTCGAGAAAATCGAGCAAAAGTACTTCCAAAGGTACACCTGTGCCGTACTACTGTAGTGTGTTGAGTGAGCACTACCAAAAAAGGGGGGAGTGAAATATTTAGGTTAATTCAGTGCGACCACTTTCCCAGAAAAGACCGGAAACCAGGCGTGAAGGACGGCCGCCGGGTTTGCCAGTTTAGATCATCGCAAGCCGGGGCGCGCGACATTCTGGTGACGCATCGTGGTGGTGACGTCGTGACGCCGGTTTGCCTCACAATTCTCTGCTGTCTGTGTGTGTGTGTTTGTGTGTGTGCTTGTGTGCGGGAAAAATAATGTGTCCCTAGTTGGCAAAAGCCCGCTCGCCCCATGCCAAGTGGAGTGAACTGGAAACGCGCTGGCAAACGAACCGAACGGCCCGTGGACGGGGGTTTCCCTCGGTTTTCCTTTCAATCGAGGGGGGTTTTTTGGTGGTGTTTGCTCTGGCTGCTTCCGGGGTGGCATTTTTCGGCAAGCGTGGTCGCTTCTTCGGAGAATCACAACAATGTAACACCGAATTTGGGGGAGAGTGGAAGAGATTTTGAAGATTTGTTTTTTTCTGTCTCTCTCTCTTTCTCTCGCTTTGCTCAATGTGTTCTGAAATTCTATCGATCGGCATGTCGGCGGCGTTGAAGGCATTCCCATTGCCCTTAAAATTAATGATCCGGCTAATTTCGGGATTTGTACCGCGTGTGCTCATCAGCAGCGGCGTGCTGGATGACGTCTCCTGAGCACCAATCATCCCAATCATCCCACCGAGCGGGCCGAAAAAACCATAAAATCATTAAATCACACACTGGCTGTGTGCAATAAAATCATAAAAGTGTGATCCACGAACTGCCGATCTTCTGAAATAAACCCCGAAAATGAAAGGAACAAAATAAAACAAGAAATCAAAACGCTGAAAGATATCTCCTTACTTCTCATTTAAGCTGAAAAAAAAGACACTGCCCACCACTAGCCCCAAAACGATTGTGTCGTAAAGTGCAACAAGGTGGAAAAATAGCAAATGGGCACACATAAATAAGCCAGCCAGGGGATGATGCATCGTCTTCGCGTCCCGATGGTGAGGGGAGCTTGTAGTGCGCTACAACACAAGCCATCAATAATAGCTCTTTTTTTTTTTTTTAATCGCCTTCCACATGCGCACAACCACGCCGGGGCCCATTTATTACGCGTATTGCGTGAAGCATTGCGCACAAGATAACTAACGCGCATGCAACCGGGAAACGGTGAGCCGTTCTGTTGCGTGTGGAAGAGTTATGTACGCTAAAACAACCCATCCCTCTTTCGGAAACATCGCAAAGAATCGAAAGGTAGCAATAATAATAATAATAATAATCTCATCCCCATCTTATCCTTATTCCAGCAGCCGCGCGTGATGCTCGCATAATTACGCATAAATTTATGCACGCCAGTGTTCGCGTGTGTCATTGTGCTGCTGCTGGCAGTGTGAAAAGTGAACAAGTAGCGAATGACCAGTGACGACCAGGGGTACCCAGTTTGTGTGTATGTGTGCAAGTGCATTCACAGTGTGTTGAGGTGTGTTGTGTTGTGCTAGCGGCAGCAGTGGCGGTGATTAATTGCACTATCCGCGTGCATTCCCTTTGGCGAAAAAAGGAAACCACCGCCGCAAGCTCCCAAATTTAAGGCCCACTTCTCCGTAATAGGAAGCAGAAGAAACGTAAGAAAATATTCTCCTCTGTGCTGCGGCTCACATTGCCACTAAGGAAGCTTGGGGAGAGAAGAGCTAGTGCACGCTAATTGATATGTTTCCGTGCCGCGGTGTGTGGTAGTGCAGTGTGTGTGTGTTTGCGTCGTTTCCAGTGCACGACAAGTGACGAGAGAGAGAGAGAGAGATGCAGTCGCTGTGCTATATGGTGTTGATAATGGTGAATGTTGAAAGCTCCAATTTGCCACCGGATCGGTGCTGAAGTGTACGGTGGCTTTGCGTGAGACGTGCGTGGAGGATTGAGTTATTTTGGTTGTTTCCTCTCTAATGAACCAACGACTTCCGGTGGGCAGGGAAGACTTAAGATTGGCGAGTTTTGGTGGAGGACACATGCAAGCGACGACAAACAAGCCAATCAGCGGTGGCGGTGTTTAATTACAAGTGCTGGTGAGTAGTATGTTCTATGCATAATTTAAATCCACATTACTTCTTATCGGAGACGAATTACCATAAAGTGATCGTTGTTTTAAAATAGTATGAAAAAATAGAGAAGAAATGCCTGAACAAAGATTTGAATGTATCAAAAGTATCCTTTTCTTGTCCTAATTACCTTCACGAATCTGTCAGCGATTACAAACATGGCATTGCAAATAAGAATAGCCAAAGCCATGGTGTGTTGCTTTCAATGATGTCTTGGGCCTTAACGTAAGCCTTAGAAACTAATTTATAAGGCAGACATTCACTGGAAATTGTAGAGAGCCACTTCCTAGAACAAGATATTCTTCAATGGATCTTAATTTGAGGAGGCCCACTCGTCTGTAGATGAGATACGTTATGGTTGTTGAACCAAGTGAGTAGAATAATTGAAGGTTATTTCTTAGATCAGATTTGATCTTGGTGCCTTCAATTTCATGTAACAAACAGACTGAAAAATTTACTTTTTTAATCTATTTTCCATAGTCCTCTGTACGAATGACTTCTTGTTGTGTTTTCTATATCATTTGCCTTCCTATTATGAATTGTTTCATAATTTTTCAAAAAGATTCGCACAATCTTCAAACAAACCTCCATTGGTTATGCATTCAAATTTTCTAAATCTTACTGCTTCATAAAAAATGTAACAGTACCTTTTGTCTAGCCCTTCTTCTACGAGAGATAGAGAAAAGCGAGTAGCAAACCCACGAAAACAAAAAAAACGACCATCGTCCGAACTCACTCAAGATGTTTGCCCAAGCTCTCAAGCTCCTCTCCAAGCGCCGGTTCTTTCGATCCGCTTTCGATGCTCACTTCTTGAACTTGCACCTTTTTCCTGTGCCGTTGAGTTTAATGATCATCCTTGCCACGTTCGTGCCTACAATGTTCGCTCCAACCATTTCGCACCCACCCATTTATGAACTTTCCAGCACGTTATTTCGCGTGCTTTCAAACCCACCCGGTTTCGGTATGTACTGAAGGTTTTGGAGGTTGTTTTTTTTCTCTTCTCCCTTCTAACTCACCTACTTTACCGGTGGAAGTAGTAGAAGTGTCCTTAAAACATCTCCAGGTATTGCCAAGACCTGCGAGCGCGCGTTGGGGCCCGTAATGAACACGTCCTTAAGCCCTCCAAACCCGGTGGGGGCTTTCCTTAACACGTACCATTTTTGGGGTTTGTATTTTTTTCTGCTTCCATCGCCCGGCACGAACCAGGCAGGCACGATTTGCGGCGCGGGTTATCCCACCCTCAAAATGCTATCATAATCCGGGTTCTGTTGTGTGTCTCTCCGTTTCTGTCTCTCCTTTCCGCTTGGCACCCACCTTAGCTGCAGGAATGTAATTAAACGGCAATAAGCACAAGCAGGGGAGCAAAGTGGGGTCGTGTGGTTTTTATTGTGGTTGAATTTGTCAGTCCATTCCGGTTTATGATCCGAAGTGCGTCTTTTTTTTTTGAGGGAGGTGATAAATGGAGGTTCCTGTCCGGATGTGCGTTCTCATAATTTGGATCACACCATTTATGGACCACCGTTTTTGTATAAGTGCTTACAGAGCTCTAGGTGTGTGTGAGAGAGAGAGAGAGGGCTAGGGGAGTTCCATAATTAGGATCGTAAATGTTTTACTCAGGTTCGGTTTCAATAATCGAATGTTTTTGTCAGTTTTATTGCTTGAATCGCCCGGGGTGTTCGTGCTTAGTTTTATGTCGTAGGGGATGCGGGATCGATGCTCTGACAAAAGGAGGTCATTCGGGCAGTTTCGGACGGTTCATTGATTGATTGTGGTATTGCTAAGAAGGCCTAAATGCATTTATATTAATATTGCTCTGCTGGTTTTACAACAATCCCCGTAAATGCGGGGGATTTATTTTCCATTACCGACAACATTTCTCAACGACACCTCAACTGCTCAGTCTCGTTGCAATAATTGATCCAATTTTGCCCCCTTTTACGTGCGCTCGATACCAAAAGTTCTGAGGAGCAACTTCTCGGAACAGAACAAAACAGCTCGTGTTCGGCAATTGGCAATCGATACAGCATCAGCACGACAAACGGCGTCGGGCCCGTGCTTGCCAGACAGAGGATAGGAAGTTTTCCCGTCGTACAAGCCAAATGAACGTGAACGTTTTTGGTTTTCGGGGAACAAGGGGCTGGGAAATGGCACATTCATCCTCCCTCTCTCTCTCTGTGCACATACGTCCCAATTTTCTGCACCGAAAATGGGGAGAAAGCGTGCGCGTGGATGTGTGGAAATGGGTAAAAGTTTCACATGTACTCTCGAGCATCGATATTGGGACATCGTTTACACAGTTTTCCACCCCACACTTTGCCCGCATAGAAAGAGGTTGTGTTGTCGCTGGCCTGTTTCGTTTGATCGGCACACTTTGAGTGTGTCAACGAGTCGCAGTGCTTGAAAGTGTACGCGAAACCTCAACTTCGTTAGCCCGTCGTTGCTCGTCGTCATCATCTATCCCGTCTTTTGGAACAGCATTCAGGGCCAATCAAACGATTCCTTCACTGGAGCTGCGGTTGTGACGGCACGATTCACCATGGAGAGATAAATTATATTTTCCATCCACTTGCACAGGCACACGCGCTGTGTCTTGAGGTTTCCTCGCAACAACAGAGAGAGAGAAAAAGGAAAAAACACTTTCTAAATTACCTCCCAAACATCAGCGAGCCGCAGTACAAGGACACTCACACACACGCACACCAAGAAGGCTCCTAGGAAGCGTGCTGTGGACAAGCAATGAGTAAAGTGACAAACAAATCGCATTTTCGGCTGGCGAAAAAAAAGGAAAATAAAAACAAACAATTCAGAGCAGGGGCGAGGGGTGACAAAAAAAGCCCTGTGGAGTCCTTTCTTTTTTCCCCGGAAATAACACCATGAACGGAAACTTAAATATCATCCCAACCAACCGTCCTGTGTCCAGTTTACGTCGCGACGATCTGCGATTTTCCCGCATCGCCCTTTGTTCGCGACGCTTTCCAGTGCTGTGATAGTTATTGGTTTGTTTACTTTCCATTTAGCCACCCCAATATGAGGGATCGAAGGTACTTTTCCCCACACCCTCTTTCTCTCTGTTGTTGTGGTGAGTGGAAAAATCAGAACGGGAAATGTTGCGGGAAAGTTGCAAAGGAAGAACAGAACGAAGTAGTTCCTGTTTTACTTTCGGTTTTACTGGCCCATTAGAATCGGTTTGCTGCTTTAACCTTTTTTAAATGAACCATGAAGCGAAACTTTCAATTCCAGCAAACGGAGCTTCCCCGGCGTGAGTGAGGAAGTGGAAAATTGATAATTTTATCCACCATTTTAAGGGAGGTAGGGGGGAAGAATGCGCGCGCCCACTCTTATTTCTGCAAAATGAACTTACAGGAACTATTTTGTTCGAGGGGAAAGTTGGACAAAAATTGCAATCGGCAAGGCATGTCCTGTTTTTTCATTGTTATCATTCTGTTTACACACACACGGAGAACCACCCGGAAGTGGATTTTTGGATTTCGATTTCGGTTTGTGTCCGGGGGAGTTGTGTAGTAGTAGTTGGAGGCTTTTGCCTACCCTGCTTCTCATCATCCCTTATTGCAGTATGATTAATGGCATTTTAATGATCTCAAGCCTCCTGCCTACCCGAAAATGGGGGCTGGAGTTCGATGAAAGCATTTTTGCTACGTGCCCTTTCTCTTCCAAACCTGTCCCAAAATAAAGCTTTCTGTGTTACAATACAGCGAGGCTGAATTGATTTATTGTTTCATTCTCGTGTTTGCATGCTGACCACAAATGCTGGCTGACGACCACCGCCGCAGCACCAGCCGATGTATGGGAAAATGGGGAGCTGATCATTGATTTATATAACTATGCCGAAATGCACACAAAACGCGGGCTGTTTGTAGATTAAGAGAATCAATTTTAAACCACGCATCCCTAGCATACAACTGTGTCCAACATGGAACATGCATGATGGTGCCCGATGGTCGTTTTGCTTTGTTGATCACAGAATCATTCGGTTTATTTGTGCATTTATCAAACGCGCTTCCAACTTGCAACCTGCTGCTGCCACCGGGGGGAGGGGGCGAAAAAAAGAACATCTACACCACACATATACGCACAAACAGTTTTACGATCGGTTCCGCGGTGTGGGCTCGAAACAAATGCGCTCGAATCGATTTGATGTGCCATAAATTGATCCGGGGCAACGGCGAACGGCAATCCGAATGTGTGACACGCGGGCTCGTGATGAAAAGCGCGTTTGACATTTGCTTTTTATTTGTGCCACCACACTGGGCCCTTCCAATTCCTATTTTTTCTTGTCACCACAGATTTGTTCTCCGGAAATGTCACACAAAAGTTGTGCTGACAGGTTTTTTTTCCATAACGACACTGAACGGGGAAAGAAAACAGTGGCAAGATAGCGATGGCAAGTTTTCTTCGGGCGGCTTGTCGGGAGCGAAAACTAGACGAAGAGAAATAGCCAGCGTCGGGGAACCTTTGGGAGTGGGACGAAAGGAGGTCAGTGGAGTGGAGTTTTCCCGTCACTTTCTTGTGTCAATTGTTTTTATTTCTTTGCCTTCTCTTTCCTTCGCCACCTTCTTCCCCATTCACTTGCTCAAAGACACGCCGGCAAGACCGGCACCATCAGCCACTCCCCGCCCGCCCGCCGAGTACCCGGAAGCGAGCCATTAGCTTATAAAACGTGTTTTATTTGTAAACACGACTGTTTCCGCTCGACTAAACAAATTCTCACGCATAGAAGTAGCTGCCCCGACGCTCGCAGGGCTAGAGGGTACGAGGAGAAGAAGGTGCGTTTTGTGACGCGAACGAACGATACAAAAAAAAGGCATAGAGAATGGTGCGTTTTTAGCGTGCGTATTTATAAATATTTCGCCAAGTCGCCAAATGATAGTCGGGAATGGACGGGGCAACAATATCGAAAAATCAAAAATACACACACGCATCGCCCGTTGTTTGTTACAAAGAAACTCTCTGCGGGGGGGTTGAGTAAACAAATAAACCGACCGACCGACCGAGCGAGGATAAGACTTCAAACACACACGCACAAAGAGACCAGAGTGTGTAGGAAAAATTGGAAAATTGATCAGAGTTGCGAATAGAGAAAACACTGCCGAACGCGTGTGGAGCGAGTGGGAAAAAGAATAACATATCAAGATGCTTCGCCAGTTCCCTACCGTCCTCCGTATCCGTTCTGTGTCACTTTCATCTTGAGAGTTTTCCTCTGTGTGTGTCTCTTGAAAAGAAAGGGGGAAAGATGGGAGCAAAAAACCTTCTTGGTAATGTTTGGTGTTTTTTGGTCCTCTCCACATAAGACAACATTGTCTACGGAGGGAGATTGCCTTGAGGATGGGAAATACTTAAATCAAACACTCCAAAAAAAGGCGGTTTTCCCCCTTTTCCCCATGGTTAACGCCACTTCACTGGGCACGGGAAAATTCAAAAGTAGAACGGCCGGTTTAACACACACCAACCAAAACCAAGACAGGGAGAGGGAAAGTTGGGAAGTTTTCCATTTACGGCTTACTAACAAACGCACGGCCGGGCTAGTAAAAAGATGTTGAAAGTTAAAAGTGCTGGAGCGCTCGTGTGATACTACAATTTGGTAATGCGCCGGACGCAAGGGAAAATGGAGGCAAAATTTGAGATGATTTTTGTTTTGCTTTTCTTTTCCAATCATATTTTCCCGGTTGGTTGGTTCGTTTCAAGCATAATTTCTTCACTTTCAAGGATAATACAGCGCAATACATGTTCCACTTGTTTCGTTGAACTAATTAACCTGCTGGCTTAACCTTGTGCCTCGGAGCGGATCTTTACAGCGAACGAACAGTTCTCGTTCAAGCATCTTAATTTTCTTCATTTCACGCTCACCAGCCAGTCAGTCTTTTAATTATTCACCCGCCCCCCTCCGTTTCATTATGCAACTTCATCAAGCTGGACAAACGAATATTTTCATTCAAAACAACTTCATTTTCCACGCGCCTGCAGCTCCTTCAACGCGGCCACAGCGCGCATTTTCATGGGCGCTGTGTGAAGCATTTTCACAACTTTCGCTCGCCACCAGCCAGCGCCGTGTTGCAACGCTTGTGACGTTTACTTTGCACAACGCTTCTGGATGCAATTTTCACTCCCCCTGCTTGGTGGCTGCTGTTTATTCGGGCGACTGCGTTGAAAAACTAGAAGTATAAATAAATGAAATTTCCTGCGCCTTACTATTGCTCCACAACTACTACTACTACTACTATCGTTACGGGCCTACGCTACGGAGTTTAATTTTAATTATTTTCCTTTGCTCGGTTTTTCTTAGCGTGCGCCGTGTGCGTACCACGGAACAGGCCGCAGGATGGAATGTTTGACCGATGTTGCAGTTGATCTAACATAGTTTTGAGTGGTTTTGGTGGTACGCTGGCCAACGTAAACAGAGCGTCGGTTTGATGATGTGTGATTGATGCGATCGTTTGATGGGTTTGATGGGTTTGTTGTAGTGGTGGTGGTGGGTTTGGAAGATGAAATTCCTCTCCTACTCTGAGCTCTGAGCACGAGGTGGCATATGGAAAAGAGGTTTACAACATCGAATTACGCTTGTTTTAAGCCCGGGGTGAAAGCGAGATGTAGTCTAAGCCTACATTAAACCCTTTTAATGCGCTCCATCACTTCCGTGTCCGCCGGTGTAAACCTTGGGACGCCTCTCAGGGGTCGGTCAACTGAAAAACGGGGCGCTGCCACCCAGCACACTAAATGCAAGTGGTCCCATTAATCATACGCACCCGTAATTCTTCGCACAAGCACAACATCATCCAACAACCGATGCCGGCAAGTGATCGTTCTTGGGCCGGTTGTCATTACGGCTGACAGTGGGGAAATTTATCGCATGTGAAAAGTCGTTACACCCATTCGATTTAACCCCGTGTACACGGGGTAGTTGGCACAACTTGATGAAAGAAACTGCAAACTCACCCAAACTTTGTCTTCCCTCCCCCACTGGCGAAAGAACAGGCGCGGTCATCGCATCGGTCACGAAGAGCAGTTCGCACTTTCGGCCTTTCCCGGGTGTTAATTAATCATTGTTTAGTTTTGCCAATCTCGAGCGCGAAACCTAATGGCTGGCGGAGGTTAAAGTTTTTGTTGCGTGTGCGTGTGGTTTTTGAAGCACATCGCTCCTTTCTAATGACTGGGGTGCGGAAAGATCTGGCTGGCCCGGTGCTTAAGTGCTTGGCGATGCTTGACGGCGAAAGCAAGGACATCACATTACACCGCGGAGACAACCTTTACGTTCGGTGATCGAAATTGGTTTGGTGTTAGGAATTGCAGTGGCGATGCTGATGGGATGTACTTGAAGGGTCCTCATCATCGTAGTACGACACTTCAGCTAAGACGAGCCACACAAGCGCTCTCCGTCTAGTGGCGTGCGAGAAGATGACATTCATTAATCACAGCTCACTATTGTTCATCAGTTTCTAGCGCTGTTTGAGTAGTTGGAGGGGCTAGGTTTCAGTTTCTAAGGCGTTATTAGCATCCGATCCGGGTGCCGGGTGCTGACTTCATCGATGGCACCGAGTGTTGGGTGAGTGCAACGAAAACAGAAGGTGAAGGTGGCTTCTCCGCCGTCACCGTCACACGTTCCTTTCGCCCGGCACGCCAAAGTTCCGAAAAAGGCCACAAACATTTATCACTGATGAAGCCTCCTTGGCGTGGCGATGAAGGAGTGGTTCGAGAGCTATACATTTTCGATCGTTTGCTAGCTGGAACCTACTGTCTGGCAGCAAATCCCTTCGTGAGGATTTTGTGTGTGTGTGTGTATGTGTGCCCAGTAGTGGTGTCGATGCCGCGGCGGGATGGGTGGGTAAGACTTTTGAGGTCAGCGAATAAGATATGCATTATGGTCAACCCGTTGGCCGCGATTGTGGGTCAGGGCTCGTAAAAGGGCCTGCCAAAGCAGGTGTCACGAAACGTTTTGCCGGTGGAACCCTTTCGCGGATGGGGTTTTGTTGGGGTGTTTTGTTTGTTTTGCTGAATAATTCTTGAAGATGATTTATACGCGACCTGGCTTTGTGAGTGGGGGAGCTTGCGTTACTTTGTAGGGCTGAAAAATTACCGCAATTATATTCTCGATTTGGTGTTGGCGGACTCTGTATTTCTCTAGGCTTCTTACAAAGTACAGCACATTTGGATTGTTCTTCAATGTGATCTCAGAGTGAACATTTTTCAAGATTGGAGGACATTGGATGTTCTTTTTGGATATAATTTCCAGATGAAACTTATAAACTTGTAAACAATTGTCTGATGTACGTTTGTAATCTTCTTCATTTTGGAACATTTGAAATACTCTTAATCGCTTCAAGTTGAGAAACACAAAATCAAATTTAAAGAACACTCTGTTGTTAGGCATCTCTATGACAAGTTTCTTATGGATCATTCATACCAGAGTTCAGTATGATTTCAGTATTCTGTATGATTTCAGTTTTGAAATATAAGGAAATACTCTCAAGTTATTTGTATATGTGTAGAATTGTAATATATATTCATACAGTGATTGATACGAACATCTGACATTGATACCAGGCAAAATCCCAAGATTTCAATCATCCGCTGTAAAGCATTTGCTTAAGTGCAACAGGCTCACGTGAACTCTAGAGATGCCGAATCTCCAAAACCTTATCGCCTCCCTCCGTAAAATAAAACAGAAAATACTTTCGTAAGTGTTTCGCTCACCCTAAATCATCTCTACAGGTTGTGTATCGACCTGTTGTTCCTCGACTGCTTATTTGCTTATGTTCCTACCACGCGCGTTGAGTTATGGTGCACTGTGCAACCTTTTTCGCCGAAATGCAAACTTTTCCAAACCCCCCCGCCCAAAGCCAACCAGATGTTTCGGTTTAAACTGTTGCTGCTGGTGCAACAGTGCATTTACCTCCCCTTTGGACTCTTTGGAGGGCAATTTCATCTCATTGTCGTGCATACGCATACGTGGCTGCACTACCTAACCCTAAATACCCCACACTAATGCACTATGCACCCTGTTTCCCAGCGGTGAACACCCACGTTCACCCACTTTTTTCGCATCCTTCTCTACTTCGCTCGCTATCCAACCCCAGGCAAAACGGGTGATCCGGGTTTTTGGTGCGTCTGTTGCTTCTGGCGGATCTGGCGAACCTTGCTGTTGGCTGCTGCTGCCTGCTGCTGTGTGATGTATTCTGGGAATGATTCAGCGCGCGAACGTCATCACGTTTCATTGTCAAGAGCTTGGGCGCGCATTATTGAAAGCAAGTGCGGGGAAAAGCTGGGTCAAGACACGCGGTGGGCAGGATAAATAATGTGTTCATTTGCCTCCCGGTGTGCGTACTAGGAAGCGTTTTGCGGCATGGCGATGAAGAGTATCGGCGATGCAGAAGGTCCTCCGCACTCTAGCATAATGGGAAAAAGGGGGAAAATTTACGATTCACTAGCCCTTGGGGAGAAGCGGAGCGCGGTTGATTCGGGGCTGACCGGGCCGGGTGCGAACGATGATCTACCGTACTTGCGCGGTCGTTAGCGCGCGGTTGATTGGTGGCACTGTCTGGTGCTATTTAGTGAATTTTCCGCCTCAGGGCCGGTCGATTGGAGATCGATTGTGTTTTTGTTTTAAACCCGCTGACCTTAGGCCGGGTCATCCGCTGGAAGGCTAGGGGGTTAATTGGATTCGTTTCGTAAGGTAGAGTAGCCATGGCGGGGAGGGTTGGATTATCCGGAACAATTATGTCGGCGGCATTGCTGCTGTTTAATCGTTTCTCACACCAACTATTTAGGTAGCGCTTTCCTTGCCGGAGTGATTCACCGGGAAATTCCATGCCAGTGCATACTACTTTGTGCATTCTTGTGCATAGACAGAACAGTACGTCACATTTCCACTCGTACTCGCAAAAAAAAAAGAAAAAAAGAGGAAAATAAATAAAATCCGCCAACACACACTCCTCTTTTCCACAAACTCTCTCGTAAAGAGCAAAACCATTCCAAACTCCGGATCTCGCCGGTTACATGTATAAAAACGGCCACAACTACGCGCGGTACTGCAGCTAACATTTTACGAGCATTTTTCGGTCGAGAATAAAACCAAAGCGTGGTTTAGCGATTTAAAGTGTACCAGCCAGTGTATGAGCGGCGGGACTTGGCTAAGACGGGAAGAAGGTATGGAAATCAAAGCAGCGGGAAAAGAATTTTAATTTTCCCACCATTTTGCACCGAGACAGGAGAGGCAGAGGAAGGAGCTGTCGTAGGTCGTGTGTGGGCAGTGACTAGCAAGTAATGCTAGTAGTACACTTCCCTCGCCGAGGTCCGAATGTGGAGGAAAATTAACATCCGTTGCAGTGGTAGTGCGCCGTCTGTATTATGCATACGCCGGATGGGCGATGGCGATAGTGTTAGTAGGTGTACTCTCGATGTACTGTGGAGAAACATAATAAAAGTACAGCGTGGTAGTATTATGGCAGATTACATCATTGAGTTATGGTGGAGCATTAAACACGCGAGTCGTTATGCGCGTGTTGGGTGCTGCTAATGAAAAGGATGTTTTATTTTTATTGAGTTGAGTTTCTTGACAGCGGAGCACATTTAGTTGCTTTGTGGAGTTTTCTTTGACTTACACTCTTCTGTGAAAGAACATATTATATGGAGCGAGCAGAAAGAAATGTATACATTTTAAAATTATTTGCTTTCTCTTTGGAGGATCGAGCGAAGTGAACGCAAGAATAAATTATCCTGTAAACCTTTTTACGATATTATTTTCATAACTGACCGCTGAAACCTGGTGAGTTGGTGTAAAACAAACCACGCCACCACGGTGATGAAGTGCTTCCGGTTTTCCCACCAACCGTACCCGTCTGTCTTCTACACACACTAGGTCCACGCGGTGTTGATCTTACCAACTTTAATCCACAATCGAATGTGGCGGCGACGATGAGAACGGGAAAATGGTGATTGAATCATGGAATCTTTTGCTAAATCAACAATATGCAGTGGGAGAGCGTAGGAAAGAATACAACCAACAAAAAACCAAAGAATGAAGGAAAAACAACCAACCCTCCCAATCCAGAGCACAAGAGAAAGGAGAAAATACTGACATAAATCAGAGGATCATTGAGCATGTCTTACCGTCGCCGGTCCTTCCATCCTTACGGACCGCGTGCCGTTCAACTTTGTGGACAATAATATCATACTTTTGCGTTTTCCCCTCGGCCATCGGTGGTCGTTTTGTTTTCACCGTTTTGGATTTATGATTTCTTTTTTTTTTTGTTATTTATATTTACCTTCCGCTTCGTGGCCGCCGTTTACCACAGGTTTACTTCCGTTCCGGCGTTCCGGTCTTCAGGGTGCACGATGGTAGAGAAGAAATAATTTGCCTCCTTTTTCACTTAGTGCTTGTCTACGCGGTTCCCCTTGCACGCTTTTGCAAATCTCAGTTCTCGAGTATGATTGCGGCACGGCAACTGGGCAGCCGCGAACTGGGGGTCTGTTTTTGCGGATTTTACTATTTACGAGCTGGCGGTCGTATTTATAGACCCAAAGCAAAACTATAAATTAGAAGGCGTTGCCGAGATTCAAATTTAATTACCTCAGGCTCCGGCTTGAGAGTGATGAACCACCGACCGCGTTTGTTTGGGCATGTGTGTGTGTGTTTGTGTGTGTATGGGTGTGTGTATATTCAAGAAAGTGGCTGATGATTGAAATGTGGTTTCAAACGTGTTTAGACAAAGTAGAGCACAGACTGTAGTGTGGAGCTAGTTCCACGTTTGGGTAAAGTTTAAAGGAAATTGGAGTACAGAAAAGGTTTTATTGGATGTGCATGGAAACTTCAAGGAAACTTCGCTCCCATACATACTTGATCACTTTATTGTACGTTGAAATAAGACAGAAACGTTTATTGATGCCATTTTTAGCGCAAGCAAATTTGTGAACTTGTCTGTAACACCTCTGCGAAAAGAATTGGGGTAAATTTATTCGCAAACTTTCCCCAAAATGGCTTTCCACTATCGATGGCAAGCTGTGCCTTGCAGGGCAGTGTCTTCCGTCTGGAGCCACGACCTCCAAGAAAAACTTCCTAACAAGGAAGCCGTTGTTTCGATGGAGCAATTTTTACTTATCCCTCGGCACCGTATGCAACGCAAATGAGTCGGAATAAGCGGAGAATTTCTTCAGCCGGAAGTTTTGTTCCGTTCCAGAAGAAAAAAGAAGCAATCTGTACTAGGATTGGGTCTCTTTTTGTGTGCTGGAGCGAATTATTCGAATAATGGCGTAATTGATGGTGACATTTTCAATGTGCTGCCGCACACACCCGTTTTGGGCGGTTTTGGGTGGTACGCTAATAATGCACCATTTAGCGTGTGTAATAAGAATAAGTGGATGTGCAAGAAGCCGCAAGCGGTTGGGAATAATTTATCATTTTTTCTTTGCAATGCATTCAAACTCGTAGCTCATAAATAGTCTGCTTTTGAGCTGAATAAAGAAGAAAAAAAGGTTTAAATTATTGAATTTATTCATGCATCCCAAAGCCTTTGGAAACGAGTTTCAGGGTGGAATAAAAATTAATTACCTAGTCTTGTTGCGAAATCCTGCTCGCTTGCCCATAAAAGAGAGCTTTCAGTGCTCATCGCCTTAGATAAACATCTGTTTTATTGCCGTGCAAATGCAATCAATGGAGCTCACTGCGAGCTCTGTGACAATCTGGTTCTGCCTACGCGTTGTGCCGATAAGCCCTCGTTGCCTGTAGCAATAATTTATAGCATCAATAATATTTCGCATTATCATCCGGTGGGATTGAGTCTCGATTCAGTGCCTAATGGACACGTCGTTCAAAAGCTTGCGCCACGAGGGGCCTTAATTGTTGGCAACCCGCGGGCGTGTTGACACGAAGAAAATGCACCCGGGTTTAAGTGCATTCTTCTTGTATTGCATCCTGCATTCGCACTAGTTGCACTTCTCTCTAGTTTCACCTGTGTTGCACTTATAGTTATTTCAGATAAACAGAACCAAACACACCCCACACGATGGTCGGCTAAACAGGTTGGTGGGTTGTGTATTAAAAGCTCGTAAAATAGCTCTCCTGTATACGAGGTCGGGGTTCCATTTACCTCAATTACGGTCGTTTACCAGTCCTCATGCAGGTATTTATCTAATGATTTCCATTTAATTTCTTTTCGCTTCTACTGGGGAGACTGTTGGCACAAGCAACGGAGGAACTCCCTGGAGGATTTGGAAACAAGGATTTGGCCGAGCTCCACTGGTTCGATCATCTTTTGCCATTTATTGAGCGGCTAGTAGATCGACTTTTCGATGCTTCTAGACGCAAAAAAAAAACTGGTCGTCGAATGACACGATCCACTTTGCCTACTTTCTGGAGGTTTTTTTTTTCTTGCACCCCCACATACGTACCCGAAGTGCCCGAATGTGTCAATAATCATTTCAACGAGGTTTATTATTTAATGCACTCTGCTCATTAGGCCAAGCACACGACGGCATGGTGGAGTGAAGTTGTCGCAATAGCCGGTATCGGTATCAGGACGACCACTACGACCCGTCGAGATTCATCGCCATCATTATGGCGATGGCGACGATGATGGTGATGTTGAGATATGATGTGTTTGCTGCAACACAGCATAATCATCGATGGGTCAACACGTCGTCAGGCCAAGCTTGTCGGTCGTAATCTCAAACACACTCGCTCTCGCTGCAACTAGCTGCTGTGGGTGAAGTCATCAGGCTCTCGGTGCAGTACGGTCCCCCTGGACCGGCCGGAAGTGAGCCTTATGTAAATGAACTCATCACACTGCACATTGTAAGGCACTGCCAGTGGCATCCAGTGCTTGCGGTCTCGTAACCGAACCTCTTATAATCATACAGAAGAACGGGCAACGACAACATCTTCCACCAAGAATGCTTCCAAGCTAATGGGGAGAAGATGGGGTAGAGGCTCATAAAACGTCTTTGTGAGGCAAAGCGCCCAAGCAAAATGGGAGTTGAACGTCATACACGCTCATGTAGGTCGATGGGTTCACTTTCTACGGTCACGTTCGGTTGGAATGCGTTTCTTGCATTAGCTTCGGAGTTTTTTTTCCCCCATTCGCTGACCCAGAACCGTATCGAGGGGCCAACCGATAAGTGGTGGCTATCGACAGGAAATTACTCTTTCCCCTGGACTAACTTTCAGAATGGAATGCGAGAGAGGAACAGAGAGAGAGAGAGAGAGAGAGAGAGAGAGAGAGAGAGAGAGAGAGAGAGAGAGAGAGAGAGAGAGAGAACCCATTGTTCCAAAAACGGAACCTAAAGGAAGATTTCACCGGGGAAAGTGGAGAGGGAATGGGGACTTGGTACAGCATGATCTCGAGCACGCACACGGAAGAGATGACGGATGAAGCAACAGTAGTCCTTTCGAGTGGATGTGCTTCCGGTCGAATCGAATCGCAAACTCATTTCCCCTTGTTTGTGTATGGTAACGAATAGTGGAGAGAAAAGAGGGAAGAGCAAAGTGCGAAGAAGCGGAAGTTGTTTGATGGGGAGAGGGAGAGCAGGAAAAACCACAACCAAGTAGCTTCCGTTTGTTTGACGTTTCATGGCAGAAATTTCTGCTTTTCATCGTCACTGTTGACTGTTGATTTTCCGTTTCGTTTGATTCGGATTGAATTGTACAATTGAAGTTTGCTTGTGTGCGCGTTGATTGTCTGGAACATGAGACTAGATCTGAAGATTGA
This sequence comes from Anopheles merus, assembly GCF_017562075.2. Taxonomy (NCBI): domain Eukaryota; kingdom Metazoa; phylum Arthropoda; class Insecta; order Diptera; family Culicidae; genus Anopheles; species Anopheles merus. The sequence continues at coordinate 9,490,058 of NC_054084.1, forward strand.
AGATGTGAGTTGGACAATGGATGCATTTTTAATATGCAATTATGTTAAAAAATCCGCTTCAAAATTCAATATTAAACAGCAGTGAAAGAAACATTCAAAACGTATGATTTAAATCAAATTCTTCAAAGCCTTTTGAATGGCCATTGCATGACAGTTGTATGCGTCATTCGCAACTGCGATTGCATAATTGAAATGTTTAACGGCTTATCCTTGAAAGATCTCCTCCTTAAAGAACTACCCACTTCAAAGGGGCTATATTTAATCGAATACCGCACAATAACTACCCTTTCCTTTCCGCACAGCTGATAATCTCGGTGTAAGTAAATCATCAATGCATCTGCATTACATCACCAGCACCATTGTTATGACTGTCTTTAAGGACCCTCTTGTTGTCCCCTTTTTATACAAAAAAACACCTCTTTTCGCTCCTTTGACGGCTGAAAGGCTGAAGGTGAAAATCAAAAGTGAATTACCGCATACAAAAGCGACCATTTTCCTTTGTCTGCCCGTTTTGTAGTGTGCAAAAATAATGTCCCCATCGACAGGGGGTGTGAGATACGCTATAACGCAACTGCAACTCGCAGCATTGCACGCGCGGGTGCAAATGGCTGTCTGTGCGCTGGTGGAGTCAAGTCCCACGGGATAAGAAAGCGTGTGAGCGGGAGCGAGTTGTGACGGACAAAATGCATAAAAGATGCGACATCCGTTAAAAGCTGTCGATGTTGATGGGTGATGTGGGGTGGTGACGCATAAACCAAAGAAAGAAAGAAGCACATGGACACCCTCCGAAAGCATTGTTGCATTTGTTTCTCTCACCATCGCGATGGTTCGCGCGGGGTTGCATCATTGCTTTGTTTCTGTGTGTATGTTTCGTACAGCGTAGTAGCAAAGGGAGCACAATGATAAATCATACGAAATGAGATGAGAAAGCAAATGTGCAAAAAAAGACACACACAGAAAGGGCTGCGATGGGTAACACCATCCATAAGTAGTAAAAATCAGAGAGCTTTACAATGCGCCTCTGTCGCCGGTGCTTGTGTGTAATGTATCGCTGGATAAAGTCAGCCCCCGGAGCGATCGATTCTCGAGGTCAGTATTGCGCTTCACGCCAGTCAACCAGTCCACCCAACACGGCTCGGCATTATTATGAATCCACTACACCACGATCATTGAGCTCTGCTCCGTTGTCCACGGTTGTCACACCACGCGGAGCCACCACGAACCACTTTGCAAATCCCATAAAAGGCCTGGATTGGGTTTCCTGGGGCACGGTTTGGTTTGCTTCCAAACCCGGTGGCGCGATCGCTCTGGTGCAACCCAGTGCCCGTGGTGTATAAATTTTTACGATATGAGAAACAGATTGGTCGTAAATAAATTCCTAATGCTACGGGGTTCGATCGATTGATCTGGCTGCTGGTTGGCGCAGCGGCTGCCGGATAATTCTCCGACCAAGACGTAAGTTGCGCACAGCGGCAAGGCAAATAAGACACGCAAAAGCGAACCATATCTCGTCTAATGTTGTTTTGTGTTGTCGCTTCTCGGGTGGGGGGGGGGGAGGTTGGGGCGACAACACATGGGCGAAAAAAGAGGACACAGAGCCGAGGGATCGTTAGCGTATGTTTATAGTGACACTAATGCTAAATGATTTCCTTCGATTGTGTGTACTGTGTGTGCTGTGGAAGAAATGGAAGCTGTTTGGAGGGACCGGACCGGATCGGGGCAGGCAGATATTGGCGTAACGAAGGTCGATGTTGTTGTTGTGTGTTTGGTAGGTCAGTGGAGTAATTTCTGCGTCTCGTTGGGGAAGCGTCTCGTGCAGGAAAAGAGGATTTACCAGAAATAAATGTCACTGTAATGGAAGAAAGTACAGGATAGGATAATGTGTAGTTATTGGAAAAGTTTGGTCTTTACGTTGAATGCCAAAGAGGGTTGGAATGTTGCTAGTTGAACGCTTTCGTAGTTAAACATTTGTTACAAGTTATTTAGTCATTACAAGATTTTTGCTTCCTCTTTTTGTCTTGAGCTCCAATTTTCGTCCAAAAGTAACAAAAGCTCCCTCAAATAGGTCAACTAAAACAAATGCGGTACAATTAAGCCACGAGCAAAACCTCATGGTCAAACCTCACGTACTCTAACCTTACTTATCTGCACACTCAATTGATGAGCTTTAATGGTGGCTTTAAATTCTCTGCCCAAACGAAACGGGGAAGCTTTTCCGATATTTTTGTTTCACTATTAATCCCATCCCTAATCGCCATCAATTTAGACTCGCTCCCTTGTACCAGTCCTTTCTAGCTGTCCTCCCCATTGTTTTCGTTTCCCATTTTTATGCAGTCGAAAAAGTGCAGTTTTACTAAAGTGCATCAATTCCGCCCGCACACACGATGAAGCTCCAGCTCTGGTGTGTGGAGCATCCTGCACAACGGCAGCGTCACACATGAGCTAGGCTTTATGAAGGCAATTAAACAAGGTCCAGCCAGGTTCCCGCCTGCCCGCCGTCGTGGTGAACTTTATTGTTTGTGTTAGCCCACGGTTGCACGGTTGCGTTTTCACCGGGAGCCCGGTCCGTTCCGGTAGCTAGTGGGATTGGTTTTCTGGACCGCAGGACGTCAGCACACTGGTGCTGTCCAGCACCGAACGTCCGCACCGACCCAAAAACAAAAAAAAACCGATGTTACCAAGTGCAGTTGTAAAAACTCGTAATCGTTCACTAGACCCTGAGGGAAGGCTAGAGAGGTATAGCAAGTCAAGGACATACACCGGAGAGGTCGTAAAAAGTGTAGACTGAAAATTAGATTTGAACTTAAAGTTCGTCGGTGGCTGCGGTTAGTCTGGAATGTCTGGAGGAGGGCGAGAGTCCTCGCGGCGTGAACTCGCCATTTGCCGACTGGTTCACTTTTCACACATACACGCCAGGACAAAGTTGGGCGACTCTCGGAATTTTCGCTTTTCACGCGAATCCACCCGGGCCACGGCCTGTCGAGCCGTGTGGTGTGGCACGGGGTTTTCCTTCCATTCAGGTGGATTTAGCGTTACGCCCAACTCGGGCAGATTTTTTGTGTGTTCGGGCTATCGTCCTGTACCGAGGCGCGCACTTCACACTTTCACAGGTGGCCTAGGCATTGTTTGGTAAACTTTGCCACGTTGCCACAAAACCCTGTGTCCTGGGGAAGGTTTTTTTTTTTGGTGGATTGTCGATGTGGCAGAAGCAGACTCGCTTTTGAATGATCTGAGTGTGGCAAGTGCTGCGTCATAGGACAATGAACAAAACAACGACCGGCAGCGGTGTGCTTGTGCTGGTTGGAATTAAAAATTTAAATTCTACCAGGCGCAAAACTTTCAAGTGCTTAGGTGATTGTTTCGTACATACATTCATGTCCTTCAAATAGAGGGAGAGAGAAAGAGATGGATAGAAAAAAGCCTTTTTCGCATCACGTACCGTTTGTGTCCTTTTATGTTCTCCTCGCCTTGCGTGCTGTCATTGGAGTGCATCATTCGCTTCGCAAACTGCTGATCGGTAACGTTTATTGCAACACCGAGCGATAGGTACCAGTTATGAAGCGTTGGAGTTTCTGGCGAACGATTGACGGCTGAGAGGCGCTACCGTTCTCAACGTTTCGTGGCACTCACACAGAGTCGTGAGAGATACGTCCGACGCACCACTTGCACTTGCAAGAGACGATGCACCGCGTCGCTTCGGTGGAAGATTTATTGACCGGTTGATTAATTCGCCAGCGGCACGATAGACTGAGCAGACCGACCAGACCGAAGTCAGCCAAGGATCTGCAGTGGCTGATACACCGTAGCACGCGGCTGTATGTGTGTGTTTATGTTTTCGCATCCCCCCTGCTCGCTCGTTTGCTTTTTTGGAACGATTGATGGTTTTTGCGGTGCAAGAGCGCTACGGCTGCAGCAGCAGCAAGGAGCTCATCCTTGCAGAGCTACTCCGAAAGTGGCCACTTTTGAAGACGTGCGCTGTGTAGATGGAAGTGATTTATGAAGTTCCCGTTCCTCTGCTCGGTTGCGTGTGGGGGTTTTTGAGATGAGTGTACACTTTGTTCTAATTCTGGTCCAGCAACGAAGGCAACGAAGTCAGAACAGTTTAACTTGGGACGTACGTCAAGAAGGATCATATCTTAAAGCGAAACTGTTCGGGACCGCTCCGCGGGCTTAAGGGAGCTAATATTGCCTTCGGTTCGGTTTATCCCTATCCTCTGGCAAGCGATATTCCGTCGGTGGTTGGTTTATCAGCGAGGTTGAGTAGTGCAAAATGCCGATCCCGCCTGCAACCACTTACTGTGATCCACTGTGCTGTGGGCATAGTTGCATGGTTTTGTAAATTAATTTAAAAATAGCTGCACTTGAACTGGTACACCAACCTCCTCTCGAGCCCAGCGCCACCTCCAAGCCTCGCTGCAAACTGTCGGTGGTTTCCATTTCACTTTGCCATGCGGAACATTCCGGTGGCGATGGCGGTGGTATTTTCATTTCATTAAAACATACTTTCAGAAATCAAGCAAAATAGCTAATGGTGTTACCGTACCGCTCGCTTTGGCCCTCCCGGGTTGAGATACGAAATAGTTCCGCGGTTTAATTAGTGCGTATACGTCCATGCTCTCGCGTCACACCGCTTCAGGCTTCCGCCAGTGTACCTTTGCCCTCCTTTTGGAGCAGTGACCTAAATCCGCTTGGAATGGAATTTCATTTTAAGTTTGCTTCTTTGCCTCCCGCCACACGCGACACTCCACTCCATGGCAGTAGTTGTCCGATGCAAATTGACATCTAATCCTGGTTGCCAAATGTGCACAGATCTTTGTTTGTAGCTGTGTGTGCGTGCTGCTGGTGTGACCAAATGCCGTGAAATCCACTCAAATCTGGATCGGTCGAAAGCGTATCAGCGTAGGGCAAGGGCACGCGGGGAACAGGAGGAGGAGACACGCACATGCCGAATCATGAGTCGAACCATTACGTTACGATGGCCTGGGGCAACCACGCGGCAGTTCTGGTTACGATTCGCTGTTGCCCCTACTCCACACCCGCTCTGCCGGTATCAAATACCAATCCACACGTTGTGCCAAATGTGCCTCCCTCCCGTGGCGTGGAGAGGAATGAAAGGGGGGAGATTGGCAACAACAACTCAAAACACTGAGAAAAAAAAGCGCTCATATGTGTATCAAACAACCAAAAATAACAAGCATAAAGACATCCCCTATCCCAAACGTGACTTTGTTGCAGTGGCGATTGACCACCACGGGGACGGCAATGGCGATTTGTTTGAAAATGGGTTTTGTTAGAGTGATCAAGCAGAGAGGAACTAAAAAAAACAGCAGTATTCGACTTTAACAACCACCGAACTGGCAGAACTTGTTTAATGCGGTCGTAAAAATCTATTTGTAAACACGATCATTTCAGGAACGCACTCAAAGTTTCCTTTTTTTTTTGGTTGGTTTTTGCGGTTTATGGAGCAGTTTAGTTTGAATTATGGCATTATAGCGAAAGGTGTGTTGTACTTCTTTTGTGGGGCGGTGCTTTGTGGTTGTGTGGTTTGGTGGAATTTTGAAAGCTGTTTGAGAACGGCTTCGATGTGGGCTTTTCGGCAGTAAACCTTAAAAAAACATGCCGCCTTATCGTAGTGCTGTATGCTTTGAGGTTTAATTATCTAATTTGAGATAAAAGATGTCGATCAGAGATGTTGGTGCATTAGAAAATATTGAACTGCTGATTTCTTTTTTATGAACCATTACGACGTTTTTGGACCATTTGCTGTGGTCTTTTTAAATTAAATAGAAGATATCGTCGCCAAGATATCGCCTGAAGAAATCGCTGAAGGACCTTTAAAGTTCAGAATTATTAGTTCACAACTGTGTACATCTATCAGATTGAACTTTTTCAGATTTTTCATCTCAGTATGAATCGATAGAAATCATCCAAGACGAGAAGTACTGATGATTTGGCATTTGATTTGAAAATTGAAGAATGACATAAATCTTCTGGGTCGTTTGAACGGTTCTATGATTGCACTTAAACCATGATTTATGGTAATTTCCCAACTAACAAAATCGACATGCTTTCTCATTCTACCCAATAGGTCAGTAAACCTGAAAGAGCGAGAAAGTATTTCGATTTTGTCGCTTGGGTTGGTATCAATTCCAATAGTTTAAATCAAGTATCGCTATATCGCAGATATCTTTCAGAAACCAATTCTGAGACAAAGCTTAGCCGAATCGTTGAAATCTTCCACACGCATGATCATGTCCTCTACAGTAAAAAACGTCGTAACATACACACATGATCTCTATTAATGATCTCAAGAATTTCCTTTCTCTATTCCCATTCCCTTCAACAAAAACAAATAGTCCCAATCAGAATCCGGTTTCCACAAGATTTATGTTGTCAGTTTGTACCGGTGCGAAGACATTGTACGCACATTTGTCGTACAACACACGCGCGAAAAGGATTAGCTAAAACCTAGACACTAAGCCTAGTTGGCCGATGTGTTTAGTATTGTTGTTTTCTGTTTTACTCTTCTCCCTTAGTCGAGGGAAGGAAAGCCGCTACATACAAATCCTTACCGGCCGATATGTTAGCAAATGTGACACTGCAACAAATACACAGTCTCCGCCAGCAATCTCACCTCCGCGCGATCGCAGAAACCTCCCGGCCTCGTTCGGTTAGACCAAAGTCCCGATCTCTAATCCACCGGTCCCTGTTTAGCAGGGTGGAAAAATGTTGTCGTTTCCGTCCGTCCGTCCACCTCCATCTCCTTGTCCTTCTCCACACCGGATGTAACACCTTCTCACGGCTCAGTTTGGTTAATAGTTCGCAAAAAACGCACACCCATCGCCGCGGTACCGTTTTATGCGTACGCGGTCCCGTTCGCACACGCACGCTCGCACGCAAGCTGCTCTCGGACGGTGCGGAATTATTAATTAGTACCGGCGAAAAATTGGTGGCAAAATTTATTTTTACGCACGGTAACAGTCGGAGGGGTTGGCGTCGCGTTTTTTCGCATGTCGCACATCGAAAAAACGTTTGTCGAGCGAGTTCATTAGACGCGTGCTGTATGTTGTTTTGGCTGGAAACTGTCCTCTCGGCGAGGGTTAGAAAATGGCTTTTGACGCCTCTACACTGGACACGTATGTGTGTGTATGATTAGAATGACTGTGAAAAAAAGTTAATTATCTGAAATTTAATGCAGTGTTTTTAGATTTATAGTTCTGTAAACAAATTTACTGTTCCTTTGAGCGTGCCAATTTAATTTGTTTAACTTTCATTTTCACATGAAATATCAAATTTATTCCTTTCTAAGCTGGCTTTTTTTCAGGAATGATTTATATCTTTTGCAGAAACATTGAAAAGAAGATAAAACAGCAACCCCCAAACAACGGGAAAGCGCGTGTGTTTCACCAACCGGGGAGGTTGACATTTCGTATCACGCACATTTCCGCCGGGTGGTTGGTGGTAAAATATTCCTCACTTTGTATGTCATAAATTGTGCCACTTATTTTTGGAATCGAGTTTGGTTTTCAGTTCTTTTTTTCAGCGAGCACACACACACGCACAGACCGGCTAGTGGTGTGACAGGATTTCCCAAGCGGGTTTTGCACGACACGACACTGCGGCGGTGCATGTGAAAATGGAAATTCCATCCACGCTTAAGACAACTGGGAAGAGGGAAGATAGGAAAGGGCATAAGATCCATTCTACAAAAAACAAAAAAACCCCAACGAGATCGATGACAAGTTTGACCATTTTTCGTCATCGTTTGTCTGCGGTCCGTCCCATCGAAAACGATGCCAAAATGACGTGACGACACAGCAACAGCAGCAGGGCGACGATGCAAGGATGCGAACAGCACAACTTAGAACGTAAACTGTATGCATTCAGCACAGCCAAGCTGGTGAGGGAGGGTGCTGTGGGGTGTAGGGCACGCCTACCGTACCAGACAACTATCTAGAAACAAATCAATCAGCTGTCAGCTGGGCATCGTCCGCACGAGAGAGCCGTTCAAATCACTGTCAGCGTAAATGTCACTTTGCCCTAACGAAGGTTTGGTTTTTTTTCGCTGGCTCTTCGTTGGCTTCGTTTCGGCAATCCACACATGTCGTTTGGGGTTTGCGATCGATTTCGGTTGCGGTTTTTGTGGATGGGAGGAGCGTGGGAGGAGCATGGGAGGTATTGGAAAAAGCGTGTAATTTGTGATGGTCAACGATTCACGAGGACCTTCAATGTTGCCGAAACGTGCAACACGGGTGACACATAATCTATCGTTAGTTTGCCGATAATCGACGCACCATGTGAAAAGGTCAACTGATAGGGGGGGGGGAAAAAAGGACTAGAAAAGGAGACAGATAAGAAGAAAACAGCAAAGACACCGAGAATGGTTGCGGACGATCGTAAAAGCCCAAGTGTTGGTCAACTTGTTCTGAAACATTGCATCACAACATCTTGCTCCACGCTTTGGTTTCGATCAAATAGAAAAGGTTTTTTTGCTTTTGTGTTTGGGTGATGCACAAACCGGGGTGAACTGTGCGACCGCAAAGGACCGTAAATTGAATCAGATCCTTTTGACGGTGAGATTTGGGTGTGCTCGCTCTGCCGCAACCCAACCGGCAGATAATTGTACAGAGCGGCGGTGTAAGTTATGGTGTGATTCGCCAAGATTTTGTTAATTCGTTAAGATGTTTCTATTTTCTCGGGAGGGAAATCCTTGTGCGTAATCAGACCTCGGAAGGCAATTAAAGAAGGGTAAGGGTTAAAGTTGCAATCGGATAATGGTTATGCGCTGAGATAATGCTAACCCCGTTAAATGAGTCCATTTTCTTTTTGGTTGATCTTTAAGTTCACCGTGTTAAGTAGGCAAAATGTTTTATCGAATGATAGCTATATATTCAACCTCCTTGATCACAAGGCTACAAACTGAACATGAAATGCACTACTCCAAACAGCAGAGCCTTAACAATATTCCGCTCACAATCTCACTTGAAAATGTCACATTTTCCATCCACTTTGCAAACTACAAATACAATCACCAAAAGTGCCACATTCTAAAATACAAATCAACCACTTAAACGCACGACAATTATTGCTGTCCGCGCGTCACCACTCTTTGGGTAGCCTTCAACCGGCCGGCCACCCTTCGATGGGAGAGCCTACATTCCCGCAAAAGCATAGCCGCCCCCCTTTGACCGTAGATATCATCGTGGGGCGCACACCGAACCGAACGATCGAACGAGCCGCCGCTGCAACAGCTTCAAAGGTTCCAAAAGTCAAAACATGCACGCACACCGCACACGCTTCGTTCCCGTTTCCCCCTTCTTGGTGGCGTTTTGACATTTACAATTTGCCATGTTGGCTTGTTCGCTCCGTGAAAGCCTAATCACGCTCACCACCGGGGCAAGTTTTGCGGGAATGCAATCGCTGTATGATGCCATGTTTGTCAGCAATGGTGGCGTGGTACGGTTGGTGGCGTGAGCTTTTCCACTCGCTGCCGCTGAAAATGGGTTAAAATTATGCAAAATTTTACGCTCGTTAAGAAGCGCACCGTGCACAAACCCCGAAACGCTTGCTCATGTCCGTAATGAAGCGTGTGTGTGAGAGGGTGAAAATAGGGAAAAAACCGCGCGTTCGTGATGAGAGCATAACCGCAGTACATCATATGTATGGCGATGAAGAGGCAAAAAATAAGCCAACATTACAGCACACTATCGTTTTGCTTTCTTTCTTGATTGAAGTTGAAGCAACAACAACAACAAAAAAGCTCCACCAGGCACGCCACCGGGGAAAATTGTGCCGGCAGATGATTGGGATAAAAAAGTAAAGATGGTTGAAAGTGTAGCTCTTTACCTTGCATGCATGCGAAAGGAAAAATGAAGCTTTCGTGTGGATTTTGGGCTGGATTATGCTGCTGTACACGGCCGGTGTGGAGTGGTGGTTAAGTGATTGCAAACGATGCGCTCGCCCGGTTTGATATGCCTTCCCACCGTCCCACAGTGCTGTGTGCTGTGTGCGAGCATGTTGGATAATTAGTATCGTTTCTGAAGGGGGCCGGGACGGTTTGTGGGAAAGGACTTTGTGGATTACAACCGAATCCACAACCACAACCATGGCTAGTGGTCGGTTTGGCTTTCCGTGTGCCGGTGGAAATAGGCTTTCATACCGATGATCTCTACTCGTGGAGCGGAGGTTCTGTGCGAGGTTAGTTGATTCGGCAAGTGAAATAAGCTCAAGCAAAACGGATGCAATTGGATTAAGGATTGGGGATTGGACTTTGTTGAAATAGTCTGCTTGAAACTTGTGGTTGGCCAACAGAAACGATGGAATGGAAGTCTCAGCATTAGTTAATTGTGATTAGATGATTTCAAAGGGCTCTTTAGAGGATCTTAAAGTTTGAAGTTTGAATTAATAGGTGAAATTGAAGAGAGTACTTCATCTTCAAATACCTTGCTACTCTAAAACGCAACAAGCAAAGGCATAATTTAATGCTTTATCTCAAACCATAACTTCTGACCAGCCTTTTCATGCAAATACACAAATAAATTTCCTATCTTTCAATGTTTGATTGCGTTTCTTAATAAAACACCTTACACAAAACACATTCATTTCATTGATTATCTTGCCTGACCTACCCTACCAATGCTCTTTTAACATTTCAAAATCAAGGCTACCGCACAGAAGCAATCAACAAACAAAAAACGAAATTGGCCCCCGCTAGTCCATGAATCGTAAATGTCACTGGCGATAAAATATTTAACGCTCCATTATCAAGCGCAAGGCGCAAAGAATGAGGTTTTCCTTTTGCGATAGCGTCTAGCTTCCTCGCCACGCCAAACGGTGGCCCCCCAAAAAGCCGCAGGTGTGACGACAAAAACTCCGGCACCAAATTACGTGACCGAACGGAAGTGAGCGATCGGAGCTCTTATTTTTTTCCCCCCGTCGATCCAAAGGGTGTAGTTTCTTCGCTACAGGAAACATCGCATAATGCACGAACCTTTGGGGCGCCTCAGGATGGGACCTAGTTATGTTAATTCGGTCCCCGATAGCTTTCCCAAAGCCCCACGGCTAATCTAACGGAACGAGCCCCGTTTTGGGGGTGCTTTGCGCGCTTCTCTCTCTCTCTCTCTCTCTCTCTCTCTTGCTCTCTCTTTCTTTCTGTGTAAAATGTAAATTGAGCAGAAAAAGGCTTAATCTGATCTTGAAACCCTTCCGGTGGTGGTGGTGGTCGTGCCACGATCGGAAGTTTGTGTGTGTGCATATTATTATGTTGTTTTTTTGGTTGTTAGTGGGGCTCACACAACGTTATGCTGAGAGTTGTGGCTATCGGAAGTGTATTACGGCATAATGTGCTGCTCTAAATCACGTGGGAAATGATACTATTTACTATATGTTCGTTGGTGTATCAACAGAAAAAGAGCATTCAAGAAAGAGTAATGCGCAAAAAAACTAAAACGATTACGCATGTTGTAACGTTGCGAAACTTCCCTTCTAAACGGCCCGCTTCCGGAATGACGAATGCTTGGCGGCTTGCTCCGTCGGTGGGGGTCGAACAGCAAAACAAACACTCAACCGGGCCACGACGCAGAAAGAAAGAACCTATATGATGTAGCTTATGCGTGCCGCCAATCGTTTGGATTCGTTATGCGATGAAGCAGTTGGAAATGTATTAATAAACATACAGTGGGGCGGCAGCGTAGCAAAAGTGCATGTCGCACGGGCAGAGCGGGGCGGTAGCTTCATTTTTCAACAACAAAAACAACAATCTGAAGGGTAGTCCCGGTAACACAGCGAATGGAACGCTTCTTTTCTAATGGTTTCAAATCTTGTACCTATGCGGATGGGGGAAAACCCAACGCTGCAGAAGCGAGCAGGAAAACTCCCAATCTCTCGCGTGCGCTCAAAAGTCATCTAAAAACGCAGGCGAAGCAGAGAAGCATCACATGGCGCGCGCCACAGCCTGGAGCCTGTAGCGGACGGGACGGGGAGGAGGGAGGAGGCTTCACGAAATCAGGTCACTTTTTGATATCGAACCGAATGATAGTGTGTGGGTGGGTGTGAGAGATGGTGTGGGAAAAAAATGGAGGAAAAATGTTTATGCGCAAATGTTAATGAACCGTGCACAAGCGCCCGACGGTGGAAATGGCTCTGTGTGTGTGCATGTTACGAAGGGGAGTGGAAAAGAGTCGCAAACGCGATACCAGCACACAGTCTAATGGTTGTAGCTGGTGTTGCTGGTACGCGCCAGGCCACTGGACGCACCGATGGTCGACTTTCCCCGTAAAACAGTTCCACTTGGGGTTGCGGCGTCTGACGTCAGAAGGTGCCGAAGAATGTAGCCAAGGACGTAGCCGATATCCGGTAAATAGGAACAGTGTCGCCAGTGGGGCTGTTTGGACTTTTCGGTAGAGTGTGTTTTATATTTCTGTGTCTGTGTGTGTGCGTGTGTTGCTTTTTCGGTGGTGTTTGGTTTTGATTTTGCATATTGTTATCCCGCTTTGTGTGGAGCGTTGGTGGGTGTTTTGTCTGTCGCCGTGGCGCACCAAAAAAACGGTGGATGATAAATATGAAATTAATCCACAGTGAATAGGGGCTCGGAATGATGTCTCTATTGTGTGCTGTGGCTGAAATAGATCAAACAGATTTATTTATAATTTTATGTGATTTTAAACCATTTGAAACGTGAAGAAATAATTTAATTTAGTTTTCCATCTTTTTCGGTCTCATTTCAATTCTTGATGATTTGATGCGACTTGACAGATACGACGGGGACACAATACTAGCTTACCAGCATCATTAGTTTAGCACCCTAACTTCCACGGTGCATGCCAAACCCCCGAAAGATTAAGAAAAACGTCCCACCCATTCGAAAATTAGTCACAGACACCCAACCACAGTCCCGCTGCTGACCTTCGCGCAATTGTCACCACCACAAGTCTTGGGACCGCCTCCCAATCGCCACCAACCCGTGTCGCACCCCCCCCCCCGCTGTCCTTCCAGTCGGAAGTCATGTTTTACCTGCGAAAAGTTTTGATGAATGACAAAAGTTAATTACGATGACGGGACGGCGTGGAGAAATTGTGCAACGCGGGCGCGCGCACCGGTCGCTGACATTTTAGTGGCAGGAAGATTAATTGGTATGTCACTCGCCGTCACAGCTAGCGTGCGCGCGATCGCTAGGTGTCGGTAGTGTGTTGGATAGTCGTGGCAAACGCAGAGGAAGAAGCAAAAAAAAAAAAACAGCCAACCACAGAGCGGTAGAAAGAGAGTGTGGAAAGTCAGGACCCTTCGTCAGCTTAGTCGTCCCCGGTGGGTGAGAATTGATTGGAAAAGATCGCACAGTTAGAGGGGAGCAAAGGGTGAGGTAAAATTCGGTCAACCAGTCAGTTCGAATTAGCGTTTAATGGTCGTAGCGCTTCCGGGAGCGCATCTTCGAACGAGATGCATATATTTTGACGGGTGCGCGTAAAACACAAGCAACGGCCGAAACGGTTGGCAGTTGACGGCTACTACAACACACGTTCCCTTTCCCTTTTTGGAGCCACCAGAAGGGGAGGAAGGAATCGGGGGTGTCAGTTTCGCTAATGGTGGTACACGTCAGGGTTCATCGTGCGGGTTAATGGTTCGTTTAAAAAGTAATTTAAGCCCCCTCTGTTTGTGTTTAAGTGTGCGCTGGACGGACGCGCGTGACGTGGTTTGGTGATGACGTTGGAGTGTTACATGCACGTGTCGATGTTGACACGACGTCGTGTCTCCCGAGAGGGTGCCAAATGTATCAAACTGTGTTAGCTGCCCCCCGTCGTGAGTGTTTTGGCTGTTAGCTAATTGTGGTCAGGTGCGATGATCATTTCTTTTTGGTTAATAAAAAAAGATCGCTGCGTCGGCCGGGAATCGAACCCGGATCAACTGCTTGGAAGGCAACTATGCTGACCATTACACCACCGACGCTTGCTGAGGGAAGGGCATTACTGGAGCGTTTCATCAATTTGGTCCAATTTTCGCGTCGAGTCATCTTTCTATGACAACAGGTTCCGTTTTGCAAGGTCTAATCGTTCATTTGAGCCATGATTAATTAAAATACATGCTTTATTATACAAATCAATCCTAAAAACCCCTTTTATTCTAGGCGTTACTCGAACAAAACAGCCCATACAATCAACCACAGCCGGAAACATATTTATGTTTCCTTTTCTTTTTCATCTTGCTGCCACTCAATGCCCTCTCCAGCCTAGCAGCTAATCAGCAACAGTATGTTGCTGGGGCTGACCCGCTGCTGCTTCCCCTGTTGCCGTTCGCCGTTCGGTTCGGTAGCTGTGAAAGTGACCACGGTGCCGCAGCCGATCGTAAATGTAAACAACAGTAATTAAAGAAATGCTCCCGGGCCCACAGTGGAGGCCCCGTCTTGTCGTCGTGGTAAAGAATACCTTTTAATTAGGGAACATTACCGCACCACCCCGTACGTGTGTTTGTTTGCCAGCGGGAAATGTATACGCGGTTTTGTCTGATTGTGACAATTCGTACACCGGCGAAGGCATTCTGCATGCAAATTGATGAGAAGGAAGGCAAAACAAACGCATCATACAGGCACATATATGCCCGTCATTAGCCCGTCATTAATTGTGTGAACGTACCGCGATCGGTTTTGCGTAAAACTTGCAGCACGTTTGGATCAACCTTCGCGTTTGCAAGCTTCCCAACGGCGCAACCATGTTGAGTGTGGCTTTGCCAATTCAGCTGGTTGTCTGTTTTGTGAGCTCCGGAGCTCCGTGAGCTGTACGCGAATGACAGAAACGGCGACCCTGGTATACACGGTTGGGGTTTAGGGTTACCCCTTCCGAAAAAAATCCTCGACGAGAGGATCGACTTAGGGTACGGGTGCGCAGAAGTGAAGGCACTTCAAACGGGCGCTTGATCTTGATCGATTTGGTGTAGATCTCTTGTGCGCGGGTTTCACGGTCAAAGTTTGCTGACGTTAGACACGTTCTTGAAAGTACAGGTACTGTTGCTGCTGTTACACAAAATGACGTAACAACCGTTGAAGACAACTACTGTACTTTGATTGATCTTGAAGTATCCAGATGTTTCGGGGAGCTAGCGATAAGAACAAACTCAACGGCCCGTTTGCAGAATTTCTGCAGTGTCTCCCGCGGGCCCTCCGACAAACCTGGCGCCCTGGTCACACACACGGACGTCGACGGGTGACCAAAAATGTAAACAAAAGAAAGGTCAATAATAATGATCGATTAATAAAAACATGAATCAAGCGCTGCTCACCTTGAACTGGAACTGGTCCGCGAAGGGTGCCGTCCCTTTCTGTGCGGTTCGAGCGTGCGAGCTCGCCTTACGCAATGTAAGGTCTCACTTGCTCGTGTATCTCACTCACCGTTGGCCCCTGTAGTGAGACACCAACGAGTGTTGGTGGTGCGCGCAACACGAGCTCTAGCGCTCACACGAGACACTGCCATTACAATCCGTGCCGCGCCGTTGAAGAGATTGTCCGCCTGTGTAGCCAGAAATGGACGCTCGGCTTCAATGGTGGTGGTAGTGGTGGTGGTGGTCGTTGTTTTGTCGCTTGGCACCATCCTTTTAATGCCTTCCTTTGCGCGTTCGTTCAGCTTGTCGGCGACCTTACGCGAACTGCTGCTGCTGCTGTTCGGAAGTTTTGTTTGTGGCCCGCTTGTAGGGGTTGGCGTGTGTGGAGTCGATTTCACGAGGTACTCCTCTTCTTCTCGCCCATATTTTTTTTGCACAAAACTCAAAAACCCGATTCAGAAGCAACAGCAACTCCATGACGCACATGCATTAAGCGTAATTACGAATCGTTTTACTGCAATTTGCCCTCACTTTGATGGAGAGACATAATTCATATGGGGGCTTTCTTCACCCCAAAAAAATCAAACAAACATCCATGCCGCCTTTCGGTGTGTCACACACACACTCATTCTGTTTCTTTTCTCCTCCGCTTCTCTTAATTACAGATTATTTTAACGACAAACCTGCTAATTCGACGGAATCGGCACGTCTCTTCCCCGGGAACGGTTCCAAGGGGGCCCTTCAAGTTCAGGGATTTTCTGTGCTCCAGACGCTGACAGAAAGTTGCTGGGAAGATGCTGCCGGAACTTCGGGTCCTGTGCGTGAAGGATCGTCAACCAGTGCCAGTGCGTGCAGCAGTGTGTGCTAATGTTGCACCGAAGTGAAAGTGAGTGTGCGCTACACGACACACACGCGAGACAGGTACCTCCGAGTAGTGTAGTTTTCGGCGCCAGCACGCTTATGTGGTCACCGTGACCATCAGGTTCCCTTCTATCCCTTACCCGTGTGTTCCCCGGTCGTGTGTACGTGTGTGTGTCCGTCGTGTCCGTGTTGCGTGTGTCTGTGCCCGGTCCCGGCAATGGCGATACGAATTATTAACCACCAAACCGTGGTGAAGGGGCACGTGGTGCTGGTGCTGCTCGTGCTGCTGCTGTTTCAATCCTGTCGCCACCGGGCGTGCGGGCTCGCCCCGACCGCCCAGACGACCGGCCAGACGAAGATAATGCTAAAGGAGAGCCTGCTGATACCGTCGATGGACCCGGAGAAGGAGGCCAAGGCGATGTACGAGAAGGCGCTGCAGCAGTACGGCATCTACGGCAAGACGCTGAAGGAGATCTGCAAGGCGTGGGTCTCCCGCGGGTGCCAGTGCACGGGAACCAAAGAGGAGGTGACGCTGGTGTGCCGCGGCATCGGGCTCGATGCCGTGCCGGCCGACCTGCCGAC
Organism: Anopheles merus; assembly: GCF_017562075.2. Classification (NCBI taxonomy): domain Eukaryota; kingdom Metazoa; phylum Arthropoda; class Insecta; order Diptera; family Culicidae; genus Anopheles; species Anopheles merus. Next base: position 9,506,807 of record NC_054084.1, read on the forward strand.
CGAGCTCGTCAAACTGTGAGTATTTATCTACCCCTTGGCTGCAGCAGCAGCTGCTGCTGCCACTATCAAACAATTATCAATTGCGTGCGTAGAGCTAGTTTCGTTCGGTCTGAGGGTTGTGACGTCTTGCCTGGGGAGGGAGAGTTCATCACGCATCAGATTAGACTAAGATTTAAAGATAAAGTGTAAACTCCAGAGGTTCCTCTCCGCCTGTCAATGCTGACTTGACATGCCACACTTCCAGAGAATGCGGAGCTGCTCCGGATGAAGATGCTTCTGAGGAGACCTTCGAAACTCGGTCAGATCAATCCGTCTTCTTTCGTAATTACATTGTCCCGGTTGTCGTGTCTTTATCTGCCTTTTTTTTTGGACGACCAAAAATGTGTTTTTGGAATGTGGTTGCCTGGTAATAGACTGTGTTCCCTGTGTACAACGAGGATGGAGTCTTTCACCTGGTTTAAAAATCACGCCATCACGGTGCTAACGTCTCAGACGCGCGCGATTAACGGGCGTGCGGTGATGCCATGTCACCTGGCACTCGGCGTCCGTTGCGGCATGTAACGTTACACCGTCGACGACTGAGCTAATGCACCAAACGACGGGTTGATTCACACCGGTACGCCGTTGTTGCCGTTTCGTGAATACATTGGATTCGTTTGGGTCGTTTTTTGCTTCTCTATCGTCTTCTCTTTTCACGTCTTCTTTCTGCAGGGGCCCTCCATGTGGCCCAAAACGTTACTATTCGTCGCCACTATGGTGTGTGTGTGTATGTGCTTGTCGTGCTTGCTTGCACGAAACAACAATGCAACGAACTCATTTTTCATAATTTTCCTCCACGCTTCGTCTCTTCCTCATCTCTGCCTCATCCAAAAGACATTTGTCACTTTGCTCTGTCCCCCATGTCGCGTCTATGTTCCCGAACAGGGGGGGGGTGTCTATTTTTAAAAACGAGTGCCAAACGAGAGACAATTTAACGGCTTACCGTGGCGCCTGGATCCGTCGTTCTTGGTGCGGGATGGCGGCTGGTGGGTGGCATGAACGGCCGCGTCATGTGGTATTAGGAGTGTGGTAACCACACCAAATTGAACGGCAAACGAGTTTGACTTTTGCTTAGTCACACGCAAACACGCGTAAAGGTTTGTCTTGGCCCGCCAAAAAAAAAAAAACGGGACGCGCCACCTCATCTCGACGCACTAAACGCGCGTGTTGAGCAGCTGATCGATCGGAACTTTCAAAATTGGAGTTTAAAACTCATATAGACATCAACCGTTCACACATATTTCTATTCTGTCATTTTGAACGGTTTTGAATAATTAAGCACTAATCATTATCATTCATGCTGGTGCTGATTGTGCATACATATGGAAGAGTAAGTATCCCATCTGCCCGGAATAGCCCTTTTTCTGCTCAAATGGAGAAACGTGACTTCCTTTCAGCTAAGAGCTGACAACCGTTAAGATGTTCCATATGGTGCAACCCAGTTTTTGCCGTTGTCCAATGTTGTTTTCTTTCTTCGCATTGTGCGCATTTTTCCTATCCATCCAACATCTCCATAGCCGAAGAAGCCGAACGAAGAAGCACCCGGAGACGGTTACTTGAGACCAATTTTTCCTAAGCCATTGCTTTGAAACAAATATGACGCAAAACCCATCATCAACACATTCAACGTACGCGCGCCTGTGTGTGAGCGAATAAATAAACATGATTAGCAAAACTCGCAGGATCATCCCCAGACACGTTTGTTGGGAAGCGAGGACGTATCCCCGCGCCGAAACGATGCCTCGCGCCACTACCGATTTCACCTCCCGCTTGTGAGACAATTTGCGTTCGCATCAGGGCGGAATAATAGGCCGGCCATGCTTGGTTACCGCTGTGACAAGAATGTCTAATTTGACGGACCGGTGACCGGATTGCCAAACGCTGGGCGCATCCACACCGGCCCAGACGGTACCGCTCATTGACGGCAGAACGATCCATCCCCCGGTGTGTGTTCTGAGTGTGGCGTATAAATAGCACACACACACACAACAGCACCCGGCGGCCCGTTCGAGTTGGTGCAGGGGGTGAAAAACGGGGGTCCAAAGAAATATGTATGTCAGCGAAGAGCAATAGAGGGATCGTTTCTTGCTGGTGGGTTTTTTTTTCTCTCTTATGTTTCGCTACAGAAAACCCGCCCAGGCCCAGAAGAAACGTCCCAGAAACGTCCCGCCTGCAACGTGCGCGCGAAGTAATGAGGTTTGAATAGATTGATATGAGATGTTAATTATATTGTGCCGCAGCAGAAGCCACGGCAGCTACCCGGGCAATTATCTCCCATTATGGGCTTTAGCTTTTCAGCGCTTTTGTACGCCATAAATCCGTTCACAATTTGGCAGGTCGTACAAGTTGGCGGCTGGAAGGAGGATGGCTTAAATTTATGGTAAAATGTTTTGAATATTTAGCTCACAATCGCGTGCGTCCTAAGGCGCGCAGGTACCGTCTTTTTTACATTGCTCCTGTGAATGGTTTGTACCATGGAGTAAGGTGCCACTGTGTGTGTGGCATATGGCTGTGATTTACATACAATAATCTTTCGCAATAGAAATCCAACACGTTCCAATTTATCCAGCGTGTATAAATAAACCTTGCCGTCCCTTTGCCGGGCCACTTTACGCCATCCGTCTTGGACGCGGGCCGGGCAGGAGCGTTGCTTATTATGGTTTGACACAACATTCAACATGCTGCTGACACTCGACAAACAAATCCCGAAGCGTCCCGAAGCGTCAGATTCTATTCACCTCCATCAAAACACCGATGACTGCTCTTCTCGTATTTTATTGGAGGTAATTTCCAGCTTAACTCCAACCGCCCGCCTGCAAGAATCAACACCGTGACTTTAGCCGCCAGTGTCCTACCACGCTATTGGTGGCATCTTCGAAACGGGGCAAGGTGTAGTGTTGATATGTTTGCAAAAATGATTGATAGACACCAGACACCTCCAATGGCTTGGTGTGCTATTGGTGCCTTCCAAAGGTACGCGCCACGAGCCGAACTCTACCGGTAAAATCGACGTCCCCCTGTACGTCGGCTCAATAAATCAAGCATCCGCCGCGCAAGCAAAAACACACCGTTTCCCACACGTACTCGCAGGTTGGTGATGATTCGCAGATAGCTTTATTTATCTGCGCCTCAAACGGACTGTTTTTTTTTGCTCCGTTCTCTTGCTCAGTCTCTTTACTTTCCTTAGCACAATTTGCCGTGGCTTGCAGAACAAACAATTCATCAAATGCCGCACAAAACGGCACAACAAATAAGGGCTTCCGTTTGAGCTAATCATATAGCGTTTGCCGCCCAGGCAAGCAGGAGGAGAGGGCAGTCGTCAAACACACGCCCCCCGTTCGTGGAAAATTCATTACAAGACATTCTAGTGGAGCATTCCACGGCAGGCCTGCTGTCCCGACCATGAGTATGCAGTGTGTGCGAATTGGATACAAAATGGATACTGCCAGCCCTCCGGTCGTTAGGTCTTGTGTGTGTGTATGTGTGTGTGTGTGTGTGTGTGTGTGTGTGTGTGTGTGTGTGGAATGGAATGTGGTGACGATTTATTTGAAAAGCAAATGAATTCGAATTGCTTTGCGCTTTGGCAACCGATTGATACGGTATCATTTTTTTTCTTCTGTTGTTTAGCTTCCTCGCGCCACCGCTTTCCACCACGGAGGAGTAAAGTATAAAAATGTGGAAATCCCAGCTCACATATGGAGTGGAAATAAGTGCAAATAAACTGACACAGCACAAAAAAATACACACACACACTCACACACAGCTCGATCAAAATGCTAGAAATGGGCACAAAGTTTGATTGCGCAAGATAAATCGTACCATACGCATCTCGACCTCTCCATAATGATGAGTTTAATGGGAAAGGAGATCTACAAACCAGTGCAGCATAAAAAAAAACGCGACACAACTTCAACTGCGCCGGTGCCAGCTTTTTGTGCTTAGATTGGCTTTTACTTTTACACCCGAGCCCTGTGCCCGCGCCCACTGTTTTATGCGCTCGAAATTGCTGGATGCCAAGCTGTCGATTCCGATTCGATCGGTCGGTTGCTGGGCGATTGGCTCTGTCCGCAGATGTCCAGATTGGGGTGGCAGCAATTGGCAGCATGAAAAATATACCAACACACACACACACACACTGAGCCAGAAATGGGCACGATTGCATCGGTTGCTCTGGCTCTTTCCCACTGTCGGCATTACCGACACCAAGCATGCTAGTAAAAGAGATCCTCGCCAGTACGCACATTAGCAGAGGCAACAGCGGTGGCGCAGCATAACCGTAATTGTGCGTTTTACTTTACGCTGACTTTTTAATTCCGTATGCTTGGTGTTGGTCTGTTTGGTTTCTTTTTTTGTTGGAGTTCTCGATTGCATGTTGTTTTTTTTTTGCTTTCTCTCGCGCCTCATTGGCATCGGCGCGATAAACTGGTTTTTTATTAATTAGATACAATAAAGTTGTAAATAAATCAATTTATAATTTCGATTAATATGTTGTGCCGTCGTGTTATTGTACGATAAGCTGTGTGTGTGTGTGTGAGGCAGCATAGTATGCACGGGAAGGAGTGCAGGAAGGGTAGCAGCAACATGATTGAGCGCATTGCAGCGGGTGCATTTTTATGCTGTGCTGCTGCTGCTGCAAACACTGGCTGTGTTCCCAGCCACATTCCACCGTGTTGTAGTTTTCTTTGCTGCCCTCTCTCTGATGCTACTACCTTCATCTCTTCCCTCCAGCACTTCCGAAAGCAATAAAAATCCAATCTACTGACAGATGCACCCCGTGGACGTGCAGCTAATCGAAGGCAAATGCGTGCGTTAAGTGCAATTCTAGCTCGATCGGTCGGTTGAGCAATCGGTTGCGCTCACACCCCGACTGGAACGGTGTCAGCGCACAGTTTGAATCGTGCAACGTCACGCACCGAGCGTCGAGGACATTCGCGCGTGCACACGCTCGGCAACACCCTGGGCCACACGGACGATTCCAGAGGACACGTTATGATTGACGGATGGCGGAGAGGCGTTTCGGCGTGGTGCCACCGTCACGACTGTGTCCGGAATTTCAGGGCCGGCAACCGTGTCCGATACGGGTGTCAGCCGCAGCACGACAGGATTAAGGCGCCCGCATTAAAGCCGATCAAGTTGAGTTGTTCAACAGTGGATCAGTGATCTGGCAGTGGAGGGAGCGTTCTTTGGTTACCCAAAAACTCTCCGCCGGCATCGGTGTCAAATTTCGGGAAGCAAAACACTATCCTCCTGCTGCTGCAGCGAATGAAGTTCGACACGTTGCAATGAGTTGCACCTTTCGTAAACGGATCGGATTCGGAGTGCCTGTGTTTCGTTTTTTTGGCAGCCCCAACAGGGGAACAGGTTTTGCATCCCGCGATCTTAAACGGTCACTTACGAGCTGCCGCTGTGTGGTTGCACCATCGAGCACCTCCGGGTAAAGATAGACGCTAGTGGCACTTAATTGCCGGTTTGACATTTAATTGACTGCCGAACGTGATATGATTTGTGTAGTGAGATTTTTCATTCCTGTCAGTGCGTAACGGACCGACACGGGCACAAGCATTTAGCATTCAGGGGTGTATGTGTGTTTGTGTTTTTTTGTGTGCGGCTTGTTGTCATTTAGTGACACGGCATTGTTCATCGTAAAACTTTCCATGACAAATTGCTTTTCCGAAGAGGTCTTTTTTAAACAGGGAATAATAAGTTTTTGTCTTTTTACTCCAGTTAATTTAGTTTTACGTGTAAAAACTTAAAAATTTGCTTCTGTAGTAAGTATTTTTATGCTGTTTTTTTTATTTCTTAGTGCCTTCACATGGATCTCATTTGAATCACTTTATCTGATATACGGGCACAATAACTTTGTATGTCTTCATGGCCTGCGTCTCTGAACAGCTTTATAAATGAAACATTCAGACATGAATTTATTAATCGGAACATAAATACGCCTTGTGCTTTAATTTAGCATGACACACGGGATACTTACGACCCTCCATTAAATCAAAGCTTTTGCCAAAAACGATCGGCAGAAAAAAAACTCCTTCCCCCAAAACTGATGCACTCCAGCTGCTCGACCTCTTCGGGGGCATTGCATTCGTAACTCAAATTCACTCCCCACCATTCAGCATGTGTGTGTGTGTGTGTGTTTTTGCACACTTTATTTACGATTACAGCCGTGTGACAGAATTTCAGAGTGCTTTAAACGCACGCGAGAAACACTTCTTTTGGCCCAAAACCTCTGGCTGCACCAGCACTAGATTTACTGTAATTGCTGTGGGCGCACGAACCCTCCTACCCTTCCTCCCCCTCTCCCCCCCACCGCTTGCATGTCATCGAGTCGGTCAATGATCATCATTATGGGCCCGGCATGTCATCATTATCCGAAAATGCGTTTTTGACGGCGCTGTCCGAATCGGAGAAGCGCACGATGATGTTGCGCATTCGCGGGTTGTGCTGCGCCAGCTCTTCCAGTGAGTGGGAAAGGAAACGGTTGGAGAGAAGAAAAAGGAAGAAGAAAAAAAACCCCGATGGAAGGACAGTTGGGTGACACCTTTCTGACACGAAAAGACGCTTCAGACGAGACAGTCGGCGGACAGCGGTTGACGATTTGTTGCACCGCGCTGCACTCAATATTATAAATATTTTTTAATGTGCATAATAATTGCACCGGAGTGTGCGATAAATATTAAAATGCACACTTCGCAGAGAGCCGTACACTTAATGGTGTTTTTTTTTTTTCGTTTTGCCGTTTTGTGAATTATTCATCCAGACAGTCCGGAATGCTGAATGCTGAATGCAATGGACAAAGCAAGTGAAGCTTCATTCATGCGTTCAGCGGTCACAGCCGTGCTGTAAGCTTCCCTCGGTGAAGCCTCACGAAGCTTCCGAAGCAACAAACCGGTGCGTGAGGATGTTCGCATTCCCATTACCGACACGAGACAAATGAAGGCTAATGGGAGGGCATAAAGATGGTGACAAAAAGCGGCAAAAAAGGAAGACTTTATTATTAATTGCATCTGTTGCCGTTTTTTTTCCTTCGCTTTTTTGCTCTTGGTTTCCATTTCACCAGACTCACAGGGTCAGAGATGAAACAGCAGGTTTCCCTCCCCAGGGGTGTGTGTGTGTGTCGTTGCATCTGGTTGTTGCTGCGAACCTTTCCCACCAATAATTCGTGGGTGTGCCACCGGACACTGCACGCGGTCTTTGGGGTGATGCACTTTGCGTTTGCCAATCCATTTAAATCTGGCTGATGTGATTTTTATTTGCCAGCCGGCGCTCCATTTCGTTTTTGCCTTCTGGTTTTAATTTTACACACAATTTACCCACCACACCCGCGTGCCATCCCCGCCCCTGGGCTGCGATCTGTTTTTAACTCACTTAAACAGACACATGCGTCTTTTGCTGACCCATCCAGTCCAGTGCGGGTCCCGATGGTTGAGTGATTCTATAAATTATGTGCAATTATTATTAATGGAAATATCCGTTTTCGGAGCGAATTATGGTCGCGATTCATTCATTTGCCATACATTAATGGCACTTTGTGGCACGATGGATGCGCTATGTGTGTGAACGATACGTTCGGGGAGGGGTAACGCCACAGCAGCAGCACAACACCAAAAAAAGCCTTTTTTATTGAAGCACCATTTCGGTTGATTTTTATAATTTCACACAACAGTGCCGAGGCAAGTGAAAACAAAGTTGAAAGCGGAAAGAGTCAATCGCCCACAGGGTCCCGGGACCAGACCGGACCCTCAACCCGGGAGAGAAGGCTGAGTTGGGTAATTAGGTGGTATCGGTGCGATTTACGATTCGATTTCTGGCATACGGCTATGATCCATGGGGCCGGGGCTGCTGGTGGGTCATTTATTTTTAATCATATTCCCGTTCGGGGCTGATTGATTTATTTAACGACGAGCGGCAAATGGACCGATCACTGGCGGCTGTACCGCTCGGATAGTGGCTAATAAAAATAAATACTGGGCATTTCTTTTCTTTTTAAAGTTAAAAAATGGTGCTGCTGCTTGCAAGGATCCATGATTTGTCCGGTGGGTCAACACGGTGCACGGTGTAATTGACGGGTGTGTTATAAACTTGTCCCGGCTCGGAACAGTGATCCTTGGACGGAAATGGGTCGTCTGGTTTGAGTCAAGGTGGTGTCGGTGGTGATGGCAACGGCCTGTCGATGATGACCGGCTGCCTGGCCCATAACCTTATGGTCGATACAATGTCTGCCGATGACTTATAGGTACATACATGGGGCCAGCCATGGATGCCATCATCGCCGATCGATTAGGGGAGCGTAACGATCCAATTTCTGCTCGTTTTTAATGGCACGGAAGAAAAATACAATTTAATTTCCTGCGCCGCCTAACGGCACCCAGTCGCCCTGTTTTGGCTACTGTTTTAGAGATGAGAACCATCTTGCTAATAGCTTTAAATAAATTTAATGCCTTTTTTCGTTCGTCGGTCCCTCGTCGTATTAATTTTTGAATGATTTCTCGCACATCCTTGCCAATTGGCGATCGCTGGTGGAAAAAGTTAAGACATAAATGAAGTTCGCCAAAAACAGACTCACACACACACACACACTGGCGGAAACCTGACATCGAACAAAAGCCATAAATGAATGAATAAATAAATCAATGTGCCAATAAATTTCATCCTTCACCAAAAAATAAGCCATTACGCGGACAAAAAAGTGAGCACCCTGAGGAGCACCACAACTCTACCAGCGTCTTCCCACACCGGGTCCACGGGAGTTCAAGGGGAGAAATAGAAGGAAAGGATTTACTACAGCTGCGTTAAAATTATAGCATACCCGTCTGTCAATGTGTGTGTGTGTGCTGATATTGATTTCAGTTTTATTGCTAATAACCCGTTCCCTGGAGAACGGGGATAAGCGAGTTTTCTTACCCGCTTTGAGTGTGCCCGTCTTGACGATTGACCACATCGCTGGTTTCGATCGCAAGCAGAACCATACGGTTTGTTGGAGATTTCTTTTGTTATGGTAGCTTTTTTTTACACCCTTCCGATTCGAGCCAAAATTAAAGTACGTCCAAAATTAAAGAGCATCTCCCCCCGCCCCCAGCACAGCGGAGGGAGGTGTCGATGTTTAGTCTGCGAACATCGTATTACTTTTGTGTTGATGGCACTGGGGCGTTGGCGTCTGGAAGTGATGTTTCGTTGCTCGGTCGCTCAGTGCCAGAACTGTTGACGATGGCTAAAAGTCAACAAGTTTCCAGACGGGCCGGCAAGATAGCGCAAGCAATCGATCCCACCCCGAAGCGATTTGCCTTATTGGGAAGGAATTAAAGCGCAAAGTTGTGTTTGGATGCACTTTTTCAGAAGGCATTCGAATGTATTTTGGCACATCGTTATCTCGTTCGTGGTGAGTTTGTATGTTTCTGAACAGTTTCTAGCGTCGATAGAAGATATATGGGATCTCTTTTTGTAAGATTCCTTTCATCCAACCATCGAAACTCGTAACGATGACAATTTCATTGTTTGTTGTAACGCATAAAAACTGTTTGCTCAAATTACAACTTCGTCCAACGATTGGTTTGCTCCCCTGCCGCGGCTCTGCAAACTAATCCCTTTTGTCAACTTTGCATTTAATGTCCGAACATGCAAATGGTACAAACTCTGCGTTGGAATTGTCTCGAATGATGCCTTTTTCTGTTATTTTCTCTATCAACAATCGTTAAAAACACAACTTTCGACCCGAGCGGAGCAGGGAGAGTGGTCCGCAAACCGTAATCAAACCGTTTTTATGGTCGATCACTTTCACCCCGTGAGCACTTGATTGAATCCACGCCCAAAGACCACTGCTTCGATCCGAGCAAGAAGTGAGCTTGGGTCAGTCGTTGTCCTAGTGGCTGCTCGCTGCTGCTCGTACTTCTATTAGTACTACTCCGGAGGAAACTAATTCCAAAACACACACACACATAAACACGGTACACGATTGTACGTATTCAATGCCAGAAGCGTGAACTACTCTGCCCCTAACCTAATTACGCAATTGAGCAGCAGCGGGAGGGCAAAGTTGAACCGAAGCTCGATCCCGAGGTGACCGAGGATGACTCGGGAGAACTGTACCGGGGCTGTGATGTACCGGGACCGGGAATGTAGGTTAATTTCCTTTTGTACACTTTCATCCGCACGATCCGATGTGCATATTACAACATTGGAACGTTGTTGGCAGTGTGTTGCCTTGTCCCCAAAAACACCACCCTCTGGATGCATTCGAAACCTGGCGGAGAAGGACCTGACAATGGCCAGCACAGTGCGGATGCGGTGGCCCCGGTGTCGCCTGCAAGTCTTTACGAGTTTTAAAGAAACTAAGGCGGGCTTAGAAAACCTCGAGCAAAAGCTCGATGCATTGAAATCGATTCGATACCGACTAAGCCAGCGCTGGAGCGAGGGCATGCAAGATTGTGGATGCACCTTTTCATCCAGCGCTCGAATTGGAATTGCTCCGAGATCGAAGGCGGCCAAGGTTTTCCGCACTCCGGGACCGCTATCTTACAGCCACACTGACACTGACCGAATTGCACCAAAGTGCAGCTTCCTGCAGGGCATGGGCTTGGGCGCTGGGAACAAAACCCCTAGCTCGGGAAGCTCGCTCCCGTTTCGGTGTAAAACCGGATGAAATATAACACTAAAACGCACATAAAAGTTTAATAACAAATGCTGGATGCGCGCTGGAAGGACTGCTGGAAGGGTGTTCTGTACCAGCTCCAACACACCCACACACACAATGTCGGGGATTGGGGGAAAATGATACCGAAGAAGTAGCGCACGAAATGATGTTATTGGACGGTGACGATAAGGAAGGAAACACATTGGCTTCCCATTCAACGGGGCTCAACCTTCTGTGAAGCGTCCGCTACTATCCGTCGCTGGCAGTGGTGTTGATGGTCAGCTATGCTATGCCCCGCTTTTGCCAATATCCACGGTGGCACCAGCGTGAGAACCACTTGCCCCCCCTGGCTGCCGTTGGTGACGCGAACCGAAACAATATAAATGGAAACTTCAGCGCTATTGCTTATCGAATTGCTTCGCCAACAGGAGAGTGTTGTTACGGGGGTCTTCGCGTTGCCCCACCGGGGTTCATGCTCGATGGGGGAAGAAAAAAACATTAAATTTAAAATTGCATCCTTAAGCGTCTCCCGCCTTTTCCCTTCCCTTGCTCTACGCCACCAAAGCGCGAGTGATGTGCTGCTGGCGATTAACGGAGTGATAAAACGAAAAGCAAGTACATGAACAAGTTGTTATTGTGTGCTCACGAGGTTGTTTTTTTTGCTCGATGCTGTTGTGGTTCCTTCCTTTTGCACTGTTGCTGCTCAGAGCACGATTGACGGGTATAATGGTTCGATTCGGATCTGCTTTGGAACGATCTTTCGAGTGCGGAGGTTGTTGTTTTGCTGTCGTGTTCGAAGTGCACAGTTGCAATACAATCTTTATTCGATTTTTTTATGTACTCTGCGGAGGGGGGCCAAGTTTGAGTGCAGAGCAAGGAGTGCATTAATATTGTTTTTTTTGAGCATCTAGAGCACATGCAACAGTTTTGTAAAAGAGAGCTCTCCAAGGTTTGATGATTGTTGTTTGTGTTTTGTCAAAATAGATTATTGCTTTGCTTTAATTCAAAGAAATGTGTAATAATCTCCGATTGCAGAGAAGCATTAATTTCCTTCTATAAAATACACATGTTGCGATCTGCAATCATAACATTAATGCAGTCATATTTGCCCGATGTCTAGACGCGCTGATTCCCCAGATTATCGTCAGCACTGTGTTGACAGACACGGCGGAACATTAACATTAATGCTAGAGAGCTGCCGCAGCACCAACAACGCATATGAAAACATTTTATTTTCACCCCCAAACGACGAAAAAGAACACATGTAAATTTTTATTGCAGATGCTGTCTCGCCAATTTTGAAGTGTTTTTATTTGGTTGGAAATAGCCGCACTGAGGCGAAAGTAAAGAAGTGCATAAAATTACTATAAAAATAGTTACATTTTCGGACCAAGATTTGGCATTAGATTACTACGAACGACCTGCAGGAGAAGACAGCAAACAGTCCAACAAAATCGCTAGTAAATGCTCCATGGAGCGTACAGCTAATCATCTGCGAAATCTGCTTGTCTCGGTCAACATAAAACCCGTCTGGCTCATCAATTCAATTAGCCCGATGCGCAGCAAGCACAAAAATAAAAGAAAACGCCTCCCATCCCAGCTCCAATGGTGCTGTAATTGTAATCTTTCGGCACGCTCAAATCACAGATCGCGCACCATTTCGCGCGACACCTAGAGCAACAAAGTGCCAAAGAAGTCTGCATAAAAGTTGCATCGTATTGATGTGTGCGAGATTTGTCTGCGCTTTTTTTTTTGGGGGGTGCTTTTCCCATTCTTGAAGTGGCATGGAAACAGAAGCCCGGCTGGCTGCCTGCTTTTAATTAGCAGCCAAGCGAGCAACAATCGTTTACCATCTAACCCGAAATCGTCCAGTCATGAACAGAACGGCAACAGAACAAGTTCTGCACAAATTTAGCTCATCCAACCACAAATGCGCCACCCTGAATGGGTTTTGGGGAGGGGATTTTTTTGTTTTTTCTTTGCTTTTGCACTCAACGTTTCTCAACGGCCCGAACACTGGTTCTACTTTGGTGTACGTTTCGGGCAGCTTTCGATAGCTAATTTGTCCTCGGGCGTTGGTTGGGCAATGATTTTCGGCTGGTCCTCAAAGGCGACCCCGCTGACATGTCTGGGGTGCATAAATTTTCCGTCCGTGTCGCCGTGTCACCCGTAATCCTTGACGGGCGCATTGGGTTGTAAATCGTGCAGCGGGCGGTTGATCGCACACGTCGTGGCACCGGCGAGCGCCGGCGGTGGGACCCCGACAGAAGCAGCAGCGATCGTGGCGCCCCTCGCGAACGACACAGGGGGACAAGTTTTGCGCTCCAAAAGCGCTGTCCTGAATTTATGTCGTTTAATTTGTAATTAAGACATGAACAATATACTGTCAACCTGAGTTCATTTACCCATGCCTGGGTGCTCGGCGGTAAAGCTCACGACCACTCGTATGCCTATAATTTGCCAACTGCATGCCCAGGAAACCTTCCCTGCCGAAGGGAAGCGAAAGGCAAAAGATGAATGTGAGACAAGTTCCTGGCAAAGATTGCGGCTGGCGATAATGAAACAGTGTTTACACTCGGTCGGAAATCGGTTCGATTATGCGTTTAATTATTGGTAAGCTTTTGGTGGAGGCTACCGTAGGGAGCAACCCATGATAATTTGCTACTATATCACAGATGATTACTGATGCATTTTCGGAGGTTGTTATTACAAAATCTGTGAACAGAGGGAGATAATAAGACAATGAAAGATGAATAAGCAAACTATCCGGCTCGAAGGACCATTTGCAATGGAGCGATGCGATGGTCCTTCGAACCGGATTATTCACTTTTTCAATAACAAAGCGTTGGAAACCTTGGGTAGCTTGCGCTATCTTAGCCATAGGTAACGTAAGCGAACCTGAAGAATGTATTGTCGCCTGTAATTAGCCTCTAATCATTTGATCTCGTTCTTTTATCATCTATATGATGCAATCTTATCAAGAACTCAAATGATGCAACACTCTATCAGGCTTTGTAAATAATGTTTTTCAAACTGCAATGTGATGCAATAAATGATGCAATATGCACTGTATTTTTTTAACATAAAAGCTTGAGGTCTCTAGAGTTCCAGAAACCTCATTTATCAATCCCAGTACAAAAAGTAACGAAGGAAACGCAACAAATTAAAATCCTCCCAAATTCCTGAGTGTTTCTACGCCTCATACGGTACCCTTGCCGACTACTCACATTCACCGTAATTCGCTAATTAAAAGTTATAAAACAATTCCCGCATAAACGACGATATACCATAAAAATTTGCTCTGCACCATCGAACAGCGGTTCCTTGTCGTAGTAATGGAATAAAACAGCACATTTATGAGCCAGCCACCGCCAGCAGTGTTTTCAGATTGGCCACAGCAAAATAAATTACCTCACCCTACCCTCCTAGCAAACCCATTTTATTGGCGAACCCACTTTGTGTCCGAATCAGCATTTCGAGCCATTCAAACTTCACTAGCAACTTACTTTTATTGCATTTCTTTTAATGTGCATACACACAGGCCGCGGCAGCGGTACGTGTGCATACCGATCAATTGACCCGCTTTTTTCCTGCGTTGTTGTGGCGTTGCGTTGGGAGTGAGGGGGTCATTTTATGTCTCCTGGGGAGGTTCTTTTTTTTCGGGGTGCGTTTTGGGTTGATTTGTGGCTGCAGACGGCCAGCGAGGAATCGGAATAAAGGAATCGCATACGGGCAATACGGTCCCATGCTTGATATGGCCGTTCCGGCTTACATTAATCTCTAATGCATCATTGAGTGCATTGCTAATGTACCGTTGCCGATATTTATGGCACCGTTGCCCAGGACCTTGGCTACTGTGCCGGTGGTGGTGACCCTTGCGTCCGAGTTGTTAAATTTGTCCTAATTCAAGCAAATCGAAACCGGAGAGGAGGCGCTTGCGCCTCACAACCGACCGCATGTCCTCCAGCTTGACAACCACGGTTTGACAGTTTTAATGTTTTGCCTTGTCGTTTATTTTTTCTACCCGCTTTACAAGCGGCCAATCTGAAATGCAATCGCCCTGCAGCAGCAGCGGCAAACTTTTCTTTTTCTGGGTCATGCGACACACGCAGAGGCAAGAGGCACGGGACCAACGCGGTACAGCATAACACCGAAATAGGAAACATTTTTGCTCATTAAAAAAGAAAAACGACTCAACATCACCGCTCAATCGATCGGGGAGGTCCGGATCCGGTATCCTAACCATAAATCCAAAGCTCGATCGGTTGTGGCTGGTGGGCTCGGCGGTTGTGGCGGGCGGCGACAGTACACGATGCCTTTATTTCTTTTTTGTTCCCACGGACCACAACTCGAAACCTACATTCGGGTGGGGCGGTCGATTTTTTTTCCAACTCGTTACCACCCTTTACTTGTTGCTCTGGCCCTCCCAGCAACCAAGATTGGCTTCAGATAGTATCCAAGCAGTAGCGATAAAATGATAAAAATTCGCTCAATAATTCGACGTCCAACAACGCGCGCCGACATTGTTGCGGCCGGCTGTTTCTTGCTTTTGCTATCATCGTCGGAGGCCTCTGTGTGACTTAAACATTTATTGGCGAAGGATAACCCGCCTGCGGACGAGATAATGCAAACGTTTTGGGGCGCCGTAAACGGACCTGCATTTGCTAGAGACAATCGCCTTCATGTCCTTTTTAGGGATTGTGGCGCGCATACAATAGTCATAAAATCATTCCGAGGTCACACAGTGCCCCTGTGTCCCGCGTGATGATGTGTGGCGGCCGGCTTGCATGATAAAGCACCAGATTTCCACCTGTCACTCGTGGGGTTTTGCAGAGCGATGATGTATAAAAATCGGTAGGAACTGCTTGCTTGCTCCACCGCCGACACCTTTCGGCACCTTTTGTGCGGAACAAGCCTTTGATGTGGGGCGGGCAGGCGGGTTGGTGCGTTTTCGCTTCCCCGGGAGCGCGCGCATTCCATCAAAATGGGTGCGTGCGCGTCGTAAGCTGTCGGGTACGATCGCTTCCGACCGCTGCTCTGGGGGCAGCGTGATAAGGCAATTAATCATCTTGGACCTGCTGCTACTGCTGCTACTGCATGAGGCCGATGCTGACGCGCACGCCGACAGCTGCAAAGCGATGGATTGTGACAGAGGGCGCGATTTCCGTCGCATCACGCATCGGAACACGGGGAAAAAAGGGAGCGCAATGTTTTCGGTTCGCTGTGACAGCCGGGCCGGGAAGACGAATGGTTTTCCGGTGGTGCTTGTCTAGGGACCAGCATTCCACGTTTGGGAGTAGTTGGGCGCTGCAAGCCGGGTGTATGATTTGGTAAGGCATTGGTTAGTTCAATCAACTGGTTGCTTGGGAACAGGTGATATAAAGTTTATTAAAAGTGAAAATTTGCTTCTAGCTGTTGATCGTTTTGTTGAAAATCCTCATTGGAGTTGAATATTCAGGAGTAGATTTTGATAACTTTACAAAGAAGTGATAGAGATACGGGAACTTATCATGGGATTTACATCAGCACCAGCTGGCGGAGAATACATGAACTAATCTACGCTCACTTTCGTTTTATTATAATTTTGAAAGTATTTAAAAGCAAACTAGAGGAGTTGAACTTTACCTAAGAGCTTCAAAATCACATCTTAACCTAAATTGAAAGCAAACATTGCGTCCATTGCATCTCATAAAAACCAATCCTCAATGTCCACGTCCATGGAGATGAGTTATATGCAATTATGAAACATAAAGTATCCGCGCGCTACCCATGAAAATAAATCTCCATTTGATTTACTCACCAACAGTCCCGCCCGGGGGTCTCAGCAGTCGGGTTTTGTCCCAGCGCTTTACCACCCTCCCCGGGGGCAGCTGTTTCGCGGATAAGCGATCGCTCAATCCATCTTGTCTAAGCTCCGACGCAGCAAAACTGCACCCAACATTCAATTTGCCGCCACGCTCGAACAGGTTGCTGGTCGCAAATAGGGAGGGGAAAAAGCAAAAAGACGAATCGGCTGCTCGTTTCGGTTTGGAATGTCTTCACCATGACGACCGGGGATGGGTGTGGAGTAATTTTTCTGCTCCCTTTTTTTTACGCCACCACCAACTCCTTTCGAGTTTCTTAGACCCCGGCGCTCATGTCTGCTCAGGACGCGAAACGACGCGGTACTGCGCTTCATTAACGAACAAATTAAGTCAATCTTCTCACATAGACGTCCACACACACACGCGCACGCACCCAAACACTGCCGCGGGTGCACTCGATCGGGTAATCGTATTCATGCCCTTTTTCATCTTGGAATGTCGCTCGGAGGAGAAAAAGGAAGGAACCGTATCGAGGAGAGCGCTTGGAAAATCGCAAGACGCACAAAGTGTTCAATGCTTGTGAGAAAGCAAGTAGCGGGAGTTTACCTGTCAGAAGCACGGTGCCGTTTGTCTGTTGGTGTTGGCATATTCCAACGTAAGAAATTCATTTAGATAGCTTTTCCCTTCTTTGGAATTAAAGTTTACATCTCCCCTGTGCTTCTAAACGCTTCATCAGAAATCGAGAAATCGGTTCGATTCAATCAACAACTGCATACACTTCAGGCGATCTGCGACATCATCGGAGTTCGGTAAGCAAGGAAGCTCGGTGGTGGGGTTTTGGGTGGCAAAAGTAATTAAAAATGTGTAGCTGCATCGTAGCAGCTTCTCACGACGGCACGGCAGCGTTACGTTTAATTACACCTCACAGGGCAAACACGATCAGGCCCCGGCATGCTCGGGCTCGGGTTGGAACTGTACTGCAATCCCCAGGATTTGTATGTCGCCTGCACCAGTTGCCATTAGATTGCAGCTTCACACAGAGTGTGTGTGCACGCCTCGTCACGATGGCAACATCACTCGCGCGACGAGCAGTAATCCCCTTACCCTGTCGGTTTGAAACATAAAAAATCGAATCGTCCGTCCGTGCCGTTGTGCGGCAAGGAACAAGTGCGACCGGATAGTGGTGCCTGCAGGGCGAATGAAGTTATTTGCATATTATTTATACTTTGTCTAAGTAATCAATACAGCCCGGGCGACGTGCCTTTGGTGGTGGTCTCTCCGCCTTTGGTTCGCACTCGGCCCCGTTCGGTGCAGCCTGAACGAAACTTTTGCCTGACTGACCCAGTTCCGTGGGCCGGGGGTGATAGATAACATCCGATCCGGACGCGCTCAGCCCGTCACACCGGCATCGGCACAGGCAGTAGCATTACGGAGTCATTATTTTGCGTCAGATAAGAAGGATGACTCTGTGGAAAGCGGCGGGGTGGCGATGCCATTCGCTGGAGCAGCGGGACGAAGCGTTAGAAGTGAGTAATTAGCGTCCAAAGCGTTCCGGGAAGTAAACGACACTATTTCATGGTAATTATTTGGAATAGATCTTGGAACTGATAGCGATTACCAATGAGGAGAGGATAAGATCTGTCTTAGAGAGTATGAAAATGAAAAGGAGATTGTTTTGGAGCATGATTTTGATGCATTTTCAGTAAAAATGTTGATAAAAATATAATTTGTTTGAATAGTATCTGAAATAAAGGTTATTTCTTCTAGTTGATGAGTTAAACCCTGGGATCTAGTTCAGAATTTTTGACAATTTTTGTAGAGTTGTCATGTCCTAAATTACCTTTAAGTTAAGCGTTATATATTATCTTGAGTGCCTATCTGAGACTTTATGTTCATTTATGACAGGAAAGTATATTAAATGCTGACACATTGTTGAAAATAACTGCATTATCTACATCACCAGACAGCATTCTAATCTCAGGTCCGGCAAGATAGCGACTGATAGGTGGCCAATAGCGCCATAATCGAAAATTATCGTCCAAAAGATCTTCTTCGAAACAATAATTACAAACCCTTCCCTTGCTTGCACTCGAGATAAGCTAACCTCTTATCGTACCCGATCGATAAGACTACGCCACGGCTTCCTGGACCGTCGTCCGATTGCAGACCAGTTGTGTTCACAGTTAGTTCACGCTGCATTTCACTCCAAGTCCACATCCAAAGAGGGGGCACCATGGGCACCACGACCCGTTTCCACCGTGCTGCCAGCACCGGCAACGTACTGCCACTCAAGGAAGCAACTCGCTGGGACGTAAACGCACCGGACGAGAACCTCCTAACACCTGTCCTGCTAGCAGCAGCCAACGGGAAGACAAACGCCCTCACGGTGCTGCTCAAGCGGGGAGCCGATCTGTCCCGCACGGACCGCTCAGGAAGTACCACCCTGCACCTCGCAGCAGCCGCCGGCCATCGCCAGTGCGTCGAGTGTTTGCTAAGCGTGAACGTCAACGTGTTCGAGCTAAACACAGCCGGCCGAACGGCACTGGACATGGCGAAGTTGCACCGTCAGCTCGAGGTGGCTGAGCGGCTGGAACAGTATCAGTGGCAGCTGGCCAACACGAACCCGGCCCGTGCCGGGCAGCTGCGCAAGCGGGCGGCAAAGCAGTACGAGAAGCTAAAGCAACGGTACGGCACCGTGATTGCTCTTAACCTTGGCGAGAGCTTCCGGGCGCTGGAGGAGCATACGGCACTGGAGGAAAGTGTGTAGTTCCGTTGCGTGTATCAGAGTTCGGCGACGGTGGCGATGAGAAGAAAGAGCTTAACTGGATCCTGATTATACGGGTACGGATTGACCTAATTAAGTTGCTTGCGGGATTGTGTTGTTTGTGATGTACTTTCCATCGTGCACGGGGGAGGGCAACAATACTCTGACTTCCGGGCTACGTAAGCATATTGTGCAACCACCAACCCCTTTTGGCGTGCGATTTTCTGCGTGAGTTGGTGAAATAGATGAGCTCTGATTTGCTTACGCGGTGCTCCGTTCCTTCCACCAGTAATGGATATAGTGATCGTCCATTCGAGGCCCTCATTTCGATGAATGAAAAGATTACTGACAGACGAGATGAGATTTTGTCCGTGCGATGGTGCGTCCGGGCACGATTATGCACAGCCCCAGTGCAAGTAGGAGGTCAGCAGATCCTTCGCACTGGCGAAGTGGTTCCGCCGGGTTCATGAAATATTCATTTTAGGCCGTGAAAAACTGGAAAACCTTCCCCGGTGGATGCCGTGACCCCAAAATCGACTCGCCCATTTGCGCTGATCGTAAAGCCATCTATCGTCGTTGTCTTCATTGGGTCGTCGGGGAGCCTCGGCCGCAAGTGATACGTGCATGTGGATTCGCCCGCAATGGTGGCAATAAACCTATCGGGGGAGGGAACCGCTGGATGTGTGTCAGAAAGAGCGGCCACCACCAACACCGCCTGGGAAAGTTCGCTTCCCACTTTTTCTCCCGCTTTGCGCTGGCGATACACAAAATTTCCATAAATGACTAGCTCAAAGTGGAAGAAATCCCATCAATTCGCCCCAGGGACTTGCGGCAGCACACGTCGGTAGGACAGTCTCCTCAATCCGCCCAGCGACTATTTTGCATCGTCACCGACTGTGTCAGCTATGAACGGCTAGGGACATGAATCGACCGGCTAGTGTGGGAAAAGCTCGATAAAGATAGACGATGGCTGGGTAGGACCAACTCCTCAACTCCAACTTTTGAGCGAAAAAGCGCACGCCCGTGTGCGCCCCCCGTCTGTAGTGCGGTTGATAACAGCCAGTCAGTACTTGCCGCCCAGGAGACGAAATCTCCAGTCTCTCTTATCGGTCGAAACTACGCCATGGGGTCGTAAACCGGTACGAGCGCACTTCGCTTTATAGGGCTTGGGGATCGATTTTGAAGTCCATTACTTTGGATCCGTTTGCTTTTGATCGTTTTCTTCTCGGTGATGTGTAATCGAACGGCGGCGTCATGGTGGGTTAGTGATGTGAGGAGTTACATGTGTGATCCGACGTTGTTACGCTGTCGGCTGGATTCCCGGATAAGCTGGTAGGGACGGTAGGCGAGCGAGCAGGTTTATTAGCAGTGAAATTGAACCGAGTTTAACAGGCAAATGAAACGCAGAGAATTGAGTAATGCACCATAACACATCGCTGTAAATAATCATTCAAATAAAGCTTTTTTTTACGACGAAAGTGAGTACCTAGACTGTGAACGCCTTAAGTTATGCAAGCTAGATCGTTCTAAGGTATGCAATAAGCAGTACATTATTGTGTTTTTTTTGAATAAAAAAATAAGTCTTGGAGCAAATTAATCCATCATTTTATCTTGTTTTGCGAGCTAACCTCAAAGTATGACATAATGCTTAACATATCCTCAGTCAAGTCAAACAAAATAAAATTTAAATCAAACATTTTTCAGCCATCAAATGCCACCGAATGGAATGCGCTTCATTTTTAAAAGCATAAATCACACCCTTCCATAAACAGCACGATCCACAAACA
Organism: Anopheles merus; assembly: GCF_017562075.2. Lineage (NCBI taxonomy): Eukaryota > Metazoa > Arthropoda > Insecta > Diptera > Culicidae > Anopheles > Anopheles merus. The sequence continues at coordinate 9,527,837 of NC_054084.1, forward strand.
CGCTCTAAAACTGGCCATTCGTTACAATTTTACTCACCAATCACCGACCTGCCGTCCCAACAAGCTCTGCGCATCGTTGAGTGCATTTCATTGATTTCACGACCATTTGTCAGCCAGATGATGCTTGCGCTTGTAAAGCTTGCCCGTATTTTTCCTCGCCCTTTTTCCGTTTGTGTATATTTACTCTCACTTTCACAAAACTGCTCTTTCCCAGGAAAAAAACACACACAAACCCCCTCGGGCCTGTCTGCCAGTCCTTGTGTGTGTGTGTGGCATTCCGAGAGGGAAAGAGTGTTTTCGCTTGATTACCATCATAAACTACACTCGCCTGTTGTGTTCTGGTGCGGTGCGCACGCGGACGATGTTTTACGATCGGGATGCCCAATTTTCGATCGAGAGCACTTTCACAGAGTGCCATTTGCCCGGTGGATGCGCTGTGGGTACAAAAAAGTCCTGGCCCGATTAAGCCCTGGCCCTGGACAAAAACAGACCACCCAAAAGCCACCGGTTGTGTTTTGGGGGTGGAGGGAATTTTGGCGGGTGGATTGAAAGCGAGAGAAGAAGCAAAACACAGACACAAAAAGTGTGTGCTTTCTTCGGGTTCGGAAAAAAAGGGTTCACACTTTAGACTTGAGGCGAAGGAAGGGGTTGCCGAAAGCAATTAAGCGACAGGGCCGAATTGGTGACGCGTCACTGCGGGAAAGGTCATCATCGATTTTGAGGGTATATTTTGAAAAGCAACGCGTTTTTCCCTCCCTGGAGGACAGTCTGGAAGGATTGACGGAGATGGCCCGTTGCTGGTGTCGGTGGTTGTCGTTTTGAATGGCGTGTTCGAGACGCCGGGGAACAGTGGCACTGATTTATGGCGCACCCAACGGACGGGGACCACACACAAAAATCGTGCCACTCGGTTGAAAGGAAAGCCACGAAATCGTTGGAAAACTGCATCGCTGGACACTATTTTTACGCCACTCGGCTCCCACTCTGACCACGAGAAAATCCATCATACGCACACACAATCAATGTTTGCGTTCGGATGAGCTTTTACCCACTCGACAGGGTGGCAGAGCAGAAAGATTTGTTGTCGCCTGCGGACAGATAAAACCCAAAATCCAACAGTGGAGCATCGGGAATGTGGACCCACGCAAAGAAAAACACCTCAACCAAAGTCAATAGAAGCGGGCCATGCGCTGCGATTGATGGTGGGAAAGCTGTGTATGTGTCTAGACGCCGGACAATCAATTGCCGGCTCGTTGGGTTCGTTTGAACGGGAGCATATTTATCCTCCACACTGTGATTCAATTATGCTACCAATCAAACAATTTGTTCCGTTTGTCTAGCCATCCCTTGCCAGCGGTATCATAAAACGGGTGCTAAAGCACTGCACTTAAGCCTTTTGTTAGTGATACTACACCTGTGCACGCTGTCGCGTGAACTGGGTGGCTGATGGGTGACGGCGTGCAGGTTGTTATTGATACCCGAAGGCCAATTAATGCACGGCATGTGCATTGGTGTGGTGCAGCAGCAAAAGCTGCCACACCGCTGCCGCCACATAGCAACATAGTAAGGCGGCGGACGGCAAGCGTCGTCTTACCTGCATGGCTAATGCGTTGGCTGTGGTTTCTGTGTTCTTTTTTATTGCACTCACCCTTCCAACTAACCTCCGACTCCCTGCCGACCGAGTCGATCGAGCCGGACCCGGACGAATGCGCGTGCTATGGAGACGTTTAATGGTGGACGATTTGTTGACGGGTGTCTCATCGCTGGCGGGGGTTTTTGTGGTGTCGGGTGATTGATTTTGATTTCCCATTACACTGATTAAAGACACGCTAAACGCTTCGGTGTGCCCCGGCCTCCCCGCCCCGGGAGCTAATGGGTTAATTTGCTCGTTTATTCAATTTAGAAAGCGGGGCTACAGCCGGGAAGAAATTGCACGGGAAAATTGCTCATCAAATTACAATACATTGTAGTGATTATTGGTATGAAGCATTATGTGTTGAATTCTCTTCTCTTATGTGGTCCTTACCTCTTGTTCTTGGGATTCTAGTTAGCTAGAAAAGTGTTCTATTGAAAAGCGCCAAAAGTTATGCAATCAGTAACACATTTAGTAAGTAAAAAGGCAGTTTTTAAGGCATATCCAGACGTTCCGAATGTCTACTGCAAAATTTCATGAAAATAAAATTCAATTTTGTACTCAATCTTCCCTAAGCATGAAGTTCATTTACGCGAAAACTCAAACACCTTCGCTACAAACCAAACAGCAATACAGCAATCTATCACCGAGTAGCCAAAAGATCAAACCCCCCATAGTGAGCATATCTCTTCCAAATCTCATTAGTAAATGAGCTCAGCCCCATTTGTAACTATATCCGTACTGTTTGCAACTCTTTTACGGTGAAGCAAACCAAGGAGCACTCTCCCATCGCGCTAGCCACCCTTCGCTTAGCCTCGCCAACCCTTTCCGCAAGCTGATTTCATTTCGATGCACGGGCCCAGAAAACAGCTGGCGGGAAAGTTTGGCCTTTTGCTCGCTTTTGCATGCACGGCAAGTAGTAGCGCCGATCCAGTTGCAGTTAAAGCTTTTGCACCGTTGGGGAAAAGCAAATAAGGACCCTGGACCCCACCCCTTTTCAATGGGACTCCTCCGCCGGCACCAGCACAAAACAGATAAAAAGCATAATCCACGTAGTCGTGAGTTTGTGAGTTTGCCACCGGAACATGTTTCCGAGTGTGAGGTTTATGGTGTAGCTTTCTCTCTCTCTGTCTCTCTTCCCGTGGATTACGTTTTAATCACATGTTTTTCTAAATGCTCTTGGCTAACCTCCCCCTGTGCAAGACCTTCGAATTCGTGGCTGTGCTTCCGCCTGATAAGGCTGCGCTGCGCTCCGGTTGTAAAAGTCGTAGCACCAAACCATCAGCCCTCGTATTACGCGCTCATGCACGTTCTCTGCACTGTACCAGCAGTGGGATGGGAAATGAAACTCATTTTCCTATTCCAACATACGACTGCCCCCCTAACTAACGCACTCGCTCCGACTGTGCAACTTTTCGCCTAGCTCGCTGCCTCCCCCCAATGTGCTAAACGCTGTAACGATATAACGGGCAATTTATTAAAAGTTTGTTTATTATTTTATTCATGGCATGATTATTATCATTAGGGCGTCGCTAAAAGAGCACCCGAAACACGGTACACTCAGTCGCTGCTACACGCCGCTGGCTGTATGGAAATGGTACAGGAAACGCGCTCATGGGAAAATGCGCTGCAGCGTAGGCTTTCCAGCGTTGGAGAAAAGGCGCTGGCCTCTTTCACCCGTGTGTGTGTGTGTGGCGCGTGTGTGACACACTGTCAGGCCACGAAACAGGTTAAATTGATGGCAAGGTAATAACACCGTAATCAAAATGGTCCCCCGCGAGTAGCGTGAGCAGCACGCTGGAGGGCCACGATACTAACCTGCTTGTGTGGGTTTTCCCTCGGCTCGTTGTAACTATCGGGCGGATTTTTTTCGATCTCTCCCATTGCTTCAATTGGTGCGAAGGGGTTTTTCCTGGGAGCGCGGAGGGAGATTCGTGCGCTTCACCAAACCTTGTCAGGTCGATTGGTTGGCGACAACGTGTTGGCGTGTAGGTTTATGGTCGCACAAACACACACACACCGTTGACAGCACGTTTTGTGGTTTGGGATAATTTTTGCTTGTGTTTCTATGAACCCCGTTTAACGACAAAGCAATATCGGGGAAAGGACTTTCGAGCGGGGATGGGATGTGTTGGAAGCGATTGCACTTTTGCAGTGGTCGGCAACCTTTTGATGCTCCAAATGTAATGAATTATTCTGCAAACAATCTATTCTATTCTATTTTTTACTTCAAAGCGTTGACATTTTTCGCATTTTTGTTAAAAACATAAGATTTGCAGTGTATTCTGAGATGCAGTTAGCATCAAATTGCCTGCTGTTTAGAAAGCGTTCCAACCACTGCACTGCGCGCAGAAAATAGAAGGCAGGCTCTGCAATAAATGTACACAACGCCGTACATAGCCGGAAAAGGGTGGACGCGTTTTTCAAACGACCTCGCCTCCGCTCGCTACACAGCCACGACGATCGTCCCAAGGGACCCTTTCAGCGTGTGCTCCACCACATTTGATGGTGCTGCATATGCTGCGGGGCGAAATGAATTTCTCGCTAAAACCATTAAACGCAACAGGGTGTGCGTAGGTTTGTAGTGCACCACGCGGTGGAAAACGGTGGCAAACGCAGCCACCCTCCCGGAAACGGAGCATCGCACTACCCATTTCACGCAGGTATTGGAAAATAAATTTTCCTTCCCGTTCCGGGGAGAACGGGTTGTCATGTATCGTTTGCAAATTTTAGGTCACGTTTAAATAAAAAGCAGCAAAATAGATTGCAGTAAGGAACGACGAGACGGTTCCTTCCATCGGTTGGAAACGATTTTAATGAACGGACATTAACTACAGGCCAAAGCGCAGCAGCAGTTCGGGACGGATCTGGTCTGGTCAACATGTTTTCGTTGCTTGGTTCGGTGGTCACGGCATTACACGCCAAAGTTGGCCAGCGCTCCGGGCCAGTTTGTTATTCGACCGAAGGGAGCTGCATGTCCCAATTTAATCCAGACACTAATGTACTGCCCTGGATGCATCTTTGGGGCCTATAATTTAAACCCAATGGCCTACTGAACCCAATGCTCCGTGGCTTATGTACAGCCCGGAAGGAAGTCAACAGGACGGGAAAATAAGTACCAAAATCGGGGCAAAGAAATTTTACCATCGATATCGCATTCTTCCGTCGGTTCTGGGTAGCAAAACACTCTTGCACGACCTACAATGGACTTACACTAACCGAGTGAAAACGATTAAAGGATTTGCCGACCGAATTTTATCATGCTCTCGGAACGCGCCCCCCCAAAAACATGAGACCAGCGTGGTGGTGGAAAAGAAATTAAGAGCAGGGGTGACACACACACACACATAAAAAGTTGTTGTTCCAAACGACCTTTTCTGCGGGCTCACGGTCTGCGCACGCCGGGAAAAACCCCGAAACGGGGGTAGGGATTAGGTAATTACGTAAACATAAATCAGCACAGCTTCCAGCTGGGCTGCCGCTACACGAGAAAAACAGGCCCGTTTGGCCTGTTCTAATGCTGTTTAGTTGTAGCCAGCATCGGGTGGCATCGGTTGCGGAAGACGACAACCTGTATGCATAATTAATGGTTTTTGCAGTGTGTTTTGTGCGAGATTTTAATGCTTTATACGTGTGCACGTGTTGATTTTCAGTGGTTTGTTGCATAATTGTAAGGACGCTCTGGGGCGGTCGTTTTTTAAGCTTAATTTATACGGCGTAGCTTCAGAAGCGGGAGCATTGAAATGAAAAGCTGAACGATCAATTGTTGTCAGCAGAAATCCAACCCACCTTGAGCAGCAGCAGCAATGAGGTGTCATCATCAGGTGTCAGGCTGCAGTCAACCGTTATTTTCTTCAACGGTTTAGTAGTGGATTGGCGCAAGGATGACGATGGTAACGTGGCAGTAGCATGTGTGCCTGCAGGCCGTGAGCATCAATTTCCTGCGCCTCGTTCGCTGCCAACTTCCTGACAGCGGCAGAACAAACACCACAAAGCTCCGAGGGAATCTCCGCCTCAGTGTACACGAGACCCGGATTTGATGTTTTGATTCGCCTGATGACAATGTCAACGAAGGAGGTGGAGCTCTCTCTCTCTCTCTCTCTCTCTCTCTCTCTCTCTCTCTCTCTCTCTCTCTCTCTCTCTCTCTCTCTCTCTCTCTCTCTCTCTGTGATGGAAAGCCGTTGTTTAATCGGTATTCATTTCATGTCACGTCCTGGATCGAAGCCGGATGGTTCACACACACGCCACCGAAGGGCAGGGAATTAGACAAAGCGGCTTCTGGCGCGTTGACATCGGCCCAGCCAGTGCCGGCAGGCGTTTGTTGATGATTGCCGGTGGCATCCGTGCGATATGTCACACTAATTGGACGATTTGCCGGTGGCGGTGGTGCTTTTGTTCTTACTCGCTCACCCAGTGTGTGTGTGTTAGATTACCGCAAACTGTCACCACACATGCCAGTGTGATCATCACATACGTATCCGATCGATTATGCTCGATCAATCAACAAGCGTAGAGGGCAGTGGTTGGAAACGCACAAAAAAAAAGAAAAATGTTTTGGCCTTGTGGAGCGACCCGGTTACCGACCCCGTTTGCACACTTTCTTTCGCAGTTTATTGCTTTATTTTGATTTGATTTCTTTCACCCAGTAGTAGGTGCTACGGGGCAGCATGTCTTGCCGCATTCTGATCAGCATTCCTGGGACGTGTGTGTGTGTGTGTGTACGTTGCTTTGTCGATTCGTGGCACGATTTCGTGGCGAGCGTTGAGGCCTGATGGCCTACCGTTTTGAGCTGAACAAGGAACCGACTGAGTTGTTTATTGGCCGTCTTTGAGCTAGCTGTATTGTGGGCCAAGTGTGCCAAAGTGTTAAACCTTGAGTTGGGTTGGTTTGGCTGATAGTGTGAGTAAAAGAATTTTATTATTTCTTTTCGTAGTTTGTTGCATATTTAGGACAAAATTTCAAATAACTTGAGATTAAGAGCTTGCATCCTTTCTTTTCAATATTTGCTAAAAAGCAGTATTTTTCATGTCATCAGGTATCAAATGAACCATAAGAAAAAGGCAATGAGTAGCCAAAAAAGCCATGAGGATCATCTCATAGGAATAACACACAAACCATCACAAAAAAAATCAGTAAAAGCAATAGAACACATTCTTTATGCCATCATTGAGTCCTTGATAATTAAATTTCCAACACATTATCCGCTGATTCGGCTGGGTGACAAATGGAAATTCGAATGAAAGCACCGAAAAATGCTTCCACATAGCTTTGCGTCCTATCGGGATCGCTTCTAATTAAATTTGTCCACGTTAAAACATAAAAGCATGCTATGGTTTGTTTTTTTTTCTCTCTTTCCGTTTATCAACTTTCCATTTTCACATCCATTTCCACCAGCGACCATATAGGTCAACCATTGGTCAGTGCAGCCAACAACCCACCAACGATGCTGTATCGGTATCGATCGATCTTTCGTACGTCGTCAATTTTGATTTATGTTACCCATTTGCCGCGTGGCGTTGTCGCAACGCTTGTTGGGAAATAATTTCAATTACCCGCCGACATGACACGACGTCCAAATTTGCATCCATTCATCTTCCGCTCTGCCGTCCCGCGGGGATCGTTGCGAAGTGATAAAAAAGGTGCGACACCGCGAAGATTATTAATCAGTTGCTGCTGTTGCTGCTGCCCGACCGTTGTGTTGCTTGCAGTGCAGCGATGCACTCACCAAAACGCTCGCCTCGATGGTGTAGCGGAAATCCATTTCCCCACGCACTGCGACGACTCCCGAGCGTGTCTGGGCGGTGCCGGTGGTTGATTGTTGTATACAAAACAACATTTCACCGAGTGTCACAATATTTCTACACCCAGTCCGGGAATGTGACCGGCGCGCAGCGTTTTTCGCCAACGATGTTTTGCACCATTTCTCTGTCGGTGGAGGCCGTGCTCGCACTGCTACATTTCTTGCTACATTTCCTTTCAACATCTGGCTTTCTGGCTGGCGTCACCTTGCGTCCGGGAGAGGAGATTGTGGCGAAGACATACCGGAAATTCCAATCGTCAAAGCAATCGCAAAACCATGTCCACTAGAGAGCCACTACACGGCATCCCGGTGTGTGACATTTCTGTGTGAAACAGGCTGGCTACGGGGTCTGCAGCGCGTGGCCGTGGGTCGGAATGACTGGTTATCAAAACTAATTTGTTGCGGTGATGGCGCATTTTTGCCAAACATTGAGCTGCACAAGGAAAAAGGGAAAAGAGTGTTCATTGTTTTTTTTTTACCTTCTTTCCACTCACCAAACGAGAGACCCCAAGAGGTGTGGGTAAAATTAAATTATACGCTCAATTTGCACACAAATTGTAATCCATTTGTCGTTTCCGGCCGTGACCGGTGGGTGTGTGTGGCAGCTTCGTTGGGATAAATGGTTGAGGCCTCTTTCACAGCAGCCCAGTCCCACCTCAAAACGGATCATTTTTGATGCGTGTGCGTGTGCGGGGTTGTAGGATAAGGGCCGTGATAAGGGAGATTGAAAAAGGGTCATTTGGAAGCCACCAAAAGGGTTGTGTGGCGTGACGGGTGTGGAGGGAAAAATTGCGTACAGCTTCAGAGTAATTGTTCCAGCACCGGTGTCATGACACGCCAAACAATAGTGCGGTGGTGAAGGATAGTCGTAGCAAAGGGAATAATCGTTTTATATAAAGGCTCGAAGTCGTCAAAAACGTGAAGCCCTTGAAAGAGCTACAGCAAGGATACGGCATGAAAAGGCCATCCATTATTGTTGTAACCCTTTCGCAAAGCAGCGATAAGATTATGCGTCATTTAAATAATTTGACAATATTGTCACTAGATTCGCAGGTCCTTAGGCTCGAAATCTGCTTTTAGAGGTTGATGATTACACCGTTAAATTGAATGTCATTCCAAGGTACTAATTTGATTTTTTGTTGAAGAATGATTTTGCCAAGCTTTACTGTCTATTGCCACTCAATTTTGTACTAAAATAAATGATTCGGGCCATTCTCTGAACCATAAAAAGAATGAATTGCCCTTTTTTCCTATTTCTTTCTGTGACCTACAAAACTTTCCTTATCAAACGCATCTATCCATCACCAACGGCAAAAAAGGATTGCAAAGTTTTGATTCCTTACCCAGCTCGTCGCCCTTCGCGTAGGACGAGGCTTCAGTATTTCAATCAGCGCCATCACATCAATCGAAGCAGAAAACCGTTTCGGACGCTGCAGCTGGGCAAACTCGCACAAGCAGCAGCGTTTCATCTGCTCCGAACGGAAAAGCATACGGTGACCTCCTACAAAGAGTGGGCCAACCGAATGAATAATAGCTGGAAATGATTAGTAAAGGCACACTGTCCTTCTGTCCCCGGCCCCATGTTGTGTGTCTGTGTGGCACAGTTGATGGACTGTAATTTATCATTGGCCGGTCGTCTAACGATGGGCATGACAGAAAGCAAGCTACAAAGAGAAAGAGAGACGAAAAAAAACACTAAGATCCTTTCGCCACGTGCGATTCTTCATTCTCCACCCACAGATCGTTTATGTGTTTTTTTTTGTTCCTCCCTTAAACGATTCACTCAATATTGTAGCCCTAAAACCGGCGCCCCACCCCGTCAGCCCAATGACACACGACTTCAAAAACCAAATCTTGCAGAACACAGAAGTGTGACGAAAATGAGGATAATATTCTCACAACCTGCCTGGCGGACATGGTTGGCGAAGGTGAAACACCGGAATCATCTACCATTAGGTGGCCATCAGGGGCACATCGTGACTTGGATGAAAACCGGGCCCCGCCAAAGCACCGGCACCGGCAGAGGGTGATGGAGCTGGAGGCAAACTTTCTTCCCAGCATTCGTCTGCTGCCACGGCTAGCATTGTTACGAATAGCCAGCAGCATTTATTCTAGTCATGCCCTATTGAGAAGGCATCATAAAGTGATGCTTCTAGTGCTGTTGGTACATCCCTCACCCCGCAGCTTTTTCCCACCCACACACACACACACACACACACACACACACACACACACACACACACACACACACACACACACACACACAACACACACACACACACACACACACACACACACACACACACACACACACACACACCACACACACACACACACACACACACACACACACACACACACACCTGCACAGCCCACCGTGGCACACTCACTAATCCAATGGTAAATAAGGAGGAAAAATGGGCACCATTTGCGCTCGCCATGCGCAAAGTAATGACTTTTCAACTACGAACCGTCCAACCTCGCGGAAGGAGCGCCAGATCCAAAAGGAAAAATGCGCCGTCTGGCAGTGCTGCAGCTTCTTTCCGCAGCGTAGATAGGAAAAGCAAACAGGGGAAAAAAAACCCTCGCACAGTTTGATGGGATTAAATTTGTAATCAAATTCGCTCCTCTTCACAGCCTTTTATCTGCGGCCCCAGTGGTTTTCCGCGCTGTTGTTTCCGCCCTCCGCTGTGATGATTCGAAAATCATTACGGGACCTGGAGGCCTGGGTGGTACAAACCGGGGGAACAGTGTTTCGCTGATGGGTGTTTTATGGTGTTGTATTTATTTAAAATTGCAAACCACAAAGCGAAAATCGAACGCAAATAAACATTGCCCCATTGGACTGCATCGGGGCCCGTTTCCTTCCCATTTGTAGACATTTTTCAGATGGTTTTCTTTGGAGGTTGAAAGAAAAAGGGGGTAGGAAAAAGTGCACCTATCGACACGTTCCAAACTGCTGCTCCGTGTCTGTGTTTACCGAGGCCGTGTTGCGCCCAAAAAACGAGGTAAAACCCCGGACAGTAATTATTTTTAGTTTGGCAAATTGATGGCAAATTCTACGACTGTGGCGCGTTGTTTTGCACATTATTTCATGTCAACAGCCGCCCTCCCCCGAGCGGACGAGGGACGGGGTTTCTGTGGGAGCGGGCGTAAGGCCAAAAAGAAGCAAATTGCAACGATAACACATCTCTCTTCCTGTTGACTGCAGTGTTTTGTTTTTGTTTCCTTTTTTTTTTTTGGGTCGATTTTCTTCACCCTCAAAAAGATGTTAACAGTGGCCGTTAAAATGGCACCCCATCCCGCCCAAAAACGATGCACCTTTTGCAATTCTGTGCATACTGTGCATGGGTATGTGTGTGTGTGTTGACCAGTTGTTTGTTCACGCATCGTTAACGGATCACTTTTTGCACTGCGCTCTCGTTCGCTGACGCGAGAACATTAAATATAATGCGCATCCACTCCTTCACTCCCTAAAGGAAAGAGAGGTAAGGTGGAAAAGCGGCAACTTTCTGGAAGCGTGGTAAATCCGGCAAGTCGGGGCCTGATGCAGTCGAAAATTTATAAATTACCCATTCTCGCGCTGATGCACCCGAGGAGGGGAGATAGCCCGGTGGCAAGGGAAGGGAAGGGACACGTTAGACGAATAATGGCATTACTGTCAACGGGGAAGCGCATTGAGAAATGGACAGCAAGCGCTTGCTAAAACAACACCACTGCACAACTGTGTTGTTGCGCAGAGTTCACAGTTTTGGGTTGCTTCATTTTTTTTTGCATGCATTCTTTCTTTCTTTCTTTCTTTCTTTCTTAGCCGGCATCCGTGCGGCCGTCTGATTTTAACGTGTTTGCCATATTTCTTAACGATGCCTGGCCCCGGTGTGCGAATGGATTATTTGCGGCCGCCAGCATCGCGGTGCTGACGCGGAAGACCGCCGCTCAAAACGGTGCAGTTGGGCAATGGCCGAATATTTCCCACGAATGACGTGCGAACGGTGCCGGGGATGGTGGTAGCATGCGGCGGCCACTGGACGAATGTGCATTGATGGGAGAAATTAACAGCATCATGAATTTTGATTGCCCTGCAGCTAATGATGGGTGGAGAAAAATTCACGCATTCGGTGTGGGGTGTGATGCAAAAAAGTGGATGTAAGGTGAAGCAAAATAGGATATGAACCTGTTCTTTTGATACACTTTCAAATGCCATACAATAAAGTACGGAATTACTGTCCATAAGCTTTGAGAATATTTTTTTATAATATTAAGTTAATTTCATGTATTTCACTTGCATTGTCTATAAGTCCTACAAAATTATTTTTTAACGCAAAAAAAAAGAACAAACTTATCGTTCGAATGACAATAAAATATTAAACATTACATTCCCTGTTCTTCTGTACACCCCATAAAAACCGTCAATATGATTGGATTGAAGCATAATTTTCACCATTTCCTGTTCATCTCTTGTCGAAAATCGAATTGTGCTCTCTTGTACCATTCGCCATTTCCTGCACTGGCCACTGACGCTGGCTTGACAAGCTTGTAATGATGTTGCTGATTGTTGCTACCGAAATATGAACTTGGTTCCCTTGGTTCCATCCTTACAAATTCCCCACACACACACACAGACAAAAACGTACCAAAAGACGCACTGTCGAGAAAACTGGTTAAGGTCGGAAAATGGATTCGAAAAGAAATCCAACAACCGAACTGCATAATCTAACAACTTTGACTCTAATCTAGTTTGAGTTCATTTTTCAGGCTCCCGTTTGAGGGGTGGGTGCCCTTTTTGGTGGTTCTGTGTTCGATTGTGTATGTGTGTGTGTGTGGGTATGTATAATATCCCTGCCCGAAACTCCCAGCAGCTGCAAACGTAGCATCCAATTTCGGTTGACGCACAGGAAATTTATTTTATCGCAACTATTCTGCCCGGCAAACCGTGTTGTTGCCGGTGCTGTACGCAAGCGATAAATAACGTCTCGGATGTTTGCTCCCGCTTGGTCGATTTGTTGGCGAGGAGCGGAGGTTTTGGAGCAGAGAAGTGCAGTGGGTGATGGGCGCAACAAAAAAGGGACGAAGCGTAAGTGTATGGGAATTGTGGCATCAGTGTGGCGACGGTTGATTGAAGAATAGGAAAACATCTCATCAATCATTTCTATTAAATTTATTACATTCTTGTAACTGATCTATTCTTTGCCTTCACGCGTCTTGGAACGAACGAACGAACGAACGTCGTGCGGCGAGCAAAAGGACACCCGATCTCCCGCACCATCCCGCAGCATGCCAGGCTATTCAAGATTTGCTCCCCCTTCTCATAAAGCTTGCTCTTGATCGCTTGCCAGTGAGACTCCTCCCGCTTGATGACGGGATCCGGTTCCACCTCCCACCACCCGCTGCTGGTATATCCAAATTTGATTTTTATCCTTTCGTGTCCAGGCATGCAAGCGAACGGAAGCAATATTCCCAAACCCAAGCGCAAGTTGTTTCCACCCAAAGTCGAGTGGAGTGATCTGCAAGAAATTCATTTCCTTTCAGGCAACACTTCACACCAACGCACTTCTGGTGCCGGGGTTCCGGGAAACTTGTTTCGCTTTTTTCCCCCTCTTGCCTACTCTCACTCAGTGTCCTCCTCTGCTCTGCCTGTACTTTTCCTCGTGCGAGTATCAGTATCGCAGGCATCCATTCTTCTCCCGGCTGGAGCACTTAGAAAAGAAAACACTCACCCATCCTGCCCAAAACCACAACCGTTCAGGACACTCTTTTTTTTGCATCACGCTGTCTTCCCTCACGAGGCACAGTTCCATTATGTGAAAGGGATCTCCCAAGCCGTCGCGTCTCGACGGGGGAAATGAAGTGTTAACGACACTTGAACCATTTGATAACGGATTAATGTCTCGATTGGAATAAGCAGCCCCCATCCGACCCGCTGGTGTGAAAATTACCAGTCCCGGGCCAGTGAAAAGATTGACGATTGAACGGTCGGCAATACCGGCCGGTTTGGGGACGATCTGCAGGGTAATGATTATTTGATGAGAGCACATTTGCAGCTCCGCGGTCGTGTCTGGTGCCTGTCTAGGCTGGTTTTGAGATGAAAATTAATTCCGGCGGCTTCGTAAGTCAAAGTCGCTGATTAAGATGATTAATTTCCGCGATGGCGATGAAATGGTTTGTTAATACGAAGAAAGGAGGTTTTCATTTAAGACAGAATGAATCGAATGGGGGTAGAAGTGTTAGTTGATGAAGATGCCTTTTTGTTACCTTTTTTATGATTTTGAGGCTGTCAAAAAGCATATCCATTAGGATGGTCAGAGATGATTGTTTGATTTGGATAAACATGTAGTATGTAATTATTGTTGAATGACTTGCTAATGATGTTTGCATTTCAAAAAGGGATAAAGTCTATGCTAACTTTCTGGAAGTTTTGAAGGAGCCTTAAATTCTTAGAAAGTTACCATAAAACTGAACTTCAAGCAAATCCAAATGCAATGCTTTTTAATGCAATTTTGGCAGAACTTCGACTCAATTTTAGTAAAATTGATGCTCCAAAAAAGCCCTCAAATCATGATTTTTTTTAAATTGATATCCGTCACGACGAAAGAAAACCTTCCTAATGTATTCTTAATTCATTCAACATCGTTCAAAACAACACTTTCGTGCCAATTCGCACGCATGTTTTGCTCGATCGTTAGCAATAATACGCCGACGATTAAGCAAACTTAAACTCCCTCTAATCACAACATAATTTCACAGTCGCCACAGCCACTGATGATGCCAGTTAAGTTCATGCTTCCAACCACCAATACACCAATCCAAATCGCCTCGACAGCAGTTCCGTGGCGTGGCACATTAATCTTTCAACGCAACCTAAATCACCCGCCGCTGGCGTTGGAATACATTAATCGCGTGCTGTGCGTACGCGGCGTGGCTTTAATGCGAAAATCAGTGAAATCTAATTGCGCCACACGCAATACAATATTTAGGGTCAGGTCAATGGGAAGGTTGTAATCGGGCCGGGACCAGCGGTTCCCATTCCATTTGCTGCCGGAAGCGGAAATGTTAATCTGAACGCGGGCTGATATTGAAGCGCACCTGCACTGAAAGCGAAACCTTTATTTGGTGCGATTTCACCACGCCTGATGACTGATGGAAAGGGTGGTTTTAATAGAGTTCAACGTTTCAAGTCACACGTGTGTTACATTGTAGCGTGAACGGTGCGTTTGTTGAGCTGGAAAGCTGGAAAGCCTGCGTGCGTCTTAGTGGGACCAAAACCAAAGTAAGATGTTCCAATCCGTGGGCCACCGTTCCAGAGCGGGCTTTGGGTTATGGTTTGCGTGTCAACAGCTCATAAAGTCTGACGGCTGCCCCGTGCTTGGCAGCGTAACGGCTCACCTTGGCTTCAGATAAACATTTACCGTACGCTCCCGAGACGCTTTTCCAAGAGAATCGCTTATCTCGCTTCGGTTGTTTAAAAAAAGCCACCCGGACCCAGAACGCCATTGACAAGCGTAAGTAAGCGAACACGTTTTACTCCTTAGTTTCGTGGAACACTCAAACAAAGTTCGAACGAAACCTCACTCGGCGCACACATACACATGCACTGAATCGCGTGAGTAAATTTACGACCTACTGGAGGATGATGGCGAAAGAGAGAGAGAGAGAGAGAGAGAGAGAGAGAGAGAGAGCGAGAGGGTGGAAAAACAAAAGCGTTCCTCTGCACCATAACGAATATCCTTTCATTTTTCATGCGTGTGGTTGTGTCAATACGAAGCGAACAGCTGGCTGAAAGTGTGTCGTTTAACTGTCAATAGGTGGATGGATAAACAATTTTACCACGCAATAGAATGTTGGCTTGCAGGGGCGTGCTGGCAAGCCCACCCACCGTGGAAAGAAATGGATCCACCTCCGTTCTAACGCCCACTTGTACACCCTTTCGCCAACGCGTCCCACAATTCATCGTGAGAAATAAATCCACGCTCGGAAAAAGACCCGGTGGCAGCCTTTCCTGCCGATCGTATTATTTACCCATTCTGATTAATGCATTTCCGGTTTCGGGTGTTTTCGAACGTTCCGCCCATTCGGTTGCTTTTCGGGAACCGGGGAAGCGTTCGTTGAACTCGCAGTTGAATCCCCACAAAACGAAACGACGAAGGCGACTGGCTTCGGTTGGTTGCTTAATTAAACACAAACACTACATCAATTCTAGTCAAGGGGGAAGAAGGCACTAGGCGTCGCCACATAAAAACGCCCCAAAATGACACGAATGAATGACGGATAATAAATACACAAATACATAAGCGCGGCCCAGAAGTAGAGAGCTTTCGTCGCGTGGCATTTGTCGCGGAGTATTCGGAGAACCGTTTTCCCAACGAGTGTGTGAAATATCGTTTTACGCTTTTATGGCGCGCAGTTATTCTATGGGGATGGAAATTTTGTGTCGTTTTGTGTGTGTGCGGCACTTGTCGATGTTATTGAATCATGTTGATTTAGAACGAATGCTTACGCCATTATATTCTTTTTAATTATCACTTTTAACTGTTAGTCAACTGAGCTATTTACAATATAAATTACCAACTTGGAGAAACATGTTTCATTTTTCCCCCTTGATGTCCCATTTCCAAAATGTTGAACAACTGTTCACCGCCGCAATGGTATGATCAACAAGCACCGATCAGTAGCTCCATCATGTCCAATCCCCTAGAACGCATGTAAATCCAACTTCCAGAACCAATCCCCACATTTAACCACACTTTAAAGCGGCACAGATGTGTGCATGTCCCCGTTGTTGTTCGTTGTTGCGCTCGTCAAAAATCGCTCAGTGCTGCTGCTGAAAAATGCAAATGTGACCGAGAAACGTCTTGTTTTCGGTGTGGAGAGTTTCCTCCGGCGGTCAGCAGCGCGCTGCATGTCGATTGAATTCGCATTTTGGGTTGAAAAATCACGTACACTGCAGCTGCCGGTGGAGGGTTGCATCCGCAAAACGATTTCACGGTGTGATTGCTTGCGGTGTGGTGTGCAGTTGATTGTGCTTGACATTTTCCCCCAAACACACACACACACACACACAGACACTCTCGTTTTGAACTTTCCAAGTAGCTCAATTGTTGCCGTACCACGGGCGGCTAGCTCGGGTTGCTTTGCATATGGAAAAGCAATGATCCTGTGCACTGCTGTTGCTGCTGCTGCTGCAGCTGTGCGCTGTAACGCAATACAACCCAAATCAATCGAATCCGCAATCGAAATCCCCAGACGATGTTGGGCGGGAAAGCTCGGGCAAAGAAAAACACACAGCTACAACATCAACAGTGTGCGGTAGCAGCAGCAGCAGCGCTGTTCTTTGGACAGGATAAACACGTGCTAAAAAGATTCGCACGACATCGTTGACTCTCGGGCGAAGGTTGACGGTAGGGAAAATCGGTTTTCGATTGTGCTTCTTGTTGGAGTTTTTTTTTTTTTTTGTTGTCGGTGTGACACCGTTCCGAGAAGTGTCAGTGTCCCCGCGGTGCAAAGCACACCGCGTTGCAACATCCTGGTAGACGCAGCAGCAGCAGGAGTTATACGATATTATTTTGCATCGTTTGATTGAATGTGAAAATGTGGACTGAATAATGCAACACGAGAAGTGTGATTACAGAAGCATCATCTAGCGAAAAACGCGTCCAAACAGCTTCAAGGGAAGGGAGCAAGAGGGACAAATAATGCACTTTCAGGTTTTGCATTGTTTCGGTGGCAAAGGAAAGGAAAGGAAACGTTCTAAAATAAGAGCCACTACTTGCCTGTCCGGTGTAGACATCACGCTCAAGGAGCGACCGACAAAACGCGACACCATAAAACCGCGCGGCATTATGAATTTTATGATCGTACTTAAGTGTCATTTCATCTTGCCGGCGAGGATCTGGCGCTCCCACACACACACAGTCGAGAAAAATGCCAAAACACTTTGTCTGCTGTGACTGCTTTTGGTTGGAAGGAAGTAGGGACCCGCGCCAACGAAAGTGACGAACTCTGATGCATAAAAGATGAATTTCTTCATTATTCCACCTCATCTAATCACGAATGGTGCTTCGATTTGATGTACTAATTATGCTGAAATGGTGCGAAATTGGGGTGGGCCATTCGTCACGAGTGAGCTGCTTTAATGTTATCATGATTAATTGCAACTCATGATGGTTGAACTAAACGCTCAATATTTCATGCACATTGCTTTCCTGATTGCAATGCTGTTAAATGACTTTGAGGAATTATTATCCTCATTTTTGAATATGTTCGAGTGACTCAGTCTGTAATTTGAGTCTGTGTTTGAGTGTAATCAGTCACTATCTTAATTTTAGCCATAATGAAGCAGTTATTGTCTGAAAATTGCATACATCTAGGCGCTTGTGTTACTTGTGGTCTTTGAAGCGCCTAAATGTATGCTATTTCCAACGGATTAAATTGCATCTACAAACTCTTTACGTAGTTCTTTTGCGGTACATAACCACCCTCTTAAATCTACCAATTTCTTATCCTCTTTCGAGTCGTTCCGAGTTCCATGCTCAAACTCCTCCTTACCCTTAGTAGTTGACTGTCCCGACGGCAAATGGAACATATTTTTCTGCACATTGAGCAAACGGACCAGGCACCACCGAGCTAAATGGTGAATGATGTGAGTGTTAGCTGCGTGGCACAGTTACTACAGCAACACATTTGCCTTCACATCTCACACAAGACGGTCCCATTCTTCGTCCGATTATGATCTCTCCGCAGCTGTAACGTAACGTACGCGGAGTCCTCAGCGCACAGTCCTTATCACAGACCGTACGGCCGACCGTCGCTCGATGCAGCCGTCGAGGAAGGAAGCGTTTTATTTCAGCCGTTCCATCCTCCACCACATCCTCTGCACCCCGGCGAACAAAAAAACGCATGCCGACGAGTATTCCGCCCCAAGCCGAGCGTTTGCCGGCGCAAATGACAGCGATGTGTTGCTTCGCTTGCGTTGCGTTGCGCGGGTGTAACATAACTTTTTATGATTTACGAGCCGCTATTTTTCACCTAACCCAAAACGCAGCACCCACATGGCTCCGACTGCGACTACTAGCAGCGGTGGCCTCGCTCGAATAGTGTTGCCCGGCGCTCTGGCGGCAATGGCCCAAACAAGTGCGCGGCGCGAGCTGCTGGTATGGCAGCGAATGGTTTATTTTTATAGCGGCGGTTGACATTTATGGTCAATTAGTTTGGATTATAGTGATTTTCACGGGTTTTGCCATCGCCCTGCTTCCCGTGCCCGTGTCGCGGCAAGACAAGTTCCTCGAAGATGGTCCCGCTTGAAGGTGCACGTAGGCCGAAGTGGAAAGTGAGACTTTATGATGCTGCCAAGTGAGAGAGAGGGGGGAAAAAACTTGCTCACCGAAAAACTATTTCATTTTGCTTTATATCAGCGTTTCGTTGCCAATAAAAGATGAACAGTATCGGAAAAATTGCTTCGTAAGTGATAAAGAACCCAACCGTTTTTTCGAATAGCTGGTCGCGGAAGCAGCTTCCAATCACAAAGCACATTATTAATTCCGAACGCGTACGCTTCCTCACTAACACACACACATACGTTCTCAGCCACTGTGGCTGGTCGTTGCCCTTTTTCTCTCGCGAGCGAAACAAACGGCCCGGTTACGAAAAAGCTTGAGAAAGGTCAGTTCATTGCGTTCACTGTTTCCGTAGTTTGCTCACATACGACCCACGCCTTTTGCTTGACAACGGACGTCATCCTAGCGGTCAAAGATCACATGTTCCAACACACACACACACACACACACACACACACACACACACACACACACACACACACACACACACACACACACACACACACACACACACACTCGCACACAGAGATATCATATCGATTTGAAATGCATTTACAATTTGACTTCATTTTCTCGCAATCCGTTCCGACTCCTGTACGGGACGCACTGGGAATAATGCAACACCAACTATTATCCTGAATTTCACGACCTCATCCTTCCCAAGCGCTCCTTTTCACGCTCCAAGCTCCCTTTGCGAGTGCAAAAGGTTAAAGAACCGTTTAAAGGGCGGAAAAGCTTGCACTCACTCGTGTGGTGAGGTTGACATCGGCACCGTTCCAGAACGAGCATGCTCCGCTCGAACGTGTGTGTAGGTGTAGGGCAAGGAGAAGGATAAGGTTTACAAGTGAGGTTAACTTCAAGCTTCATGATGGTCGATTTCCGTGCACTCCGTGCTCCGCTCGCTTCCGGAGTGGGCGAAAATGATGATGATGGTGATGAAATTATTATTATCGTATCACGAGCGAATGAATCTTTTGGCGGACGGAGGTTTGCCAGATTCATTATAGGGCTGAAGGAGGAGGTGTGACCATTTTTGTGCCGTTTCATGATGGGATAGTGCTTGCGTTACCGTAACCGGTCATCGTGCGATTACGATCGTTTGTTGCCGAGTTCCGATGCACCCACCGCTCGGCACACATCGGGCCGGATGAAACGTCAAATGTTGCTGGAAGTGGTTCCGACTTCTGACACTACCGCACTGAGCTCGACAAAAGACCTGTTCCGGGGTCGTCCTGCTTTCAGTGGACACCAAGGGAGCAAGGGAGCAAACTGGTACAACGTAGAGTACTGGCAACATTGTACGCCACGTTTGTCCCGTGACCTGATGTCCAGTGGTTTATGTAGCGTAAATTATGCTTTCCGCTTATTTGAGCTTGAAACAATCGCCAGCGGGATTTAGCCCGTACCTAACACGTTGCTTGCGTACGGAACAGTAGTCTGTACTGTCCTCTTTTTCTTCTCGAACTCCTTCCCGGTGGCACTAGCTACCAATCTTCCCGTGGCGATTTCCACACGGACAGTGCCATGGCCATTCCACCGATGGATAATGGATGGGACCTCCTGCTCAATGACAAGTGAAATTTGATCTAGTTTTGATATCGATTTCGGTCGTATCGAATGTCCTTCGCTGAAACTTTCTCGCTCGCTCCCGCTGACCAGTCTCAGAAAGCAGAAAGCACAGCAGCTCAGCACAGCGGATCCTTGTGACAGTTTCATCATAAATAAATGATAAATATGTGCGCCACCAAACGCCTTTGGAGCCTACCAGTGGACGTGTATTTGTTTTTGGGAAGTCCACTACAACACCATTCCCTTTACATTTCCACACTATGTTGAACCGGAGATTTGTATTGAGCACAGCAAAATGGAAATGGCTCTGACAGCAATCACGAAATGATGACGAATCGTTGTGCTGCTTCGATCGGGACAGCACTCAATCGTACATAGAAACGATGATTTTAGTGCTTTCCTTACAAACAATTCAAGACGACATGGAACAATTCATGCTTTGGAAGCTAAAATAAAACACAAATTTGAAAATTTTTAAAGATCTTTTTAAACAGACAGAAAAGCATGACTTCAGGCGTTTCCTGAAATCAAGAGTACCTTATTACAAGTATCTAAATGTATGCAACTAATTATACAACCCATCTTTTAGATGTGTTTTACCCGATTTGACAGTCTTCCAGGGTTTTACAGGGGTTCTCATAGTTGTGGGACACTTCCTTGACTCTTTCTTAGGGAAGTGTACTTCATATGATGGAAATTGGACTCTATGGCATTCTTTTTGGACAGACTTCTTGGAAACTCCTATTGGATTTGTCCAACAAGTGTGCTATAGAGTCCAATTCCCATTACAATTCCCAGTTCATTTCACGTAAGCAGGAGTTAATAAAGGGTCCCACAGCTATGAGAACTCCTGGAAAACCCTGTATAAGGCAATATTACCTACTAAAACTTAAACGTTTTCGTCATGATTCTAGCAAAATAACAGAAAAACATCCATCCCAACAAACGAAACAGATCTAAACATATTTATATCGCTGTTTGCCTACATTGCATACATTCAGGCGGCAAACTATACACTAGAAACCATCATTAGTATTTGCTATGCTGCGAATGGCTTGATTGATTACCTATTCATCGCCGCACTACGCGTGCGAAACACTCAGTTATTTATTCATCCAAAAGATCATACAGCAGCTTAATTAAATACATCTACGTTCAAATCGTAGTAATAATAGTGGCTTTGTGATGCATTTTATTCGCTTGTGCTCTCTAACCACGGCACCAATTCAATCAATTGGGTGCTTGGCAACGAATTTCGCATTTTAATGATTTGTTTACCATCGAGTGAGTGTGCAGCGGAGCTCCAAGGGTCCAGCTGCAATAGCGAATCTCGCTGTAGCCGCTGGAAATAATTAGAACAGATCACCCAGCAGCAGCGCCTTAGCGCCCAATTATTTCCAATGACCGTGCACCGTGCTGCCCGATGGAAGCTGCCGTTGCCGACTCGAGGGCACACTTGTAATCGATTTCTGCTGCAGCCGGCACAATGTTGTAACCTCCTGCATAGCGGTAGCGTATCTACTACACCAAGCAGAGCCCTCCCGCTGTAGTATACAATTTCGTATTTTATGGTGTAGAAAAAACAACAAAAAAAACGGAAAAAGGACACGCTCTGGAACGCTCTGGACGCCTGGAATGCTGCAGGTTTGTTGGTTATATTTTATTTCATCCCGCCTGCAACGGTTCTCGGGTTTAATTTGTTTGCAAGAAACATTCCATTCCGACACGGCTGCAGTGACATCTTCATCCCGGGTGCGGGTGGACACACTGCAAACCGGGTAATAGAATCACTTCCATCAGCCGGCGTGTCCCCTCCGTCCCCAGGCGGCTGCCCACCGGCTGCAATGGTGTACAGTTGCTTTTTATTTCAATTCTGCCACTCCAAAATAGTGGCGTGAAACGCATTGAAACAAACAGTCTTTCGGTCTGGTGAGAAAATACGATACATTGCATTCATCGCCCCTAACCCCCCCCCCCCCCCCCCCCCCCCAGACACGGAGGGGCGCAACAAAATGGTGAAGTAAAATCTAACGCCAAGCTTTCGGAGTGCACTAGAAATAAAAAAGAGCACAGTGAAATAAAATGGAACAAATCTGCCACCTCCCTACCGAAAAAAGTGTTTTCTGTGTTTCATTTTTTTGTTTTCTTCATGTATCGCAAACGTTCTTATCCCACCGAATCGAGAAATCTTCATTGAGATTGTGGCACGGGTTTTGCAATGCCGTACACTACGATTTCAGCCATGAAAACCGAAAAGTTTTTGTGGCTATTTCGGGCATCGCATTTGCCTTCTTTTTCTTTCTGGCCGTGTTTTGTTGGCCAGTTGATTCAACGTGTGGCAGTGCGGAAAAGTTCTTGATTCCCGGTCGTTCGCTCGTGTCTGATTTGGTAGACGCTGGGCAGGGACCTCCCGAACGTCACCACCAGACACACAGACACACATAGAAGAAGAAAAAAAAAACGATAGTGCAGTGAGTGAAAGGTGCTGTTGCAGATCATGAATAACATGCACAAGCACAAGAACACATTTAGCCGAAAGCGCACGGCAGAAGACAAGAGAAGCGCACGAAACTAAACCCTGTAAGCATTACAGGATAAAACGATTAGGGCGCGCCAGCACCACCACTGCAGTGGGCACACATACACACCCATACACACACACACATATATAGTTTACGTAACGTAGTGTTGGGTGATGAGAAGTTCGGAGGGTAAAGTATACGTCCTGTTTCACTATTTACCCACATCGAGCTTCTTCGGAACGTCAAACCAGACGACGGCCCGTCACTGTACCACCACCCCACACAACCCTCCCGTGGCACAGAAAGATAGCGAGAAAAGTGAAAGTTTAAGCAAGTGGGATTTGGGGCTATCTTTATGCCTTTTGTTGCCCTTACCGCCTTCGCTTCATTCCATCATGCATTGGTTCGCTTTTCGATCTACTACTGCTGCAATTTGCTCGAGGACGTGGTAGTTTCGTACTGAAATTGGCCAAAAATTGCCCAGACAGCAGGCGGACACCATGGAATGGAATGCAGACATCTTCAAACCAGCCATAAAAATAGGTACTGAACGATCCGGCTCGTACCGAGTGTGATGAATTTTCTTACAATCAATCGTTCTCGATGGAGGCGCATGGTGGCTGTAGAACACGATGTTACGATTGGAAGTGAACAAGAAAAAAGCCCCCCAATAATAGATACCCTCACCAACCTGGGACCTGATGATGGCAATCGTCTCGGGCAATAATCGGGTCCGGGCACAGCCCAAAGCCGTCCCGCATGCCGGCCCGATGCACATGCGATGTGGGAATCCGGGTCGCATGTGTCGGAATTTCCGTTCCCAATCCGGAGATGTAAAGAAGGCAACGAAAAAAACATGGCACGGAATGGCCACGGCCTTTTGTAACGTCACCACGAGATGCTGTGGCTGTGATATCATTGCGCTCGCTTGCGGTATCAGTGTAGCCAGTGTGTTTGGAAGTCGGTTGGAGCGAGCGGTTGTCCTAGATATGCCATTAACAATAGCATTCGCGGCGGAATGTCGAGCGTTCTTGGATTCCGAATAAATTGCTTTTTCTTGCCAACTTGGCGTGCGGATAGGGCGGTGCGCCATCCCTCCATAGACACATTTCTCGCCCTGCGCGTCATCACTCTTCCGTTGCGAATTTGCAGTGCGTTGCGTTATCGATGTTGCTCGCCCGCCACTTTAGCGCCATTGATTTTATCACTCCACGGGATAGCGGGGCCGGGCGCTGACTGTTGCATTCCTGGCTGTAATCCTCGTCGCTACAGCACTCTTTGTGTCATTCTCTTTTTTTTCGCTCCTTCTTTCCACTCAATCCCAGAAGGGGAGGATTGCAGGCGCTGGGATCAGTTCTCATCTCGACTCATGCTGCTTTTATGGCTCGTCGATGCAGATTTCCATAGAATAATGTTTACCGTGGCCATAGTTGCTGCTGCTGCTGCTGCTCCAGTTGGTGCACCTCGTCCTTCCGCTTAGCTGCAGAAAGGCACACCGGGACAATGGGATATGAATGTCGCTTCGAAGGTGCATCCTTCTTTCTTTCCTGGCCCCGGGTTCCTACATCTTACAATCTTCCTCGTTACATGACACTTACAAGCGACATTAGTTTTCGTACCATTATTTTTATCGCATGTTAGTCAGCTTTTCAGTCACTGGAAGAGAAAGCTGGGATGGTGCTTTTGTGTGCTGTTGCCGACGTTAGTCAGTGCTCTAGAATGTGGATGAAAGGATCGAGAGAGATAGAGAAAAAAAAGATGCAGGTTGTTAGTGTAAAGAGACCTTCGTATGATTATTGCCCTCTTGATCACAGTTCAGATAAGTGTGTAGGAACTTGCACACCCCCTTTTTTATGTTTAGTGAAGTAATATTATTTTTACGATCTTTTAGCTCAGTGTTATTCAAACGTGTGTTCATAAAGATCATGTAAT
This sequence comes from Anopheles merus, assembly GCF_017562075.2. NCBI lineage: Eukaryota > Metazoa > Arthropoda > Insecta > Diptera > Culicidae > Anopheles > Anopheles merus. Next base: position 9,552,623 of record NC_054084.1, read on the forward strand.
GCATAGGAGGTTCTCTAATCCTGGTCACGTCACCAGCGATGCCTTATTTTTGCTTATTTTGATTAAACTGTTTTGTAGATGGAATTAAAACTTGATCTTTGAAATGAGTAGTACTTTAACATTTTTAAACATTCAGCTAAGATCTTGCAGTAAACCATCTTGCAGCAAATAAGTGTAACGCTGCTTTGCTGCAAAACACTCTCGAACCATTAAACAAGATCCCAAGAGTAATTCAATTACAGATGACTTCATGCATCACCATGCAATGTTTTCTGCCCGAAATGAACTTGTTTTCTCACTGTACACACACACACACACACACACACACACACACACACACACACACACACACACACACACACACACACACACACACACACACACACACACACACACACACACACACACACACACACACACACACACACACACACACACACACACACACACACAACGAGTTCTGCTGATTGCAAATTCATTCGCCGCTTCTCGGTTGGCAACATTTTGCAAAACAATTTACAAACAATCGTACATCGCATATCGCCGCAAAACTTTAAGCATAATCCCAGCGCAATGACGACTGCAAAGCTTCCCCCATTCGCTCACCAGGGGTACAGGGCACCCGAGAAGACGTGCAGTAGCTCCAACTTGAATTAGCAAACTTTCTCTATTATTTCTTGCTGCTCGTCCCTCCTCAGTATCCACTGAACCGAAGCACGATGCAAGAAGTAACACGTGTGTGTGTGTGTGTGAGGGTGTATGTGGGCAGAATTGTGGGTTTGACAAATCTTACTGTAAAGTTTGTCCCCCGAAACCCCCTCCCATCCCATCGCGGACGCGTGCGAACGCGACGCTAAGCAAATATTCGAGTGCTGAAAGTGCGCTAAGAACTGTGCGCACACACGCTGGGCGCGAATAGCAACCCCTTATCAATTTGCTGCAGTAAATCATTGCACAAGAGTTGATGCTTTTTTGACACCCCGTTGCCCGCCGTACGAGCAGCAGCACTAGCAGCATGCTGTGACACTGTTGATCGCTGCTGTAGAGTGAAAACCGCGTTCACGTGCGTTTGGTTTGGCCGTACTCGCACACAAACACACTTGAAGCATCCGGTGCTGCAAACAATTCTCCAATGGGCCCAATGCCCACACGTGCATAAGAAGCATCATGCTCAAGATTTATTCCAGACGATGCCACCGCCAGACAACGTCGATTTGTTCGTCGATGCTACCTACAAAACCACCATCCTCCATTCTTCCATGTGTTCTTGCCAGCCTGTGAAGCCTTGCACAGGGGGGAAGGAAAGTTTTGCACTCAAAATGCATAAATGCATACGAAGCGGTTTTGTGTACGGTGTGTGTGTGTGCTATTTGCGCTGTGCACTTTCTGAAGAAGAAAAGTTGCTCATTGGGGTGTTGGTTGCCGAGGATGGAAACATTTTTGAAATTCAATTTTTGCTTTCATCAGCCTGCTCTTTTTGCTGTGGTACGCTCTTGAGCGTGTGCTGTATGAGTCATGTTGAGTTTTTAGTGATCGTTTTTTTTTTCTTTGAATACTGTGTTTAAACCTGACGTTTGTATTGAAGTAGCACGTTTAGAAAGAAGTAAAACGCAAGTATTTGAAGCAAAGAAGCTGAACAGTAAACGCTTTATTTATGGAGGTAAATGCAAAACAATATCAATGATAAGGAACAACGCCATGCAATAAATAATGCATGCACATTCTCCACATCACGATCCACAACCCAAATCCCTCTTTCCCAAGGACTTCATCTAAAATGAAAACAACAGCGATCATCCTTTTCCAAAGCACAACGCATTGCCTTCACGTGTTCTTGCTGTGCTAGAAACAAACCACTAAATGGTGAAGGAAATTGATGACCGCCATGACCCAAAACTGCACATGCACATCCCACATGGAAGACGACGGCTGCTGGTGCTGCTGCTGCTGCTACTTTCGGTGCATTACTCCTGCTGCATTTTTCATGAACCGGAAGGAAACGTAAACGTGCAGGCAGCCGATGCGCTGTCCCGCTTTGAAGCTGCCACTTTTCCCAACAATGACAAACAATAGTGCAGCGCGTGCGAGCAACAAAACCGTACATCTATCTCGCTCTCGCTCTCGCTTTCTTGGAGTAGACAAAAAAAGCACATCTTCTACAAAGCCCCATACACCCGGCAGAGCCAGCCAGCCAGTGATGCATGATTTATGGTCGCACGGTTTGACCGCTGCATCGTGTATAAATTAGCGTCTTATCGTGTGTTCGTGCTGCCCGGGCGCTTTTGTCCTTGCCGGCTCCGGCACTGATTCGATGATAAACAACATTATTCCTCCTACCCCCCCTCTTTCCGCCTCCACGACCACAAACATCATGACTTTTCGCGCAAAGCACGGGCGAGAAAGAGCGCAAAAGGGAAACATGGCAAACCACAAATCAGCTGGGAGGGAGGAAAATTTAGTTGAAAAGTTTTTATTTTCCTCGGTTTAGCGCAGCAAAGTAACAGCAACAAAAAACTCTAACGCCACGAGCAAATTGTTTTCTACTTCTTCTTCTTCTTCGTCCTTTATGCACTTCTTGGTGTTTGGTTACACGTTTCTTTATTCGTGCTGCTGGCAATGAACTGGAAGACAGCCCTCAGGCGAAGCTTAGCGCGAGGACAAATGAGAACATCGGCCCCATGGGTTCGCCCTCGTAAAAGCGTTCAGCCGTAGCCGCAACACACTAGCCGGAAGCGCCGCCGTGCAAAGCTCTCCACCAGCAACAGCAACTCAACGTGCGTAAAGATATTTAGAACTTCGTCCATAAGCGCCAACCTAGGCAGGAGAAGACGTAAAAAAGAAACCCCAAAAACCTTCTCTCTCTCTCCTTGGACCCGGGGAAAGTTATGCACAGATTGGAGCTTTTTTCTCTTTCGGCCTTTCGGAAGAAGGTATGCGGGCACGGTCGCTGTGGTGAGGTGTTCTTATGATAAATGATTGTTTTGCAAGCTCTCTTCTCATTGGGTGGGCGCTACCGAAGCTTTTGGCGTTTTGGTTACTGTCGGACGGATGCAAGACACGATCTTCCGCCGCCGCTACGATTGGGGATGTCTGTTTTCCACCCGCTCCATTTTGCCAAATCTATTTCAAATGTGCTTCCGGATTTTTTTTTGTGTGTGTGTGACTGCCAACCATGGAAGATTTTTGCCCCGATCGGCTAGTTTTTAGTGGAAAGAGTGTAGGGAGGGAAACCGTTGCTCAGCTTATCACAAACGACATCCGCTTCCCGTCCATTTATTACCGAGCGTTCAGGACTCATTTCATTTCGCTGTCATAAACATGCTCGTTTTTGGTCGCTAACTTATGACTGGTTTGGAAAACTCTCGTCCATTGGCTTCCGGTAGGTTGTTTTTCGCAGTGCACTGATCGTAGGAAAAAGGTTACCTCACTGCAAACTGTCCAAGACATGCGGACAAAAAGCCTAGCATGTATGGGATCTAGTTTTTTCTTAATATTAATTTAGGGAACCGACGCTAAAAATAGCTTACCATTTTATTGATGATTTTTTTATGAAAAAGGCATTCCATTATCAACATTATCCTGAATTCTGAAAAAATATTGATTACTTGCAGATAAAACCATTTTTCGGGATACTTTGGCTTATCATTCACAACAAGAGGATAAAAAAATCTCTTTACAAAAAAAAATAGCCATTGTACAGTTTGACATTTACTGGCACGTTCATTTATCTTGTCCATTCGATGCTTCTTGGCGGTTTAAGTTTCTTATCATTCTCGTCCCGGTCGATTGGTTGCGTAGAAAAGAAGTTTGATGACAGCACTTAACAAAAGCAGCAAAAGTAGGTCAACCAAAATCAGCCAACGCAATTTTTTTAAATAAACAAAAACAACCTACAACGGTTTGTTTTTCCTTGGGCTCAAAAATTTTGAAATAAAACTCCCATGCACAAAGCATACATTTAGGCGTATGATGATTTTTATGGCTGCGAAATTAAACACGCTGTCTGCTTCGCTGTTTGCCTTAAAGTATGCAATGCGCGTAGCAAATCCTTGTTATTATACGTAATCAAATTTATAGCTATATTTTATTAGTTTTTGCCGTGATATGACAAACAACAATTTGTGTTCTAAAATACAAAATTCATATATGTAGGCATGGCAATTTATTGTTTTACCATCGAGCACCTTTTGCTCATTAAACTATTAATCGTTTGGTATAAAATTTAATGACATAGTTATCGTTATACCCAAAAGACATTTTCTCCCTCATTTAACAAATATTTTCCCTTCCCAAAACACACACAATCTTCATAGCTTGTAAGCATCCATTAGCATCATGCTGTCCTGAACCATGTCACACCCTGTGAGCCTAAAGAAGGCTCATCGACCAATCCCTCGTCGGTACCCCAGCAAATTGTCACCGACACACTGTGCATACCTTCCCCGGTCTCGGGCTGTCACACCCGTGCTCTAGCCATTCAAGCCGACACCATATTCATACATTAGCCGACAGTCGATCCCTTTGGACCCTTCATCACACACGCTAGAGTGTCGCGCCGTTGCTGGAAAGGAAACCGTGTCCCTAGCCCACTGCCCCCAAGCGTTCCCAGTGTGTGTGCTGATTGCATACGCACTCATAACCAGACACCTTTTCTTCTGATGGTCCTCCCGGCTGGGGCACCCGTCATCGTCGTCAGCATCATCGGTTGACAAACAATCGTATGCGATGATTTACTGCGCTGTCTTCAAAATATGCCCGGCAGGCCCGGCGGTATAGAATTTTAATCTCTTCACCCCACCGACCCCATCGACCCCCGACTCTCACCTGAGTGGAGGGCAACACACCCGTTCCATTCGACACCCGGTTCGTAAGTGTCCGATGGTGCTCGGGCTGGAAATTGACGCCTGCTGGGCTGTAGGCCTGTTTTGCCCTCCCGTCCCTAGTAGAAACAAGATCGTTAAAAGGTGCCGTTAGTGTCTGGTGGCTCGTTCTTTTTTTTCGCAAAAGAAGATGCTTCCATCCCATTTTGTGACCGTTTGTGGCGATAAGAAAACGCCAAACGCCCTTGGAAACGGTCTCCCTGACACATTGGGATGATAAATTGGTTTTCTGGGCCGGTCTGGGCTGAAGTTGTTATTTTACGTTATCCCTTTCCCGCCCGCCCAGGTCGACAGACGCGTTAGCAATTGTTTGGTCGTGTGGCGTTTGGTCGCGGCTTGTGGCATTTTAATATTCCTCTTTTTTGATGTGCTTAACCACACTCTTGAGATAGCGCGAAGCCCGAAGTAAGAGTGCTGCTTGGGAATGCTTGCGGTGTCACTGAAAGCACCATTAACCGTCACGTGTGTACCTATTCAAGTGTCAGCATCACCTCGGGCCATGTCCCCACGACCCGGCACGTCACGGGGAGCAAGTGTATCAAATTAGTGATCGCAGACACCTTTCCTTGGCGGAGAGAGTATTGCCTCAAAAACCACCCCCGTCAAAAGATACGGCATGTTTTGATGGACGCTGCTTCTTACACCTTCGCAGCACGGAACTCCGGAACATGGAGGCACCAAAAACGGGCAGAAAGATAAAAGCGAAAAGACATAACAACAGCGAAAAAACCCCTCTATGATGGATTTATTTTTATGTACGACTCCCCGTCGCGGTGATACGGAATCGCGATACTACGGAACCGTCCGGAATGGTCAAAATAATGGGCTCCCGGGGTCGGAGCTCAGATATCAGATCCACGGACAACTTTCTTCGTCCTTGAAACGGTTCTGCCCTTTTGCAAGACCCAAGGGATTCCTGTGTTGGTGTTTTTTCGTTCCATTTACCGGACACTGGACGACGGCGCGTTCCAAACAAGGTCTAAGCGTGACCATCAAAATGGAAAACGAGAAGTAATATCAAACAAGCATTTCACGGCGTAAGGTTTTGCTAGGATTTGTTGCAAACTTTTTTTACTACACGGTCTTACTATTTTTTTTTTCTCCCATTTCCCGTTTTGCCGGTCGCCCGCTGTGTGGCCGTAAATGTCACAGCGGGTGGGCTCCGTTGGAAAGATAAAATAGGAAAGCCCGAGCCCCGAGTTGCGGAAATTCATTCATTTTGAATAGTAAAACTGATGAATCAGTGTGTAGCCTCCCCGAATGTTGCTTGCGTCATGTTTCACGGTGAAAAGTTTTCACATCTTCAACCGCAAAGAGCTGTCTCGGTTTTTCCCCTCGCATCCTGAAGCTGAGATGTGATTGAGAGAAAAGAGCATATGTAAGACGAGCGTGCGTATGGGGATAATCCACTATTAATCCAACAATGCCTACAAGCGTGGCTCCAGCTTTGAAATGGAGCAGAAAATAGCAATAGAAAGGAAAGGCTCCATCAGAACTCGCTGCCAAAAATAGACCATATTGTTGCTGCTAGTTGCCTTCCTGCGTAAGCTTCCCGAAGCTTCTTCCTAAGAACATCTTAAGCCCCGTGTTAGACTTCTTGCTCTCCGCACCCCAAAAAGCTACATTTCGGAAGAGTTTATTGCATTATTTCGTCGCACCGGCGTTATCCGCCGCCCGATGACTTCCGGTTTGTGCAGCAATTCTTCCGTCCGTCCGTTACCGTTATATCCCTCTCAAAATGGATTATTATATCCTCCCCGTTAGGCACGCGACGCCATTCGCACCAGAGCGGGGAGCAAAAAAAAAAGGATAACAATATTTTCGATGCTTTATGGTAAACGTTTACACAGCTCCGGCCTCGGTTTAGCAAACAAGGTAGCAGTCGAGTGGTGTTTCACAATTTTGTTTTTTCGTTGTTTTTTTCGAACCAAACTAGGTCAAACCTATTACCGGGCGCAGCGCCGATGTCGATGAGGCTAATTATTTACGCCACGAAAAGCCTCCTCTTTCCCATGTTTTCTTCACTTCCCCCTTCGTTTGAAACGGACAAAAGGAAAACAGCTCCATCTCGAACGGGTAGCGCTTCTGATCGTGCGCCATAAATTACCTACGCTAATAGTAGGCAGACTGTGCTGTGCTGTGTGTGTGTCAAGAAGGCATCGGAAGGAAGTGTTATTTTTTCAGGAAAGCAGAGGGTTGAGGGGAATGGACGTCGCCGGTTTTTCGAGTGGCACTTTGCTATCGGTAGTGAAATATTATCCAACGGAGGAGAAATCAACTCGATCGGAAGCAATTAGTTCGTTCTTTCGCCCAGCCCAACGCGTTCGGTGGCGATCATTACAAATTTTGGGGGTGTGAGGGTGCTCTCACATTAAACCTACAGTCAGTGAATGATTTTTTCACTACTAATGGAGTCTTTCTTCCTTCTGTTTTCTTCTTCTTTGTAGAGATCTAAGTAACAACAACATAACCAACCTACCAAATAAGTCATTCGACATGCTGCCAAATCTAGAGGAGCTGTAAGTATGAAAAATGAACTTCTGAGCCGAACAGAGTTTAGTAATTAATGCTACCAGTTTCGGTCGTTATTCGTGTCAAAAGTTGGCTCAGAATTAGAGCCGGCATTTGAGTGGCCGCTGCCTGCCGATCAAAAGTAATTAAATCGATAACGACGTAGGTATGATAGAGCCTTTCTCACGCTCCTTGACGAAATAGGTTGAGTTTTACGAAGCAGAGAGAGAAAAAAAGCCCCAGTTCCGGTTCACGAAGAGACAGTGCAAATATTTTGTAATTAAAAAGTTTTTCATCTCCCACACTGCCTCTGTTCAATGTCTTTTCTTCTCTGCCAATGCTCGTATAAGTCAGCAGTTTTATTAGTTTAACTCTTTGAAGGCTCTTGCTGATGATAGTGATGATGAGGATCGAGCGTTGCGTTTAAAATTGTCTTCCTACGTTGGTACAAGTTGGTACAAGAGTTTTGTGTTGGTAAAAGTACATTAAAAAGTTGTGCCGTAGGATTTATTTTTAACTTCCACACGCTCCTCCTTGCCAGCACACAAGATCTCACTTCCACATAACTAGGATCATAGCACAGGTTTTGCAAAGTTTCAGGTGTACGCTTCCATTTCAATTTTCACTGCTAATTGAACGCACTGCACAGGCAAGCTGAAACTAACTTTCATTTCTCCTCTCGACCTGCCTTCCCCACCAACCAACCGACCAGAATCCTTTCCCACAACAAGCTGGATCACATTAACAGTGAAGCGTTCTTCGGGCTGTCGAACCTGAAGAAGATTGCACTGCAGGGCTGCGGTTTGGTGCGCGTCCCGATGGAAGCACTGAGACGCATCCGGACGGTAACCACGCTGTAAGTTACGACCCCCAAACCAAACCCAAACAGTTTCCCGTCTGAGCAACGTTTAATCTCTGAACACTGAGATGGTTTTCTTCGGTTTATGATTTATCACTACCAACAGCTACCTAGACAACAACCTAATCGCCGACATGGAGAACGTTACCTTTCGGGGGTTTCACTTCCTGAAGAATCTGAGACTGGAGGGCAATCTGCTGCAGCGGGTACCGACGGACGCACTGATCGGACTGAGATCATTAGAAGCTTTGTAAGTAGTTTTGCTTGAGTGGGTTTGCAGGGATGCATTTCAACTGCCGCTCGATTGAAAGGATGTTGATTCAATTTCACTTCATGCTTCATATGCGCTTGTCAACTTGTCAAAGTGCACTCGTCCGTAATTGATCTGTCACAAACTTTCTCCCCACACAAGTTGAATAATCAATCAAAAAAGTTCCGTACTTTCCACGGGACCGCACAAAAGATGTTCATTTTTTCCTCACTTACCCAACGGCAGCAGCAGCATGACAGCAGAGAAGAAAGCTGCCAAAAGCCAATCGAACCGTCGTTGTATATGATTGAACAATGGCACATTTTGACATGAGCACCCTTTGCGTGCATATGACACACGATACGGACCCATTCCGCACAACGAGAAACAGTTGCAAGATGCAACGCTGTTGGCGCACTTCCAGCGAATGGATAACGCTCTGGGCGTGTGTGTTTTTTTGTTTGGTTTGTTTTGTTCTCTCGCACCGGAAATCCTTCCCCGGTGGACATTTTTCCGCTGAACGATCTATCTGGCAAGCGTTGACCGAGATTGGAAGCCATGACATTATTTCATGTGACATTTTTGCAACAACAAAAAAAAAGTGTGTCATTGCAGTGTAAGTGTTGGTGCCGGATGCATTTCTTCTCTGATTGAGTAAGAAAGAGTGACAGAGGGAGACAGCAAGAGCACAAAAAAAAGAAAACTGATACGCAATCAGCCTGAAAGCAGTGGCCTTTTGTGTCTTTTTTACACTTAAATGTAGTTTTGTTTCAAAGCATTTTATCAAAGCGAAAGAAATCACTCGGCAGTTTGAAATATGATGCCACGCTTTGCAGCATTAAAAGCATACCCCCGAGCAGTGCCGAGCGTGGCGAGGGGAAACGAAATTTCTAAATGAAAGTACTCATTGTGTTTCATTTTTTCCACTTTCATCTTTTTTTTGTTTACAGAAATCTAGGTAATAATTTACTTACAATAATCAGAGAACGAGATTTTCCAGTTTTGGATAATTTATACATGTTGTAAGTAGATCGTTTCTTTATGCTAAATTGCACAAATCAAGATGGTAGCCTTTTGAAATTGATGAGTAAGGTGTAATTGTCATGCAGATTGCATTACTTGTTCAGGATCTGTATTGCATACTTTACGGCTGACCCAGTGAAATTAGCCTGTAAAGATTCAAATCGCCTAAAGGTATGCAATATACATGGCATTGACTATACTTAAAGTATTTCACTCGGCTATCATCTGCTAAAATCGTCTCTGGCAAATGAATTTCAACTCTAACTTCCTACCTTTCAATTGCAGAATATTAAGAAGAAATCAAATAAGTGAAATTACTTCCGGTGCTTTAACGAACCTAACACGACTCAAAGTTTTGTAAGTATTCCTTCAACACAAACCACACACACAAAAAAACACTGTGACTTAATTCACCGCCCTCGTCAGCCACAGCACCATCCCCTTTCTCACACCTCAACGCTGCAGATCGTTTGTTGTCATTTGCACAAGCATAAACTCCTCCTCTACCGACCCAGATCGGCTATAAAGTGATAAAAAATAACAATTGCAGCTTCAAAACTTTCCCCTCTCCGTCCGATTGGTTCAGATAAATTTCACACACAAATAAATCGGAGCAAATAAAAAGAAAAACCGTAGCTCAAACCACCGGCCGTTGCACAATCCACGCCACCCCTTTTGCCAGCAGAGATAAACGAGAGGGATAAAGTTTGCCAAAATTATTTGCATAAAACCCACCGCGCCTAGAGTAGCGCAAGAATCAGCCCCACAGGATTCCCCCGGGTGGTTGGTTAAAAGGATGCCCGTTTTGTGTGTGTGTGTGTGGATTTTTTCTCTGCAACGGACGATTAAAACTTTCAAATAAATTCAGCGTGCGCGGTGTAAAGATGGTGTTTGGTGACTGGAAGGGCAGGGTTGGTGGTGATATGCATTTCCGGTCCCTTCTAAACGAGTGCACTTTTCACATTTGTTTCCATTCTTCCGGCCTTTTTTGTTTCATTCCTGCAGAGATGTAGACGATAATAGCTTAAGCTCTATGCCTGTTGGCCTCGAGAATCTAATGATGCTGCAGGAAATGTAAGTATACGATATTGAACTGCTACCAGAGTGGCCCATTTGGGTGTGGGAAATTACGACTTTCCGGAGGATGGGGAGAACAGGGCCATAAAGCTGTAAAATTGCTGGTAAAAGAAAAGAGGTGATGTGTAAGTTTTTCCGATCCCTTTCTGACCTCAAACAGTATTATAATCGGTTCGGGTAACGAGCTGGGAGGAGCCACACGGAGATACTTTAATGCCTCTGCAAAAAAAAGGAAACTACCGACCGATCTTGGCTTGCTTCACCGGGTTCCGAGCTTTGCCACACACAGGCAGGTCAGAATGTGCAGGTTTTATAAATTTTCAATCTCCATGTACGGCTCTATTCTGTGGTAATAATCGTACCGCACAGAGCAAACCACCGGACCCAACTTCCGAACAAGTGGGCAGACCTATTTCGCAGCAATTTAATCTCTTATTACACATTACCTCATCATTCAATTCGCTCACATTGCCAAGCAGAAGCCACAGGAGAGGTTTCGTGAGAAAGCACAGATACGGAGCCAAGCCAATTTTCCACCTCACAACCGCTACCGGGTGCTTCCGATGCGATTAAAATAGAGCAGGATATTACTTCTGCGAACCGGAACCTCTCCAGGTTAAAAGAGCACAGCAAATACAGGCATCCTCCGAGGGAAAGAAATGGAGAGAGATAGAGAACGAAGAAACGAAAAACAGCAAGATCCAGCGAAGGGTCATATCAAGGCAATTACTGGTGCTTTTGTCTTGGTCCATTCCCGCAGACTGCTTGTCCTGTCCGCTTTTTAACTAATTGGATTTACCTTCCCATTAGTTGTGTCCGCAAGTCCGCGATTGTGTCCGTACCAGACTGCTGGCCCATCGTTTCACCGCCGCCGGCAGGCAAATCTTAAGCATCCGCTGCTTAAGAAGACATACATACAGTCCTCGGAGGCACGTCCACGACTACTTGGACTGCTAGTTCCCTTTAATGGGATAGTGCAATCCCGCAAACTGTACCGTGTCTATCAAAACGGGGGATTTTTCAACTCGTCCTCCGCCCAAGACAGCCTCCCCGGTTTTGCAGAAAGTCGCGAGGTCAAACGAAGCCATACGGTTGGGGGTTGGAGAGGCTAAAGGTCCTGGTGGTGGATAGTGTCCGGCTTACGCTTCCGGCTTCATTCATTATTCATAAGCCTTTCAACATTTCTGCTGTAAGATTTACGTCGTTTTCTATTAGTGGCCGGTTCGCCCCGGGGCCGTTTGCTTCGTCAGCACGGTTTCGCTGGACGGAGAACGGCTGCTGGCTGTCACACGGCTGCTGGTACCATCAGCCTCCTGTTGCGATGGGTGCGAGTAGACAGGCTCGTGCAGCTTTTACGAGACAGAAACTTTCATTCACTTTTATAGTTTTGTTTTGCCAGGAACAGCTACGGTGGAGGGTTATTTTTATATGAAAATAATGGGGAATGTCTTGGGGTCGTATCGTGATTTTATGCCCCCTTAAAAGCATTGCATAAGCTTGGTTTCTCAATCCCAATTCCTTCCGCAGCTCGGCATCGAACAATCGCATCCGATGGGTATCGAAGGGCGATTTTCCGAAAAATCTAGTCTCGCTGGATCTAAAGTCCAACCCGCTGGCCGGTATCAAACCCGGCGCGCTGCAAAACATGCCACGGCTCCGAAAGCTGTAAGTACCATCCAGCTACAGTAGTTCCATCCTAAGCTACTTCTCACAATTGCCATTCTTAACCTTTCGCTTCCCTCCCCCACTGACCAAAGCATTCTTTCCGATGTGCGCGGCCTCAATGAACTACCTCCACTGGACGGCTGCACTTCGCTCGAGGTGCTGCGGCTGGACCGAGCCAACCTGTCCAAAATACCTGATCATATTTGTAAGACTTCACCCCGCTTGAGAAGCTTGTAAGTGACCCGGACCCGAAGCGTAGCGTGCAAGCGCTTCCATTTGACCCTCTTTTTTTTTTGTTCACTCTCTCTCTCTTTTGCCTCTCTCTCTGAACTCGTTCCAGGGATTTGAAATCCAATATATTGTTAAGCATTCCAAATGTAACAAACTGTCGTGATTTAAGATTGCTGTAAGTATGCATCCTTTCCCTTTATACTTTTCTCTTCCCCGCCAAGTCGTCCGGCCAGGAAGGTGGGGCGACAACGGTGAAAGAAAGATGGGAAAATTACATTTTTCTTTATTATCTACGGTGGTGTCACCCGCTCGCTTGACGCTTTCTATTTCTCCATCTCCGGTTTCTTCCCCCTTTTTTCCTGATGGGTGCGCTGTGCTTCCTACTTGGAACTGCTGCCGACCACCGTTGGAAAAATAAACCCCCCCGCCCCACGGCACGCCTCCCGCAACGCTCTCCACGCAATGCAGAGATTTAGCCAGCAACAGGATAAGCTCACTGCACGGTGCACCGTTCTCTAGTCTCGGTCAGCTGCACGATCTGCTGCTCTCGAACAATGAAATCGAATCTATTCCGCACGACGCATTCGTCGGGCTGGTCCGGCTGCAAGTGCTGTAAGTACACCGGCGGTACCGAACACAATCATCCCGATTGGAGCATGAATCATCGGTGAAATTAAATTCAATTGCATTTGTCTCATTGCAACGCGTTTTTTTTGTGCTTTTTATTTCCCTTTGACCTTTTCCCGCAGAGACATGGAATCGAACCGTGTTTTCTTCATCCATGCGGACGCATTTCGGCCACTTAAAAAGCTCGAAGACTTGTAAGTGCAACGGCGACGGTGGTGTAAACGTGTATAATTTGGTTATTTTCCATGCTTTTTTTCCATTACAGAAACCTAGGCAATAATCTCTTCCCGCAGCTACCGACGGCCGGGCTGGAACGGTTGCTCCATCTGAAAACGTTCAACAATCCACACCTGCGCGAGTTTCCGCCGCCGGAAGCGTTCCCCCGCATCCAGACGCTCGTCCTGTCGTACGCCTACCACTGCTGTTCCTTTCTGCCGCTCACCACGGCCCTACCGAAAGTTCCTAACACCTTCAACATTCGCGAGAACGTGCTGTTCCCGACGGACAACGAGTTCGACATGAGCCTGTGGAACAACAGCTACAACGATATCTGGCCGCAGCTGCGTAAGTATGCCGCTGTGCAAGGCGGCGTTGCTGCTGTTCGGGACGCTTGATTGTGCTTTTGTTCTGGGAATTTTGTGAACGAAAACACAAAAGGGATGGTCTTGCTTTTTAGTTCCTTTCCATGAATGGAGCCAAAATGTGGGTAGGACAGCTCTCGCCAGAAGTCTGAATAAATTCATGGGCACAACATCAAAGATTGCGGGTGAAATATGCACTCAAAGTAGAGTCGGCAGCTTTTGACCCAGACACATTGCTTTTCCCGGAATATAATGCTCACAGACAGGATTTTGAAAGTTTTTTGTCTGAATTTAAAAGTAATTTAGACATCCTCTATGTACGAAAGCTCTTTAGAGCAGCTCATGTAATGCGGTTTGCATACATTTAGGCGGTTTATTTTGTTCAATTCCTATGAACATACTCATCATGCTCATTCAATATATTCTGCAGATTCTATTAATAGGTTGTTTGTCCTTCAGTTCGACCTACATTGAACCACCTACGACCCCCTTTTCCATTTCCAAGAACTTGTTCATACTCCATACCGCTATAAAAGCTTATTAATTAAACGATTCTCCCTTCTCACACACTCCATCTCTCTCTCTCCTCGCACAGAAAACCTAAGCAAGAAGTTCGGCACCCAAATCAACGACCTGTTGAACGCGTACGGTGCCGAGTACGGTAGCTATCCCAGCGGTCACGTGCCCACCTTCCCGGACGAGTACTTCGAGGACGAGCTGGGCATAACGCACGCCTCGCCCACCGCCCAACCAGGCTCGATCCAGTGTCTGCCCGAGCCCGGCCCGTTCCTGCCCTGCCAGGACCTGTTCGACTGGTGGACCCTCCGGTGCGGTGTTTGGGTCGTGTTTCTGCTCGCCATGCTCGGCAACGGGACGGTCGTGTTTGTGCTTATCTTTTCCCGCTCGAAAATGGACGTACCGCGCTTTCTGGTGTGCAATCTGGCCGCCGCCGACTTCTTTATGGGCATCTATCTGGGCTTCCTCGCCGTGGTGGACGCGTCCACGCTCGGCGAGTTCCGCATGTACGCCATCCCCTGGCAGATGAGCGCCGGCTGCAAGCTGTCCGGCTTTCTGGCCGTGCTCAGCTCGGAGCTGTCCGTGTACACGCTGGCGGTGATCACGCTCGAGCGCAACTACGCCATCACGCACGCGATGCACCTGAACAAGCGGCTGTCGCTGCGGCACGCGAGCTACATCATGACGGTCGGGTGGACGTTCGCCATCACGATGGCCGTCCTGCCGCTGCTCGGCGTGTCCGACTACCGCGTGTTCGCCGTGTGCCTGCCGTTCGAGATCCAGAAGGGTACCGGCAGCCTGGCGTACGTCGTATTTCTCATGTTCATCAACGGAGTGGCGTTCCTCATCCTGATGGGGTGCTATCTCAAGATGTACTGCGCAATACGCGGCTCGCAGGCCTGGAACTCGAACGATTCGCGCATCGCCAAGCGCATGGCGCTGCTCGTCTTTACCGACTTTATCTGCTGGTCGCCGATCGCGTTCTTCTCGCTGACGGCCGTCTTTGGGCTGCACCTGATCTCGCTCGAGCAGGCGAAGGTGTTTACCGTGTTCATACTGCCACTCAACTCGTGCTGCAATCCCTTTCTGTACGCGATTCTTACCAAGCAGTTCAAGAAGGATTGCGTGCTGATCTGCAAAGCGATCGAGGAGTCGCGGGTGACGCGTGGCATTGGCCGGTGTCGGCATAGTTCCAATTTCAGCAATCGGCACACGCCCGCCAACACAAACTCGCTGGTGGAAAGGTCGTCGAAGGAGCTGCCACCGCTGCTCCCCGGGCAAACGTGCAACTGCTCTGCCAAGCTGATGGAGCAAGAGTCGGCCCGGCTGCGGTTCCACCATCACCAGCAGCAGCAGCAGCAGCACCATCTGCGGCAGGGCGTGCTCGGGCGTACCTGGCGCAGGCTGATGCTCTGCAGCTGGGGCACTGCGGATGAGCGGAATCGGCGCGGCCTGGGCCGTAATGGCGACCAGTACGCGTACCAGATTGCGGAGATTCAGCAGAAGCAGCACAAGCGGGCCGGTTCCGTGTCGTCCAGCGAGAACTTTAGCTCGTCGCGATCGGACTCGTGGCGCAATGCGCAGCATCATTGCGGCATTCCGCTGCGTCTGCTCGATCCACGCCGTCGCCATACGTCCTGGTTGATAACGCGCAAAACGTCGCAGGATTCGAACCTGTCCAGCTCGCGGAACGATTCCTCGGGCTCGACGGCGACGCAGAGTACGGGCACGTGGCGTATCTCACGCTCCAGTGGCAGCACTTCCGTGGTGTTGCCGGGTGTGCGTATCGACGGTGTTGGTCATCCTGTTCCCAGTAAGTGAAACGCCTAAATGTAGGCAATCCGTATCTCAAATTGGCTTTTTTAAGGCTTTATTCGCTCACAAACGTTTATTGGTTGTCTTTTTCTCTTCCTTATTCATAGGTACCGCGCGCCAGTCCATCCCCGGTGGCAAACCGCGCCTCGTCCGCCAGTCGGCCGTGCAGGAGGACACGCACGAGCTGTCCTGCTCGCCGCCCCGGCTCGGCGTGCGCTTTCTGCCCACGATCCCGTCCGCCGCGGACAGCAGCGTCCAGCTGGACGACGACACGGCCGATGCGGCCAGTCCGACCTCAAGCCAAAGCGGCAACCAGCCGGCCCCCGCCCCGTTCTACGCCATCCTGCACGGCAGCGGTCCTCAGGCAACCGTCTCTAGTCTTAAAGATAAAACCAAACCCCCGTGAGTCGGGGAGGCGCTGCAGGACGACGACGATGACGACGCTTCGCCCTCCATCTCGGTGGTGGGGCGCGAGATGGTGGGAGCAATCGCAACTGAAGCAGCAGACACTGTCCGTGTCCTTGACGATAGTCCATACCTTTAAGTATTACTTTTAATTCCTCAGCGGCATTAGTATGTGTGAGTGTGCGTGTGCGTGTGTGTCTAGTGTGTAGTGTACCGTCAAACAAACACAGGAGAAAGATCGGCGGGGACAAACTTTCTTCTATCCCAGGGAGGATTCGTTCCCTGCAGGAATCATGCTCGCGGAGGAACCATTTTGTTTACCCTTCCTTTTCGCTCATCATCCACCTTTCTCGATGTTGTCCTTCTTCGTCATTCTATCCGTCTGTTTGGGCCAGTGGAAGCGAATGTATTGATGTGCGTGTAAGTGTGCATGTTTGAATGTTATCTGAAGCGATATTGTACATAGAACGAATCGTTGCTAAGCTCTCTAGCAGCCGGAGCCAATCAAAAAAGCCAGAGCCATATTAAAACGGAAGAGGTAAAACAAACACCCCTTGGATAGCGAATTCGAGCGCGATATGTAGCGATAAAAAGCATGCAGCAACAGTAAGCCGAACGAGTACAGAGTGTGATATTAAAAAAACGATTTTATACAAAACAACTAGCGGAAATATGTGCATTATGTGAGGTGGGTGGAGTGGGTGTATGGCCGCCAGCCAGGACGGTTTGGGGAGAGACAACTAGAAACGAACTGTGAGCGAGGCAAATTTTTACAGGAAAACTAGGAAATGGGATTGAAGTAGGGTATGCGTTGTGTTGATGATGAAGTGATGGTAATTCACGTACGGGGACTAGACTGTTTGTCTATTTTGCCTGAATTTTTAAGAAGATGAGTTAAAAAACAAAATCCATTAGCAAAATTAATCGAAATTTCCCAAAATCATACAATCTTTCATCGATTTAAGTACCACAATTTCCGACCACATGTTGTACGCGACGGTAATTTATGCCACACAACTGCTGCTCAAGGTATGCAATTTGTTTGGAAAATAACTTGCATACATGCTGGCGCTTCATCGTGCTGCACGCAGCTACAACCAATAGTTGTGTGCAACATCTCACGGCAAAGCATTGCGTACAACATTGAATTGATAAATTCAGGTGCTTGTGCTATCGCTCACCAGGAGCGCTAGTGTCGCATTGAAGATAGTTTCATTTTAGATAGGTTTTCGATAAACACGAATATTTTTGCTTTCTCCTTTTTGAATACAAAACTAAATTGAGACACAGGAATGAGCAAGACTTGAAAGGATAAATGAAATAAAAAATAAAAAAATAGCAGCATGTAAATGGCAGGAAGCCGTCCAGAGACAATAAGTAGCGAAATGAGAGGGAAAGATAAACATGCAAATGCACATGAAGCACAACACACACAACAAAACATCTATTTTTATGCCACTTCTAGCCAAGATTTGAAGGATACAAATGCATCAAATGCTATCGTGTACCGATGTGTGTGTGTGCGTGTGTGGAATGGTACAAAAGCGGTTACAAAAGAAGATACAAAATTTAAATCAATTGTATAAAGCATACCCGTTCACTGTTCTGCAAATAAGAAAACAAAAACAATGCAAATTTAAAGAAGAAACCAGTATTAATAAAAACCACATATGCATACACAGTTTAGTGCGATACCACAGACAAACGATACTGCCAAACGCCAACAGGAATAACATAAACAAACATAAATGTAAATGTAAATGGAATTCACACCAGTGGAGGAATAGGATCAAAATTACTCACAACACTGCCACTTCTTACAACAAAAGGTGCGGGAAGGACAAGTATTCTTCTCGCGTACAGTTCACAGTATTAATGGAGAATCAGATAGGCAGGGTGGAGAATTTTAATTTTACTAACGAAGCAGCAACTCAAAACAAAAGGAACGACACACGAACGGCAGATACTACAAAGCTTGTAATCCTACAATCTAATTCAAGCAGACACATTACGCGCCCGAAAGCACAATCGATTGAAAGGTGAGCTTTCGGTTTGCGAAAGCGTGGCTGCATCGTCGGTCGGCGCTTCCCGGTGCTTACGAAATTATATACATAAAAATATATATATATTTATTGTAAAGGCAGGCAGGACTGTACAGCTGCTCCTGGAGGAGTTTTTATAATGATTCCACCATTGCGGGGTGGGTTCGTGGGCTGAGGGAATGGAAACGGCAGCGCAAAACTGACACGAAAAGCGAAACGAAACTCCAACAGGGTGGGCTAAACAACGTGGCAGTAAGAGAGCGTGTATATTCGCCCCGCATCACTCCGGGTAAACATGACTTGTAACCAACCCAATGTAATGTAATCGACTGCATAAATGCTCAGCCGCGAGGAACGCGGTCCGCGGGGCAGACAAAATAAAGTGGATATTTAAATCGTAATGCTTTGTGGTGTTGCTTTTATTTCTTCGAAAGGTTTATTGGATGTTACGCTTCGCAGAAGAAAGCTGGATGCTCTTTAATCAATGGACTGTGTCAGAAAAGCGCCAGAAATTATGCAAACATATTTCAATACACAAAACGCCTAAAATTATGCAAACTGCAGTTTAAAGCGTTCTTATGCTTTTAACTTTTTAAATGCTCTACAAACAAAAAACTTGCCATTTATTACTAAAACAAATAAAATGTAAATTCAAACAATCTTCACCAGCTTCGATAATCGCCCATCATCCACTTGAAGCTCATTGACCACCGTTACCATAGTAACGACGTCCGCGCTGAAACCTTCAACCCGTTGTAAAGATAGGCCACTTAGATTAAGCTTAATCATCAGCAAAACGCTTGTCGTCTAATTCAATTACCAAGTGCCGTCGAAAGTTGAACGCTCCTTCAACGGTAAAGTATGCTACTTACCCAACGTTCACGGAATTTGCTGTTGAAACAATGCTTCAAATACAGAATCACGCATCTGTGCAAAAATAACACTTTTAAACCAATGTTTGAAGCTTGTTTGGCTAAAGCTTTTGAGACCAGACGCTCCCAAAACCGACGCAATCCGACTTTTCAAAAATGACTCATTCTCGATAATTCCTTTGAAATCGTAATCTTTCCTCAGGGCAGCCGTAAGACAACGCACCCAATCCAATGCTGCTCAATGCTGAGCCCGGTTTCTTGGTAACGGCAAAGTTTCGTTCCTCCGGTAAGCAAAAGGGAGGCGAAGTTGTTGAGGAAGCTGTTTCTTCCATTCGATGCTCGTGTCAGGGTTTTTGGCTAATTGGCGTCAGTTTTAATCTAATTTAAAATTGGCACAATTTTCTCCCGTTTCTTTCCACCTCGGTTTCTGTCTGGCTTTAGTGAAAAGTTTTATCAGCCCCACTCCAAACGCGGCTAAGATTAACTTCCTTTCGTTTAATATGCACACGAAACACGTAAATCAAATTGTCGTATTTTTACAACTAACAAGCAGTGGAAAGCAATTGCCGGGGCTCATAAAATATTGATTGTTCTTTTGCAGTGTTTTCTTCGGTTTGTTCGGTGCTTACCATCACCCTGGACAGTTTATAGAAAACACACACAAAATCGCTTTTCTTTTATCAAACCATTGGCCACCTTTTCGAAACGCATTAAATGCCGTGCGAAATAAAACATAAAACCCACCGAGGCGCCGGGGATGTTCCCTCCACAGCCGTGCTCGGTGTGGATCTTCCGACGGGCTTTTCCCTTAATGACACCAATCCATCGAAACTCATTATCACTTCGCACGCAATTATTTGTCATCACGCTGATGAAGCACACACACACAGCGATGCACGCCCGACGGTGATGAAGCACCTTCATAAAACCTTCGCCTCAGCCTGCCCGTTTCAGGTGTGCCGCTGCTACCCTGCGTCAGATTTCCCAATCCCATTCCACGGCGAAAGGTTAGCCCCATATCCGGGGCCCCCGTTCACCGAACTCGCACCATAAAACAACCAGTTTTTATGGGCGCTTCTCTCGACGGGCCTCGGCAGAACAGCCCCAAAACCACCATCGTCCCCGGCCCAAATGGACCATTCTCCGTCGGCCAGATTTTGTCATCCGTCGTCTGTAGAAGAGCAAGGTGTCGTCTCGTGCGCGCTGACTGGCTGGGACACATTCGTTGCAATATGAATGGAGGACAGTTTCAGCGTGCCGTTCGTTTGGTGGATGATTTGGAGCGGTCGTTTCTATCCAGCACTGTTCCCGAGGGATGCGTTTCTTGTTTTTGTGTGTGTGTCTGTGAAGGACCGTTCTCGTGCACGAGTGAGCCGGGGCCGAGAAGGGGTTCGTTATTCTACACCGGCGTGGACAGGTTGAATGTTTTCCACGAACGGGGTTTAAGTAAAACACCTTTATGACGGTAGCGGTTGCTAAAAGGATGAGTCAATTGAATGCTTCCCATAGCGTATGTGGATCATGCAGAAAGGGTGACACAGAAACGTGTGAGACTGTTTGAAAGCGGGAATACCCTTCAACGTTAGCTGCATGATTCTGTCAAGAAAATGTATCCATTACATACATTTAGGCGCTTACTGCTTGATTCTTCTGTTGCATATTTCGCAACAACAATTTCTCAACGCACTTTCTGGTTGAGAAGTTTCTCAAAATGCTCGATGTGATTCAAATCAAGATTTAGTCACAGCAATAAATTACAAAATTATAAAAAAATCACCGAACAGATCAGAAGCCGATAGCTTCTACAAACCTATTAATTTATGTATCTCAAATTTATAATTTTCACATTTTTTTAACGATTTTTATACCTTTTTTGCATTGAATTAATTACCTTTTTCACAATATTCAATCAAATTCACTCAAAACGCGTTTTTGATGCTTCGAGAAGGAAGACAACAGAGCAATACGAAGGAGCACCATTTCCTGTCAGCTTCAGCCAAAGTGCCTGCAGCTATGCAATTTGCATGACCAAATTGCTTTGTAGAACAATTTGTACACAGCCTACCTTTCACTTACAAAACGGACGACAAAATGATACCACCGTACGTCACGCTTCGGCGCCTAAAGGTAGACACAGCACGCATTCCAGCAAGGCGAGTCATTAGCGACCAAGCACGCGGGCTGCTTTATTCTACCGCTAAGCATGATTATTCTATTTTGACGCACGCAATTCACTGCTGCTTCCTTCCATAATCCATTATTTTAACTATTAAATGCGGTTACAAAACCCAATTATTCTGCACCCTTGTTGTCGTTGTCGTCGTCGTCGTCATCGTGTTGCAGGGCGGGAACCACCCTAATCCCAAATGACGAATAGCTCCATCCCGTTGTAATTCTGAAAGCTCCATCTCGAAGAATGTCTCAGTGCAAAAGGGAGTAGGAAATCTTCCCCCACTAAAGCTCCTTCTCGAGGGCACGGGGGGAGATGCTGTTGTTAGTGTGTTTCGAAACTGCGCCACGAATCGTTTGCCACACTCTATTAACAATTTCAACCCGTTCGCCGTTTCCGCTGCTGCTGCTGCTGCTGCTGTCACCGTGCGATGAATGCGTCCGTCGGTATGTCGCTGTGTGTTCAGGTGTGTCCTTGCGTCGTGTACTTATGGGCGAAAAATTGAACCAAACGACAAACGACGACAGCGACGGCGACGACGACGGCATCAACCGACGCGACCGGGCGCGTACAGTGTACAACATCATCGCATCAATGATTAATTTAAAACGGCTCCAGGGTGTTTTCTTTCCATCGTGCCGTGTAAGCAGCAGCGTGTGTGCGTCTGTGTCCCTCTCGGTGGCGGTGCAGCAACATTCTCGAGCACCACTTCACCCGGCACAACACTACATGTCAACATGGCAAACAAAACCAAAACCTATCCGCATGTGTGCTGTTGCTGCTTCCTTCTGCCGCTCCTGGCAAAGCTGCCATTTCTCCCTTCCACTAAACCCATCATCGAGGCCTGGTGAGCCTCAAGACACTCCCGCACTGCCGGCCACACGGAAGGGAAGATCTAACACACCAAACGGATCACGTTGACGGGTGACGATGAGATACTGCCGACAGGCCAAGATCCTCCAGCCCGCCCTGTCAGAGCGTCACGTTCCTGAGAGGCTGCAACTGCGAAGCATTTGTCTTCCGTTTGCCCGTCGCCAGCTCGCCCGATTCCCATGCGTCTGTCTCCACCTGCCGGCCAAGCCGAGTAGATCAAATAAAGGCAACACAAGACCATCAGCAAAGCGCGGCGAGCATGTTGTTGAATATTCCTACCTTATACCACCGCCGGCGCATCCGAGCACTTGAGTGTCCTTCTCATTGGCCGGAAGGTTGTCCTCACGACCACGACGCTGTGTGTGTGTGTTTGTGTATGAATGAATGAATGATCCTTTACTCCACTTCGTTCCCACACACACACACACACACACGCACACGATGACACACATTGGGATGGATGACGGTGATGTTCTATTTTTGAACGGAAAAAGGATTAATTCAAACGCCGGGCCTTGGGTGAAATGGGAGCCCTGGAAGGAATTAATGTACGCAATGCCAACCCCGACCGTAGTGGGGCCGTAGCAGGTGACATCCTTCTTGCGTTCGGAAACACCGGAAAGGATTGAATTGGTTATAATTTCCTCCCTTTCGCGCTCTCTCATTTCTCACTGTCTCCTCTCCAAACATCGCCAAACCCTTGCATCGGGAAACACGGGCGTGATTTACAAGGGATGCCAGATTTGAGCATCCGTCGGTGGTACCTTTTTCGTTCCGGGTCCCACCGATAAGCCAGGTGGGCTAGAGGAGGATTGACGTCAAGGTTTCAACCATTTTAACGACGTTAGACCACCGCCACACGACCGAAATCAGGATGACTCAGGACTCCTGAGTAAAGTAGCGCCGAACGATGAGAAGATATGATCTATTTCGACGTTAAGGTGGTGCTGTTTTGAAGGGGGCGTTGTCCCAAACAACAGGTGCAGCTCGTGCTACGTATACGATCTTGACCGTCGTGAAATCGTGTCGTAAATCATACATCAGCAGCTGAGCCGGTTCTGGGAAGAGCTTCGGAGCGGTTCAATGGACCGAAAGCTGATGGATATAATTAATTAAAGGTGTTTTGTTATGGGGAAAGTTGAAATTGTTTGCCCGTAAGACCGGTTTTAAGGAGGGCGGTTGAGAATAACGAGCTCCTGTTTGGAAATTGTTGATTAAATTGTATTTTGCCATGCCTTTAAAGACTTGAGTGATTGCAACGTTTAATGTTAAACTATCCAAAAGCAAACACTTCGGCCGATAATCAGCCCTCAGTGTGTAAGCCCTGGTATTAAACGCCTCGTAAGCTGTGGTTGATGTTTTCATTTGAGGAAGAAAAAAAAAACAACAACAGGCCCTTCACAAAACACAACCCAATCAGTCCCATTGTTCGTCCTGCAATCGACAGGGGCATATTTTATCGTGAATGAAATTTAACCCATAAATCATGCAAACAAATTGAAAATCAATACCACCGTCGCTGGATAAAATATTGAAACTCGAGGCTCCGATCCATCGTGGTCGGTGTATGTGTCCACCACTTTAAAGCTAATACCTTAATTGATTTCACTGGCAACGGGAATTTGTCCTTCTCCACTGTCTCTTGCCCTCCTCCCATCTCGCAATCGATAATGCGATTATAAACACAAACTCATTAAATGCATTCAATTATGCATTTTTCTCCACCCTCTCCCAATAAACATACACACACACACAAACACGCTGTTGCGAAGGTAAGGACAATGAGAAAAGGTTAACGATCAAATTTTCAGCACAAAAAATTTAGCCTTCATCACACACACACACACGCGCATACGCACTTGAGTAGGGCTGGTACACTCCGCTGTGCGCCGTGTTTAATAAATATTGC
The DNA here is from genome assembly GCF_017562075.2 of Anopheles merus. Lineage (NCBI taxonomy): Eukaryota > Metazoa > Arthropoda > Insecta > Diptera > Culicidae > Anopheles > Anopheles merus. The sequence continues at coordinate 9,576,929 of NC_054084.1, forward strand.
ACAGCGAATTTTTGCCCGCCAATGGTATTTCCTACCACATTCCAATGGTATGATGACGAACGGAACGATTCCCACCATCAAGGCCAATGTTTCGTTTCGTCTCCTTGTGGGAAGCAAAACATTCATTTCACTCCACTCCATCATCCTCTCTTATCCCGGGCACTGTTTGTTTGTTGGGATGCTGTTGCTGCTGCTTCAGCTGCTTGCCCTGGGATGCCCCGGCAGAACCAATTGCCTTGTACTGGAGTGAATAAAACATGCGTCGAATTATTCCTAGATGATGTTGATGATGATGATGATGATGATGACGACTGTTTGTACTGGGTCCGTACGCGTCACCAGGCGTCTCCATCGGGCTTGAGTGTTTCATTTCAAGCACCCCAACGCGAGCCGCGCCGCAACGGATATGGTTGCTCAGCGCTACGCAAACACTAAACACACACGCGAGGCGGTAAGTACGCGTGGCCTCGAATCGAAATGCGAATGCGTCTGCTTAACCATCGAACGTAGCTAATTGGAGGGGTTTGCCGGGGAGCTTTAGATGAATTGAATGTTTGTTCGCTTTGTTCACTGCTGGCCGTGAGCCGTGTGTTATCCAGCAGCTGGAATGGAATCTTTCTTATTGCTAGCAAACAAAAGCACACACTCATGGTTTTACTGTTTTGTTTGCTAAGTGTGCCCTCTCTTCGAATGTTGTTTGAGTGATGTCTAGCAGTGATGTCCAATGCTCGGCTTTATTTACTGTTTTTGTATTGAAAGTATGCAAAAAAAACAAAAATGTGATATCTGTTTGCTTTGAAGACAATCTGATACGGCATTTTGACACTTTGATGAGTTGAGCGCCTAAATGTATGCAAGATGTAAACTCTGACCCACTAATCAGTTTGAAGGATTTATGCAATAAGCGCCTGAATGTATGCAAAATGTTATTTCATTGCTTTACTTGGGGAATTTACAGCTTTAACAAAAACACAATTATCAACTTGAAACAAAATATTTATTTTAAATAAGTTTAATGGATTATGAGAGCGTTGTAAGAGGTTTGCCTCGTTAAAATTTATTTAAAGGTTCGAACACTGGTCCACCAACAGCAACTATTTATGTCAAAGCCTAATTACTTCCCATTTATAGGTACACCAAGTGACATAACAACCACGAAATTTTAATTGCAGCTTCCGCCTATAATTCTTCGTTTAGCAATAAGAGGGCATTAACATTTGCATACCGATCACACTAAACCATTAATGAATGTTACGTTTCAGCTCGTAGCCCGCTCCCCACACCAATTCGGTGCAGATTGGTGGCAACAAGTACTCGACACGACACGAGTACACCCACAGGCACACAGGCTTTTATGGGCTCCGGCCGCTTTCCCACGTTCCTGTTGCTTAATTTCGAACCCATTACGATACGATGTAAATTCCAATTAACGATGATATTACTCAATAAATACACCAACGCTCGCGCGTGTACCCATTATCGAATCTTACTTACATTTCATCGAAAACGCCACCCGATCACGATTCAGCGCCGCGGATCAGCAAGCCCCCTGCGTTTTCTCCTGCTCATGCTCATGGGCACGGCAAACGGTGTAAATGACCGACGTGCGAGAGGGAAGTCGATTAGCAATCGCGAGCCCTCGGCACGGTACACCGTGCGCGCGTAAAGCTAATGAGAATGTGATAATTTGTAATACAAGCCAATCACGCGATCCGTACGCATGTGAAGTGCACTGCAAGCGCGAGAAAGAGAATGGTGTGAAGGAATGGTAGAGAGAGAGGGAGAGAGAGAGAGAGAGAGAGAGAGAGAGAGAGAGAGAGAGAGAGAGAGAGAGAGAGAGAGAGAGTGATGGCATGAAATTTTATGTCTTTCTGCCTTTTGGGGAGAAAAGTGAAGGCAACTTTCGAGCTAGCGCAGCGTATTGGGATTCAATTTTAGTGCGATTTTCCACGACCCCGGAAGGAACAGACACCAGCACCGTAAAGGAAACGTCTTAACGGAGGAACTTCTTTCCTGTGCTGTGTCTTGTTCTTCGTGTACCATTAACAGAGGTCGTAAAAAAGGAGGGGTGGATGGGGTCGTCTTCAGCCATGTTTTAGAAGTCAGAACGGCAAAAGGAAAAGGTGAACATGCTTTTGAACGGAGAGCAATCGGGTCCACTAGCGGACGACAAGCGAACGAACAGAATTTTCAATTCCACACTTTCATGGGGATGGAAAGGCCACCATAAAGACAGGTGTGGTTCCGCAGCACAAAGGCACGGCAAGGCTGACACCCCTTCCGGTAGCAGTCCGACTGCTCGAGAGACTCCAGAAAATGTCCAGAAAATAAATAAAAAATAAATACACTCATGCGCTTAGGCGATACAAAGAGATACATTTTACGATCGGCGAAAACCGGGGAGGGGTTCCCATCGTTGCTTCCGAATGCGATGAAGCGAACGAATGAACAGCAGAGGCCGAGCAGAGCATTTTCATTAATGTTGATGAAAACCCCTAAACAACAATCCCTCCGAAGCCTTCCGAATGAAGACGACGAACGTGATGATGATGCGATGGGAAAAGAAATACACCAAAATAAAAAAAAAAGAGTGGATCGCCCGACGCTGGACATTCCATTCCAAATTCCCATTCCAATCAAAGCAGCTCACCCGGACCCCCTCCCCTCCTCCCCAACGGAAAGGGTCAGCAGCAGGGCCAAAACTCACAGCCCGTACCGCCCACAATCGTCACACGTTTCTTCAACAGGCATCTCGACAAATCCACAAATCCCAGTACGGTTGGGTACGTGTGTACGGTGGGTGTGGGATTGCATCGAATTGGAAGGCAAACCGAGAGAGAGAGAGAGAGAGAGAGTAAGAGAGAGCGAGAGAGAGAAAAAAAGGGTTCCTTTTTGCTTCTCTTTTCCTCAGCCCGTCGAGGAAACAGTCACCACGGGGATGTATTGGATTAAAACGGGCTGTGGGTTAAATAATTGATGAACTACAATCCTACCGCAATGGCCGAGCGATTCCGAAACGGGTCGGGTCGGGTCGGGTCAGTCAGTCAGTGCCCGGGCCCGGGTGTTCACGTACGGCTGCCTTTTTTTTTTGGCTGCCCCATTTTGGGTACATTTTGAGCTTGTGCTGTGCTGAAAAGGAATCTTCAAAACTGTCCCTTTCTTGCTGAAACTGGGACACACACAAACAAAAACTTGAAAGACAAAAGAAACACGCTAGAAAAAAAACATAATTTCGGTATAAATAAACCAAACTGTGTCTCCCACAAACTCACTTTTGAAAAGGGGCAAAAAAAAGCAAACCGAAAAGAAAGAAAACACTCACGCAGGTATGCAACGGTTTGTTGTTGTGTTTGTGTTGTTTGTTCTTCTTGTTTTCTTCTTTTCTTGGGTTTAGCTTCCTGCTTTTACAACAGTTTTTTTTCCGGGCCATGATTACGTTTAGCCACATCCGGGAATGCCCTTCCCATTGTATTTGCCTTCTGCTTCCATCATGCATCATGTGACTTGCTTTGCCTTTTCTTTTCTCTTTTTTTTGCGTAATACATTAACTTTTTCATGTCTTTGCCATGCCTTTGCGTTGCCGTTTGCTCTGTTTTTTTCTGCTTGTTTTTATCTGCTTTTCGAAAATCTTTTTGATTACTGGCACTGCTAGTTTCCTGTTTTGTCTTTTTTTGCTGTTGCTTTTATGCTTTTTATGGCTGTATGTGTGTGTATGTGTATGTGAAAGTTTCAATTAATCATTCTCTTAGCGTCGCCGCCAATCTTGTGTGATCTGCTCAAAAGCAAACCACACTCAATCCATGTGGGCTTCTTCGGTGTGCGTATTATGTGAATTATTATATCCTTTCCTCCATTCTTTCTTCATCTTTTTTTAGTAGCTGTTTGTTGCTTGCATTTTTTTTATTGTTGTTGCCGAAGCTTGTCTGTATATTCCTGTAATGTATGCTCCTGTATGCTGGTTTCACTTTGTTTGTGCATTGTGAGTTTTTTTGTTGATGCGACTACTATTTCACACATACACTTTGTAGTGTTTTGTTTGTGTTTGGTTTGGGTTTTTTTTCTTCTGCATGACAAATACTGCTTTTTTTAGCCGTTCTATTTCACGCCATTCAAGATTGGTCGGCACGTTACATTGTTGTCCACTGCTCACCCTCTTCTGTATCACTGGCACTAACATCCTTCCATTACGATATTATTGTTTGTAACTGGTGTGTGTACGTGTGCGTCTGTGTGCTTATGTGACACGCTTCCGTGTTACCGCAAAACCGAGCAGAGCAAGACATTACGTTTTGCACTGTCCTTCATCTGCACTTGATGGATGTTGTTTTTATCACCTGATTTTGTATTGTTTTTTTTTTTTGTTTTGTCCCTCCTTTTGCTGGTGTTGTGACATTTTCACACTACCAAAGGATGTGTTTTGCCTGCCCTGCATTATGTCATACACTGAATGCTGCTTTTTGCTAGAGCCTTCCTGATGTAAGCCGCCAGCTGAAGCCATGTAATCACTGCCTAATGCCTTTTCCTCCCATTTCCTTAATGCTCGTTCTACAAACGCCAACATTTATGCAATCCGCATAGCACACTCGCTATTAGATTACGTTTCATTCAAGGTCTATTGAAAAAAAGAGGTCGCTGCATCCGGCGTCATTTGAAGACGATACCGTGGGAGCGGTTTGAGAGTTGGAGTAGAACAGTGTATACAAAACAGTGCGCATCGCAGCATACTCGGGCGTAATTCGACAGCATGTGTCGTAAGATTAATATCTTTATACTGCTGGTTTGCACGGTGTTGGTTTGTTTGCAGCCACCTTCTAGCCGAACTGCCAGCTGTGTTCAAAGCAGTGGCCCGAGCAACGACCTCTGAGTTAAACAGACCTTCACTGCATTCCTCCCACTAACTCTAACGCGTTATTTTCCTTTTTTTTTTGTCCCATTTTCATCATTCACAGTACACATTGGGGGCGGGTTTTAGCAGCTAAAGATTAGTTGTTTCCGATCGTTTGTGTTATAATTTTTCATCTGAATCGACTACTCTCCTAAAACCTTTCCTATGCTGTATGTTTTGTGTATTTGTTTGCGTGTATGTGTATTTAATGTGTTTACTGAGAGCTGCTCAGGGCCATTCGGTCGTTAATATTGTCCGAAATGGTTCTGCGCGTTCTCGCATTTAACAAGTACAAGCTTAAATAATGTATCAATTACTCGCCTTCAACATACATGCTACGACACTTTTTCTTCTGCCTTTTCTTCTTCTTCTTCATGCGTTTTACTTCTTTCCTCGCATTGTTCGCATTACTAGCATTCACTTCCTTTCTATTGTTGCTTTATAAGATATATTGTATTTTGTTTTGCTTTTCTTGTTTTAAGTATAATTTTTATATGTTTTGTTTGCTTTTTTGCGTTTTTGCTTGCTTGCTTGCCTCATTTGTATTTTTCAACAAACGTATGCGCGCACTCGCTTACTTTGCACTACTCGCCACACTGTAACGTCTTTCTCGTTTTATATATATAATATATATTTATATGTATAGGGTTTTGCGTATTCATTTACTAGTGTGTATGTGTGTATATATGGGATCTTTCGTTCTTTTTATTTTGCATACTTGTATTCTGCACACTGCCTTCAACATTGTTTTCCCAATGTCTTCCCTACAATCTATATATCGTTCCCATTCTTTATCGTAACCTTATCTTTCACACACACACACGTTCATGATAACATGATAGAGTAATTATATATGCTACGTTTAGTCACACTACATTTTTTTGTGAAATAGTTTTACTTCTTCTACGACCTTAATGCTCTCCTCTTCCTTACTTCTTCTACTGCTTGCTGCTTTTACAAACACTACTATAATTCGCCAGCGAGGGCGGTACATATGGATTTTATTGATTTTACTTCTCTCTCTCTTTTCGCGTCCCATTTCATTTCTTTTTTGCGCCTTCCTTTGTGCTCTCTATCATTATCTTCGCCCACCACAACGCATCAAAGCTCCACGAGCACGCACTGGCCCGGCCACTCCCGGCCCACTGGCCTCTCACTATACTAACGGTCAAATTATTGTTTTAAGTGTTCCGTTTCCTGCCTGCACAGTTCCCAACCCTCACACACACACACACTTCCGGCACAACTTGGCGGCACTACGCATTGTACCGCATTCCTATTCATCGGCATAACATGCCCCATTGTGATCGTCAGCATGTGTGACCTACATGTCCTTTTCCTTCTTTTTTACCTGCTCTTTTCTACTGTCACTTCCTTCAACAGGGATTTGCAACCATTCGTTCTTGTTTTTTTTTTGTGTGTTTTTTCTGTATTTGTTCCTTTCCTTTCACCAAGAGCGAGCGCATCATGCTGCTCGCCTTGTTGTGTAAGTTCAACATCATCATCATTAAATCAGTTTTGCATAAGGTTATGTTTTGCTTACCATGTGTTTTATAGGAAACAATTAAACATTTGTGTGTGTGTGTCTTGCTGTGTTTTGTTTTGCTCTGCTTGTTTTAATCGCTATTTTAAATGCTGCAAACTACTCAAGAGCTAAATGCGCCTTTTGTCGTCTCCCGCTGTTGTCTTCTGTCTTGTGTATATCCATACATAGTAGTTGTATATATGTACTGTAAGTTTTAAGTGTGCCTGTATGTATATATGTATATGTTCTATATGCTTGTATGCTTGTCTTGTTTACGCATAAATATTCCGCTTAGTAGAAAATCGTGTTTGCCAGGCTTTCTCCTTTTTTTGCCGCTTGTTGTTGTTATAATGCTGTAGCGGGGAGGAGAAATTTCATTTTCTTTTCCAAATCACTTCACTAATTCTACCACCTCCTGATCCAACTCTCCTTCTTCCTTCTATCTCTCTATTATTACTTAACTCGTAACGTTTACTAAATGTTTCTAAATACGCTAATTGTTTTGCTTACCATTACTAAAACGTCATTACTCGTTACAGTTTTCGGTTTTTTGTTTTGCTGTTTGCCAGGGGTTTTGCTTCCTTCCATTTTTTGTTTTACGTGACTGGTTCATTCACGTTCCTTACCGACTAGTAGTAATAGTAGTAGTTATATCTTTTTTTTTTTTTAGTTTTCGGATCCAAGTGGTGTAAAATTGGGCGCCCCATTCCCGCCAGCCAGGAGGCGCGGAGTCGATCTTAGTCTCCGCCAAGGAGCTGGGGCGCCCCTTTGCGCCTTAAAAAGGGGTTTTGCACTTACGCTGCTAGTTTAATTACTGCGATTGATGATTTGTTGATGATTCATGAGATGATTACATTGCTGTATAATTTATATATATATATATATATATATTTGTATATATATGTGTGTTTGTGTATATATAACTCTTATTCGATTATTCATTACTTGTTTCTTGCAATTTGTTGCTTTGTTTTATGTGTGTACGTGTGTTTGCTTTTTGTTTTGTTGTTTTGTTTTTTAAGAACTAAACATTCATTATACGAAGATTTAATGCATTTTACGCTTTGCTGTATATATTATCCTGTCGCTGCTGCTGTGTTCTACTGCCACCGTGGGCACATATTGCTACTGTGTATATAGTTGTGTGTCTATGTATGTGTGAGTGATGCTTTGTGTACGTTTGTGTGTGTGTGTGTGTGTGTGTTTGTATTCGAAACAACTAGCCAAGCTATACTATTACCGCCTGGGGCATCCTTCACACTACCAGATGCACTACCAGTGACTGTAGTGTTTTAATAAGTTGTATGCAGTTTTGCAGTGCCCCCCGCTCTGGGAGAGCTGTTGTCTTCAAAAAGTTGGCAAATCGGTAGAAGCATCATCGTTTAAAGAAGGCATCAGGTGTATGGGTGAGCGTGTGTGTGTGTGTGTGCGTGTGATCACCGGACCACTTGAGCGTACCTTCTGTTCCCTTGTTTAAGCAGAAGGGTCCGACTGAAGGGAGCGGCGCCACCAACGCCACACCACCACCGCCACCATTATCCCTGTCTGTAAGCCCATAGATTTCAAATCGTGTATGTGTGTGGTGGTGTTTGTGTGTACAGATATATGCGTATGTTTGTGGGTTGGCTGTTGCGAGTGTGACTGTGTCTCCCACGTGTCATCACGTTCACTACATAAATGGCGTGGCTTAGCACAAAGATCAAGATCAGCAGATTTTCCCCTACATGGGAGGTTTTGTTGTGGGTGTCTAGTTTACTTCTTTTGTTTTTTTTCCGTTTGTTGCTTGTTTCATTTGTTTACTTTGCACAACCTTTTTCAAAATTGGTACCATTGGTTTTCCGTGTGTTTTTTTAATTCTTTTTAAATGTGTGAGTTTTGGATGCAAGTAAAGTAAGTGTTGTCCAGTTGTTTTATTTGTTTAGTTCATGTGTTTTGCCGTTCACAGTACGAAGTATCCACGCTTTGCTATGTATCCTTCTGCCGATGTATAAACATTTACTATCTTTGCTGTGTGTGTTGCTGTGTATGACGTGGTTGTGTTTTGTGTGTTCTTGTCTCCCTCGCCATTTTTCATTCGCTTGTAGTTTAAGAAACATTTTTTTTTTGTTTGAAACTCTAAGTCCACTAACGTTTACATGTATGATCAATAAACTGCTTATTTAATATCGTGTAGTTATGTAAATTGTGTATGTATTCTTTCATTCCAAATGCCATCCCTCCTCGTCTCCGCGGCTCTTGGCTTCTTTCGCATTGAAAGCTAGGTTGTGGTTTTACACAAACAAAGGGGTTTTTGTTTTGTTTTGTTAAAACCATAAAGCATAGGTATGTAAGTTTGTTTTCCTCTTTCTTTCTCTGTTTCTCATAAAGCTTGCGTCTGCAACAATCGGCATCGTTGCCGTCCGTTCTGTCAGAACGTTTCCGTAGGAGTGGTTTTGTTTTGTATTTTTTCTTTTTTTTTATCTCTCTCTATTTGCTCCATCAACTGCACTCTCGCAAAACTGTGCGCAACTGTGCGTTTTGGGGATGTTTTGTTTCTTTTTAGGATTTTCAGGGGAGGGATAGCCGAGCTACCGAACGTTCGCGGTAAACCCAACCGAACATCAATCTCCCGGTTTGCGCAAACTTCGAGTGGGAAGCAAACCGGCAAAGGATACGGAAATAAGCGGTAAAAAAGCGATCAATCGCAAGCATTTCTACAATCCCGCTTTGCTCAACCAACAATGCAATAATGCACGGTAAACCTCGTAACCTCCGACTGGCTCGTCTAGCGCGCAAGACGAGCCGTCCTCTTGCTTTCCTGAAATTGCTTTGCCCCACATCTTCCATTTTCCCTACACAAATGCATCCCAACCATGAAGCGAACGCAATCAAGCGCTACTCCGTTCGTTCTACTTGTGTGTTTTTGTTTAAAGCGACTAGCATTTGCTGCAACCAGCTTTGTCAGCCAGCAAAATGCGCATACAACTGCATATAACGATGTAAAAAGGAGAGAGCGGAGATAAAAAAAAACGCAAAACATTCTGTAACCGGGTTCCGGGCTTCGACACAAACAACAATTAACTCTGCCGACTAACAATTAGGTAGGTAACTGTTTGTTTCTTTGTTTTGCGTGTTTTGTTTTGTTTTCTTTACGATTAATGCAACCAGATTAATTATTTGTAACACATTGTGTATAGTAAACCGCTCACCACTTGGTGACGGCGGGCTGAGCGCGATCCATTAATCCTTGCGGAGAATTAATGAACGCTTTTTTTCAGCGGGCCCCTTGTTTTTTTTTTTTTGCTTTTTGGGGTTTTTGCCATTACATTGAACAACACTATGAACGAACAATCGATAATTTGTAATGCACAATGATAGCAATGTGTTTTTTCTTGTTCAGATACACTGATAATAATCATATTGAATAGTCACTTATATTAATACCTTTTTCATGTTTGCCTTTTGCTTCCCCGTTTTGCATCGCATATTGTATTTGTTTGCAATAGTACTCTTTTTTTTCCAATGATCAAAGTTTCGTACAGAAACAAGAGAAAACAGACCGCAACAGAGCGGAAATCAAACGGAATAGTGTATCAACACTTGCTTGCGGCGTTTCAAATGCGCGTGCGTTCATAATTCAGCATATAAAAACAACACACACGCACACGTTTAACGATAAACTCGAGCACGAAACATTGTTAACAAATAAAACGTGCATCACCCTTTACAGGTTTCTTTTTTTTTCGCCTGTTCCTGATCATTCATTCATACCAGAAAGCTACACACGAATTCCCAATCCAGCGCTCGTTAAATAACATCACCCTCGGTTGACGGTCCTGCCTGGTCCTGCTGTTTGTTCAGCTTCTCGCGTACCGACGCATCGACCCGGAAGGGTCCACCGTGGCCCGGGATGATCCAGCCGGCCAGGCTGGCAATGCGGGCGCGATGGATGCGCTGGGCGCGGGGATCTTCGCTGCCCGCCTCAAGCCACAGCCGCTCGTCCTCGATGTCCTGCCGCCGCTCGAACAGATCGCCTGCGATGGCAACCGGGCGTTCGTCCAGGTTGCTCTTTGCTACCAGCACCGTCACGCAGGACAGCGTGTGGCCCGGTGTGGCCTGAATTTCGATGTCATCCGTCAGTCGGTAGGGGCCTGCAAGAAGAAGGGCGAACAAAGAAACGCGAGAGGTTTGAAAATGAGGGTTTTTTGAACGACGGCCAAACATGGGTAATGAATGCAAAACGAGAAGGGGGATAACTGTCACCTAGAGGTGACTACTATCGATTGGTCAAAAGTGGCGATGCTCGAACACCCATTATTGACAGCCGGGGTGGTTTGACACAGGCATGCGGCATGGGTGGGATTATTAATAGGTCTATCTTCTGTATCGGGCTGTCGCTACGGTTTTTGTTACAGCTTACACAGTGACGTTGCTGTCATAACAGTAGATTGCAATGAGCCGGCCCAGTTGACAGACCGCGACAGTAGCCGGGGCAGAGATAAAAGCGGCGAAATGTCCGACCAACGTCTTCTGAACTTTTGCAAACTCCAACACTCTGCAGCGACTATATCCATCAACACTCCGTGAACGCTTATTTGATGAGACAGAGCGATACGCCCTACGCTGCAGCAGCACTTCTTTGTCTGGGTCGGGCTGCTCATAAACATTTATCCCCGGGGGGCGCCCAATTTCCCGACCCGATCTCCTGCCCGACTGACGCAGGATCCGACCATGAAGATTACCATCATGATGGCCATGCGGAGGTACCTTCTTCCATCCGTTCGATGGCCTATCTATCCGATGATAGCTGCCGACGGATGAAACTACTAGCTTTCCATTCACGTACCGTACCATGAAAACTTCCCTCCTCCTCGCCGAGGTCCTTTTGCCCGTCTCTGACCACAGAGCACGCAGCAGCAGCAGCAGCCGAAGCGCCGGCAAAAAGCAGAAAGTTCATTTCGGTGAACTTTCCACCGCACTGCAGGGTTCCGCGTGCTGTACGCCCAATGTGCGCCGCCGACTCCTGCAGTGCATACGTACATTTGCATACAACCAGAAAGCACCCGACCAGCGCTCACCGCAGGAGGGGCGATGAAGGGGCAGCAACTGGAGTAGTAACGAGAAGGATGGGAATGCCTTTACTCATCGCTGCACACCCCCCCACCCAAAAAAAAAAAAAACAAGGTAGAGCGAGCGGGCAGCTATCCTGCAGTTTTCGTCTAAGGCTTTGTTGCAACAAATTATTACATCGCCCCGAAAGTTCATTGGCGCCCGGGCAGGCGCGCAAGCAGAATGCGCACCGCGCGTAATTGGTTTTCGTTCAGTTCAGTCTCCCTCCCGGGTGCTCCCGTTCCGTCCCCTTTTGCTAGGAAAAATTCGGAAGCTCAGTTTCGGAAATTCCCATGACGCTGTGTGTGTGTGTGCCCCACGGTGTGTTGTTTGAACGAGATGAGAAAATGAAGCTGCCAGCGATGCCGGGATCAGGCTCCGGTCGCGCGCACTGCAATGATGAAAATTGAATACTTTGATGCTGATTAAATATTCCAATCAGTGTGATCCCAGCAACAGTTTGCAGCGTTTTTCATCACATTTGCATGGGAAGCGGTTTGTTTAATTTAAAATAAAGGAGCTTTTACGTCAGGATAAGCTTGCCGCCCGGGGTTGAAAGGTTGGAATTGTACCAGCATTGCATACTTGCAGGCGTTTTTTTTTACACTCTACAAAAGAAAGTTCACGATTGATGCTAAACTCTTCAATGAATCGCTCAATTTTAGCACTTTTTCGTTTAACAGTTCTATTCCCAGAGTGATGATACTCATTATCTCACTGCAAACCTAGCAATTGTTTCACGTTTGCACCTACCAATCAGGGTACAAATATTAAAATAGCAATTACCAGTTGCATTTGCATTTGCAGCACAATGCAAACAGTTCGGGGCGTGATTTCAAATCAAATTAACACCTTTGCCCCAAATCAATGGCCATTACCTCCCGCACGCACACACACTCACTCTTCCAGATAACGGCCAATGGTGACGCATATGTCGCCCGTGCTTCTTACACATTAGCGGAAGAGTGAATTCGGTCCAGTGCCGTTGCAATTAACGGTAATTGAATTCCATCAATTGCTCCACAACGCAACGTCCATGTACGCTAATCGTACACGGACGTAAGCTACATTTAGTTGTCAGGTATTAATGCGTCCATCTAAAACACTTTACCCGTGCGGCGTTTCGAGCGCTTTCCCCGCTAGGTCTATAATTTCCTATGCAGGCGTGCATCGAATCATAACTCTGGATGACACCAATTCCATTGCCTGGGACGCTCGGTGCCCGGGTAATACTCGGCTGTGAATGTTTGATTTGATTTGATGTCGTGATTGAATCGTCGTGATCGTTTGGTCCTTCCAACGGCGCATCGATTTGTAATGAAATTTGTAATCAGTTACACAGATTTCCTCCACACTGCGAGCAGCACAGACAAACCATACCCTTCACTGCAAGTTGATGATTAATTCTAGGAACTTTAGCTTCTCTCGCCTAAAGAATGCATGATCCATCCGACGCGATAATACGAGCCATTTCGATCAAACATCAAACCCTAACCACTCCTTTTCCAACTTGGACTGGGTACTGAATTGAAAAGGCGAGTGGATCGAAAATTACTAACTTCAATCAACTCAACAACAAGTGCCACACACATACATACACACACTCGATGACAGTGGGGATGACAATCGCATGCGGGCACAATACCGAACGCTCCGGAAGCTCTGCTTGATCCAGCGCCGTAACCGAGCGCTCTCGGAACATTGAAATTAAGCATTCCATTCAAATTCAGTCCGACCGGCAACCGACCTAGGACCGGCGGTACTTTCCTAGGCACTGCTCCTCCACCGACCGTTCGAATGAAAGCCGATCCGTACATGACGTGCACCGGGTTATACCTGGCCCAACCTGCCCCAAAACACCCGAGAGCACAGGAAGTTCGCTTTGAAGTGTAGTGATGCGTATTAAATTGTAAACTCCAGCTCGACGAGCGGTACTCGCCCAGCCATTCGACTGCCGCTTCGGTGCTCAATTCTTCTGCCCGCCTCACGCACTCAACCTTCAATCTCCAGCACGGTACTCCACACACCAGCGCGCGCGCTAGTCGCCAGAGACAAGGGTAAAATATTAATGTTTCTCTAAAAGCGTCCAACAGCGATTGCATTAATATTTCAACCGAAAGCTTAGAGTTGTGTCCCTCCAGGGGTGGGAATGATATGGGGGAGGGGGGATAAAGGAGAGAATGCGTCGTGCACTCCCGGTGTACAGTGGGAACAGTCACCGGGGAGTCACCGGGACACCTTCCCATCCAGCCCCGTACTCTTTAGCCCCAAAATTTTTCCGTTTATTTGCTGCCCGATGATAGCAGCGCGCCACACAAACTCGGGCGATAAATACATGTTACGAAGCGAAAAAGAGGGGCTATTTTATTTTCTCACTTTTCACCTTTCAAAACCCTCCCGTCTCCTTCCCGTCCTTCTCCTCCGGCCGGAAAAATTACTGATGCCATCAGCATACATACACGGCGGTGTACGTGCCGCACCGCGTGTGCAGGGCAATTTCCCGCCCAGTAAGTAACTGATTCGGCGGGTCGGGGAAATCTTGATTACTGTTTGCCGATTTAAGCGTGTGTGTGTGTGTGTCTCTGTCCGTGTACTTGTGTGTAAAAGGAAGGAAAGTATGAGACCGGACAAATGGTTCCGTTCCCAGGTTCGTGCCAGTCGAGCGGCTTCCTCCGGCTAACCGAACAGGGGTTTTTAAAGGGGGTCTTTAAAAAAAGAAACAAAAATGTTTTTCTTTCCTTCCCTGCGGGGCTGGGCGCGGCAGACAAAACCCTGAGACACACCGAATCAGACTGCTTTCCGGTTTTGGGTAAAGTAGGAGAGCTGGTTTCTTCGTAAAGCTGAGTGAAGAAAAGCGAGAGAGCAAAAAAAAACCTTCATAAACTCCCCATCCTGTCGTTCACGCAACTGCTGTGCGGTCCTTTATTTCCCGGTAGTCGGCTTTACTTTGCAAAAGTTTGCTTTTTATCGTTCCGGATATATTTTTTGTTTCATACTTCCCGCTCTCTGCATCCCTCCCCATAATTTATTGAAACTTACTCGAGGAGTCTTTAACGAGCGCTATTTCTGGTTGTAGCAAAGCATAAACATTTAGCAACAAACGGCCGGGTAACAACCCGCGCTGAGGACGAAGAATGCCATCCTGATGCCATCCTAGCTGTCGCTGGCATGATTTTTTCTTCTTTTTGTCTTCAGTTCTAAAGACGAAGTTCATCACGCTGCAGACCTCAGGTGTTTTTCCGAAGACACCCCGTCGACCCCACCGTTAAACGTAAATTAACGAACATCGGTTACCGAAAGCGGTATGTGAGTTGCCGGCAGAGCGTTAGTTAATATTTTTCCGCTGAAATACTTTCCCACTCCTTGGCAGGAGCGAGAAAATGTAGCGAGTTTGAAAACGATCGCAGCAGAGCAGGTAAAAACAACGCAAAAATATAACAAAAATACGAACCCACCTACAGGAGTTTTTCGGTACGGGCAAACACGGTTCTATCGCAAAAGGAAAACATGAACCAGGCTAATTGAAAAAAGCTTTATCCTAAAGCTGTAAACGATCCCGGTGTACCTTTTTTTTCCTCCGGGATAGATGGAACGAGAGAGCCAACGCAGCACAGATAGGTTGCTTCACACGATATTCAAATATTAATAAGCTAGCCCTCGGGATCGGTTAATGGTGGATGGATGGGTTTGCGTCCGAGGTATGTATTTTATGGCGGTTGTAACACACACAGGCTGCGCTGTTGTGTGGGCGCTTCGGCAGAAGTAACCAGATACACGAATTAATTCGCTGTACATTAATTTACGTGTTCGGGCGTGAAAGGCGTTCGGGTGTTACAGCATTCGGTACGATTGGTGGTGCGCTCAGAGTGGAAAAACATGTTACAACCCGCAAAGGGAAGAAAAAAAAAACATTTCAGGCTTAAATGTTACGCATAAAAGGCAAGGTAAGCAGCAGGCTTATTTATTCACCCAAGAAAGAAACAAGCTGTAAGGGTTGAAATTGGAGCCTATTTTCGAAGAATATTGAATAGCAAGAGTATTTTTTTCATAACTTTCGCGTGAGCGATAATGGAATAACATCCAATTAGGCAATTTTTTTTTCCTATCAGAAAATAAAAATCAATGTGAATAACCTTGGAAACCAAGATGCTTGGATTGCATGGATAGAGCGTTATGAAGCGCCTAAAGCTATGCAACATGTACAACATTATAACTAAATGTATGGAATGAACATATATTGCATAACTTTAGGCGTCCACGATGCTAAAAAAAATCAATATTTCAAGGATATTTTTATTTCCCTCTCTTGCGATAAAACTTAACATCAAACAACTAGCACCATTTCCATTATAAAACTAAATAGCTCAATTTATATCCTACATCATACTTTCTCTTGTGTATGGGAACAAATCCATACAAGCCAAACAACCCCAGCACCGTTCAATCACTGCACAACCGAAAACTATAAAGAACGCTCAATCAGGCGTGTAAAATCCCTATCCCGCTTTCCCGATTAGGATGCAGCGCGCCCCCTAGATCGGTGGATCCATTTTTCATCCCACCGGCACCCGAAGGAAATGATTTATAACTCACACCAGCGCTTCCGTTTCCGTTTACCATCGACCATTTTCAAACGCATTATGGCGTATATTTTCTTACTTCCCTTACCAAAGTAGCTAGCTATGATGCATGAAAGCTCATCAATTCCCAGTGTCCCAGGCGTTTGGAAGTGCTCCAACGCGGCTGAAGAAAACTGGAACGAAGGCAACCAAACTACGCCGATGCATCCAGCGGGTGTTGATCATGAAATAAATGCGTCAAATTTGTTTGCGAGTACAAAATAATGAGCATCGCACGAGCCTCGGGAAAGTGTGTGCCCATTTTCATTTTCCCTGTGCTGATCGGGATACACAAAAGAAAGAAACAAACATACACACAAAGTAGCACATTCTTTTCAATAAATTTGAAACCTTCCATAATGCTGTAACCTATGATTTTTTGCTCGCGCTTCAGTTTTGCGTCGCTTCGACGGGGAGGGTCGGTGATCGAAGGATAAATTGAATTCAGCCTGTGCAACTGTGGGTGTGGATGAGATGGAGTGGGGTTTAACCAAAAAAAAAGCGAAGGAAACACCATCACACTTCACCCTTATTCAACGGGCATTACGAATAGAAATCATTGAATGAATTGAAAACGATTTTATGTAATCGATGGATGACATAAATCGTCGTTAGAATTCGTCCCATCTCGATGGTCTCTACACCGATGGGGGTTTTTTTTTGTGTGTGAATCAAGAGTACCCTTACACACACAGATGCACACACACACAAATGGGAACGGTTCGTAAAGAAATCGTTCGATGGTTCAATTTATTCCACTCAGAGTAAAAATATACCCACTCTGCGCCACAAACGTGTTACGTCCCCTCTCTAGAGGAAAAAGAAAAGAGCAGATTGCCAATTGAAATGGCACTCAGCGGCCAAGTGCAAAAGCGTCTTTTTTTTTTCAGCGATAGGCCACCTCCGCGGGTGAACCCTGCGCTGCGAAGCGGAAACGGGACGCCAAAATGATTAATTATTAGCCGCCCGTTGGAAGGTATTATCCCGCGTGATATTCCATAAATTGTGTTCCCTTTTACCCACCGACGGGTGGGTTTTTGGTACGAAAACGAAAAACGGACGAGCGAACATAAACGTCCCCTCTCTGGAATGGCTGGAGCACCCGCGGGGGGGAAATGAGTGCCGCGAGGTGATTGAGTTTTTATTCTACGCCAATTTGTAGCGTTCGGTTGGAAGGGGGTGTAAATAAATATGCCACGAGATTGGTGCTGCACTATTTTGTGCGGATCATCGATAACAGTTCGTTGTGAGGGAAGGTAATTTTGAATGTTTTGGTTGGATGAAAGCTTAATGTTAAAGCTCGAAGATTATTATATAATATTCAGCTCAAAAGGTATTACTTTACTCAACTAAATAAGTTTTCAATTCATTTTGAATGCAACTATGTAAGAACGAACACAAAATTATGTTTCTGTAGTGTGCAAAAAAGGGTCTCAACCCCCTTCGACACACAAAAACAAGCAGGTTATATTTATGTAATTCCTAAACACGGTAAAAACTCCCATAAAAACTCGTTGAACATTGGAAAAACAAAATCACTGCTCCACTCGAGAAACTTTGTTCGCTGCACATTTTTATCCTCGCTGCAAGGAAAAACAAGCAAATTTCCCTCCACTGCAACTGCACCCCAAAAGCATTAACGCGCTTTGCTTTATCCCTCCAATAGGAACATTTTCCCTTCGACAGGAGAGTTAAACTTGCTGGGTACAATAAATCGTGTACAAATTCCGATAAGAAAATGGTAGATATTTTGTAGAGAGGGGATAAAAAAAACCCATCCCCAAAGCACTTCTTGAGCCTTTTTCTGGCAAAAAGACACTCAAAAAAAAAAGGCTCAGCTACACAAAATACATGGCGGGAAATATCACAAGAGCTTTTTGCCTTTCCAGGCGGCAACAACGCGAACAAGACAGATTCGATGGATTTTTCCCGGAAAGTTTGCTCTTTGTCGCTGGTGTTTGAATTTATTTCGCCGTTCGTGTTCGCCGGCTTACACAACCGGGTCGGGTGGGATGCGGTAGAAACACAGAAAAAAAGCATAAAGGTACTCGAAAAAAGATTACTCCAATTCTTTAAAAAAGAACATTAATTTATCCTTTCTGGTCCATTTTTCTTTGCCACCTCAGTTTTGCCATATTTTTCCACCTTTTCCCCGAAACGTATGGCTTTCCCTTAACGAGTTAACGTATTAATCCTTCCGCAAAGGCCGTGGAAAAGCCGGTGCCACTTTTTCCCGGGCTGTAAAATTGAACCACTAATGGAAACTGGCAGTCACACGATTCCGTTACGCATGTGGCCATCGGGTACTGGGGTACTGACCGGTTGATCATTGATTGAATTAACAAACAGAACGCAACAACGACAAAAAAAGCCTCCAAACCCAGGCGCCCAGGCCCGATAACTCTACCGAATTTCGTTCGCACCAAAATGTGATATTCAAATAAATAAAGAAATGCACTCCCGGGTGCGTCAGGACGGCCGCAATTTATAGCCCACCGAGTCCACGGACCTCCGAAACCAACCTCCCCTTCAATACATTAAACCAGCCCCCTTCAGACAGATCCATCCGGCGTGCACACCGACGACTGGCGGGTTATCGCGCACACCGAAGCGGAAATGGGGAGCGAAAAAAATATGACCACCGGAAAACCTTACGGAGGCAGGCGATGTTGTTGTTGCTGATGCTCCGGTCGATCGATTCATTTCAATTTCGACCAGTTTCGCAAAATACAGTCCGGTGAGGTGCGAGACAGTCCGCGGGTGTCACACTTTTGAGCATGGAGGGGGAAAGGAGCGGTTGTGAATATTGATTTATGGAAGCACTCACTCGCTCTCGCTTCGCTAGGGCGGAAAGCAGCAGCAGCACCAGGGTTTTCCGGACATCGGTTCGACCGTTAACTCCTCCCGCCTCCCAGCTAGTGGTCGCGCGGAGCATCAACGTGCCCGCTTAAGCGGAAGCTCGCTGACGTAAATTAAATCTTTTCACAGTATATCGAGCCAGTACCGGGGGCCAGTGTGTGAGAGTTGGAAAACGGCCACAGCAAAGTGGAAAGGATAGCACACCGGCACAAATGAAGCACTCCGGGGGGGGTAAGGTCAAATCGGTTTATAGTGTTTCCGAGGCCCTCCGATGTGTTTCACCTCGTAGGGGTGGTCCTGGCGCGGAGATAACGCCCGGCCCACAGAGTCGGGCCACTACCGCCGAGCGGGCAAAATAAAATCTAAATGCAAAGCATAGCAAACGGCGAGCGCTTCCGTGCGCTCTTCCGTCCGGTGTCTAAACATTGCCAATAAAGAAGTTTCAAAATAGGTAATTGCTTGCGAACGAGAGAGCGAACGAAGGGCGCTAAGAAACGCTGCACGCAAGCGGGCCCGGGCGAGTTTTGCGGCGAGTTTCCGGCTCACAAGTGGCACAATTCCAACCGAACCACAGTATGTGTTTGTGTGTCTGAGTGTGTAAATGTGTGTGTATGTGGCACACATTTGCTTCGACCACAAAATGACATTAAACCCAAGAAGGACGATGATATCCGACTCGGTACGGACCCGTTCAAGATGTTCGCACCCTTATATATATGTGCCTCTGTATCTATGTGGGTGTCTAGCAACGGCATGGTCCGAACAGATATATTGGTGGCATCTTTCCACGAGCATGTGCAGCATCAGAAGTGTGAATATTTATGGAATTCGTACTTTGCTGAACTTTCCACTTCCACTGCCTTGTGGCCGAACGGCCAACGGTTTTACCCGAGAGCTGTCCACCTGATAAAAACGGGCGACAAAACTTTCTCCATTGTGACAGGCACACAAACGCACACACACAAACACATTAGGTTCATCTTTGGCTTTCGCCGTTGGTGAGTGGGAAAATTTATCTACCACAAATAATCGAATATTTAAGAAGCCGGTCGAGAGGGTGTACATTTGGTGTGTGAACTCTCCGGCATCGGGCGGGTTGGTTTCAAACAGGTGAGAGTTGTCTTAAAGCGCAGCGCTACTCATAATAAGGCTATTTTCCCATGCAGATTGCATAACTTTTGGCGCTTGAAAGCACACTGATTGCATATCTCGTTGAATCACGAGCTCACCCCAAAAGTATGCAATGGTTTTAACTCGGCACGCCAAAAATTATGCAAATATCAGTGGCAAAACTGTTATACAAATTTAATTGGAAACAGACACAGCATTTTGACATCACAAACCATTAAAAACGACGCCATTTTTCCACCCTGCTTACACCACCACCAGGTGCACTCATTTTCGACCACAAAATCGAGTCATCGGGTAAATTGAAACTACATTATGGACAAGCATTTCATCACTCGCTCACGCCCGGAATGTCGTCGCACAGTCGCGCTTGGTTCGGCAATCAATTTGCGGTCCCCGGGTCATTTACGTACCTAGGGCCCGGCGCGGCCCAGGGACACTGATTTTCATCATAATTATCAAACTAACTAAACGTAATGTGCCCCGCCCCGCTCGCAGGCCACTCATAGCAGGTCAGCCACCTGATGATGGAGCCTGCCGGAAGGCACTGCAGCCTCGTACTACCAATTTATTACCCCGAGAACGTCCGAGTTTGCGCTTGCGTTTGCAAAATTAAATAGGGTTCTTTGAAATTATAAATTAGATTCACCGGGCTGCGATCGATCCAGGGGTCTAATGCAGTGAAGCGTGTAGTGGGAAAGAGGCAGAAATGCCCTATCATCCTTCATCCTCTGCCCACGATAATGGAACGATCAAATTGAACTCGAAATTACTCACCGTGCCCTAGAGCTGTGCTGGTTGGATTTGCTCGTTCGCCCAATATGAGCTGCCTGCTCTAATTCCACGAACAATCGCAGATTTGGAGGGTTTTGGTTCTGTTGCACCGATTACTTATGCACCTTAATTTTGCAATGCCATAGTATAGTATTTGTGTGTGTGCCGGTGGTGGTTTCGACAGTTTGCATCGATGATTTGAAAATTGCAATAATACAAACAGCGACGGTAAGCGATTGCTTTATCTCCTACATTAGGCCCTTTCGCTCCGATAGCATTCGAAGTGCTGTGTTTTATGGTAAGCTTACTAATCCGGGCATAATGGCACTACTATGAGCAAAGATAAGCAAATAGATGATGCCAACCCGCCATTAAATGGACATCGTAAATAAGTGCAATTTAGCGAACCACCTTCAACTCACATAAAGAAGACGATTCGATTTAGGCCGTTTGGTCCCTCCCGTTCGCGCAGCAGCAGCAAGATGAAACTACTTTCCCGCTGCCCTTTCCCAGGCTCAAGCAGATCATCTGGCGATGCTTTGTCTTTAACACCCTCGCACTAACCGAAGATATATGCTACGGTCGAGGATTTATGCCCAAACTCCTCGGTGTGCTCTTATCGCATCGCATCGTCCCTCCGCGCCCGGGCCTGAAAGAAAAGACTGGTGCGTGGAAATCACGGGGACACCCTCCCATTAGTTCCGGCACCGTTGGTGTCGTTTATCAAACTTAATTACAAACACACCCACGCACACACATAATAGTCTTAAGCACACGGCACAAACACACAACACACTCCCACCGCCACACAAACACAAACAACGGCATTAGACGCAATTAACGCATCCAAATTCGTTTCAGCTAAAACTTTGCCGTTTGCCGGGCTCAAGAGAGAGATAGAGAGAGACAGCGAAACCGCGACTTACGCGGAAACCCCCCATCGGTAAGGAAAATTGCAGACCACACTTGCAAAATGGCGCCAGTGTTTATTCGGCAACGGGCAGCTGCAACATAAATAAGGTGAAAGGGAAAGAAAGCATGAAGCCCACAGCAAACAAAACGAGCGAAAAAGCGGGAAGGAAAATACGAACAAAGTTCTCCTACTCTCTTAAAAAAAAAAGAAGAATTTCATCCATGAAAAGCATTATGCTCTTACCGTCCTCGAACAAAAACAAAAAAATGGGGGGAAGAACACAAGAAATCCTTCCACACGAACAAAATAACGTCGTCAGCAGCCGAAAAGGGGAGAAGGGAAACCACGGGGGAAGGGGGGCGCCGCCAGTGGGCGCGTAATTGAAGAAATTATGAGCCCAAAATTGATCCTTGAGTTAAGCGCTCGTAAAACCACGTGGGCGCACGCAAGAGGCGCCGCGCAAACGTAGCGACGCCAAAACCCGAATCCAGACCGAGGCCGCACACTTCCACTTAGCACAGAGTGCAATCACAAAGTTGCCAATGTGGCCGGTTTTTGTGCTTGGTTTTCCATCCCATCCTTCCCCTCCCTCGACGCGACTCGACGGTGTGTCCTGCCAATAAGCAAGTAAGCAGCGCAAGCAAGCGAGCAAAGGAGCGGAAAGAAAAACGGCAAACTCCCCTGCGGTCTTCCAGCACGGAAAAAATCATGCCTCGAATAAAACTGGAAGGAAAATGCAACGGAAAAAGCCCACACCACCAACCCATATTGGGGGTAGTGTTGGGAATTTCGTTAAAAAAAGGAACGGAACGGAACTAGTTCATTTTTCAAAAAGAACGGAACTTGAACCTGGGGTGCAAATGAACCGACCCAGGGCTTAGAAGCAAAACTGTGATCCGGGGGGGGGGGGGGTGTTACTTGAGACAGGATATGAAAAGGCGTTTCTTAAATCATCATGCTGAAATCACCAAATCCAGATGGGTTCAACCTGATGTCCAGTAAGCTGTACCAGCTGTGCCAATATAAAGCATGCATTTATTATCTAGCATTTTTTAAACTTTTTAGATGTGACGACCATTTTCGGTCAAAGCCTTCCTGTACCACTAATAGGCTTGACTATCAGTAACTTAAATGCCCATAGCAGGATAATCATCCCAGCGTATGGGGACACGATCCATTCGAGGCTTTTACCCATGCCGATGTTATTGAGTGGTAGGAGTTGACGATTGTATCACGAGATTGACTAATTATTTGAATTTCACTTACTACTTAGAACAAATAGTTTTTTTTTTCACATAAATCGTTTACAACATCACGGCACTCAAACGGTTGTCGAATGAAACAGAATGCTTTGAATCGAATGACTAAATATTGGAATCATGCCGAGTGCCAAGATCAAGCAGATATCGTGGCATAAAAAATAAATACATTTTATTTTTCGTTGTTCATAATCGCATATTATAATACATCTCTTCCAACCCGTTCTGCCATATGAGTACAGATTTAAATTTTATAATAATTATTTGTCTGGTTAGGATAAGCTAAATTATAACAAAAAGTATAATAGATGTTACAAATTGCACCATAACACCAAATAACATTTTTGGTCTCGTTTATCACGATGTTTATAAACGATACGCGACGAAGTGTGATGAATATTCCTGTGAGCATGGGAGAGTGCACAGGCAACACATACTGTGTGCGAGAAAGAGTGAACAGTTATCTTGCATGCAGCAAGCAACAGCCGGACAAAGCCGGTTTTTTTAAAGAACGGAACGCACGAACGATAGCACCTTGATGACATTATTGAAGCGGCAACGACCGGAACGGAATGAACGGAAAGAACGAATTGAACGAAACGGAATGAACGGAAAGAACGGAAAGAACGAAATGAACGAAACGGAACGGAATGAACGGAATGAACGGAACGGAACGGAATGAACGGTAAGAACGGAAAGAACGGAATGAACGGAACGGAACGATTTTGTATAAAGGATCGGAACGGAACGGCCTACATAAAGAACGGAACTTTTTTACTAGGTTCGGACCGGAACGGCCAACACTAATTGGGGGAGAGGAAACCCGTTCGGCAACGAGTGGCATGTAATGTAGCAAAAGAGAAAAAAAAACCGCCCGCTGAAACTTGCGGTACACTCTGGGGGAAGCCTTTCTTCGACCGTTCATCTCGCATTTGGTTGTGGGAGGGGGCGTGTTACAACCTTCTGCTAAAAGAAAACGGAAGCTAAAGCACACACTTGCCGCACACGGGGTTTTCGTGTATGGTTTCTCGAGCTTCGAGTTGTAAAAGTTCGCTCGTTCGAACTGCAGGCTCTCGTGAACGTGTCTGTCGTCCACGAGACTGAAAAGGCAAAAAAAAACAAAGCCTGACTATGATACATGCCCCAGACACACACACACCCACTGACTCATGTATGGGAGGTGTAATAAAAAGTGGAAAACCCTCAGCGCACTAAGACATCCCCCCCGACTACTACTAGACTGTGAAAGCTGAAAAGTGTTTCTACTTTTCTGGTGCTTATATCGCGCCTCTCTTTGCTCATCGGTGATCGAAAAGGACGTGAGAAAGCGGTAGTGAGGCAAAGGTGTTTCTCTCACCGGTATATTCCATCGTGATTTGAAATTTTACTAGCGAGGCGACGGGGGACAAAGAATAAGTATTTTTGGCCGTTTTTTGCCACTATTCCGCTCGTCCAGCAGCAGCAGCAGCAGCAGATGAGAAGTTTCCGTGTTGGCGGGTTTTTAACGTTCACTCAGGCTTCAAAAGGCTTCACCTCGTTGTCGCCATTTCCATGTTTTGCTTGCCGTTTCTGTCTTCTCAGACACGAGAAAAGGGCCGCAAGCAACAACAACAGCGAAAAAAGGTTTGTTCTCGGTGAACTTTTTCTGATTTTTGCACATTTTCTGTTTTCTTCCACACGACTTTTTTTTTCTCTTTTTGGTAACCTTAACCCCAAGCGCACTGTGCTTTTGACTGTCGACGTTGTGGCGGAATGGCTCGAGCGCTAAGGTTACGCTCGGTTGCGCGGGGTACTGTCCAAAGAGAACAGTCCCGAAGAAAGGACGTACAACAACAAAGGATCCGTGCACGGCTAAAGCGCGAACAAACCTTTCCCCTGCCCTGCCGTCACGGGCGTAAGAAAGCGTTCAAAAACGAGCCCCGACCGGACGGGCTTGGGGATCTTTCGATCATTTAAGCACAGAGCATCCGGCGGTTGCATAAAACCCACCCCCAGAGCGGTTGGTTGGCCGGGGTAAGTAGGTGTCCTGGTAGTCAAACTTCTGCCACTTCCGGGCGCCACACGAGTGTAGAACTAAAGAAAATCAGGGAACTCCTTCTCGTTCCCTTATCTCGCTCTCTCTCTCTCTCTCTCTCTCTCTCTCTCTCTCTCTCTCTCTCTCTCTCTCTCTCTCTCTCTCTTTCTCTCTTCCACGCCATCTCCCACTACGTTTTGGTGATGAAATCAGAACAGCTTTTGCAAAGAATCATCATTTTCCAGAACAATCAGAGCTGCCGGAGGGGGAGCGGCGGCCACCAAAAATCCCATCCCGATAAGCTGACAAGCAAACGGGAACGCCAGAGAGGCCGGAGCGGCTGTGATGATGTTATGGTAACTAGGCCAACCAGAAAGGAAAATTTTCGAAAGCACCCACTAGCTTCAAAGCAATTTCACTCCACAATCCGCACACACTACTTTGTGTTCCGGGCGGGTTCGCTCTTTGTTGCCTTTGAGAGACAGGAGCTGCGAGACCCGTTCACGTATGGGGGTGTGTGTGTTTGTGTGTGTGTGTGTGTGTGTCGAATATTCCGGCCTTTATTCTGCTCCCCCCTTCTCCTACAGCTAAAAGTACTCATCCGGCCTTCATCAGCATCATATGCTCGCATCAAGGATATGCATATACACACACCCGAGCTCCGAACATCCAAGCGTTTGCCGGGGCTAGTCATCCGCTTTTGAAAGAAATTTCATTTCCCCCGCCTTTCTCCTTACGACCTCCCCCCCCTTCCTGCTGCGACACGAAAGAATTAAAATAGGATGACAAAAATACAAGATGCCATTTCAAACGGGCAAACGGAAAGGACGACACGACATCGTGGATGGAGCTGCGGGGGAAAGGGAAAATAAAAACGCAAAAGCTAGTGTGCACACGCTGGGGGACCAGAAATACCAAAATAAATCATTTACAGAGAGAACTATAATGAAGTTGCTGATGTGTACTGGAGAGCCCACACATTTGCTAGAGCTAGAGTGCGCAGTAGTTTGAGAAAGGATTTGGACGGAGAGGTAGTTTCATTCAAAGAAGTACTTCAGTCACATACTGCTGTTTTGAATGCGAGCTGAATTATTATAACCCTCTTTGGCGTTTGTAAGAGATGAAGAGAAATTAATTTCAAAATGGAATAGCTGTAATGGAGGATATTTCTAAATTTAACCTAGTGGAATGAGGAAGATGGTTTTATGCAGTAAGTAATAAGTGATTATTGCAGTTTTTGGTTTAATGTGGGATATTAAAGTTTTCCTCAAACATGTATTAGATAAAGCAAGAAGCTTTGTTTCGACCGAGTAGCTCTGTAGCTCGAGAGATTTCAATAGAGTGACTCTGAAGATCCACAACTTCAAGATATTTTCAAGAAGAACATTGGAGGAATAGTTCAATGGAAACACAAAACAACATTAACTAAAGCCAGGATTTTACTAAGCTGGTACATCTCCAAATCTCTCAGATTTCCTTTAGCAATAGCAGTAATTAATAGATAAGATCCGAAAACTTTGCTCATGGTAGGATCTTGTTACAGGTCTCATAGGCCGAAGTCTACGTAGTTTCCACTATCTTAACTGTCCTTAACTAATTGCTTGTTACGCAAAATCTAGGATGTTACAGTTCCGTACATTAATAAACGAAAGTTTTCGGGATTTACGTCCAAATAGATAATCTTACACATCAGTACAGGGATACCACGATTACTTTGTAATGCTATCAGATTATTTATCATGAAACATATCCATCAAACTTTATGAAAACCTAACACATAATGGCAAACTACGATGCAACTCTTGAAGCCGATGACTATTTCTATAAACCTTCATGAATGATATTGGTAAAATTGTTCGTAGGAATAACAAATTAACATTAAGTAAGGCCAGGATTTAACTGAGCTGAAGCATCTCCAGATTTTGCAGTGGTCCTTCTGGCATAGAAGTAATTAGGAGATAACATCAGGATATTCGGCTCATGTAGGCTCTTAATTGTCCCTAACTGATTGCTTCTAGGAAAAGAAGTGGAAGTTCCACACATCGATATACGAGAATTTTCGGGTGAAATGGTACCAGACATCTTCGCCACACTGAAAACTACTGTACAATTCACCAAAGCGTAAATGTGGTTCAAACGTTTGCAAACTCAAGCACATAAAGGCAAATTAATGTACATCCTTCCCCACTGATAAGCCCCAATCGATAGATATGATATGTCCCGAAACTACAAATATGTACACTAGAGCACTCTGCAGTAAGTAATTAGTAATTGGGTAAATACGTTACAATTCCAACCACACAGAACAAAGTCAGCGGCCGTCTGCAGCAGGTTTGCATGGTGTACGGAAACTCATAAAATGCACTTTTTGCTACGTCGCCTGTGCCGCTACCTGCAATTGCAATTGATTCCAACGCCCAATATCAATATCTCGTTCGAACGTTTCCTTCCCCAACCGGGGCGGAGTGGACGCATTTCATTTCGCAAAGCAAACTTGCAATGCACTCTCGCTTTGATCGTGCCGTCACTTCCTGCCCCTCCGCTACTTCAAACACATGTTTATGCATTTGTAAACATAATCCCAGGGAGTGATGCACACACACACACACACAGTACACAATAATAACAGCTTCCAAGTGCCCGTACCACCACCACGCCATGTTACCTGATGCGATTACTCCGCACCAGAAATACGTTCCGGAGGACGCATCCGTTTCCGCATCCTCGGGGGGGGGGGGGGGGGGGGGGGGCGGGAAATCGGATGCAAATATTGCACGGAAATACCGAATGCCAATGCACAGCCAACCGCTGCAGCGCACACCAAATTGCCAACAGCCTGTAGCACTTTGTGCCGGAGTTTGTGCGCGCGCCATCAGGTGAAATACTTTCGGAAAACATCCACCTCCATCTCCATCCATTGCGAGCTTCCCTGGGCTTCCGGCAGCGCGTGAATCTAGATCGAGAACGCACACAAAAAAAGGGGACCGAAGGATGTTTTACATTTCCCTTGCAGCTTCGTACCTTCGTGCCCGCTGCACGGGGTCCTCTGGCAAAAACTGGCAGGGCAATTTTAAAACACCAATTGCACACGACCTGCGGGGTGGGGTGAAATTGCGTGCACACATAAAACATGTAATGGAGCAACTTGTGAAACGGAGCAACTCCCCATCATACCGCAAGAGGGAGTGAAATTTTCCAACTCACAAGAACAATGTCACCGGTGGGAGCGGTTTGCCGCTTTGGGGCTCACTTTTATCTGCCCGATTTGACATCTCTTTTTTGGAGGGGGAGGGGAGTTTGGAGACTCGGTAATTGTGGCTCCATCCTCTTTTCCATTGCTTGCCGAAACAGCACTTGCAGAAAGGAATGCTGCCGCAACTCTTTGAAAGGGAACGTCGTGGTTTTATATTCATCGCACAAAACTACCATCTTTTTTTCTTTTTGTTTCGTGCTCCGAAGTTGTAAAATCAGTTGAAGAAGGTGTACAAATTAAACTGTCTATCTCTGTGGAAGGGATCCCCAGGCCCGACGTCAACTGACTTAACGATTTGCCATATAGATGCCAGCTTAGTGGCGCCCGTTCGTCCCCCGGCAAGCTTAGTGGTGATCGTGCGATGGTGACGTGTTTATGGTGTAAGGACGAGTGCTCAAGTAGTGTGTTTAATTGCAACACACATGGACTGCACGGAGCCCGGGCGCACTGGCAGAGATGGACCAGCAAGACCAGAAATTAATTGAAGGATGAAGAACCGCAGCACACCGCCACTAAAGGACGGCATGATCTGGCTCTAGTGGTGTGCTCTTCCGCACACAACGAGAACGCCGATGCTCCAGCTTTGCAAGCAGACGGGTGGTGCTGTTTTTATACGCACACACCGAGACAACAGACAACAGCCACCAGCAAAGAGCGCTTGCCGTGTGACAGGCTACATAATTTTAATTAAATGACTCAATCCACAAACACGCACCCACACACACACACACACACGCTGGGTCCGGAGGCTAAGGATGTCCCTTCCCCGTGGTTTCCTCGGGAGCTGCCAGTCACCGCATCACAATTCCGGTATCTCATTTAACGTGATGTGATTTGGCAAAAGGACACATACGTAACGCAACCAATACACTGTTGGACACATCTTCCCGGTGGCACCTGGCACACCGATCCCATTTGCTGGAGTACGCACCGTGCGACATCGTTAAAGCTTGTTAGTCAGTAACCATCGAACGGATCCTCCGCTGGACATTCGGTGCGCTCCCCCGCCAGCCGTGTACCCCTTCGTTTACGGCTTCGAAATGGAATAACACGATTACATGGGCCTCTCTGCCTACTCTACGCCCAGCATTTCTCCACCCAGGGTAGCATGGGTCCGTGCTCGTGGGTGTGCCCGGAGAGCTTATCAGAGCAAACCCCGCACCCCCGACATCTCACAGCGCCCAATAGCTCCCTCCCCCACGGGGAAGTGATTCATGTCATGTTCCGGTGTGCATTCGGTTTTTGTGCATGTGTAATCATTTTCTCGCCCGTTGACGGTCGACCGCAGCAAAATCCAATAAACGATCACACACACACGCGCACACAAAGTTCCTGCTCCAAGTTCGAACACTAATCGATAGTGTAGCCTGTGCCCCGGCACGAGCGATAAAGAGAGAGTGAGAGAGAGAGAGAGAGAGAGAGAGCAGTGGCTTAACACGCAACCCTGGGCAGCGTTCCACAGTGTCAAACAAATGTGATAATTGATGTTGAAATTTCCATTTCACAGGGTTTTTCGGGATATTCGGAGCCTTCTCTCTCTTTCTTTTTTGTCACTGCTGCTGTTTGCTCTCCCACTCACGCTCATTTTCCGTTCGTTAGTTAAGTCACATCTCGCCGCTAATGGAGAAAGGCATCGGGATTGGGAGTTTTTTTTCCCCCGACGTCGTCGCTTTCCTTTCGATTGGAAGTGCCCCAATCGAGAAAAACAGAGACAGCGAGAGAGAAAGAGATGTCGATGATGATGATGATCGGGCCATTGCGGAAAGCTCGCCTGCCTCTCCCTCGATAAGCTCGAAAATCGAACGAGCGCCAGGATGTGGGCGCGCGTAGTTAGCGCATTCGGGCGGCAGCAGCTCTCGAATGCGTCAGCATATTTATTTTTTTATCGCTTTTGCTCCGGTCCTGTGTGTACCCGGTCGGACCCAATGAAATGGCAAAATCTCTCGCTGCTGCCAGTAAACGGGTTGTGCATACGGAGGGTTGTTAGGCGGAGCGCATTATGCCTTTGCCTGCCACTGCCTCGGCCTTCCTTTATGTGCGCCGTAGCTCAGGCAGCATCCGAGCGAGTTAGAAAAGAGCAGGCAGGCGACAGCATACTGGACAGCTTGAATTTTCGGACAGCTCTTCTTGCTTACCAACACTACTCCCATCTCCCCACCCCCCTCCCCCCGGCCTCCCACCGTGGAACAAGAAAAAGGGGTTATCAGAAAGCTGGCTGGCCACATTTTGTTGGCGCATGAGAAAATTGACATTTGCAACCAGCAGGCGGGGGGCGCGCAACGAGGAAAACGGACGCTTGGTGGCGCTAAGCGACGAAGAAAGGTTTACTTTTCCGCAGATTTCCCGCACAAAAGACACTCTCTGCGCCACAATGTACGCTCTGGCCGCTCAGATAACAATCGTACCGCCTTCGCTGCCTTGAACGAGGCCCGAACACCGGGGAACGGTTTTCGTTTCAAGGAAAATCCGGTTGCTTTTGCAACCCGTCCCACGGCGTACGGCGAATTGCGTAATCGCCGGAAGGAAAAACACACGCTCACGCTCCCACTCGGGTGGTGCCCGTTCCGGCAAATTCCTCTTCCGGCGCATTACACTTCGCCGAAGACGGTGCTGGTGGGCAACGATTTTTATTTGCATGAGCCTGCCCGACGGGACCAGCCAGCAACCCGCGGCGCAGGGGTGGTTACAACAGTGGCCACAGCTATCTGATCATGGGGTGAGCTCGGACGAGCAGCAAAGGCACGGTAGCATCCCCATGGACCACGGGCAAAAGTGTGTGTTTTTATTTGTACAATTTTATTTATTTTCTTATCCTCACTTTCTTTGTTGCAGTGTTTATCGCAGCCCACATCAGCAGCACGCCGTTTTGGTAGAGAAGATATTAAAACAATATTTTCTTTCGCTCTTTTCCAACCTTCCATTTTTGAATGAGTAAAGAAAGAGATAGAGAAAAGGAAAATGTATTTTTAAATAAAACAATTTGACGGCGCCATCTGAATAAGCTAATTTAAATTGTTTCCCGTCACACCGAAAAACCGCCAAATAAATACGCGACGACCATCAGCAGCCAAAAAAAAAAAAAACCCCGGTACAATCAATTATGTTTTCCTGTCACACCCGTTCCCCCAGGACTTTCCCCTGGCAACCAATTGTTTATCCATAGTTTATATTGGAACAGATTTTCGATTATGAAATGCAAACAAACCCCTCGGTCCTCGGGCCGGGTTCGCTCGCTCTTGCAGTCCCACCTAGTTTTTCCCCCCTCCAGCCGGCCGAGAGATTAATTCGCCAAAGCACTGAGGTTTCCATCAGAATCAATTGGCATGGGAAAATGACAACGAAGCCACCCGCAGCGCACTCCCGCCACCGTCGCCTCCCACAGCAAACAAACGTTTGGGCACACCGGGGCCCGTTTTGGCATTTGGAGACAAACATAGCAATAGCTAACGTAGGACGGCAACGATCGTGCCAAAAATAAAACGTAACAACACACACACACAGGCACAAACGGAACAAATTGATATTACAATCGAACGGTACCGGCGTTGCTCGCTCACTCACTGCCCCCCGCCTCGGCCGGCATACCCGCGCAACCGTGCTGAATTATTTATGATATCTGATAGGAAGATAATGGTATCTTTATCGCGGTATCTTCGCCGAGCTTTTGCCCGCCGACAATAGCAAATGCCGGCCGTAGTGTCGGTATCGCATAACACGCCCGTGCCCTCGCCCGGATCGCTAACGAGCCCGCTGAGTGCTGGAAAGTGCTGCAGAAATGACGAAGAGAACAAAGAGAATCGCTTCTACTGCCCCACGATGACGACAGCGAGATGACGATTGTGTCTCGTTTCTTTTGCACATCGAAATCCAATACTCGTACTTCATAGCAAAGAGTGCAAAAGTGCGATGGGTAGACGGGGCGAAAGGGGGAAGAGATTGAAAAAACGAACCAAAAAAAAAGGGGGTACAGTTAACGCGTAAAGATCAGCTGCCACAAAGTCGTTAGTGTTCGCCCGAAAGGCAAACAAGTGCGAGAGAAGCGCAGTTTGGAATTTTGTGCCCCAACAACGATGACAAAGAAAAGTAAGACATTCCACTGCACAAACCAATTTCCTTTTTTTTTTTTTGAAGGACCTGGAACACACACACTTACACGCGCGGGGTGATTTCCAATTGAGATGCATGCACTCCTCTTGGGGTTTTCGAAACGACCAAGAATGCATCGGTTTTGTTACGTGGTTTCTCGTGCACCATGTGCTGCATGAGAAATGAGCAACCATCACGGAGACGGCTTTAGCACGTGTGTGTATGCATCTCGAAGAGGGTGAAAATACGCTGTACGCGTATAAAGGGCAAAAGCCTTGAAACGAGCAATGGAAACAGTTCATTTTAACGTCTAGATTAAATCAACTGACACAGTTCCACAGCGGTTGGGCATCAGTTTGTCGTAAGCATGATACAGCAATTATGACGTATCGGTTTCCACTTTACCAACTGTGACAGTGCTAGGATAGAAGTAAAAAGAGCCATGTAATCATAAGTGAAAAGTGTTGAGAAGAATCGAATGCCGATTTCAGATACAGTTATTATATTCAATGGCTTAAGGCATATTGAAAATGCTGTTACGATTATAAACGCCTGTTTTTATGCAATCATTAGACAAAAGATGTTAACATCGCAAACGCCGAAATGTATGCAATTTTTAAACTTCATTTCAACTCATACTTGTTAACAGAATCAAAGCTATTTTAGTGAGTCAATTATTAAGTTTAATAGAAATGTTTGACTGAATAGCAATCACGCTCACTTAAAAGAGCATATTAAATGCGCCTAAATGTATGCAACTTCGTGACAGAATGCACTTTTTACTGTGCAAACTGCACAACAGCCAGTTCATTTGGTACAATTCACAACAACAATAAAGCGCAACAAACCCCTCGGGCGAAATGTCATTTTCCCACGCAGCTAAAGGATTTAACCGAATCGTTTGCCAACATTAATTACATTAAGGCTTTTATCTTGACAGCGAATGTTGGACTGTTTATAATTCTTCGGCAAATAGGATTAGCCCCTCCCTTCCCCAGAGCACTCGTCTCGTTAGCCCCGATGCTAATGACTAATATAATCCGCAACCGAATCAAGCATTCAAACGAGAATCGCTCCAAGGTAGTACGGTGGTGAGCACACCGGGCCCTTTCTTTTGCAGCGAAATGCACTCGCTAACTGCATCACTGCACACAGCCAAATGTGCAAATTTGTGCGCGCACACCGTCACCGCCGCCTTCCCCTCACACACACACACACACACACGAGCGCCCGCGTCACCAGCTGGCTGGCTCATTTTGCCATCAGCTGCATACGCTTTTATCTGCAATTCAAATACAATTTTCTGCTTGCAAACTTTTCCCACGGTAAAGCTTTTAGCTTTCGCCCGGAGCTCGAGGGCGTGAAGATTGTCGGCAACCGGAAGAAGCCGGGCCAAACTTAGCTATCTTCAACTCGAGCTCGAGGAGTTCGGTCCACCTCTTGTGCGCCTGCCATTCTCCACTGCTCCGCCGGATGACGTCATTGTGAGACCTTTAAACCCCAAATAGCGTCTCCGCAATGCATCATCAGTTTCGGAAAGACAGTTCAGTGCAGGAACGGACAGGTGGTGTGGGAAAGTTTGGTGGGAAAAAAGACAGCTCTGACTTCTGTCTGTTTTTGTTGTGCCAGAGTCACCTACTTTTTTTGCCCACTCCCGAGACCCTCAACTAGTCGTTTTTGAGGGGTTGTCCTGCTTTTTTTTATATATAGCTACTACTACCAAACTACTCCAAACCCGCTCTCTTTTCGGGCAATATATATTTGTCACACGGACGCATCCCGGGGCCGACCTTTCTCGAGTGGGCTGTGTGTTCCTTAATTTGTTTCCTAACTTTATTGCCGGCCACCGCAATCATTCGACTCGTCTTTCATGATAATTTATGTCCGTAGATAAATAACAGCCACGGTAAGGGTAAAAAAAAACCGGAAGGCCCCCTGGTAAAGGCAACAACCGAAAGAATGGGGCAGGGAAATAACCAGCACCGGATGGCCAAACCGGACCCAAGCTCCCCAAAACAAAAAACCTCACAAAAAGAAGGCCATCCCGACGACCGGAAACTCCTGAAGCGAAAACTTTTACACCCACCGCTCGGCCCGGCAGCCCGGCAGAGGACACAGCTCTTTGGGAGGGGAGCGAACTTCTTCGACAAGTTCGTTATGGTTTCGGTTTGGTTGTTTTGAGATATTTTTTTTTTTGTGTGCTGTGTATGTCTTGCTTTGTGTCCGCTGGTCGGTCCCCTGCTTCTTTATTCCATAATCACGGTCTTCACATATTTTCTTCCACTTTATAATGCCCGGTTTGCTCGTTTGCTTTGCAGAAGGTTCGTCCAAGCACGGGCCCAGAACTCATCTGCGCAAGGACAACCGTTGCCCGTGTGCCAGTTGCTGGACTGATCGATTAGCATGCGTTATGCCTCATCAAAAGCGTAATGAACTGGACACGGCTGTTCTTTATTACCTGATGTTCTCTTTTTGTCTGCTTCCTTCTGTGTTTGCTCCTTTGCCGGAGTGCCGTCCTACGCGGACAGCAAATTTATCTTTTCGTTCGGCTAAATAGTTCCTTCGTGCCCTGTGGGTTGCTGGGTCGGTCGGAGTAATAAAGGGCGGCCGGAAATAATCAACGACGCTAGAGAAAGGAACGTCCAGCAGCAAAAGAATGGGGACAGATTGCACCAAAAAAAAAAAACTGTACTTTTTATTGCGGGAAATGTTTAATGACTTCGAAGATCTTAATTGAAAAAATGAATAAAAGAGAATTTTCACAAATATTCCATCCAAAACCCTCCACAGTTCAAGAAAATTCATAAATTTCACCGATCGAAAACAAACCAGCCAGCAAAATGGAAATAAAATTGAAAAAGTAATCAGATATCATCCATCGCCAGACGCGTCTCGCGCTTAAACATTCCACGTCGCTGCCCTCGGATACAATATGATATCCATGGGCCCCAGCGGCACAAGAATCACCTCCAAAACGGTGCCAAAAAGCGATTTTGCATTCTATTTCATCAAACCGATCGAACCTCATCAGACGTATCGTATATTGATTTGCTTGACACGTCGAGTCACGCGCGTGTGTGTGTGTCGGTTTGATAGGCTAGCCAAACCATGTGACACATTTTCAAAAATACCAAAATACCAGCAATAGCTACCAGCGCAGCGCAGAAGAGTTGCGGACGAGAACGAAGCCAACACCACGAGCACGAGAACCCATCATAACCAAACCAATAAGAGAGAGCATTTTTGATGGAAGCTCCGTTCCGTTCCAGCGAATATCAATATTTACACGTTAGCGCAACACAGGGCCAACAACAGCACACACACCTATGCCACACCGGCACACAAACAACACAACCAACAAGATGGCTTTCGCGCAGGGAATTGCGTTTTGACACGATTTGCTTCGCTCCAAACAGCAAAAAAATGAAGAAACACCATGTCGCCGTTTTCAACAGACCTCTTTTGGGCTTGGGGAGTTCAAATTTGCACGAACCATTTCACCAACATCTCAGCCTTGCCGCGTTGGGTTGAAGACTCCATTCGGGGAGGTTCTAAAATCAGGAAAAAGAACCACACGACCTTTGGCGGTGGTTGCGGTTGCGAAAAAGCGGATGCGGTCCTGGAAATCTTGTAGGTCACGCAAACAGTCGATTTCTTTTATCTGGCCCTGTAGTTTGGGTGCTGGGTGGAAGTCAACCAGCTCCCTCGCCGGCCCACTGCAACAACGTTCGTGAGCACACACACCAAAGTAGGACAAAACTTTTGACACGCCAAGCAGAACCGCCACCGCCAGCAGTGGCTGGGGTTTTGCTGATTCTGATGCCTGCCATCACAAACACACACACACACACACACACACACACACACACACACACACACACACACACAGATATAAAGATACTATCCCATTCGGTAGAGTGTTTGGTGCCGCAATCAATTAAAAGCGGCCTTAAGCCTCCAAACTGGTACGAAGGCATGCACTCAGGCTCGAAAAGCACTGAAGAATGTGGAGCTTTATGCTCAACACAACCTAAAACTAAATCATTTTTCTTTTGCTCGCTCCCATTCCAAAGTCTGCCAACGAGCTTATCATCTGCCACGTCACTTCGGAAGACTTGGAAATTGAAAGGCTAACAGGAAAGAGCAACGCGGTTAGCATTAGACGCGACTATCCGGCACAAGTTCCGGACCTCCAAAAACCTCCCATGCATTATCTCATCGAAACCAAACGGAGCGGCGACCAAGCCCTACCGGGAAGCTAGGACTTGTATGGTTTGATCCTTGCCAATAAAGTCAAACCAACCCGAAAGCCCCGAAATCCAATTCAGCTGCAGTCGGTCTGTGGGCTGCTGCTCTAAGCCACCACCCATTTGACTGCTGGTTGTGTTCGCCGAGTAGCGCCGTGGGGGGGCGTGGGCTTTGCGCCGACCGACGGACACCTTCGCTCTGGTGCTGCCAAATTCCGCGACCAGCCGCCCGTGAAAGCTCGAAAACACGTGTCCTTAAGCGCTCGGGAAGTCTAAGCCCCAGTGTGGCCGAGTGTGTGCGGGCACATCGAAACCACCAATCAAAGCGCTGTATCTATCCCGCTGCTCGCGTGGCGTTCCGAAAGCAAACTCCGTCGTAACCGGGGGCCTAAATGAACGGTCCTCGCAACAAATGGCCTCGAGAGCGCGTGAAGCCGGGCCGCCTGGTGCGCTGTAATAGATAAGCCGCTTCATTAGGTGACTTGGTTTTAATTGATTTTTTTCTGCTCCATGTCCTGGGGAACGGCATCCAGAGAGAGAGAGAGAGAGAGAGACAGGGAGAGAGGCAGGAGGAGTGGGATATAAAAGGACACAACTTCCAGCCACATCAACTTTATTGTTTCCATTCGGTCAACATCAACAGCGAGCGGCCTGGGGGGAAGGACTGCAAGCTTCCGACGGACAACGGCTCTGACCCAATCGACCGTACGGTTCCTCTATACATTTCTGTGTGCATGTGTGTGTGTTCACTTTGTCCTTGTGCGAATTATCCTCATGCTTTCTATGTTGCTTCTATTTTGCTTTTGCTTTTGAGCGGGCAAAAAAGTACACAGCAAAACTAAATCGCACCCAGAGTGAGCTGGTTATGATGCCTAAATGAGGGAAAAAGTCATCTCTTCCCATGAACGCCCCCGGGGAGTTGACCATGTACGCCTCCGATGGACGCTGACGATACATGCCGGACGAGGACAAACACACACACAGAGCTGGATCTTTTTTTTTTTTTTTTTGCTCGGGCTAAAAAAAAGCTAAACCACCATCCAACACATCCCCATTCCGTTCGGGTTCGTGGGCCACTCCTAGCCGCTTGTGCTAAACTGAACAAATGTGCTCCAGTTTAGCAGTGATGCGCTCGCCCCTTTTTGTGTGTACTTTTTGGAGCGAATTCTTCCTCCTCCACCCAATCCAACAACAACACACGACCCCATTTCCTCCTTCTTCTCCATCGCGCTTATTCGGGAACGAGCAGCAAAACCTTCCCGTAAACAGGATACCCTGGCGAGCCGTGCTCCGGGGGAATCGCGAGGGGTGTATAGTGTGTCCCGCTGCTCTACACAGCACACTCGTCATTCATTAAAAGCAATCTGAGCTCGGAGTTGCGGGCACTGTTTTACTCGCCCTGCAAAGTGGTGATGCTGGTGTTAGTAGCAGAGCAGCAGCAGCCCGGTACAGCAAAATGCTCTTGATGGTGCTCGGCTCTCGCGTACACAGCACACCGGTGGTCATTGCGCGTTCCACTTCCCAGGGTAACACAAAATTGGGGCAACAATGCAGCAGCAGCAGCAGCAGCAGCAGCAGCATCTCGCTCGCTTCCGGTCCGGTGCTAAATGTACGGGCTACTCGCTGCTTTGGTCACTGGAGCATCGGTGTCATGTTAGAAAGGATGAAAGGAACAACTGAACAGGAGTAGAAGAGCTGGCGTACCGAATGGGGAGGGGACGGAAATAGGATCACGGAAAAACCAAGGTAACCGTGTACCATCATCATCGTCAACAGCAGCGCTGGAACTGGAAGCTGATGTGCACCGCGTTAAGTGCGGCGTGGAGTGTGTACAGTGCTGTGCGAAACATTAGCAATTAATTAATGCTTGCCGTAATTAATGTTGGTATAGTTTTAGCCAAGGTCAGACGTTTAATGGATTGGAGCATTCAAGGAGGGCGGTAATTATAATTCGTTTTCATTTTATCCGAGGATATAAATTAATTTCATGGATTATAGTCGAAAAGCATCTTTGAATTCGATGCAAGGAACCACATTACCTAAAATCTTCGAAATATCTAGAGTAAAAGTATTTTAAACAAAAATAATAATTGATACATCATGCTAGTGAGTAGAAAATGATATGTTATTGCAATTAACTGGATCCCTAGCGAATTTTAAAATCCTTTTCCAGAGGTTTTATAAAATGATTAATAAGGCCATGGCAAGTAGACCACGTATACTAAATTAAATATCGAATACATTTATTAAATAATGTTCTTTTACTTTAAATCTATGTAAGATTGTCAGAATAAATTGATTATTTGATGTAGCCAATACAAATACAATCGAAATCAATTTCCTGGATCAGTTCGAACCCAAACAAAGCAATCAGTCAAATCAACAATCATTTGACAATCACTGTACCCTGCTGCCTCTACCGCCAGCCCCACTAGTGTGCTATTGTGTGTAGAATGTATATGCTCGTCCCGAAATGTTCACTTGTTTTACGTTTCCCAACGGTACGACCGACCGGCCCACCGGTTTTGCGAGTCACTTTTCCGAACGCGATTTCCCAACACACATTCCAACCGCGCTCAAAGCTAACGCAAAACTTTTCCTTCCCCTCTCGCTCCCTCCCCCCACCAAAATCTAACCTTTCTAAGCGAGAAGCTCGGTTTGCCGGTGCAACCCTCGGGTACGACCGAAACAAAATGGACAAAACACTTTCCCTTGGCTGTGTTTTGTGTACACACACACACACACACAAGTTTCATTCCGTTTCCCTGGTGAATGAACCCGTTGTTGTTTATGGAACCTTTTTTTTACGCAACCGGTCGATCGGCCGCGTCGGCCGGTTGGTGGAAAATTTGATAAACTCTAATTCCTCACGCGTGTTGTTTTGTGTCATCGTTTTGTGTGGACCCCTTGTTGCAAAAGGCCACCTCCACAAGCCTAAGGCATCACACCACGCGGGTCCTCTGCGTGTGCGTGCGATTTTTGGAGTTGTGAGAGAGCAAAAACAAACCTTGTACTCTGTTCTCTGGAAAATAAAAAGTAACAAACGACACACACACACACATAAAGCACCATTCGTTTGCCCTGAGGGGTTCACGCTGGACCGTTCGGAAGGGAGAGAAGCAATGAAGAAGAAAAAAAATCTGTCAAACTGCAAACCCGTTTTAGAATTCCCACCGGTGCACGGACGGACCTCGTTACACGTTACACAACAAAAATCCCATAAAGGTGGGTGACCCTGGGCGAGCCACAAAAACCAAGCACAAAACAGTGGATTGAAGTTAAATTGGCGCACCGTTTTACAAACGAGCTGACGTGTTTTGCTAATGGTATCAATTAAAGAGCCAAATGGAGCAAAAAAGAAATAGACCCCCGTACATACACGAAAAGAAACAACTAACCAGCCAAACCCGTGCACGGGTACGTGCTAATAGTTTCCTATAAAAGTTGATGCACAGCCGCATTGCTATGCAGCATGGCCCACAACCACCCGGGCCCGTTCTCGGCAAAACGTGAGTGCATGCGCAAACAATTGTTTTAAACTTTAGTTAAACCGAACACTCACACACTAATGGGCGTTTGAAATAAACACGGCAGTAATAATAACACAATCGCGTATCGCAAAAGATTCCATTCCACACACACACCAAACGGCAGCGACGTGCGCGTATCGAGTGTTGAATTTTTAATCGAGCATCTTTAAGTGCTCTTTTCAGCTTCCCGGTGACACTGGGGGGCGGACGTGAGAGAAGTGTGGCTTACCCGCCCAGACAGCGTTAAATGCCCATAATTAATAGGACTTTTCAAAGCTCACGCTTCCGCTTGCGGGGAATGAGATGAGAGCATAAGCGCCAAACACCCTCACAGATTATGCTGAAAGTTGAAACCCGCACAGAAATGGAGAAATCCAGACCCTCCTCCCTAGACACAAACATGCACAGCACAATCTAAAGCAGCAGCAAGTCAATCAAACCGTTAAAAAACATGAAAAGTACATTATTACATTCGCCATTCGCCGCGTCTAGTGGCTGCGTGGGAAAAGTCGTCCTCCTGGAGAGAGCGACCACCAAAACCAAAGCCAGAGGAAGCAACAACCAACAAAAAAAAAAAGCTCGTAATTTGTTTCGCATGGGTACCGAACGAAGCCAGCCGTAAAAGTTGTTTCCCAAAAGTCCAACGAAACCGTTACCGAAAACGTCACGGCACACGGGGAAAAGTTACGCTAGGTAACGGGATTGGGGTGGGTGAAAAAACGGTTACACGTAACAGAAGATCCGCTCAGACGGCAAAGAAACCGAGAGAGAGAGAGAGAGAGAGAAAGCGGAGGGAAGAAAAAAGCTACTGCCAACAAATTAGTATGAGTGTTGGCTCTTGACACACGTCAAAAACTTTTCTATTCACTCACTCCACTCCCCCCTCACCCCGCTTTTCCAGCGGTGATTTCCTTTTCCCTGCCTCGCCAGTGGGTGTCCGTTTAGGTTGAAGAAGGAAATTAAAAGCATTTTTACCGTTTCTACTACCCGACGCAGGCTGTGGAAAACGAGACGGAGGCGATCCCCGAGTGCGGCTGTCACTGTGAGAGAGACAATCGTTCGCTTTTGCTTTCCCGAATTTCGCCTGCCCTGGGTGAAAAAGAGAATTCGTGATGATTCCCGAAAACCTCCATTCCATTGCTGGATTTAGTTGCTAAATCGTTCTGCTTCTTCGAACCGTTCCTCTTTGATCCCAGGCAGGGTAATCGATTCCAGGTAGAGCCACACAGCCGAGCAGTGGAAGGCACCGTCCGACGGAGTAAAAAAGTTACCTAGAAGCACTCCGATTACACCCAGCTTTGATCGTTGCAATGGGAAAGTTGCAGAGAGCGCAACAAAAAACAGACATGATGACATGGTTCGGTTTGTGGTTTGGCGAAAAGTTTGATGTATCAGTTGCAGCTTCCGAGTACAGGAATCATTTACCACCACGCACCAATCGATCGGGTTTTACTTTGATGATTTACATTTCCCCACAGATGATACATCAAACTTTCAACGACTTTAAGGACACACACACACGCCAGGATACACACCAAAGAAAAACAAACCACATCCGGTCTGTCACCCATTTCACAGTCAGCGTTCGATAAACATCGCCGGAGAGTGATAGTTAAACCCGAACCGGCAGGCCCCCATCCCTGGGTTTATTCCAATCGGATTGTGACTGTTTGTGGAGGGCGGAGAAATAAAGGGAGGGATTCAACACTTCCCTCCTGTTTCTCTCCTTGCTCGCCAGCTACCCCTTTAGATGCTGCTCCTAGTCCCCCTCCGAGTGGGCGACCTTTACGACACCAACCCGGGGCGCCCCGGATGTGTATTAATCAACTGTCCCGCACGAATCACACATCGCATGGCGAGGGGAGCAGAAACAGAGAGATGAAGAAGGGTCGTGTGAGCTCCGGTTATTTTGATTTGGGTTGGCCCGACACACGCACACTCACGCGCGCAGCTGGACGAAAGCGATAAAAATCGAGACCCCTCGGGCCAAACCGGACTTTATGCATTCATGGACCATCGCCCTGGGCACCAAAGTGTTTTGGGGCAGCCGAAATATAAAATATGAGGTTACAAAACGATCATCATTTTTATGAGGCTCATCGAACCCGTAGCGAGGGAACGAGTCGGTGTTTCACGGTGTGATGGTTTGATATGGGAGCTCCACCCACAACAACAGCCCCTCCGGCACGCCAAGCATGCACAATATATAGTCGCAGCCGCACACACTAATGCTAAGACAATCAATTATATTGTTTTGAAAGTAAATGTCGCCCCCGTTTTCTGCTATAAACATGACAGCATCCGCTTATGTCATCTATAATAATACTGGTTCATGTTTTATTGGAAGTTATTTCCCGGTGCGCTTTTCCCGCGCTCACAGCTCTCTTTGCACAGTCTTTGCAGAAGCGTGTCACAGACCGGCACTTTGATGCCATTATGCAGATTTTCCCTTCATCACAAACGGTTCTAACATAGTTACCGCGAAACACACAGTTACATCTGCCACTCCTCGCGCTTTCAACATCAGCTTCAAAGACGTGCGCGTGCTCGGCGTGGGAACGTTCGCACGCAGACGCCGCCCGCTTCTTATCGAGAAAAGGCTAAATTAATACGAACACATTTCACTTCGTCACTCGTACCGAAGGCAACATTCGTCTTGGAATGTTTGTTCCGAAAACAATTTAGCACCCACCCCAGCCCAGAGTGGTGGTGATGTAGAAGAAAAAAATAAGATTTTTCCCCGAAACGAAACCCCGAGTCGGGATGCCATTTTCCCAGAAGGAGGTAAATGAAAACAAAAACCGCTCCCTTTGCCTGCGACACATAGCACGAAAAACAGCAACAACAACAACAACAACAGCCACAACAACCGCACCTTTCCGGAGCAGATTCAAATCGGTCGAAAAGACAAACAAACGCACACACACACACACACACACACACACACACGTGTTGAGGGCTTTGCTGATGTATAAAAGCATAACATCGTTGCGATAGAAAACACACCGTGCCACAAAAACCGACTCCTCCTTGTCCACTCCTTTTTTATTTCTATTTTTTTTGTGCTTGGTTTTGGACGAGGTGAGCTAGTGGAATTATGGCGTCGACCCGAAATGAATGTGAACATAAAACGCGGACAAGAGCCACGCGCGGAGCGACATACTTTTCCAGTGGGCGTTTTGTTAGTGTCACCGCACCGATGACTTGTCCCCGTAATGGAAAGGTGGACGGGGAAAGGGGGTGGAGGATAAAAGGTTGAAACATCCCCCTTGTGTGAGGGCGATCCAGCATCCCGGAGCTGATG
This sequence comes from Anopheles merus, assembly GCF_017562075.2. Taxonomy (NCBI): domain Eukaryota; kingdom Metazoa; phylum Arthropoda; class Insecta; order Diptera; family Culicidae; genus Anopheles; species Anopheles merus. The sequence goes on from NC_054084.1 coordinate 9,620,413, forward strand.
ACACACGAACGAGCAGCAGCGACGGTACACCACCGCAGCGAACGACGGCCACGGCGCAACCGGCGACAATGACGCTCGCTCCATCCACGCCCACATCAGCATACTTTTAGCTATTACAATTTACCGTAACACATCCTTCCCGCGCCGCGTTTTTCGTTCATTTCGTTTTCGCTATTAACATCCCGGGGGCGAACGGGAAACGGTTTTACCCCCCCAGCGAGCGCACAGACACGACCAGAGAGAGAGAGCGCGCAGTGACCGTAATGGATCGTGCCGATGGGCTGCTGCTCCGTGGGGCTGCAGATGCCCGCAAGCGATGCGCAAGGAACGAACCCGCAACGCCGCTGGTGAAGCTGCTAAAATTTATTTGATCAGCGTCAATTTAAGCCCAGGCCACACTTTGCGAACCGCCAGAACGTCACTGCCACTGCCGAAACCGGGCACCGGGCGTCTCCATCGAATCGGGAGTTCGGGTTGAAGTGGAGGAAAAAGCAAAAAAAATCCCCTTCCCCGTTGAAACCACGATTTTTTGACGGGGGAAAAAACGAAACCAGTGCCACCACGGTTTGGTAAGAAAAAAAAAAACGAATACCCCATCTTTACGAGCCTTGCGGTGAAATAAAAAATGAGTTCACCTTACCGCACAGCCGCGGCACACCCGAATGCGCAAAAGTGCAGGGTTCGTATGGATGGGATGAGGATGGCAAAATTAATTAAACTTAATTTCTACAGAATGTTTATCCAGGCCCGGAAAAAACATTAGATTTGCATAAAAATATTAAAAATAGCACAAAATATTAGTTTGATTTTTGAATGATATGAAATTAAGACACTTTGCTTTAAATGACTGATTGATAGGTCCATGTCAGGCATTACTCTGACGTCAGACACTAAGATCTTTGCTTAAGATCAGAAAAATCTTTTAAGATTCTATCGTGAAACATAAAATGTTAAAAGATAATAAATTATTGCAAAAAAATATGGAAAATAAAATCCTGAATCTGTCTGAAACTGTTTGTTCCAAAATGATTAAATTTAAATAAAGTAGCTTATAATTTCTTGATAGAATTTGAAGTTTTAATGGGTTGAAAAAAGTTGGAATGTGTTTTCAGGTGTGAAGGTGTAGCTTTAAAATTAATTTAATTTTATTATATTTTCAAAAATATCAAACCACCTGGATTTTGTATGGATGCCTTAGAGCCAAAATTTGGCGGCAAAGACTGTAAAGAGAACAAATACGTTGCCATAATGGAAAGCAAAATATAACCTTATCTGCGTTTTTTTCGCGACACTAGCTATCTCAAGCTATTGTGTAAATAGTATATTTTACATTTTACAAACAACATTTGAGTTCCAAAATGCAAACAAATGCTACCAAATAAGAAAGTAAGACGATTTGCTTCAAATGACCCTGTCAGAGACGAACCCTGTAAGAAGCAGAGCTAACAGCAAAAACAAAACACAAAATACCCCCACAACACTAAGAGCGCGACGAGATTGCTGTTTTGCATCCTCGGCCGTCAAATTTAGGCATTTTGGTTGACACTAAAACAGTTTGCCGCCCCGCATTGACTGTGAAAACCCATGAACGAGGGGGGGGGGGGGAGAAAAGCCAGCAAAAACACATAAAATACGACACACTGGCTCGGGACACACATAATGACTCCTCATTTGTATTGGATCCTCGCCTCCGCGCGACACGTGCACAAACACACGCTCGAACGCACAACCGTGGCCACCGCCACCGGTCGCTCCCATATACACACACACACACACACACCGTGGGGAATTTAAATTAATTTTACCACCATATCCTCTACCGAAAACTGGAACCAAGGGCAAAAAAAAAGAAACTCCACCCAAAACCCCGTAGTAGCATTCCATCCCCAATGCTCAACCAACCATCCAGCCCGTCAACGCGGGGAGACCCAGCGGAATGGAAAAAAAGAAAATCAAAGAATGAATGATGATAATGAAAATGCTCCTTCGCATAATAATGTGAGTTTTCGCACGACGGCGTCGACGACGACGACGAGTTGAGCCACGGGGCGAGTTGAGCGATCGTTCGCACCCGAAAAGAGTAACTAAACACCACGTTTGAAGCTGCCATCGGAGTGAAGAACCAACGAAAACCAATGCCAGAAAAGAAAAAAAGGTAGTCAGAGCGCTCCTGGACGGGAAAAACCTGGCAAAAGCATTCACCGCCCATCAGCAGCAGCATTCTTTCTTCCTCTCGGTCCCGGCGGTATCATTGATTCAAATGCCTTTTCTCCCCGATTCCCTCCGCACGCTCTTAACTAGTTCCCTCCAAACCCCTGTCCCGATCGTCCTTCATCTATCTTTCTTTTTTGCTGGTGATGCTGCTGCTGCCTGTGCTACATTTTCATCTTTACGATCCCATCGTGACGTTTTCTCGCCACACTGACCAACCGCCTCCATCGCGCAGCGTTTTCGCACTTTGTTGCCCCGCCCTTGTGGGTGGTGGGTGTTCGCCCGCTCGGACACATCCCTCGCCCAGCCACACAGACACACAAACAATTACACCTGATGGTTGTTGCTAAAATATTTCCCAAGCATTCCTCATCCCATTTTCGCCCATTCGCACTACTAGCGCTAGCGGGATTTTTGCCTTCTCCTCCTGGCTCTCCCCCCATTTCATCCCTTGGTTGTCTATTCGTGCCATCTGTTTTGCTTGAATCCGCTTAGCCGATTGTTCGCTTTGCTTTTTTTCACCTTCGCGCGAACCACAAAAGGACCATCGCAGAATGTCCATCACGTTCGTTGCTTATCACCTTTTCGGGAGGAGTGCAGTTGGGATGAGCTTTTCTTTCTTTCGTTTTGGTTGGTGTTTTGTCCAAATCCCAGCAACCTCTTGCCTGCAGAGCACTGCTTCTTCCCAAAGCTAGGGCCCCAAACCCCAAACGGAACAGTATGGTCGACCCCGATTTTCTGCCCGAAAACAAAGCGAATACGTAACAGACGGAAAGGAACATGGAGCCAAAACATTCCATCCTCTCTATTCATACCCACCCACTCTCTCTCTCTCTCTCCGTCCACCCAGTGCATGCCTGACCCGTTTTTACGATGCTTTTCTTTGGAGACTCGTGCGACTAGCGGCAACAACGACTCGCAGCATCAGCGAAAGACAAAACGTCCGAAAAGCTCTGTGAAATGGATACAAATTAATTTTCCCTGCCACGGGTTTCCCTTTTTTTGCCTCTCCATTGCTGCTAGTATGAACCTGGCAGCTCTGGCTCTGATTGAGACCATCCGTTTTTCCGGCCAGGTGAACACATCACAACCGGTGTTCCCGGTACAAGAAGCTCGCCCATCTGCTACAGTTGTTGCTGATGGCAACGTGCGCAGTTGCTTTGAAACTCTCTCTCTCTCTCTCTTTACCCCGTGGCACGTGATAAGCGTGCACACATAACAACAGAACGAACGAACAAAAAAAAAACACACGAATGCTCTCACTTAAAAGAGCTCCACTGCTTCACGAACTGGTTTCAGATTGTACGAAAATCAACCCACTGCTGCTGCGAATGCGAAAAATACAAATCGTTTGCGGTAAGCAACAACGAGCCAGAAGTACAGCCAAAAGTAGAAAAATGAGCTCCCTCACTGCTCGTACCCAGCAATAGCGAGGGAGCACCACTTTCTGCTTCAGCTCGAGTTTTGCAATCGAATCCTGAAGGACCGCCGGAATACGCCCATTTTAAGACTTTCGTCATCGTTGCGCCAAACTGCCCTCTCCCATGCTCCCCGTTCCTACCCCGTATGATAGAGTTTGTTGTTTAAGTGGCCTCTCTGCTTTATTGCGCTTGTTACATTGTGATTCTTTGCTTCGAAGCCCTGACGACGAACCTGGTGCTCCCCGGTGATCGCTCCCCTTTCTAACCCATCATCATCGCGAGAAGGGGGAAAAGAGAGGAAAATTGGAACCAAAGTACCAAGGTTTCGAGTGCCCTCTCCACTCAACCATATCGCTGAGAGGTCCCGTTCTTGATGGGAAGTGCATCGTTGAGTTGCGCGCTCTGCCTGTGTGTTTGTGTGTGTGTTGTTCTCCCGTAACAAAAAAAAGTCACCCCCAACATCGAGTTGAAGCCCAGAAATGCTGTGCAGAGAGTTTAAAGGAGAAAAATTAAATAAAAGTTGTTGATCCTTCACCACCAATAACAACAACAACAACAGCAAGCCGATGGAGCTCGTTTTTGTTCCCTCTTCTTCCTTTTTCTAATGTTTTATTCGAGTGCGTAAGTGTTGTGCTCGCCAGTTTGAAGATGGCAATTTCGAGCTTTTATTGGAGCACGCGCTGAGGGGCTAATAAATTTTGCCAAGCCAAGCAGTTGGCGCACGGTGCGGGTGGCGGTACGGACGCACGTCTAGTGACGGTGAATATGTATAACAAAAAAAACGCATCATTTAAGCACGCAAGCACGATCGGCGCCTGTACTGCTTGCAAAGATATAATCAACGTTTGCCTGTATGACGTGTTTTATTTTCTGTCTCTTTCTTTTTACGTAGCGGTTGAAGCGATCCGATAGCTTTGTAATTTGATGGCCAATAAAGCAAGGATTTATCGTTTGCGAAAGAAATATTTGCATACAAGTGACACCATTTTAAAGCTGTCGATCGTTTCGAAGCTTTTATTGCTTTCAAAGCAGCAAGTGCTGAGGCGGTCCCCGATGGTGTCGTGACAAGTACTTTGGTTTTTCACAACGCAGTTTATGAGTTCGAATCTAGTCTGAGTCGATTTTCATGCGGAGGTGTGTGTGTGTGTGTGTGTGTGTGTGTGTGTGTGTGTGTGTGTGTGTGTGTGTGTGTACTAGAACGATTTGACCTTGTTATGTTTAAATGTGTATTATCATCATGACGAAAAACAAATATTAAATATAAATTTCTGAAACAAATGACAAAGTACTCAAAAAAGCATGAATAAAAGGGGTACAATCCTCCATAAAACCTATGTCCTAACAAATTTAATTGTAAAAGCTTTCGAAACTTAATTCCGTTTCAATTTTAAACCTTTATATTTCACATCCATATCCGTATACATTGTGTTTTTGCCCTAATCATACCTCTTTTAACCATTGCGTCTCATTCTTCGCCTAAAAGCCCCCAAAACACACCACAGAAATGTTTGAGCCCAATTGTCCCCACCCAGCCAAGCCGCTTTACTGTAAATAATCGTATCACATAATTGTATCTTATACATTAAATATGGTGGTAGCTTGGCGCGAAGTACTTGCCCAAATACATACAACTTAACACCGAAAATAATGTATGTGTGTGTGTGTGTGTGTGTGTGTGTGTTATGTGACAACATAGAAAGTGAAACACAGTACCACAACAAACAAAAAAACAAGTCCACACTACCCTTCAGCTTTCTGAAAGCTGTACTTCCATTCTTTACGCCTATTACACACAGCTGGCAGCAAAAATAAGTACCTGCCCGGGGGCGTAAATCCGTCCTTTCAGGCTACAAGCTCCACAAAACACTCGCTGCCGATGAAGGAGGAGCTTGGAGGAGAAAGGTACAGGAGAGAGATAGCGAGAGAGCACGCACAAAACATGCCTCCCGGGACTAGCTGTGACGAATAACAGAACCATAAGTCAAACATAGAAATTAGGCAGCAATCAAGCGTTGCCAGTGCAACCACCATTTGAGGTACCTTTGGCCGGCGGTGTCGTTGTTTCCCGGCAACACTGCTTTCCCTTTCATTCCTCCCCACCAACGGGTCACCTTTAACCCGTGTCCAGTACTCTCTCACACACACACACCCCCGATCCCAGTTAAAGGTTACTTTGCCGGGACAAACTTTTTCTTCCGCCAGGTCCTGACTGACTGTGTGCGCACAGTGATTGCGTGGACGGAAGGATCCATGGGCATGTCTCAACCGAATACTTGACAGGGTTCAACTCGAGTTGGCAGGATAAAGGATCAACAGACACACACGCACGTACACGTCAACCCTCCCTCTAAATGCAAACATAACCTCTCGAAAAGAGAAAACAGTACAAATAGAAAAGGAAAAAAAACGCACTCATACTGATTCAACCTTCCCGGAATTGTTCCACTCGTCTCGGTTGCCAGGCTGCAGCCCACGAAGCCAGGTTCCCTGCGCACATACACACACACCCCGTGAAAGCATATGGATGAATTGGTTTCGGTGCTTCTTTCGGTGCGCGGCCTCGTGTTGGTACCGATTTTTGGCCTAGGCCCGAGCTGAATAATTAATCACGACCACCGGCCCGGAACGGTTGCTCTCCACTCGCCGGCAATAATGCCAGCAACGGCAGCAGCAGCAGCAACGGCACAGTCACCGGCAGGTTCCAACCACAGCGGAAGCAACACGCCCCGGCTAATCCGCACAAAACGCAACTTTGCTCGGATGCTTCTCCAATATTGCTCCAAAAATCCATTATTCATCGTTGTCTCGCAACAGTTTTAAGGTCGGCGAGGTTGGCGTTCGGCGAGTGGCACTCACTGGCTTGGCATTGGGGGGAAAAAAACGGGAGCGAGTCTGTGAGTTCAAATACCGAAAGGGCTTCAGGTTGGCGCAGAGGTCCATAACACACGTTCGTGACCTTTTCTGCATAAGCGAATCCGTAACCGCACCCTGCATCGGTCTGTCTCTCATCCCCACAAAACACCTACTTTTCGCTGATTCAAAATGAACAATGCAAATATGTGGTACTTCAGACACAAAAAGGCGAACAGGACCAACGTGGTTTGAGATGCAAATAAAAGCAAAAAAAAGAAAACAGAAAGCTCAACACACACAAAGATAAGAAAATGGAAAGGCAATCTTAATTCAAAGCTTTTCTTCTCAGACAGCGAAAGTAAAAAAAGGAACAATGGGGCAACAAACGGGTTCCGTTCCGATTTTTCCGACCCAGCTCCGAAGCAGCACCCCTTCCTCCCTCAAAGAGACAGATTTTCCATCACGCGAATGGTGCGCGAGGATTTTGTGCGATTGTGCCACCCGTCTTAATTAAGGTGTGTAGAGCCGAGACCTGTCCCTGTCATCGAGGAGAAATGTACTTTCGTGGAAGCACAAAAATGGACAAAACAAAAGCATCGAAAAACTCTCCCTTCAGCCCTCCACCAATCCAGCTGCAGCTGCTGCTGTATAAAAACACGAACCGTTAAAAGAAAAGTCGTGAAAGTGACAGAATAAACTGCCTTCAAGCGAAACAATTTTGTAAAGCGAAACGAGAAAATATCTCCCCACAAAAGACACAAAACAAAGCGAGCATTGAGAGTGGGAAGGAAGTGCTCGGAACGGCGTCGGCGGCATTTGAATTATGACTTGAAAAATTCATAAAGTCACCATTTTTTAAGCCACAAAGGGATCTTCCTTTCGTGTGGGATGGTGATGCCAAACGGTGTTCCACGCGCAGTTTACTGGAGAAAGCCTTTCCCATCCTTCCCCGATACGGGACCGATTTACGCGCCATTTGCCAATCGAAGGCTCGGCAGAAAAAAATCAAACCACAACGAGCTCGAGCTTGCTGCCAGCTGGCCGTCCGCCCAGCAGGAATAAATTCGTGACGGCAAATCTGCAAAAAAATCGAGGGAGAAAAAGTTGCAAATGCGGTGGTTACTTTCGTACTGCCAACAGCAAGAACGCACAGGTGTTGTGTACTGTGGTGCGGGAACAGTCTTACAGGAAATTGCTTAAAAGCGGCCCAAAGTATATCACATTACGACCGACACTGAAGGAATAAATGATGATTTTAATGTCAGCTTCGCGCAATGGAGGGCGCCATGGTAGTAGCAGCGTTGTAGATGAGATTTTCCCCAATAAGACACCGCCATCGAGGGGCAAATGCTTTAGCGGTAGAGAAAATTGTGTTTTACCGAAACGGCGTGGAGCAACAACCATGCCTCTTGGCCTTCTTCCTTTGTCTGGCAAGCGTTCCGAGAAACAATCAATGCCGACCAAACGCAGCGGAACTGTGATCTAAAATATCAGGTAATTCACGGTTTGATAACGGTGGCTGCAAATGGCATTACCACCTTTCCCACCCGCCACTGTAAGCCGGAAGAAAGCGGAAAGCGCAAAATTTAATGATCGAAATGAAGCCGGATTTGGAAGAAAGCAGCGGGCCTGCCAATTCGTTAATCGACTGATAAAAGTTAATTTCCCGGAAAGTCCATAAATATTTGCATAAAATAGAACGATTTGACGCAACGCCGGGGAACGGCCCACCATCGGGTGTCATGGCAAATGGCGAGATGTTTTAGTGTTCCTGTCACTCTTTATCGTCTGCTGACTTGTTCAAGTTGACAAGTGCGAGCAGTGTACTTGCGCGGTACGTGGTAAGATGAGCTCACCGTTTTCCACACCACATAAAAGAACGATGCGTCTTTCTCGCTTTTGCGATAGCTAGCGCACACACACATACTTTGCCGACAATTATCATTCCCCCGCTTGACAGTTATTGCCATCGGGGCAATCGTGCTCATATATTTTGTTCCCCGGCTGGCGAGGCCAGGTGCCAGGTGGCGGGCAACTTTTGGAGCAGCCTCCGCCCTATTGTCGGAAAGCACACGAGGACACATGTCTCGCAGGAACGACACAACGGAGGCTGCAATACGCTCGCAGTTGAAATCGAATTTCCGCCCACCGGGAAGAACTGATATGACCTCCTATATGGGTGTGTTGGGTGTATGTATGTGTGTGTGTACAAGACGAAAGCACGAAAAATAAAAACGACTCCACAACGAAACACATTTAACGAAACTTTTGCGAACTCCCCCGAGAAGAGATGCTGTGGCAGGATGAGCCTACGGGCAGGGCGAATTTTGTGACATTAAAATTGTCCTGGGATGGGCTCCCACACCTCGCCACATAAGAAACCACCTCAAATGAGGTTCCGGTCAGCTGGAGCGACAACAAACCGACATCCGGTAAAAGTTAGTCCGAAACGGAGCGCTTCCGGAAGGCCTCCTCGGGCGGCACCAGTGGACTCCCGGGGAAACGTGGCCAAACCAACAACAAAAAAAAGACGGGAAGTCTCCGTTTTGTGGCCTCCCGTTACAAATCGGCTAGGGCTTAAGGCCCGGCAGGCCCAGCAGGGGAACTTCCTCCGACGACGGAAATGGATGGAAGTAGATAGAAAAAAGAGCAAAAACGCACACGCACACACGATGAACTCATAACCGTCGTCTTGGTGAAAGCTGTAACCGGAACGAGAACGCCCATCACGGTGAGAGTTTGATCGACTCCACTCGTGGCATGGCAGCGCAAAACCATGTCAGGTTCATTTGTTCACCGCTGGAGTGCGGCATCCTCTGCACATATGTGTGCTTTGTGCAAACACACACACAAACTCTCGCACACATTCATACAGGATATTACCATCACCGCAATCCTCGGGAGGAGACGATATTCGCACAAAATTGAATTTTAGTTTCCTCCCTTTAGCATCTCCCAGCCGGAGGAATCACACACAGAGAGCAGCGCCATTGTGAAGGAAAACATCGATCCGGGTGACGCAGAATGTCGGTATATGTCGAACCTGGGTACACAATGATCAACAAAAGCTTCTCCAGTTCTTTTTTGTTGTTGTGTCAGTGTGCATCCCATTCCACTGTGTGAGGAAAGCGGAGGGAAGACAGTTATGTGGGAATATGCCTTCCGCCGCTTTTCCAGGAAACTAACGGCCAAAGAAACGAGGGAAAGGAGGACACCCATATCCGTCAAACTGTTTCTTCGGTGCATGTCTCGCTCCCGCCAGTTAAAGGCAACTCGATTATGGAAATGTCACGTCGTGCACCACTACCTACACGACCACCACTACCACGCCACAGCGTGACGTGGATTTGAAGCTGTCTCGTCAAAAAAAAAAACGAAAAGCCGGCTCAGTCCGCGCGGCCCTAGATGATTGTGCTGCAGTAGCCAGAGCAGGGCGGTAGGCAGAGCAGAGGGAGAGGCAGTGTGAGATTTCACACTGTTTCTGATAGCTTTCCGGTTCCGCCCCCGTTCCCTGCCGCCACCGAAGTTGGCCGGCAAGTGGCAGGCTTAAGCAACGGCGGCCCAAAGTACCTACTATCATCATGTTACTTCTCGCTCAAATTTTCCTCTTCCGAAACGTCTCACATCATCAACCGAAGCTGATGGAACACACACAGACACCCCCAGCGCCTGGTGAAGGAAATCACAATCCCTCCCGCTGCTACGGTATGGCCCAAGTACACGGAACGGGTGAAACGAGGGATGATCGAGGCGAAGGGGGTCGCCACAGGATACGGACTGGTGACGGATGATGGAGAGCGCGCGCAAAGGAAAATCTTACCACGAGCAAATACGTGCCCCGACTTACACAAAATGTACACACACACACACACACACACAGGACAGGCATACACAGCGATTCGCATTTCCCGACCGTAGATGAAATTACGGCGAATCGGTCGTAGCAACAAAAGCTGCGTGATTTTTTAACTTGACAGTGACAGAGACGTCATCACACGCGGAGGGCGAAGGAAGGGACCGCTGTGAAACACCTACCGGATGTTACGGTTCTTTTCCTTTTTTTGCCTGATTTGGAAACAGCACAAAACAACGCTCTTTGCCGCGTTTGCCCGGACTACCAACCAGGCAAATCGGAGCCGAAGCGAAACGATAGCGCGAGGAAGTGCACTGTGCGAGCACATTGTTACCAGCACTCGAATCAAAATTGCATTCAGCTCCGTCTTTTCATGCGAATTCAACACAACCGAGACGTTCGCCGAAAAACACTCAAGATGTGTACGGGAGCGTCGCTGAATACACGTGATTCGTGCAACCCTTCGAAGCTTCATAATCTAGGGATGGAATAGGGTACAGGGGAAGGTTTGTTCTTTTTTGTTGGACTCGCAGCACTTAGTTTCCGCGACAATAGGAGGATAAATGAATAGCGATCGCTATCAGAAAAGTTTTTTTGTATAGGAACATTTAAAGCATCTCAAGGCTTGTTGTTGGATCTATCCATATGCGCGGTTTTTAGTACAACCAAGGATAGATATCAAATCCCATAGGGAAGAACTCAAATATAAGTTGAAGAGTCTCCTAATAAGATTTTTCATTTCCAGGGAAATAATAAAAACCTGATAAGAAAATCCGTATAAGAGCCAGAATTCTCCAAAAATCGGTTTACTGTTCTTTTCACAGAAATGGAAGTTCACAGTTAAGCTTTATTGAATCACAGCTCTGTTTTGATTGTCTACATGTTTAGCGAGCTCCTAAAATAAGCTCCACAAGGCTACCAGGGGAACTATAGTCTTGTTTGCATAGCATGACTTATCCAGGTACTGAAGAATTGGTGCCATATTATACCTATAATAGGTCGTTTTTGGTATTTGATAAAAAAAGACATTTTTAACCTGAATTATACCAACAAATTTTCCCAGGACAACAATGAATAGTATCAAACAATCAAAACTCTGAAATAAGCTTACAAGAACGTATAAAACGAACAATATTCTAATATCTACTGCTACTTCTTCTTTGGCACAACAACCGCTGTCGATGAAGGCCTGCCTGTACCCACTAGTGAAGTGAGCTTGGCTTTCTTTGACTTATTGTTACCATAGCAGGATAGTCAAGTCCTACGTATGGGGGAACGGTCTATTCGGGGCTTGAACCCATGACGGGCATGTTGTTACGTTGTTCGAGTTGACGACTGTACCACCAGACCGGCCCTTCTTTAGTATATTAATATTCTAATATATGGAGCGAAACGGCTCATGTTACCGAACAACACTCATTTCCTTTCCAAAAGTTGTAAACGGTTGTAAACGCTTGTGCAGCTAACCACATGCAGAACGACGCATCGTCGTGCAATCATTTTTAAGTGGTCAATTTTCCGTCAAAAATACCCAATATCGCACCCCATACATAACCATCGGTCGCAGTGCTGTCGTGCTGTTTATTATCCCACACAAGAAACAAAAGCCGGCGAAAAGCCAATCCCTTATATCCTTCACAACAATCAACCATACCACTCTTCCCCTTGCGCTTCCCTAATCAAGCTTGTTTGACACGTTCTGACACACTCTGATTCAGTGTATGTGTATGTTACGATAAAAGCGGAGAACGTTCTTCCTTCAAAAGAACTCGATAACATATGTTCGCGAACTCAGCGCAAAACCTCACCGGATCGTATTGGAAGCGTTCTTGTTTTGCTTTGAATGTTTTTTTTCTACTCAATCTTCTTTGTACTATCAGCGAAACTGTTTGCGATCGAAATGACTCTCCAACTGTCGCGCAGCACTCGCGTAACTGGCGCGCTGGGTGGGAGTGCGGAACCGAAACTGTTTTCATAAAATTTTATCTAAATCCTTCCCCCGAAACGACAGCATGCGCCAAAGCACACAGTAAAAAATCACTACGCATAGCGCTGCTGCTGCGCCGGCATTGTTTCTCGCAGCGCACCGGGCGAGCGCGTGAAGCGAAGCAAACCGGGAAACGACACCAGCCACATTCCCCACGGCGAGTTGTGTTCGTCGAGCAGGTTGGGTAATGCGATACGCGCCAACGTTTTGATACCGAGGGCACCGAAAAACAAACACGGCAAAGAATTACACACTACCAAAGCTGCTAAAGATATACCACCGTCAGTCACCGTCTTCCGAACTGCCTTAGCCAGCCAGTTACACCTTCGGAGGCTGATGATGGTGGTAGTGATGCTGCAAAAATAAAATCACATCACCAAACCTCCCCCCCCCCTCTGTCGAAACATTTCTAATCACAAAAGACTCCCTAATATACTCAAACCTCCCTCTCCAAGCACAAAGGATTTTAAACAAAAAAGAAGCGAAACTTCCGCCTCCAGTCGCACACGACCGTAATTGAAAAGTCTTCAGCGCATTGAGCGCCCCCCCCCCCCCCTTCCCGGCCGCCCATAAAGCAAACAAAATGGTAGTCGGGCACCAAAAGCGCCGGGTATAGGCGGAATTGTACCATTAATTTTCACTTCGGTAAGCTTTCAGGAGCGGACGAGGGCGAGTACCTGGGCCGTTTTATGAGACACCATGTCCCTACCGTACCGTATCCAAAATACACCCTGTACCCTCCTCTAGCTTCTCGTATCATTTTCCGCAGTGTACAGCCGCACTATCTGGCGCAGTCACGAGACGCGCACGGGCGCCGCTCGCTCGTTCGTGCGGTAACGAACGCGCGGCTGTTAAATGAGGCAAAATTGAGGTATAGTGGTGGAAATTATGGGCAAAATTAAAATTATCGATTTTTTGACACCGATTTTCTGCGCGCTGTTCGGGTGGGCTGCTGTCTTCCGGGGTGTCTTTGGAAGTCTTTGGAAATCTTGGCGTATTGTTACTGCCATAGAGAGCATTCAATTCTTGCTTGCCAGCCTGTAAAGACCATGTAATAGCGTAACAAGTAGCGCTGTTAGTGGTGTATATGTGTCCAGGGCTTTATTCCAGCAAAATGCCAACAAAATCGCCTGGAAAGGAGAAAAGGCACATTATTTCAGAAATGGGGAAATGATTCGGAATCCAACCCCGAAGGAAAGGTATTTTTTGTTGCAGTCCAATCAGCCCAGTCCACCGATGCCGGGGCTCCTTCCCAAAAGCCTCTCCCTCCACAATGAGCACACACTCAAACACATCTGCCCATACATCTTTGCGCGGTTGATAGCTTCAACCAGCCGGAAAAGTAAGCGCTCAGGTCACAGGCTCCAATGCACACGCCGTACGCCCGCACGGAGATCGACGGTAACGAGTGTTCGAACGTCGACCATCAAATAGGCACACCGGGGCCCTGGAATTGGCACGTTCGAACGAATTCCGAGGGCGGTGGAATAAGTGGTAGAAAAAATAGCACTGGTCCCGAAAGAAAAAAAAAACGCGCCACCCAAAAACCCTGGCAGCCGCTCAAGAATGTCACCGGGAAATGAGGCGAAGAAAATAAAATTCCAGCTCCAAGACGTCGTTGCCGTCCTGTTCCAGGAAGGTTTTCGTGGTCTTTCACCCATCCCCAGAGACGAGCTTGAAATAAGGCCAACCGACGCGGAGGGCGGGTGGTCGAAGAATGATACATGTTCCTATGAGCCAGCGCGCTAAAAGAATCACGGTACGAAGCTCTAGCTCTCTCTCTCTATCTCTCCTCTACCGAGGCTCCAAATCGCGACCGGAACGGCACATACAAAGTCCGTGAGGCAGCCAAGAGGCAATATCTAATTTCGACTTGATTTTTCGCATTCGTTAGTGGCCCCCCAAAATCCCACGACATCCCGCGCCAGAGCGTCCAATGCTGCTTCGACTGCTGCTGCTGCTGCTGACGTGTCAATTTTCTGTTTATTTATTTCGGTAAATAAGTTTATGGTGCACGCGAAACGAGAACGAAACACCCAAGATCATCATTATCATCTTCATCTTGTGCTCTACCGGCAACGACCGGCTTATCCCTCCCAGGGGCGGGACACGGTGCGCAAAGATTTGGCTAAAACGGTATCAATTTCGGACCAACGACACCACCAACACTCCGGCCTCTGCCATCCTCAGCAAAGTGCGATTCTATCCGCTTCCCAAGAAAGCGCAAGCGAAAAAAAAGCACCCCCCGCCCTAGAAAAGCCGGGACGGAATTGGAACGCTTTGAAATGAACATGATTTCGTATCGTTTCCCCCAGCGGTTCCATCCACTCCCGCTCATCGTGCGACAAGCTTTGTTCGTTTGTCTTAATGTCAAACAATCAAGTCCATCCGGGGCTGATCCTTCGGGGTTGTTGTTGCTGTTTTTGTTGTTGGCGGACAAAAACTCGGTCCGTCGCCAACGCTGAAGTGTCGTCTCGCTAGCTGTTCGTGCTCAAGCAAGCAAACGATACCCGCCGTAGCAGCACCCAGCACCCCGGCAAGACGTCAAGAGATAGGCGCATGCAGGCGCACCAGCCCAGCTACTTACCGGCGTCGAAATCATGGACGTAGTAACGATTCCGGTGGGAAATATTAGGGCCAACGATGTGCCGCTTCGCCCGCAGGAAGAGGTTATTATTCCCCAGATGGTCGGAATGTCCATGTGTGCTCACGACGTAGTCGATGTCGTCCGGATGCAGCTGATGCTCCTGCAGTCCTGTGTGTTGTGTTGCCCCGTCCGCGAACGCATTTATCATCGGATGAAGGAAAAGATAAAGAGAAGAGAAGAGAGAGAGAAAAACCAGTACATGAAAACACATCAGCTCCATAAGTTCGAGACAGTTTTTTTTTCTTGTTTTGGAAGTACACACACACACACACGACAGACGGGTTGGCGTGACGAAATTGGACACCGAGCACAGTGACAGATGGAGCAGCGCAAGGAGATGTACTTTGTGTACACACGAAACCCCTTTTTGTGCATCGTCACTCAAGGAGACATGCAGCAACCAAACAACAAAAAGACCTCCAAGACAGCTTCTGAATGCTTTGCTTCTCGCCTTTCCGGTTCAGCATAATTGCTCTCTGTCCGGGCGCTTCGTTTGATGATGCATCATCAGCCGACACATGTGATATGTGATACAGAGACCACATCGGCATGGGTGGGACGGTGGTTGACGTGTGTACACCAAGAAGTAGGTTTCCTGCAATCTTCCTGCAAAACCAAAAATGCAAAAAGAAACCACTAACCCCGGTTCCTTCTGAAAAGCATGCCATCACCTCCAGCATAACAAATCTTCATTCGGGACCCGTTCGCTATTGATTTTCCCGTTCCGAGGCAACACCAACCAACCGACAACGCCTTCCGGAGCACTCTCTCTCTCTCTCTCTGTCTCTCTGGAGCACCACAGGCTCTTCCAGGCCTTTATGCGTTTGCCGAAAGGATGGGGTTTTATCACCTTCCCGACCCAGTAGTACCTACCCAGTACCGAGAGCAAAGCGAATCGTTCGATTATGAACCCACGTGTTAGCTCCTACCAGCAACGATCCCTCCCTCCTACTCCTTACCCTCTTTGATCCAACCAGCAGCACATCCCCTGCAGGCCAACACACGAAGTTTAGGTGTCGGGCGAAGAAGAACAAACAACAAAAGCGCATAAATCGCACAATTGCCGTATCGTGCACACGTTGCCACCAACCTTCTCTCTTGCTCTCTCTCTCTCTCTCTCTGTCTCTCGCTCCCCAGTTTTTTTATTACCTTCTCCCCATCTCCACAAAATGCCACACCAGGAAAACCAGGGTGGGATAAAAAGGGAAGCAAAGCTACCACAGGGCGGCATTTTCCAATGCTGCGAATGTCTTCGGTGGTCACGTATCCGTCCGGGCTTCGCAGATTACGGTCCTCGGGTTTTACGGACCTTTCCGTTTCAGCGTGTATGTGTGCGAAATAACACCGTACACAATCCTTCTCCCCCGTACGCTCTTCTCTACCTCTTTCTTGGTTCCTTCCATACGGTTTCGTTCCTTGGCTTATGATAATCAATAACTACATTCATCTCCTGATTCACCACTTAGTTAGGGTAAAGCCCTGCGCCTTTAGTACACACGGGGTACACTGCTGCGGTGGCTGCAGTTTCCACAGTTCCCGTTTCACACACAAACACACACACCAACACGGACAAAGGACCTGCCACTCACACGGCCAGCGGTGTTGCCATCGCTTCAGAAAGGCCTAAAACATCGACCCACCTCAGTGTGTATGCTAGTGTTGTTCACTCACCCATACACACAGGACGGGTCCGCCCGACACAGCTTCCGGGTTTACCGCACACAGTAATACACACCACCGGCACAAGCGACAATGGGAAGGACGACGACGACGAACACGAACGACGGCACCCACCCAGCCGGTTCTTCGTGAGTGCTTCGTGGCACACAGGAGGCGCCGCATTTCAATGCCCGATGACCCCCGATGTTGTGGTTTTGCAGCCGTGTGCACAGCACTGGAATCGGTCACGAGGTTTTTGCCATCCCCCTTCTCTCTCTCTCTCACTTCTTCTTCACACTCCACACTCTACACAACTGCCTTTTCTCCAACAGGCCAATAAACTAGCCACAGCAGTGGCAGATCGACCCCCCGGCTCTTCGAAACTCCTAGCAAAGCTTCTCCCAAAGCCGGATCCGGATCCGGAGTGAGCTTACCGCTGGGGCTCCAGGCCGGGGAGACACAACCAGGTAACAAAAGGTAGCCCGGGATGCGAAAATTGAATGAAGATATAGAAATGAAAAACGTAAGCCTCACAAATCCTGATAATCGGACATCAAAAGGGATTAGACGGTGTCTCGAGAAACTGGTAAGTTAGCATCGAAGCGGAGTGGAGTGTTCTTAGATGCTACGATCATGTTCTTCCTACTCCGCTGTTCGGTACAATCTGCAACATAAAAACATCAAATTAAAATTATCGATCAAAGAAGCAACCTGAACAAGCGGCAGTGGTGGAGAGGCCTGAACCTGGACCTGCTGGCAGCTGCTTTTATTGGTTGTAACTGACGTGCTCAAGAAGGTGCTTCTTCAGCTACCGAGGTGGGATGGCAGCATTTGCATACCTTTCTCTACACAACTTTTCAACTCGAGCAAGCGTTCAAGTTCTGTTTTGCCTGACGGAGAGGACGGCCGCCGAAGAGATTACAAACTCGCCCCGTGGGCAGGATCGTCGAATGTTTCGAACATCTTTCGCAACCATAAATAAAGATAGCATGGAAGGGAAGCATCGGTGTTTCTTGCCTGTTGGTACCGCCGCTTTAACGGATAAGCAAAAAGTATTGCACAACAATATTCATACGCCTTGTTTCACTTTAATGCGTGTTTTTGCCTCGGTCCCCGTCCGTACCGTCTTATGAAGCAGTCAATTCTCCTCCTTGCCCACACGCTGCAACAACGGACACTGAGCACGGACGATGAATATTCATCAACATTTCATACTTTACCGCAAAAACCGAATGCTCGGTGCTCATTTTCGCAAAGCAGCGCCCCATCGCTCTTCGCCCGGTTTCTACGGCCGAGTAGATTATTCAAATCGGCATCCCATGCATCCCCATTACACTGACTACACGGGGCACTTCACGGCGGCGTACACACCCGGCGGGGGCCACACCGAAAATACAAGTGGAAAATGATTTAGAAAAGCAAAAAAAAGGAGAGCAGACACAAGCATCCAACAGCATCCAAATGGTGCAGATTCGCCGTATCGTGCTATCTAGAACGGCCTACAACCACACCAAGCACAGTTAGTACAACAGATTAGAATCGCCTGGCCCTGGCGCATGAACTTTCGCACTGCCGAATGGCGAATAGCACACACACACGCCGGAGCGAGGTGAGAGACGTAGGGAGCAAAACTTTCCCCGAGCAACCGTTTGCTAAAACCACTTTATGAAAACTACCAAACTAAAGTCCGTCTGCAGGCAGCAGTGCGCACTCTTGCCCCGGTTCCGGAAGCGGAAGTACCGGCGGAAGGTTACACTCTTCTGCCTCCCCCCCCCTCCCCTCTCAAGAGCCCCGAAAAATGAACTGACCCCAGCAAGTCGTTCCACCCGGTTAATTGTGGTAACGATTCTCCGCTTCTGCCCGGGCCCGGGGAGCGAACGATAAAAGGAGGAAGAAAAGTTTTCCACCGGATACTCGCGCGAATCCGATTTCGATGTGCAAAATCGACCGGTTGGGGTGGGGTGGGATAGGTTAATCCTCGTTTTGGCTTGATTGGCATCATTATGAAGTTTGCGAGGGATAGAGACAGAGCGTTATGTACAGAACGCGAGCGATAGAGAGAGAGAGCGCGACAGAGTTATTAGACTCCAACTCAGAATTGACAATCGATGGCATGGTTCGCGAACTGTGCGCCGCGAATGCCGAAATAATTTGCTTCCACATTCCCACCGCACAAGCACACACACACACAGTTTAGCTTAACTTTATATCGATTCCATTCTCGATTCCGGTACACACTGTTCCTCGCTGCTGTTTGGAAACAACTTCCTCATTTCGGTATGCGGCGCTGTTTGGCTGTTCCAAAAGTCCAAACCAACTTTTAGCGCTTATTTACATAACCTTCCTTCCCCTAGGGGGGGTTTCAGGTTTTTGTCGTGAATGATTAATGTTTCATGTTCAATGTACAAGTTTCTCTTTTCTCGCTTTGTTTCTATGAGCGCGCTTTGTCGTCTCTTCATTTCCGTGCTCCATGCACTTCATCTCACTCGTTCCCTCACACTTTCATTAATGAAATTCATCAATCAGCTCTTTCAGCTCTTTTTCATGTGCAATTATTTCCAATTTTTTGGTTGTTGTGTGCCTCCCGCCCCCACCAAACCACCGTTGCGCGTCTGGCACAAAAATTGCAAAGTCAAACGCAAACAATTCGACAAAATCAATCCGGCAAGATCAATTTATTTCGCCGCGGAGCAAATCATGCTCCCGGTGTGCTTGCACACACACACACACACATACACCACACCGTGTTGTGTGCCGTGAAAATATCGCAATCAATTGTGAACTCGCGCGCCGCTAGAGCGCCAGAAGAGCGCACACAGCAGCTTCCGGTTTGCCCGTTCTGGGGGGAAATGGAAATGAAAAAACTTTCTAAATTAGTTTCACCTTCCCCAATTCTTCTCTTTTTGTGTTTTTTTTTTATTGTACTGTAGAGCAACTTTTTTACTAAACTACTGTTTGAGTTTTTTTCAGCTAAATCGTCGTCGGTCATACGACGAACAGTTTGTGAAGGGGGAGAGTGAACAAAAAAGGGAAAAAACGAGATCTGTGAACACAAAATAAATGAACCAAACGGAATTGTTTTTGAGATATCGTTCAACTTGACTGGACTGGCTGGTTCGCAATCGATGGTATTTCATAGTTATTGGGTGGACAAACGAGTGAGGAAGGTTAAAAGAAGTGATTGAACCCAAATTAAACACATTCAAAGTATCTCTATAAAGTCATTTTCAAGTTGTATTTTTGCAAAATGTGCCATGAGCCCTGTACCATGCGAATGCGCCTGAAGGTATGCAATCTTGAAAATCTAATCCCAGATAAGAAAAATCCTGTAACATCGGTCAGCACTAACAATAACGGATTGATATCATCTAGTAAGTCCCTTAAAACAACTGCCGAAACCTTAATTTTATAGTAAACCTGGATACCAAAAACCTGAAAAGAACGGTCAAGATAAGATTTGAACGTATGTCGTTCGTTGTGATGCATCCAGCAGTTTGCCACGGCACTATGAGATCATTCCCAGATTCAATGCGTAAAAAGCGCACTTAAAAACTTGACTTTTCGATTTATTGCCTCTTGAACTGGCTTTATTGGCTGTTTGAACACCAAAAGTTCATTGCGGTCAAAGTTCGGGAACTTTCTCGCAACCCCAATGCACCCGCTTCTATTCCACCCGTCCGGGCAGTGGCGAACAATTCCAAATCCAACATTCAATCGCCCGGTTGGCAATAATATTTCGCCCGCCTTTCTCATTCGCAACTCATCCCGCGACGGCACATCGATTGGAAAAGAAACCATTTGCAAAACTTTCTTTTCCAAAGCACCCCTACCCACCTTTCCGGCCAGACAAATGGAAGAAAATGGGGAGAAAACGAACCAACCCATACCGTGCTGCACCCATCCTCGCGAGCAAACAGCAGTTCGCGTTCTGCCCGGCACGAACGAAACCACGGCAAACCATTCAAATGACCACCGTCATCGGGTGGCCAAAGCCCGTGCACCCCGTGCCAAGGGTGTGTTTGTGTGCGCGTGTGGCCGTTTGTTCGTTGCGGTATGTTAAGAAACGAAGCGAGCCTGGAGAACACAACACAACACAACGCACCCCAAACGCGCAAAACGACAAAAGCTTAATCAAAAGTTCACCGCTGGCAAGCTGACTCCCGGTGCTGCCCGGTCCGTTTTGTTTGGAGTCCGAAGGAGAAAAGAAAGGGGGTGGTAGGAGTTTTCTAAAACTGTACCGTATCAGCGACTGGTGCTGCTGCTGCTGCTGAATGTTTTCCGTTTGCGTTTGTTGTTGGCTGTTTGTTGGACGAACGCTACGGAACGCTGCAGAACTTCTTGCTCGTCATTGCGTGCTTTTCCGATGTTTCACCTCGTTCCGGAAATGTTCGCAAGCTCGCAACACACACACCAGAGTAGCAGGGGTTTTTGTTTTCCAACCCTCGTTTGAATGTTTTATTCCAGGCGGTACACGGGCACGGGCACGGCATTCCCACCATTTGCTGCCACTCCCGTCGGCGACTGTGTCTTACAGCCACGGTGGCGCGCTCTAACTACTTACGATAGTGTTTTCCCCACTAACAAAAGCTTCCTTTAGACGGTTCACACACACACACACACAAAGGTCCAACCCCTTCGCATTTCCTTTCCATTCCCGGTGCTTGCCTTGTGAGTGACAAGAATTGATTGGTTTGCGGGAAGCAGCAAACGAACCTGTGTGCGAAAATCACCACACTTTGCCATTCTCACTGCCAAGAAGAAGGGGAAGGGTAGTATCACCTCTTTTTAGAAGTTTTCACCCGCCATTCGGAACCGTTTTGTGATTTGTGAAGCCGGAGGGACGAAGAAACTATTTCAAACAGTTGTCTTCGGGTCCCCCCCGGGTCCGCCCGCTCCATCGCTCCCGCGGGAACATCACGTCGAACATGGAAAACTTGCTCCTGCTGCTTGGGGCTGCTTTCCAAACCTTCCTACACCCAGTCAATCGTTTATTCTGCTCCGTGGCTTTGTGCGTGTGTTTGTGTGTGTATGTGTGTGTGTGTGTCACGCGTGCTTGAATGCGACGCTTCGTACAACAAACAGCGTCGCCATCATTACCATCGTAATGGCGAAAGGATTCGACAGGCAGGCAGGCAGACGAACAAGAAAAAGAACGTCTTCTGTGCGACACAACATACCCAAAGCACGAGTCAATGGAAGTAGTAAATGCGCATTGAAGTACAAGGGAGTTGGGGGGGGGGTGGGGGGTACAAAACAGCACTGGAAGGACCGAAAGGATATTGAGCCATTTTTGTATCAGCAAGAGGTCATACAAGAGCATGTTTAGAGCATGCTTTTGGCCGAGCACGCCCCTTCTAAAGCTACTGTGCGAACAAACAAAAAAAAAACGCCCAAAGAGATTAAGGAAAGTGGTTATTTCTTCCCAACCATACGTTAGAAGTCCTCTTACCGATCTTCCCCTCATGGCTGGCTGGCTTGGAACCGGTCCAGTGGAAAGTGAAAATGCTGCCTCTCTTTTCCATGCACTTGACCCTGTTGGATTCGTGCCTTCTCGTGACTTTCTGTACACCACCATTTTGCCAAAAAAAAAGAAGCGAAAGGATGCCTCGACAGAGCGAATATCCTTCTCCAATAACACACACACACAAAACCCCCTCGAAAATGGCAATTCGATTTCAGAGCCATCCTTTCGCAACACTCTTTCCCCGCGGACCTTTACATCGAAGAAGCCTTTAGGTAATGAGCTTTTTTTCCTGCTGCTTAGCCCATGTGTGGATGATGTGGATGTGCTGCCGTGTGCTTTTGGAAACGAATAAAGCGAAGAGATACAGACACAAAAACACACACACAAATGGGTGGTACAAATGTCCGTGCCTAAACTCTTAATTTCCGGCTGCTTCGGAGATGCTCCGCCAAGAGGGCAGTAAAGAAGTGTACCGAGTGTGTCTACTGTGTTAAAACAAACCATCCCCATACTTACGCTGTAAAAGCAGATCGCCATCCCAAGGTGTCATCGTGTCGACGATGACGTTGCAATCGGGGCCTTTGATCAGGGTGCAGGTGCAGTTGGCCAGCATCGGGGCGTCGGCCGACGGCGGTTCGTTCTGCTCGTACTTCGAGTAGCCCTCGCTCAGCACGATTATTTGATTCATGGTGGTGTTCGCCGCTGCTGCTGCTGCTGGTCGCTTGTGTTAAGCGGAGGGAATGAAATTGATTACTTTGGTCTTTTTTTTGCCACTCCAATTGCGAGGGTGATGCACCACGTAGAGAACGAACGAACTAACGAAACTTGTTTTTTTTTTCAAAACCGAACGCAACACAAACCGAACGAACGTATCCTTCTCACTATCTCTCTTTTGCTGCAGTTTAATTTTCCACTCCACGCGTGACAAGCGGGAGTTGGGAAATTGTTCACACACGCGCGAGTGTGTGTGTGCTGATTATTTTTAAATCGCACAAGATCGGCGGCGGTAGGGGGGCGTTTAATTTCAGCCCACCGCCCTACAAGGAAGATGACCACCGCGGCAGGAGCGAATGAAACGACGACGGCGACGACGACCGGCGACGGAAAAACGGACGACAGGCAGAGTGACGCAGTACGCGTAGCGTTGAACCAACGTGGAGGGGGGAATGGGGAAGGGACGGGGACAGGTTTGGGGTTTTGATTTAAGAAATTGGCCCCCAAGTTTCCTCACACTTTCCTTCTTTTCTGCTTGCCACTTGCACACACACGCACACACTTTTCACGAGCGAGCACACTTTTCCACCCCTCCCATCGTGCGCGGTGGTGGTGCATGCAAAGGGGAGGCGATTTCCGTTCCAGCTGTTTTGCGTTTTCGCCTCCCCCCACTTCAGCCCCCTTTTCTTTCTCTCTCTCGTACGCATTTCCCGTTCCGTCGGGTGGGCTTTTCTTTCATGCCCTTTGCCTC
Organism: Anopheles merus; assembly: GCF_017562075.2. Classification (NCBI taxonomy): domain Eukaryota; kingdom Metazoa; phylum Arthropoda; class Insecta; order Diptera; family Culicidae; genus Anopheles; species Anopheles merus. Next base: position 9,643,973 of record NC_054084.1, read on the forward strand.
TCTCGTTTTGCGCACACAAAACACAAACACACACAGAAACACTCCAATACACCGCACCAAAACAAGTGCACCACACGGCCGGGGAGGGGGGAGACCACCGACAACCACACAGATGGCTACGGGCGCGCACGTTAGCCACACAGACACAGACACTCTCTCTCTCTCTCTCTCTCGCACACCACTATGTGCGGGGTTTTTGCGCGATGATTTTCCGTACCGCATTGGAGGTGAATTTTGCACGCGCGCGACACACACACATAGAGAAACACCCCGAGAGTGGAAAAAAGACCCCGACCTTTGCCACCGTAGCGGGCCACCGAGCAACGGAGGGGGGGGGGTAAGGGAAAATCGAGCAGCGGGTCATCCGTACACGATATTCACCCCGACCCCGATGGTTCTACGAATGGGGCGGGTGGTGGTGAGTGGTGCGATTTTTGCCAATGGCCGGTCACGCACATAAACACACGCGCACGCGGTTGCACTTTTCGCACTGTTTTCCCGGCTGGTTTTTCTTGCTTTTTTTCTTCTTCTCTTTGAGAAGAAACTCTTTCCGGTGCCGATTCTAGGTGGTTTGCCAAAACACGCCAAAAACAAGCTCTGTTCGTCGGGGCCACTGATGAGGAGCACTAGTAGGGGAGGTGCCAGAGGGATGTAAACTGGGGATAGGGAGGGGGGAGACATACAGTACAAAGCTACGCGTACTACGGGTCGTCCGAACGGTCGTCCGCCGTTCCAGCCGGGTTGTGCCAGTCGTTCGCTTCCGTTCGCTCCTGCCGAGTGATCAACCTTGACTGGAAACACGGAAAACAGTGAAAAACGGTCGAGCCACCGGGGTTGGTGCCACACACACACACACACACAGCCTGCAGTCGATCGGAAAGCGTTTGTGTGTGTTTTTTTATTCTTTTTTTCGCATTCGCCACCCGCGCGCATGAGGTGGAAAATCGTCATCGGAGTCGTCGGCGGGTCGTCGGCGAATCGTCGGCCTATCATCGTTCGTTCGCCCGCATCGTAGCACTCACCGGCAAAGCGCGCACCAGCAGCCTGCACTCACTGAGTTCTCCTTTTCCGGTGCATTTTCTGGAGGGTGCTGGTTTTGTGTACTTACCTACGTTGGAGCCGTGTATATGCTTTCGATGAGGGTGAGTGGACGATGTTTTTCTGACGATGCTGCACTATGGCTTGTGGAACGCTAAAAAAATCTCAGATATGTCTGCAAAGAAAGTAAAAATAGATAATTAAGATAATTATTTAACATGCTTTAGTGTCTAAACACTTTATAACTTGTTTGATAATCCTAATCCGTGGTTTAATAAAAATATTGCTTTTTATTAAAAAGTTGGTCCTAATCAATGTGTCAATACATTTGGACAACGATAATATTATTGTTAAAAAATAAAAGCTTTTAAATTTGTTGCCTTTTTTGTCCACTCCAAAGCTATACTTTAGATGACATTCCAACGCATTGAAAGGTTCGTTTTGTCTCTTTCCTTTTCTCTGCAACCAATGCGATGATAAATTGGAACTCACGAGTAATGTTGTTGTTTTGCTTTCCATCCAAAACAAAAGTCATCCCATTTCATTCGCACCTATTGCATCTGTTGAAAAATGTATTTCTTTTGGTATAAACTGTTAGTATTGTGCAAAATTGTATAAACAAAATGTCAAAAGACCAAAAACACTCATATATAACTTTGAATAAACGCGTTTTAAGTCGCCTTTATTGCACTAAATTATCATTTAAAATATGTAAATACAAAACTAGCTCCTCACACACAATCATAATCCACAACGAATAAAGGCAGTTTAAAAATGGCACAGCAGTCCACATCAACCACCCCACTGTTTTTTGGCTCTTTGTATCGACTCGTTTCTGACGTCACGGTGGCAACATAACCGAATGGCCAACATAAGTGAAAGAGCGAATACAAAAGCACACCAAAGCTTACCATAAATCTGTGGGCTGCTACCTGAAACATACCCCCAGTTGCGCGCAACTTTTCATAATGTTGGCGATGTTTCTTGCATGCAAGCTTAATACCCCACAAAGCGATGGAGACGCTTTGCTCTGGTGGGCACTTTTAGATTTGTTCAATGATTTTAATTAAACTGAATTCATTCAGGAGATAATCGAGCCAACTTTTATGGTGAAATATCATATTTCAATCTGCTCACTGCAAGGGCATCGAATGACCTTTTTTTAATTAAAGTCCTCTAATTAAATTATTTGAACACGTTTTAAGCAAAAAGGCCATCGATTTGGCATCCCATGACATTAATTTTATCTTACTGTGCCATCCCTAAAGCAATCTGAACAAAATGCCAACCCCCCCTAAACCATTTACAAATAAATCACTTACATGCGAGACTGTCAATCTTCCCAAAACCCTCGCTACCCCCACGCAAAGGTTTCCCACGTCTCCACGTGAACACGCTTGCCCCGTGTGAAAAAGTCCTTCAACGCCTTCCCTATTTTTTTCAATTTGGCGCTTTGAAGTTCAACGACAAAAACCAAACAAACGCTCGCATTACAACATAATCTGCCCGTGCCAAGGGTGAGTGCGTTTACAGCGTGCCCTTGTCCCAAGCGGGTTCAACACGGCGATTGAATATCAATAGCGAGGAATGCGTCAATAAACGCACACACACACACACGGACAAGTGCTCATAAACACAGTCAATTAATCGTAAACCCTCTTCAATCAATGGAGGGGAATCAAGCGACGGACCGACACAACGTACGCGACGGAAGGAAGGATGGAACAGTTTTTTTTTTTTTAATTATAATTTCGCTCCGTTGCACCTACTGTGGTCACTGGGCCAACAAACTGCCGCAGCCCGTACGCGCTTTTGCTTCGCAAATCGGTCTCCGGTCGAGTTGGCTTGCAATGGCGACAACGACAACCACGACGACGACGATGGCAACGATGACAACCAGTGTCGTTACTGCTGCAGGTGCATTTTTGGGATCATGGCCACACAGTGTACGATTATGCCCGCAGTTTTGTCTTGTGCCTCCGCTTGACTGCCCTTTCTTGCGCTTTTCGTATTATGCGAAGATGAGCCGTTGGGGCCCGATTATGAGGCTACGGGTTCGCCGGTAATGTGTCAAGAGAGCCCCTACCGTACGTACATTTCAACCCACTGCGAAACGCAATGGTTCCTCCTGTAGGGGGTACGCAATAGCGCTTCAAGCCACACGTACCCACACACAGAGACCGACGGCCCAATGTGCAACAGCTGTGTAATGCCGCATAGAATTAACGTACTGTGAAGGCACGCTTGGATGTGATGTGCACGGGGTGTGGGCGCGCTCACGTCCAATCTAAAGCCCACCGTCCGCTTTCGCAATCGATCAATGCCTCCGAAAGTGTCCGATTCCGAATGGTAAACTTCACTTCAGTCTGCGGCACGGGGGAAGGGCTGCTGCTTCTAAACCCCTCCCCGCAACGCATCGTGACGTGCCCATCGGTGCAGGGCTTCATCGCGCAATCGCGCACGTCACGTACCCATCCGAAGGGGTTCCTACCTACCACACAGCATTTCCTGTACGCATTGCACCTTACGTTCCCTCGTGGATCGTGGCTTGAGACGCTTCGGCGCTCACCGCACGATTATGGGTACGCTGAAGTGGACACAGAACCTAATGCGGTGCCGGTGCCAACTACAACGGGTACGGAGAGATTGCTCAATCCATTTGGAGCGTTGGATCAAACGCATCGCTTACCTTGACATGGCGGCATCACTCCAATGCCCATAAAACATCCCCAGAACTGCATCCACAATATCACCCAGGCACCTGGAGACACCTGGTCGATCGGCCTGCAGCTTCCACGGCTTCGGGATGAAGATGAACTTTGTTAAGTAACCGGAAATCGGATGTGTAACAATCGATAAAAGAGCACTCACGCATTCAACACACAACGGACGTAATCGGATGCGATCATCACATCATGCCCTCTTCTCCCGTGCTTCCTCTATGGCTTCTGCAAACTCTGTCGCCATTCGCGTCGTCTGGCGGGCGCCAAAAATTTCGCCCAAATTTCTTCCTTCGAAAGTTGACCCGACCAGTGCAGAAGATCGGCGGGAGGAAGACACGGTTAAAGGCGGGGGGGGGGGGGTGTTGCGATAATCCAAACACACACTTTGCAGTCGACCGAAACTCCAGAAGAAAGCAACAAACCAAAAAAACGTCATCGCCGTGAGAGTGATAATGAACGGGGCGACGAAGAAAACGACAACCATCGGCCCAGCCATCGGTGCACCCTCCCCTGCTGTGTCACCTGTTACATAAATGTTGATCACTTTCATTTTGCATTTTTTTTGTCGTCGCTCAGCCCCTTCCCGTCGCAGGTCGGCATTTTTCTCTGTGGTTTAGGTTTTCTGCTTTGCTCCGGCGCTTTGCTGGTGGCAAGGAGCGAGGGTTTCCCTTCTGGTTTTGGTTATGTTACTCAGTCAGTAGGTTTGTCTGTCGATTCGTCTCCTCCTGCTCGGCCACCTTCGCCCGGCTGTTTAGAGACGCTCGAGATCGAGACACGCACACACGATTGAATGTCCGTTCATCCGGTGACAGAATCGTAGCACGCACCAAGAGGAACGCGCATGAAATATGGCGTCTATAGCGCAGTTGGCGCACCACACACCGCAGATCTCGCCCGGTTTGATTGATTTAGCGCATTAATTCCTTTTCAAAACAACGCTTAATCATCGCATCGGTAGAAGCATAAATTATTCCCCTCTTTTTTTTTTGGCAAACTTGTTTATATTTACATTCGTTACGCATCAATCAACCTTGGGAAGCTGTTACACCATTTCGTACATTAGCACCGAATACATTAAAAGTAAACAAGTCCGCAACAATTTCTGCATAAATCACTGCACGCATGGTAAAGTGTTTGAGCAAACGGAGTGCGATGTTCAATTTGCCATCAAACGTGCTAAAATGTTTGACACTTTTGCCAAAACGTCTAAATTATTACAAATCGAAAGACGCAAAGGGGATGCGCTCTGCGCACGGTTCCGTGTGCGCCCAGTGGCCGGGAAAGGAAGTTCGGAAGCAAAACCGCATCGTTTCTTTACAGCGGGAGTGGGGCAAGTGTTCGAGAAAGTGCAACCAGCCAGCCAAATGACAACAAGTTTGCACGATTATCGCAGCACGTGTTAATGGGCAAAGTAAACCCCGCTCTCTCGTGGCGTCATCGGCCATGCCAGCTGAAGATGGAACCGTGTACGCTTGGCGCTATGGCCATCATGCTGTCTCTGTACTGCTTTGTGATGCCAAACAGGACATATAGCTGCGCTTCGTTTGGACTGGATGCTTCGGTTTAGTGATGTGCTCTCTGGACAAGTCGGTCGGAGTCGGCTGGAGTCGACCAGAGGCATTTCATTTTGTGGTGTGTTTTTCCTCTTTTGTGCCTTGCGACAGCCTTTCTTAAAAAGACCTTTCTTTCTAAGAACAGCGATTTTAGTCCACTGTATTCAGCAAGAATCGGAGTCGGATACGCCTAATGGTAACCCTAAAAACCTGTATCCGGTCGACTCCGGATGACTGCAGACGACTCCGTCGACTCCAGACGACTCCAGACGATTCCGACTTCGATGGCTCCGAATGACTCCCGACGATTCTGAATGACTCCAAACCTTTTCGGACGACTACCGACAACCCCGGATGACTACCGATGACTCCGGACGACTCATGGTAACTCCGGATAACTCCGGATGACTCCGAACGACTCCAGAAGACTTCGGATAACTCCGGAAGACTTCAGATGACTCGGGACGGCTCCGGATGACTCCGAACGATTCCGGATGACTCAGAATCTTCAATATTCGAAGCAATCCCAGATAACTCCAGACTGCTCCGGATAACTCCAGATGACTCCGTACAACTCCGAATGACTCCTGTCGATTCTGGATGACTCCTGACGATTCTGGATGACTCCAACTCCAGAATACTCCAAGCGATCCCGAATGACTCCGGACTACTCCGGACGACTCCAGATGACACCGGACAACACTGGATGACTCCGGACAACTCCGGATGACTCCGGACTCCAGTGAACTCCAGATGACTCCAGACGACTCCGAATGACTCCGACTCTGGGCGAATCCCGAAAATTCCGGACTTGACTTCAAATTTGTGCCAACTTTACCCATCACTAGTTTGGTTGCATTGCATCTCCCGGACTCGCATTGTTGCACACCAGCCTACTCGATTACGGGTTAGTAGTGGCGGTACAACACTTAGTAACGCAGAGCCCGTCAACAGCAGCATTCCAGTCGGCCGTGCTGCGTATTTGCGGCCTTGGTGCACGGTGGGGAGAAAATGGACCAGACCAGCGCGATGTTAACCCGACACCCCCTTTTGAGGAAAGTGCGTTAACAGCCGCATAACACGATGCAGCATGGCGATTACGGTCGGAGTGTAAACCAAACATACACACATACACAAACATGCTCGTATCATATTATGACCGTTTTTTTTTTTTGCTCACAACAAAATTGTGACAAAATTTTGCCAAATAAACAAACGACGAACAAAAAGTGCTCCAAAAATCACGTCTCGCCTTCCAGCCAGACATGTTCAAATGTGTGCTCGCTCGACAAAAGAAAGGACCTGCGGCGAAAGGTTGCCAGCCCCAGAAAGAGCCTGCCAGCTCCAGATAACCCAGCGTCCGAAACAAAAAACCCCATCCAGCCATCCCCGAAACGGGGCGCACGGTGTGCCCTCACGATTACGCAATGTGCGGTGCCACTCGAGCGCTGATTATGACATTTCTAAATCACATAACCTCATCACCTTCCGCTCGATTGAAGGAACGCCTCGGGAAAGAGTGCCGTCAACCGAAGGCGATAGAGAGAGAGAGAGTGAGAGAGAGCGCACCCAGCCTCCGCTAACGCTCGCACTTGCTCTCTTTCTCTTGTCCCATCTATGTCGGGTGCCATCTAGCGCCGCTTAAGCGCTGATCGTTAAGCATGCAGATAAAGTTCACCACTAACAGGTAGAAGCAACCAGAAGGACGGCTAAACCATGCTGGCAACACTGCGCGGGTATGCACAGAAGAGAGAAAAGCAAAAAAAAAACAATCTAAAAACAAAAAAGCTCAACTCTCCCGAACACAACAAGCAGCAGCGAGGGAGCGAAGTACCTAACCATCAACAGCAATTACTTGCAGCGGTTGTTAATCTGCTTCTTCGCTGCTGCTTCCACCCTGGGTCGGTCCCGCCACGGGCTACGGATGGCCGTTTTGTTTTGCCTATGCTGCACGGCCTGTGCTCTTTGACGGATCACCGCTTTTTTGTGTTGTTTTTACTTGAGCACGGTCTCACTAACGCTAAAACACACTAGTGACACAGAAAGGCTCTCCCCCTTCCCCATGGTACATACACACCAGCTCTCCCTACGATGGTACGATCGTGAAGAGACGATGGTTATGCGCCTGATCAAGCATACGAGTGCACTTCGGGATGCATGTGACGAAAGAGGCAGCTTGAGTGGCTAATGTTAATGCTTCCTTCACACAAGGCATCGGGTTTTTGTAATGTTTTTGAGGCTCCTCTCTTTCTCTCTCTCTCCTCTTTGAGATGTGCCCTTTTACAATTCAAGCTTACATTTCCTTTTCCTACTGCTATCCGTTTCATGTCGGAGGCTTCATTAGGTTTTAATTAAGATGTGGAAAATCTCTCAATTTCAATGTATCCAGTTTTGCTAGCATAATTGAAAATTTTAAATAAAATATGTGTTCGAGTTTTAGTGAAAAAATAGGTAAATGCTGCAGGTTGATTAGATAGCTGACAATTTATAAAACAACAAAAATTCATTAATTATGATCTCGCTTTAAAACAAGAATCTTATTTGTATAGAAATATAGCAAACATAAAGATAGAAATATAAAACAGTAAAAAGTAAAAACAATTTCAAGTAAACCTTTTCTAAGCTTTTAAGTTCCGTTTTATAAATTGCCCCACATTATTGGTGAAATTGATGCCTACCTTTATTCAATCGATCGTTTCCCAACAGCATCATAATGCCAAACGCTTTTTTTCACATCCGCAAAAAGGCTCTCCGGCCTCTCTCTCTCTCTCTGTTACTTCCTGGTGACTAAGGCGAAGGGTATACTAATTTTTGAACATTTTAGCCACTAATTGGCAAATCATTGACGGAAGGTGATGCGTACTTTCTACCGCTAATCATTGTCATGAGAAGCGGATTATCGTTTTCACGTTCGAGGTAGTACGGAGAAAACAGTTTACGCACTCTCTCGGAACTCATTGCATCATGGTTTGTTACTGCCTGCGCTAGATCATTCACGAAACGCATTGGGAGGAATATATCATCCCAAAACAACTCCGCTCAAATAGTGAAAAAACATAATTTATCATACAAAAAAAAAAATTATGAAACGTCTATGAAAATATGCAGAGCGAACCGGGGCTAGATTAATGATACGAAAATCGTCCGCAGTCACGTGCCACTACCGCGGTGAGGGAAATTAATCGATCTAGATATGCTGCCTGATACAAATGGCGAACTAAATCGCACGAAATGGGCAACACTCGATCATCGACCGCAGATGGAGCTTGTTGTGAGCAGCCTGGTGCGCATGGTTAACCATCAATGGTGTGTTAGCATAAGTGGTTTCTATTTGTTATGCCGATCATGTGACGGAAGGGTCTCGCACAGCTGGAACCAGCTTTATCCAGTATACTGCTGATAAAAAGCACTCACTTACTGGATGACACACTGACCAGGAGGTTAGGTCAGCTGTCGCAAACACAAAAAAAAACCCTCCTGCATCCGATGACACTTCACAAACACGCTCGTTTAGGAATCCACCCGAAGAGGACCTCCAAGGACAGGATCAATAGAGGGAGAGAGAGAGAAACTACTGGAAGACCTTGGCGGTCCAGTGGCAGGCCGAAAATGATGGCAGCGCCATCGAGGTCAAGTTTGACGACACTACCGGTGCACTTCTGCCCACCGTCCCACCCCCCGAAAACACTTTCACACACACACACACCCGGCTCTGGTCCTCCAGTGCTGAATATTTTAAATTCAGACAACGAAAACAACGGGTCAGACAATAAAAAATTAACCACTACTACTGCAACACAAATCGGCACACGTCCGTTAGGAAGTCGTCAACGATTCCCAGGCGCACTTAAGACCCCGGGGGGGGGGGGGAGGGCTAAAGCTTTCAGCACGACGGTGACGACAACGACGACGGCCTTCCTCGCGGGGTTTGGTTGATGCCTCAAAAACAAAACCCCCATCATCGTCCAGCACTGTCCCTGCCATTAATGTGGTGTTGCGCAACGCGCAACTTAATTATTAATTTTGTGCACACACCCGCACACGAACGCACGCACGCACGAATGGCAGTGGCAGGTGGGCCTGTCCCTGCAAAGTCTCAGGTGGAGCGCGTCTTCAAGCGGGACAGGTTTTTTTAATGTCGATTCCGGCTGGAATGTTTACCCAAAGGACCCACTGCCAGATTGATTCGTCGACTCAGATTGAGCATCGTATTAACAACGTTTTATTTTTCCACTCCGATCAGTGGTTTGCTCCTCCACTTTACTACCTCCCCTTCAGCGCGTGACCGACAAGGCGAAGATGATACTACCCTTTTGTCAGAACATAATGCGCCTAAAAAGCTCGCTAATTTACCAAACGGAATCCGCTATTCAAATTGAGCGGCCGGGCACATAAAAATATGAATTTCAATCATTCTCTACCTTCCCTAGCGGTATCGGTTCGGTGCTAAATGTTTGATGTTTGATTTGCCCGCGCGTTGGGCGCACAGACTGTTGCTTTACAACCGTGGAGGGAATATTGCTGCTGCTGTTGTTGTGGTTGCCCGCCCCGGGGTCAAACAGTGTGGCGCACGGTGCGGTACTATTGGTTCACAGCAAACAACAATTTCACAACGTGAGACAACCGTGCATATACTGGGTAAAGCCAAACCAAAACCAAAGGCGCGCGTTCGGGCGGATGATGCTCACCCCTGTATTGTTGCGCAGAGCGCAGTTTGTGCAGCGCAGAAATTTTGTCCTAAACAATATTTTATTGTTATTTCGCAACGTCTAGCCTAGAACAATGGGTAATAAACTGTCCGAGATGCCAAACCGATGTGGCTGCTGGGTGATGATGAACGTGCCATTTCGTTCTAGGTTTGTATTTTTCTTTTTATTTTGCTCCCGAACAAACCATGCGACCGCATAAGCGCTGGCACAAGATGAACGGCTTTCAATTCATAGTCACATTTTAAAACTATAAAGCTAATAATAAGTCACCAATGAATTCATTTCTTATCTCGTTTTGAGTTCTGGCTGAGAATACCACTATTCCGATTTTTAAACTTCCTGCTTTAAGATTAGAACAGGTATGTTGTGCTAGACAATACATTATGCATGAAGAATGTTGCTGTAGGTTGTAAATTTCAACCAGGAAATGTACGCTTCACGATTCCTCCGCAACATTGCAAATACTGTGATAATCATGGCAAATAGATCCATTGTTATTCTTATTGTTATTCCTGTTCAAAAATGCTTTAACAACGAAACATGACCATAAAACCTTACATGTAAAATTGTGACACAAAAATAGCACCAGAAACTCTTAAAAACGGAGCGAACCAAGGTTCGTCGCTTGTTGCCAAAATGCGGAAATTCTCGCATTCTCATCGAAACGCTATCGAAAAAGAAGCTCGCAATGATTCATCGCAAGAAACGGATCCAAGAAACGCTTGAGCTCATTCTACCCACCAGCTGGAAATGCCACAGGCCTTCCAAAATTCCCTTCTTTACTTTTCAACATGACGACACACCACACCGTCAAACGGATGCGATGCCTCCTTTGGCTGTTTGCTGTCGTTTTATTCTTTCGGTGGAATTCTTACCTATGCAAATGTAACACGGCACACCAACTCAAACCGAACCGCGAGCGCGGCACACACAACCTTGGCTCACTGTTTGCTCACGATCACGAACATCTCCGCGAACCGATGCCGCACGGACGGTTTCGCACTGCACCGCGAGCAGCAACGTTGCCACCACCACCACCACCGCGCCACCACATCTTCGTAACGATCGCTCGGCGCAACTTTCTCCACTCGGGTTTACCGACGTGCGCCGAGAAGCCTGCCGCGCACGAGAGATCGCGGATCTCGCGGATTTCCAGCGCAAATAACGAAACATCCCAAAGGCACATCTACATACTACGTACTCACCTAAAGCTGGCTGTAACCGTCCGAAACCAGTTCGCCACCACCGTGCACGAGAGAGAGAGAGGAAGAGAAGCCTCGCATAAGGGCGCGAGAGTCCGAGACACGGGCCGTCGGGGTTCGACTTTTGATTTCATAAAAGCACGATCAGCACAACGCATCGCAGGCCAGTCGCTGAGAAGTCGTTGCGGAGTGCGCACGTGTGCTAAGCAGTGGGTGTCCGCCTCTTATCCCTTCTTTTCTTGTCTCTTTTTGGGGGTATTTTTTGTAAGTTTAAGTGAAGTGCATACGGGAGGGAAAGCCAAAAAAACAACCGAGTGTCTGGGCAGCCGCGGGGGCAAAAGAAAAGTGTAACGCGTGCGGGAAATAATGGCAAAACAGTGACTTCATCGAATGTGCACACAATTTGTCGAATTTCGGTGTAACGTTGTGCTGCTGTGATTTCTTGATGGGGAAAATTGTATTCCGTAACTCCGAAGTGCTCCGTTTGCAAGTGCAAAAATTAGACATACCCCATTTACTATCACTGTATCAGTGTAGCAGAAGCTTTTGCATCTTCTTTTACCTCTTTGTCTCCTAGTGGAAGTGATTTGTGTTGCACTGTTACTAAATTATCCTTTCCTTTTCTTCTCAGGGCATTTTTACTTTGGTGATATAGTTATTAGGAAGTGAATTGTAAGTGAGCACGTAGTGCAAAGTGTTCGGAGAGCTTAACATTTGAACGAGTACAGCAAGCAAACGTCCGACGCACGTTTCAAACCTTCTACTATCGTTTACCTGTGTGTGCACCTTATGTTTAGTTTTGTGTAAAACCGCACACCCATACGGTGAACGCAGCTAAGATGAATCTATGCACCACGACAGCTCCCTCAGCAAGGTAGGTGTTTTGTTTGGGTTTGGTCTTCTACTGCGCTCTCTGGGGCAGACATGTGCATAAAGCGTTACATTGTTTCGGAACGATCAAGACATTTGATTTTTAAATCAAGTAGTAGCATAATTCATTTTATCGCAATATTTTTATACATTCAGTTTCGTTGTGCATCGTTTGCTCTTTAATGTAAGCAACTGTTAAGATAAAAATTTAAAGTAGACACTGAATGATATCAACATGGTGTATAGTGACGGAGTTCAATTCAGATGATTGAATTAACAAAATACAACTAAAACCATATTTTAAAATTCCTTAAACAAACCTCAGCCAAACAATGTCAAACTGCCGCTTTCCAACCAAAACCTGTTTCGATCATTCTCGAAGGCGGATGGAAATAGGAAAAATCTGTGCGTGGGTATGGTCAGCTCTTATTGTCTCGAATTAAGCCACTTATTTACACTCATTTGATGTTGCAATTATGAGATCGGCCAGAGATTAATTCGGCACTCCAATTAGACCAAATTGCAAACCGCCAAACAATGCAACATGCCTTCCGGCCACCCCGCAAGTTCTTGTGGCTTTTATTGTGGCTCATTCTCACAGCCTCTCCCTCTGTGTGCGGCTCATGATTTATGCAGACATTGAAATTTCTGCACAATCCCAATTGCACAGTATAAATCATTACCGAAAAAATCAGAATGATCATACTGTTAGGGTACGCGTATGCTTATTTGCAATCATTCCAGTTTTCTACGCACACCTACGCAACACCCAGCGCCAAAAACCGGACATTCGCCGAAGGGCAACTAAGCGACGAACTTCCTCTCGCCACACGGTCGCGTTCGAAAAGATTCAAATCTTAAATCATTGTTCATCGTCTACCTTTTCTTTTTATGCTTTTTGGAGGGCGGTATGCGACTGTGGAGGTTATGCTCACGATTTTTTTTTGTTCACAAACCACCAACCACTCATTGGTGCCGGGGCACATCTCACGGCGAGATGATTCTCCCCTTCTCGTACCACCCCCAGAGCCGAGCGTTTCAACCTGTTCAACGATCGACAAGTTGCACGGCTCATGTTCACACACCTTGCCACCCGCGCAACAGTATCCCCCCTTCTCTTCCCAGCCCATTTTTCGCTACGGGGCACGACGAAGACGGCTGTGTCTTTTATCCAACACTAGCCGCCCCCTTTCTTCTGCGTACCGCCGGCACCAGGTTGCGTAAGACAAAAAGGCAATTTCATTGAGCAGATCTTTGGACTTTTTTCCGCCTCGAAGTTTCTCTCTCACCGGCCGCGTGATGCGTGATGCACGAGCTAGGCACGGTTTTGGCACATTTTATAGATTCACCGGCAAAAAAACGACGCCATGAAGCGAAACGTGTCGTTTCCATCAATGAAAATTGGTAATTTTATTCCACCAACGAATGGGACGATTGTTTATTTATGCTAACATAAAAACTCCACGGCTGGAACCGCCACGAACCACATGTGAAAACTGATGTACAATAATCGAAGACATACAAAAGTGGAGGATTAGTTTTATTAGCCGCTTTTTTTTTTTTGTTGGCCTTCCTCCAGACATCTCAATTCGTCTCGAATTTACAATTCATCAGCGTCTTAAGACCAATTTTTGGCGCAAAGGCAATGATCCGTCCAACAATCAAAACAAAATTAAAATACTAACAAAAGTAAAAGCTAGGCATAAAACATAAAGCCTCGCTTTAAATCGAGCCGATGAGCTAGCACTGTTGTCTCCAGCACGAACTTCCGATAATTGACACCATTTTTATGACACTCGACTTCGATCAAATTAAACAATACTTTGAATACCGTATCAATCAAATTATTGTCTTTCCTTTTTTTTTGCTGATCAACATAATAGCTCCGAACACAAAGAACAGTTTTAATACACGGAACTTCGAACTCCACACGCAGTCAAAAGCCATTCGGCTTGACGACAATTTTTGCAGAACGCAGACAGCTTTCATAAACCTGTTGGCCGTCCGTTTTCGTTGACGCTGCTTCCTTATACGCGTCGCTTTTTTTTGTTGTCTTCCTGGTCCCGCGCCTCAAACCCATCGAGCCTGCGGGGGCTATTATCCAATTCTTGCGCAGGAAGACCCGACCCGGCCGGTCCCCAACATCTAGGACCGGTCCACCGGGCCCCAAAATGACCCGAAAGACCTGTTGTTGTTGCCACTGCGCTCTGTGGTCGCTTGCACGGGGGAAACAAATTATTGTACTCTTCCTGCAGCACCTGCTGCTGCTGCTACTACTACCCGGGAGGACTAGCGACCCCACGCAAAAGGTGATAAAAACAAGGAAACAAAGAGGAAGATACCGTTTTTGCGCTGGTAATAAATAAGCCTCGAATCAGAACCGAACGCTTGCAACCGTCCAGACGGTGACGTAGTCCTTCAGCAGCGTCCACGTAACAGCATCGCCCCGGGTAAGAGGTTTCGAGGGAGTCCTCCCATCCTTTCGCCGACCGAACGGTTCATTAATAAAACATAAGCTTTCCCAAAGACACACACAAACGCGCGCGCGTCCCTCTTCAAGTATAGTCCAGCGGAAGATAACCTTCCCCCCTTTCCTTACGGTTACGCCATAAAATATGAAGCTCCAGCGCGGTCGAAACCAAATTTATTATGCACCCGACCGATTGGCGAGCGTTTTACACGTTACGATTTTATTTTGTGGCTTGCAAGCATAACCCCCCAGTCGTTCGATATAAACACTACCGCGGCATAACTACACATCGCGATTGAACACATGTTTCGAGTGCGCGTTTTTGCAGCTTGCGCGGACACACTCCGTAACGTGTACCGTTTAGACTGTGTACCATCATCGTGGTTTGCAACAAGTACAACACGCGTGTCCATGAATCGATGCGAATTATGCAGGGCGAGCAGACAAAAAAAAACACGATTACTGCATCAAACGATAATATTTTGCAGAACCAAAATTAGGTCACCCGGATCCTACTTTCCCGGTTGACATTGGACATTCGCGATTTGCAAAAGCGGCATTTTGAAGGACAATGGCGACCGAACTAAATATCGGGAGACCCTGGACGACAACTCCACTTACGCGGTGCACGGGGAGGGTGTTGGAACGTGACGAAGCTTGCAGACCCAACGACTTGCAACTTCCAACTACGGTGGTGCCAACTCACGGCGAATGTGAATCATCCGTGATAATTATTTCGCGTTGCATTCCACGTCAACGACATCATTCGTAAATGCTATTGAAGTAAAGTGTTTTTGTTAACCAAGAACCAGAGGGAAGTAAAGAAGCGCTTAACCGTGCGACGATTCATCAGATAAAATTAGATGATTTTTCATGCCTCAGGAACATTTAGAGAGGTTCGTCGCTTAAGAATCGCGTTGAAATCTTTTGTTGTAATAAGCGAGATTTTTATCGCGCGCGTTGTTTCTGGATGTCATATTGCTTTAATTACTTATAATTAGTATAATTTAGTCAATTTGCTCAACTCGGATCTTTGCTAAATTGTCTTTTTAAAAGAACCATCGATAATTATGAATAATTATAAATAAAAAAATTATTTTAAAAAATCATGTGAAAGTACAATGTGTTGTTCTACTTGCAACAACAGCTTACTTTCCTTCGCAATCTACTCTACTTTGTATGCTGAAGCAATCTGAAGCGCACCTTCCCCGGGGAAGGGGGTCTAACAACAACAACCTCGACAATCCTGCGCGCACCTATTAACATAATCCACCGCGAAGGTGAATGAATTCGGTTTAAAGCCGTCTGTTATGGGACATTCCTCGCCAGGCGGCAAACCTCGGATCCTGCGCGCGATCGTGACCGGTTTGACACGAAAACCTGCCAAAGCCGCGAGGCGAAACTTAGAACCTTCTTTTTTTTGTGTTGTTCTTTTTCTGTCGCTTGCCATCATAGGCAGAGGTGCTCTTGGAGCTTCGTTAAGCAACACATACAAACACATTCCGCGAACACGCCGTGTGGCAGTTTCGATCGGTGCCTTTGCCCGTACGTCAGCCAGCAGCAGCAGCAGCAGCTGTTGCACGCGGACGCTCCCACGGAAATACTTAGCACGCTCGCAAACGAGCATCGCATTAGAATCTATCGTGCCATCCAAACCGCCGCGCGTTGCACTGCGCCTGTCCAATTAACATCATTAACCTTTTTTTACCCCTCCATTCCCGGTCCCGTTTTCCCCTCCTGCTTGATCGTTCGATCGTTTCAATGATCGTTTGAAGATGTTTTTATTTTACATCCATCTGTGTTACGATACAACACAATCCTCCAAATGTGCACTTTCCCGCTGCCGGTAATGCATCCCGGATTCTCCCTCTCTGACTCAATGGCAGCGGCGCTATTTTCCGGAATGTGCACGCGCATTCGCCAAACACATGTGCGCTCCCGCAAGGCACCACAGCGACGTCACAGTGTAATGCGAGAAGTTTATTGCTCGCAGTGTGCGCGAGCACGCCGACCGGGATCGGAAGATCCGGGATCGTAACCGCGGGACCGCGTACCACAGCGACGCGACAAACGCCTCCTCCCGCAGCTCATAAATCTTCGCCCGTTTCGGGTTGTGTTGAAGATAAAAATAAAACACAACTCCGGCAAAGGCCTCGTGGCGGCCGGAGGATTATTTTTGGCGCACCAGTACATTGACGCAGATTCGGTCGCTTCGACTTGATCGTCTCGAACGTCCGAGGCACCCTGTAGGGCGGCAGCATCCACAACGACACGCCAAAAGCGGGTCTTATGTGTTTCCCCGCACGGGACAAACGCACACCCCACCCGAGCGATCTCTGGACTGGTTGCGCGTTGCGGTTTTATAATATACGCGCACGTGCACAACACAACCGGCTCCAGTTTTGTCACCTCCAACAAGCGAAATAGGGAGGCGGCGAGCTGTTGCCTTCAATCTCCCGGGCTGACAGACACCCCCCCAATGACTGACATCATCACTGTTCATCTCTTCAGGTTTTTTTTTTCTCTTTTGTTTCTATCATCATTCCCTGATGGTTCGCGTGCCGATTCCAACGCCATATTTCACTTTCTACTCTACCACCGGATAGAGATCTACCGACAGCGCGCCCTTCCGCCGAACCGCCGGGAGAGGTCGTCGCCAATGAGCTGTCAAAGTCGCCCCCACGACGCCAAACTGTCATGCTGGCCCGCCGTCCTACACAGACCGAGCGCGCGCTGCCACTTCGAGCTGCATTTCCTCGTTCCGTCTTTAATTAACATACAAAGCCGGAGTGGAGAGTTCGTCCGCAGACAGACGAACCGCGTCCATGTCACACACCACCCAGCACACACAACAGCAAAAAAAAAAAACAAGCGAGCGCTGGTGATCTTCGCGCGTCACCGCACGGTAAATGATTGATCGCTTCGAGTGGTTTGAAACACCCGAGACGCGGCGACCTTAACGTTTTGGCGCATCACACTTCGTCGATCGGATCGACCGGTGGGCCCCCGCTGCTTCCAACAGCACCAACACACACACACACACACACGCGCGAGGGAGGGTTATCTGGCGTGAACTTGAAACATGACAAATGGTGACATTAAACACCTGGCTCGACAAACAAGCGCTTCACGCCAGGCCAGCAGCAAAACATACCTCCACACAAATTAACGCAAATTTTCAGCGATATGTTATTCTATCGGCGGCGGTTGTGGTTGTTGCTTTTTTTCCTGTTACCTTCTGTGCTTTGCATCCCTTGTTGCTTTGCCGGCAAGGTTATTGCACTTTTTGACGCCGACTCGACACCCACTAAATTCGAAAAAAACGGACGACACAACGCACACCACCAAAAAGCACAAGACCAGACAGACGACAGTTGCATACCCAACGCTGTCGTCGTCGTCGTCAACGTGATCGTTTGCTGCATTCTGGGGAAGATCGCCCGCTCAAGGCGAACCGGTCTGCTGGCGCGTGAAGATGAGCAAATGTCTCTCACACGGCAGCAGTCGGCATTCAAAAACAGCGAGCTTACCTGAAATTCTTCTCCTTGCCCGATGCAAAAGCCCCTGGTGCCATATCTTGAGCCTGGGTCGCTTCGAGCGTGCACACGATTACACTTCGTGGACGGTACCCCCTAGCTAGAAGTTCTTGTGCCCGGGTACCACATCACCGACCAACCAAATGGTTGCCAATTAGCAACGGGTAATGAGACAGTTTAATTTCAGTTCTCTCCTTCACACCGATTCTGCAAAGGAGGACCCCGGCACAAGCGATAATTTAATATAATTAGTGAACACAATCGCACTAATGTACAAAATTTATGGGATGAGGTTTCACGCCTGCCCGCCCGTTGAAGTCTTTCGAGCTTTGTGCTATTTAGAATGAGGACGTTCTCAGTCGCTTTTGGATGGATTGTTGTTTTTTGCAAGCAAATCTAAATCTCAAGGCATATAAATAAAGCATAAAAGCTTATTTTTGCAACACAATTCACTAACACACTATCCCGCTATTACTTAACCCACGACGCGCTAACCGCAACCACGACTTGCTATAAAAGGCTAAAAACAATAATTGAAAAAAAAACATCAACACACGACATCTCCGCTTCATATCCGGCCGCACTCGTCACCGGATCGGAAGAAGTTATTTTCTCGCTGTTATAAAATCATTCCTCCTCTCCTCCTTCTCTATTCCGAGCCATCGCACGATTCGTAAGCGTAATGCTCGCGCGCTGCCGTGCCGAGACTACAACCACAAAGATACTAAGCCGTTCGCCGAGATCGGCTCCGTTGGGTGATGGGGGTTGAAAAACGGTGAAAGAGTTTCATTTCCTTTCGCGATCAACACAGACACACACACGGACAAACGCACAGTCGTTTGCAGTTGTTTCGGAAGAAACCCATCACATCACTCGATCGGTGGTTACCAGTGCCGCTGAGCAGATGAAGTAAGCAGACGCGTACGATCGAAAGTGAATGCCGCAATGCGTGAAGAAAGTGCGGCGGTGGCATCGCCGTTGCCGCTTTACCCCAGCAGTCCGGGGTCCGCTTTGGGATGCTGTGGGAAGCATGCTTTCCTTTTCCGCACGCCCAATGATGCGTTCCGTAGTTTCATTTGAATATATGCGCATTGCCTAGGCAAAGCCTGCCGTCGGTTGGCGGTTTGGTGGTAGCGTTTTGAGTTTAAGATGAGGGGGGAAAAAACACCCAAAATCACATCGTTTACCATCAATTTTGATATTTGATTCCTTTCAAGCTAATAATTTTCGCTTAATGATCGTGACATTTTGCCGAAAAGCCTACCAAAGCCCCCGGGGTGCTACACTACCTCCATGAGTGGGAGTCTGCACACACACGCACAGGGGAGAGCGAGAGAGATCGATTAAGCGCAAAACAAAAATCCATTCCACAAACAGGCTTGCATAAGCCCCCTACACCCATACACAAAAATGCATCATTTTAATGAAATGTTTCCTTTCTTTTCTCTTTCAGGTCAGTATCGGTGTCATGTAGAGGAATGGCCGAGGGTGGGACAAGATAGCGACTGTGGCCAAGGGAAAAGCAAACCCCGTCTCCCCGTGCTGTTTGCAGTTTGTATTTCTTCTTGTTCAATTATGAGTGATAATTTAAGCGCGAAAGCAACCACCGCTTCCACTTTCCAATAACTAAAACAATATGTGTTAAAAAAGAAAGAGCAGACGAGGCCTTCAGGCCGAGTTTGTGCATATGGTTGTATGGGTTTTGACTGCTAGGAGTGCATTTCCGGCACAAACCACCCGAAGAGGTTTCTCGCTGTACCAAGAGTGTGTACAAACAAACCAGCATCAAACCGCCAACATTAGACTAGATATATAGAAGGCAAACAAAGGGTGAGAGAAAAGTACAACCTGAACCAAAAAAAACCAGGAGAAGAATGCACGAGTAGGAACTGCACGCGCACGACCTACAACGCCCGAGAGCGGCGAGAAGGGTTTATTGAAAATGAAAGTTCCCTTAGCTCAGCCGCCGCTCCACTTCTGATGGGACCTCTTAGGTTTCTTGTTGTTGTGTTTTTTTTTTCTGTTCCTCTTCTTTATCGATCGCTTTTACTCTCACTGTGAGCGGGCGTACCAGCTGCAGCTTGGGATTGTGCAAAACTTTCTCCACCAACGCGGTTCCAGAAACCGGGACAATATTCTGCTGACCTTCGGTTGGAGAAGGAAAAAAACAGCATGAAACGGATACTAGCCTTTTGCACTGCATCCGGTTCGAAGGACCAAACATCGAAGGATTTGCTTCAAAGCGACGAACCCGATTAAGAATCGTTTTTCGCTTTTTTAAAGGTAAAAATACCGCATTGTGGACGAAACGTTCGAAAAGAAGCTTTTCCAAAACACCAAAACCACCACGCAGAAGGTCACGAATGCGTTTCGAAATATGCACGCGAAACGGCATTCCATCTCTACGCGGTGCGCGGCACACAATATCGCCCCAAGCGCCGGTTGCACATTTCGGTCTGTGTGCGTCGTTGGTCGTCGGACCGCAAACGACGCGACTCGATTATGATTCTTGTTTTTTTTTTGTTGCTATTGTAGCCTGTCCAACATTTGCAACCGGATTTCACCATTTGGCTGGTTTGCAAACGCAACGGATGGTTTAGCCCTGACATCTTTGAATATATATTTTTTTAAAGTTTTTAATGCGCAGGTGTAGATGATTCGGACCCACCAACACCAGTCGGTTGAGCAAGTGCTGGGTTGGGGAAGTTCTGGAAGGTTACTTTGTGGCAATGTGGTGAAATTTTAAGCATAAAAAGAGCCTCAATGGCATCATTTTCTCAACAAAAATGTTGAGGCTAGGCTTTATTTAGTAATTGGTCTAGACTAAGAAAATGAAACAGCTACATTTATGCAACCAAACAATAATCATCAATTAAATGCAAATCCCAAAGATAATCATAATTTTCGTCCACTTTTCCCGGCTCGATTTTTTGTTGCCTCATCGTTCAGCCACTCAATCGAGCCAACCATTCCACAAACCGCTCATCTACTTCTGCAACAAACTTTCGCTTTCATCTTATCCGTCCAACCCCTTCCCGTTCGATTGCCGTATCTTGAGAAAAAACAGCCCACTCGACTGTGACCGCATTCCGGGCCGGCTTTCGGCTCTTAAAACCGATCACCGATCGTTCCAAAGCTTCCCGCCACCAAAGTTCGAAATCTTGCGGAATCTTCGAAATTGCACCGTCCCATTGAATTGCACACACACATAGACCGCAAATTCCCACGAAGCACTATCGCTCCCTCCCCCTAAACCTCAACTGCACGCGGCTGTGTTGATGATTGGAGAAGATGCCTGGGAAATTTTCGCTCTCGGTGTGCAAATACTAACCAGGCGCTTCTTGCCAAGCGTGATCGTTCGGCGGAGCTGCATTGTAAAAAAAAAAAACATGCCCGTTACAACGACCACCATCACACAACGCCGTTTAATGCGGAAGTGGCCCGGGCAGTAGTAGCTGGGAAAACAAACGGCTCGTCTGTGCGTTTGGGTGTTAGTAGCATGATTTAAAATATTCATACCAATTCGCATTGCAAGTACACTTCCTACTCGTCGCGATCTTCCTCCTGGCGCGGGGGAAAGCCATTGAACCGTGGCGCGAAAAAGGGGGCAATCGTTTTCCACCAGTCCAAAAATCCGCATAGACTTGTACGCACACACGCACACATACACAGGCGTGTTTATGGTCGGCCGAACAAAGCGCGGGGAAGGTGGAGATTGGTACTTTGTTGCTCCGACAGCATTAAAATCGGTTTCGCCTTTGAAATCATCTTAGCGTGTAAGGCGTAATGTTTTGCAACGCGTGTGGGTGGGAGGGCCGGCTGCTGCCGGCGTGATCATCACGGGCTGGTGTGTAGTTAATTGCGTGGAAAGCGATTAAAAAAATAAAGCGTGGAGCGAGGGAAGGAAGCAAAGATCGATATTTGCACTACACAGTGATAAATATTTACAAACAGTTGCTGATATCTTTGTTTTTAAATCGTGCCCGATATGAGATGAGGAGTAAAGGCAGTGTCAATGCTCCCGAGCAATAGGGAGACATGACCTGAGTAGACCTTCGTACCGAAGGGTGAATTGTATCGACTGTGCGCTAAGTTCAGATTCAGCAAAGCTCTAGCAAATGATGCAACAAGCGCAGGTTTCAAAATCATAATCATTTCTCAGTTTTATTACCCTTAACCGATGCTGGTAGCAATATCGAGCCGCTATAAAACCGCCACGAAGAAACGGGTAACTTTTGCAACCTCTCAAAACCAAACCATCCAAATCCAAGCGCCACGGTCAGCGGCTGGCCCTCCAGACAGCACTGCACATTGTTTGCCCGGTCCGTTTATGGCAAACAAAAGCACCCCCCTTTGAATGTGTCTTTGCGCCTTAAGCTTACGCCACCCACACATACGCCTGGGGTACCGCTCGGGCACAACAATTACGTGCAGAGCGTACCAACCTAATGTGTCAATTGCTACCTCGATCCTGCACCATCATGGTGCGATGCAAACAGTGTCATTACTGCATCCGACCCACTGCACCAGAAACGAACGTGCAGACTACACCGCCTGCACCCCTGCGGGTGCCAAAAAGGGACGCTGCTGATTTCGCTTTCGATAAACTGCTGTTGATGCGACCGATGTGATGGTTGGGCGTAAGCGACGAACCCTTGTAGTGTGCTCCCTCATCGCTTGGGTAGATGTGAATCAGCTGTGAAGCTGCCAAGTGTGGTTCGTTTTAAGGTTTGCCCACACAGACACACACACACACAAACGCTAATAGCTGGGGTACCTCTTCCTCCATCCCATTTTCTAGCGGTGCCAAGTGCGGAACGGAAAGGGTAACAACGACACTTAGCACACATCGCTCGGGGTAAAAGAAGCTCTAAACCCTTTCTAAAGAGCACTTCAAATAAGCAGCCATTTACGCCATATCCCTTCGATTGGATTGGACCTAGCGATTGACTTTTGCATCCATGTTTTAATGTGTTTTTCTTTCTCTCGTGCAGCTTGGGAAGATCTTTGCAGGTCGAAGAATGTCTGGCTGGTGAGGTAGCATGACGAGACATAAGAACAACAAACACATAACCCTATATAACCTTCGTCGAGGGACGGAGCTTTAGTATGTGGGACTGTGCGTGTGAATGAAGGGAACATATTGAAAGCATTGGAATTGGTACATCGATACAAACACAGCACCGATGAAATGGATTGGTTCCTTTTACTAGGACAGAGCAACCTGGTCGAAGCGCATCGTTCAAGGGAATTGCTTTTATTTGTGATGACCAACCGTACGGAATCGAACGGTTGCATTGGATGAAGCAATACATAAAGGGATTAATCGCACAACTGTTCTTTCAATTCAAAAGGATTAATGATCCGTCGTGTCCTTTGCTTTTCGGAGCAATTTTAATCACTATTCGGACATTGCCAATACATAGCGAACAACACAAAGTTAAGCCTTCACAGCCACCAATCTTGAGAAGAGCAATTTCCAAGTATCATCAAAGGTCACATGACTCACCTGGAGCAAAGACCCGAGAAGCACGAATCTAGTGAGTAATTTCAACTCATTCGAAATCCATCTGCAATCAATTAAACTCTCCGCACGTCGATGATGCTGCTGCTGCTGATGATCGCATCACGCCACGAGGGATTCCCCCGAACCGGAATAGTGTTGTTTTGCACTCAGCCAAAGCTCATCAAGTTTCGCGAGCGTTTCAGGAATGTGACAATGAACTTTTGGTATCCTAGAACGTTAACACACACGAGAACATCCTCTGGCTCCTGGCTCTTCTGGGCAAACGGCACCGTTCGTGAGTGTACAGTACAGCGCGTGTTGCGTTTTGTCGTGAGCACTTGTTGCTACTACCACTTACCGAACCGACGAGCGTCGGTTGGTGAAGTGGTGCGCAAATACACAGCCGGTAAGGCAAACATTACATCTTGGTACATACGCGTACATTGTTTGGTCGGTGGATTTTTGTTGATTATCAAGAAGTTTGATTTGTGTGAACAACAACTCCCTGTTGCTGCACAAATCGTTCACACAGAGATATATCCAGCGCTAACGTGCATGAGTTACTGAGCACGCTTGTTCCGTTTTTTTTTCTTCGTCTTCGTTTTCTTGTAAATCCATTATCTTCATCAGCGATACTATCATCCTGCGATGAAGGGTTCGTCGCCTGAATAATGCATTCCTAAACGAGAAGTCTTTTGTGTTTTTTTTTGTACTCAATTCATTCCACTGTCGATGAAGCTTATCCGTAAATCATTCCACCAATCGGCACACAATGTAGTGAGTGTGTTTGCGGCGAAACTGACAATCAACGCCTCTCACACCAAACCCATTCATAATTAAGCAAACTCAGAGCTGATGATTTAATCAAGCAGGGAGAACAAACATGTATGGATACCTCACCCCGCTCTGTACAGCCCTCTGGTGGCAAAATCTCCTCATACACCATCATACTGGAAGTTCGTGTGCCCGCTAAAGTCACGTCCGTTCCAGCAGTACCTTGCAGTCGCAAAACAAAAACATCCTCACCAAGAATTCAAATTAGCATTCCGCGACACACTCGTCAATGCTGTGTCCCTAACGGCGAAAGTACAGAAGCCGTTGGGTCAGGGTCTACCGCGTTCCGGCCGGACTCTGATAACTTCGGCGGGGAGGGCACGATTACACGTGTGACGGGGGCGCGATTTACGATGCCTGCCAGCGCCATAAATTGGTAGGTAAGGCTCGTTTGCGCGGGCTGTGCACAATTCTCGTCACGATGCCTCACGCCAAACGACAATGCAGTGTGCGCTTGTCCTCTCTCATCAGTGTCCCTTTGGCGTCGGAAGATGACTCTATTCAAGTCACTCCGCACAAACGACCAAGCGTGTTAGATAATTGTACTCCTTTTTGCGTCGATCGCTCAACGTCACCGATGTTGGTTTGATTTATATTCTTATTCACACACTTGGATTTTGAAGTATGCAGGAGCTAGCTGACGAGGAGGGGAGTCTTGTGTCCAAGGTGTTACACCATTCCCAGGCAAGCCCCCGGACATTGACGGGGGGACCGTCCCCTGCATGATTGTACCAATTTACTTTCACTTTTTACCGAACAGGTATGATGATTGGGTGACCGGACGGCACATTCTTGGCGGCATTTAATCGGCACCCTCTGGGGGTGACTTGACGATTGTACAGAGTGTGGAGGGAGTTAAGGAAGGGGGCAGGATTTATTACCGCATGTCTTTTCGCGGTCGGGTCATATCACGTTGCCTCTCCGTCTCTCTCGCTGATCCAACTACAATGCACAGTTCCATTTGTCTAACGCAGCATGAAACGATAAAGGTCAACATTCTTTTGTAATAATCAAACAACATTGATTGATACCAGAGACCAGAGACAAGAGAGAAAAAAGCGTACAGCCAACAAACAGCAGTGAAACACAAGCTGCCTATTTGCACAAGCCTGCACAGAAGTCTCCAGAAAAGGAAGTTCAAATGGCAGTATCATCAATCAGCCGAACTCGCCCGAGATCATCTTCCTTATCTGCAAAGATCCGCGAAGGTCATCGGAGTGGGTTTCTGTTTGCTTTGCACTGATTCTTCATTACGACAGCAGACCAATGTTCGTCTCAGGGGACACCCCGGATCCCGTTTGCTGATTCGCGACACCGTTTGTTCTAACAACTACCGCGTACTCTCCCTTTTTTCTCGAGCCATAATTCAATTATCACGCCAATCAAGCAGCTGATTCAACCCGGCAAAGCCGGTAATTCCTCACAAAAAAGAGGAACGGGCAGTCCATTATCTGTCCCGTGAGCTAAACGGCTGGTCGCTATTTGCACGCAAAGTCTCTTTGGGTGCTAATGGCGCTGATTTTCATTCATACCACCTGCCCCCAGGGAGAGCAACCCATCGAACGATGGGAAGGAGGAGCTGAGAGTTTCTATCCTACTATCTGCATTCTGTTCGGTACATGATCTGGTACGCAGCGGTGCAAACCGAACAGTGACCATGACAAGCAAATATTGGCGAGTGAGTAAGGATCATGCAAACACAAAATGTTGGGTAGAATTGAATTTTGATTCACGTCCGGGGTTTGGATGGTTTTTGAGAAGTCTTCGAGGTTTTTTTTTTTCTTGTGGAGGAGGGCCAAAATGTCAGGCACTACTGGAAGCCACTTCTGAGAACGCATGAGGGATTGATTTCCAAAACATCCGGGTTCTATGGGCTGCAGCGGAACATCCGGGATAGCATTTAAAATTATCAACATTTTAAAATCGCTTTTAGTGTAAAACATAAGGAGTGATACATTGGAAACTTTTAGAGATGCATTTGTCATTTCGAATAATGGCTGATCTTGCACAAAAGACTCCTTCAAAGACTTCAGAAGATACTTAGTATATCTCAGCTATTATGTTTGAAAGCGATGGGAATGATCCGTATAACGGGGCATTGAAAAAATTACAAAAACAAACACTGAAATTGGATGTTGTATCCCGTCCGCTGTATAGCCTAGACATTGATCCTTCGGATTATCGTATGTTCTAGTCGATGGAGCATGATTTAGCTCATCAAAATGTAAACTATAGATATCGATGCACGAATAGGAGCATAAGAGGCGATCTTTCTCCACGATTAAATCCGTGTAATACTCAAAAGATGGAAAATAGTAGTATTGAAAAAATTATTTCACCAATCGATGTATCACCATAAAATTTCCATTTTCAATAAAAAAAAAATCATCCAAGCGAACTACTTATAGTCCTACTAGGTATGAGATAATAACATAATCAAATTTCCCATAGAGATTACAAAAAAAAACTTTCACTATAAATTAATTACCGATATTCTACAAAATATTCAAATGCGTTACGCAGTGCTGCCCTCTACCGGCAATTCGCGCCCTGAAGCGCACGGCGAAAACGCCAGCTGTCATCCGCCCCAGCTGTCAAATCGCAACCCCGACCACCACACGTTTTGTTTACGTTCTGCTAGCCGATTACGTTCTCGGGCCCGCACTTGGCTGTTCCGTTCTGCCGTGAACGAACGTGAAAACCAAAACACGGCACACGAAAGACCACTAACTATTTATATACCTCGCCCGTCCAGTGCAATTTCGCGTGTGATAAACAGTGCAGCAGTGACGTGGTGCTGTGTTTGCGCAACACAAATGTAAGCACAGAAGAGGAAGCAGTAGAGTGAGCTTCCGAAAAGACAACCCGCATCAACCACAGCCAATCGAAACGCGAAGCAGAGAAGATGTCGAGCTGTTCACGCAAAATTCTCGCCCTCCGGATCCATGCGCTGGCGAAGACGTTCAACCGGTGCTACCACCGTGCCACAGCCCTCCACTGCCCGTCGGGGCCACCGAAACTCTCGCCATACGATGTACGTGCGCTGGCTCTGCTGGCAGGGGAAACCAAAAACAGGTTTCTTCCACCAACTTCCAGCATTACCATATTTCTGTGTGTCTCTCATACCACACCCCGCTGTTTCTCTCTCTCTCTCTCTCTCCGCGCCCCGGCAGGTCAACTGTATACTGCGAACGAACGAACACACGCAGGAGTTTTTCGGCGGCTCGGTTAAAAGCTACGACTCGAACCAGCTCGCCTCGAACTCGCCGATCGAAGACTCGCGCAGCGAGGCGAGCTGCGTCCACACGTCCGGTTTGCTGCTGGGCATCTTTGACGGTCACGGCGGACCTGCCTGCTCGCAGGTCATCAGCAAGCGGCTGATGCGCTACATCGCCGCCTCGCTCGTGCCGCCGGACGATCTGCGCCAGCACGTGCTGAACGGTGCGCAAAGCTTCTCCTTCCTGAGCTGCCATAATGATAAGGCAAGATGCGGCTAGTGCCCTTTAGCAGGGCGCTTGGAAGACACAAAACCATGTGTGCGATACTAATATCTTCCCTTCCCACCGGGGGCTTCTGGAATGTTCATTGCAGCTAGAGTTTGTGAGCGAAATCAAGGAGCTGTACGAGAAAAGCTTCCACCAGTTCGCGAACGAGCTGACCAACACGACGCTGGCCGGGTTTCAGATGCACCAAACGCTCGAGAACGCGTTCATCCGGCTGGATCAGGATCTGTCCCGGGAGGCGATCGAAATGCCCAGCCTGCGGACGATGTCGGTGGCGATGAGTGGGGCCGTGGCGCTGGTCGCGCACATAGACGGCCCCCATCTGCACGTTGCGTCGGTTGGCGATTGTTCGGCCGTGCTCGGTACCGTCACCGACACCGGGCAGTGGATGGCGAAGAAGCTCACCAACGAACATAACTCCGACAATGTGGGCGAAGTTCGACGCTTGCTGAGTGAACACCCTGCCACGGAGCGGGATACGGTGATCCGGGGCGAGCGGTTGCTCGGTCAGCTGGCGCCACTGCGAGCGATGGGTGACTTCCGCTACAAGTGGTCACGCGAGCAGCTCGAACAGCTGGTCGTGCCACAGTTCGGAGAGCAGGTCATTGCACCGTACTACCTCACACCGCCCTATCTGAGCGCGTGCCCCGAGATTACGCATCACATCCTAACGCCGCGCGACAAGTTCCTGATCATCGCGAGCGACGGCTTGTGGGATACGATGAGCGCCATGCAGACGGTACATCTGGTCGGGGAGCACATGTACGGGAAGGCGTTCCTGCAGCCGCTAACCCTCCCCAAGCAGGACATTACGCTCGGGGAGATCAGTCAAATGTTAACCACTCGAAAGGCGGGTCTGCAGAAGAAACCGCTCGATCGCAACGCGGCGACACATCTGATCCGCAACGCACTCGGCGGCACGGAGTACGGCGTGGAGCACTCAAAGCTGTCGCACATGCTGTCACTCCCGCAGGACATTGTGAGACTGTTCCGGGACGACATTACCATCACGGTGGTGTACTTTGACTCGGAATATCTGCGAAATTGTCCCACTTGATGGCGGGAGGGTGGAGGTGATGGTCCCCGCCGTGAGTTGGACAGTGCTTCATAGGGAACCGCCGGAAGCATTTAAAACACACACACACACACAACACACTCAGAGACAGTTCAATGTCGACAAAATGGTAAAGGCTGGCCCCTTTTTACCGCGCAAATATGTCCTACCGCTCAACTCAACAAAGCGTGCCCGTGTGTTCCTGTAGCGCGTTAGGTGTCCTAATGAATCATTTTATCGCAACAGCGTTACAACAGAGGACGCACACACTCACATTAGGTGCTTGTTTTTTTATTCCCTTGTATTTATGTTTCCGTTTATATGTTTTTTTTTTAAAAGCAATTTCAAAGGCCAATGAGTTGATCAACACGAATCAATCAATCGAGACCTGTCATGCGGTCGTTCAAAGCCGGCCACAGCGCAACGACGACGCACACGACGAATTTTATTTTACGGAAGTGCAATTTGACGTGAATTTATTGGATTGTTTTAAAAGATTTATCTGTTGAGTTCTTGAGTAGTTAAACGTGAATAAATTAAAACTAGTTCCGATTGTTCCGCCAACTCTGTTTACGGTCTCCATTTTTTGCGCCCAACTTCATCTTCCGAAACGTGTTTGGTAACGGATTGATGTAATCCATCCATCCAACCATCCCTTCCTCCCGGACACAAGTGAAGGTCACACAGGTGTGTGTGTGTCCCCATGATCGGGAGAGCCAAGCCAAAAATGAGCTGAAAGTTCGAATCAGAAATCCGTGCTTTGGAGAAAGTGATCCCCGGAGAAGGTGGCACCACTATTACGCCATGCCGGCTCAACTCATCGAGCGCTCCCCTGGCGGTGTGTTACTCAACGGTGTGAACGGCGTGGAAGAAGAAGATTCCACACACACACACACATACTCAGTTCCGGTTGATAATCCGGTGGACACAAAAGACGAAAAAGTGTGTTAATTTGTGCGCTATGATCGAACCTGTTTGGCCGTTTAAAATGTGCCCTAGGAGTGGTTTGGAGGTGTGTACCTCCAGCCCCCTGAAGGAAAAAAACCCAAAAGGTGCAAAAGTAAACAGTAGCCCAAGAAACGGACAGGTCTTTTCGCTCGAGTAACGCTAATGCGGGCACGCCACGGATGATCGAACGTGCGATCTCCCACCGGAGGCGTGAGTATGTCCGAGGCGAATGCCGATGACGTCGGCTTAACGTAGTCCCCCCATTATGGGGAGGGGAGCATGGTTGCAGGAAAGTGAAAACCAAAACATAACCTAATTTCCAATTGCACCCCTTTCCTCTTGGTCCGATCGATCGTGCAATGAATACGGTATATGCCGTAAGACCTCGGGGAAAGAAGGCTTTCGTCGTCAGTGTGCCAAACGGTCCGATCCGCGTGATCGGAGCAAACAAACACATGGGGGGGGGGGGAAGACGGTGCGCGGATAACATTGGAATATTTTACGCCCTTTTCCCACAACACAACTATTTACATGAATTTATAAAACAAAGTTACTTAACACTTACGGTACTTACGAGAAATGGAATTCCGGCACACGGAGAGCGACCTTTTCACTGCACACACTTGTTGGGCAGCGTGCAGCATGCGCTACTACGATGATTTGAAGACGGGATCCAAAACACTTTTCCAGAAATTCACCCTTGACAGTTGTCAGCTAGAAACAGTGACTGACAAAAAAACTTTTTACTATTTTATAGACAATATAGAAAATCGATTTAATTTTTTGGGACACATTAATAATGTTTTCACAGTAATTACAAACTATAAGGTTCTATAAGGTTTTACACTTTTCTTCTATCCTTTTTTTGTCTATACCTGTATCAACTTTCAAACCCATAAAACAGATAACTCCACCGCTCTGGTTAGCTCGAACCCAATTTCCGGAAACACCTCTGGAATTCATTTCCACATTTACAATAACGAATTCACTATGGATCATCTTCACCGTCGAATTGGCAAATGGCAAGTTTGCGTAACACTATCCCCGTTAAGCCTAGTTGGTCATTAAGCCTTCGGATATCAACAAACACCGTTCCCTCCTTGCCATGGGTACGGGATTTAAGCTAATCATCATAAGACGGTGCTGCCGTTGCCTACCATGCTACGGCGGAAAAGGTCGCCTTCGCTTTGGAACAGTGGACGCTCTTAAACGCATTTGCAAGTGATTTATCTTCCAGCGGAATCGTATGGTGGAATAATCAGAAAGCACCTGGAGACGACTTCCATTTCACATTTGCCGTACAATCAACATTGAATTTTGCATAAGTATGTAAGACCTTTCCGGTTGATTAAATGTAATCAGCGTGCGGCTCCCTATCCTATCCTATTTGCAATGAATAATTGAAGCTTTTTGTGCGTGTGTGGAGACTGATCGCGTGATCGTTTTCTTACAAGCTTTTCCAACCCTTCTAGATGGTTAGATGACCTTTTTTACCCGAAAATCCATAATTCAGCTGTTAAACGGGACAACGTACTGTAGAAGATGGATTTTAACGGAGTTAACACGTGCTCGCATGCCACCAAAGCGTCCCAATAATGCTCGTGCACGTCCCTTGCCTATGGACAATAAATTACACAGCCAACACGATTGTTGTTTGGTTGTTTGAGCAAACCAGACACCGGGACATGGATACCAAAAAACCAATAAACAAATCAAACATGAGTTCCCCTTGCTTGGCAAAATACACACGACTCGCAGTATCGTCAGGGAGCACCAGCAACAGCATCTCGCGGTTTTTGGTCTGCCGATAAATTTAAATCAAACAAACAACACACACACGGCACGGAGTGTCTCGGCAGCAAACCGATACCCCCCCCCCCATCCCACAAAGCCCCGCACAGGTTTCCAGAAGATTCGTAAAACATGCGGTACATTAATTTCGCCCAGCCAAACGTTGTCACGCGAAGCTTTGCTCTTAGTGCCTTTCTTCTTTCTGTGCTCGCCCTCTCTGTCCAGAGCTATTCCCAGGAGGATGTTGTTTATGGTTCTGACCAAAACACAGTCACAGCACAGGCATGTCCACAGAGCACTCCATAAACGGTCATTGCCTTGGTCATTTCATTGCTTCCTTCCTGGTGAAATCAATAAATTAACAACAGCTGTTTTGTGTGGATGATAAACAAGTTGCAGGACGACAAATGCAAACTTGTAACGGGGTTTTTTGGGGGGTGGTGGCCACACATTTCCGAGAGGGAAAACGGCAATAAAACACGGCTGTTCCTGATCGAGACGCCCAGACTTTAGGACCAGTGCAATATGCATAATTACAAACAGGTTTTACAGCGATCTCCGAAATTGCAACTCCAGTTGCCCACTTTCACCACTTTCGGAAAGGGGCGTTTGCTCCAAATTCTTCCAAAAGTGTTCGCAATGGAAGGTAGCAACTTCCTTCTCCGTGAGGCTATTGATGCTGGTTTTATTATTAGCATAGAACTAACCACATCAGGCCCTATTCAAGAATGTTGTTATCGCATTACGCGATGACATCACCAGCAGAAGCAGAAGAAGGAAAACCGGATTCCAACGCTATCAAGCCCGATCAGTACCTTCAGAAGCGCCACCTACCTATCTGGTGGGGTGTCACGCGATATGAGCAGCATTCCAGCGAGCGATCTTCTGCGTGTGTCGCACACGCTGATTTCATGCTAAATCAATTAAATATTCAAATTATCTTCATCTTCTGCCACTGCCACAGAAAGCTCTCGAACGTGTTGCCGGTAAACCGGATTAACGGACGGGGACTGACACTCCCCATTGAGGCCGATCTTTTACTATCCAAATGAAAACGATATCTTTGGGGTGGGGGGAGGAGGGCGCACCCTATGGTCACATAGTAACAACAGATAAACCAGCGTCATTGACCTTCTCTCTCGCTGGGAGAGCCGTCCTTGCGAAAGATTTTTAACACAAGTTTCCCAATTTCTTCCCAACATCTCCTTCATAGGTCCCAGCGATGGTACCCGTTTGCCTGCGGACTGCTACTACTCCTTGCCCTCCTAGCACACACCACCACGGGAGCCGACCTGAAGGAGCGGGCCCGTGCCGCCCTGCTGCTGGAAAAACCGAACGGCCCCGCCAGCTGCCAGGTACAGACGCCTCAGACCTGCCCCCCGAGCAAGTTCCGCTCGGCGTCGGGCGAATGTAACAACTTCAACCACCGGTACTGGGGTGCACGGGGTGATCCGTTCATCCGATTGCTGCAACCGGATTACGCCGACGGTCGCCTAAAGCCTCGCACATCCGTCGGGTCGCATGCACTGCCCACGCCCGACGTTATCGTCAATCAGCTGCAACGCTCGGTGGACGAGAAAGCCATCCATCCGCACATCACCGCCATGCTGCCCGCCTGGGGACAGCTGCTTGCGTACGATCTGGTGCAAATACTGTCACCCAACTCACGCTACCGCTGCTGCCGCAATCAAACCGAAGAGACGGTGGAGGATGTGGTGCAGTGCTACGTGCGGATGGGCGAAGGCTGCCGAGAGTACAAGCGATCAATCCCGTCGCACGATCCGACCAACTGCGAGTTCCACTATCGCGATCAGATGAATGCCGCTTCCGGGTTCTTGGACGGATCGGGCCTGTACGGTACGACGGAGAAAGAAATCCACGCGCTAAGAACGTTCCTGAACGGCAAGGTAGATACGGCCGCGTGTCTGCGCTGTAACGAACCCGGTGCGATCGGGGCGCTCCACACGGTGCTGCTGAAGGAGCATAACCGCATTGCCGAGCAGCTCGCAAAGCTCAATGCAGAATGGAGCGACACGACACTGTTCTACGAGACGCGCCGCATCGTGATGGCGCAGATACAGCACATCACGTACAGCGAGTTTCTGCCCATCCTGCTGGGCAGCCAGATTACGAACAACCCGGACCTGCGGCTGGAGAACGGTGGCTACTATAGTGGGTACTCGAGCGCCAACCGGGCCGGTATGTTTGCGGAGGTTGCGGTCGGTGCTGTGCCAGCCTTCCTGACGATGCTGCCACCGGACATGTACAACGATTCGATGTCGGCCGAGATACTGCTGTCTTCTCCGGCGATGCAGCAAACGTTCATACCGGATCATGCGAGCTTCAACGATGAGTGGACACCGATCTCGCTGGCTATTCAGCGTGGACGCGATCATGGAGTGCCGGCATACCACAAGGCGATCAATCTGTGTGAGAAGCGGTTCGGTAAGCCGTTCGGGGAGAAACTCAGCTTCGACGACATGCAGTACTTTGGGCTGGGACAGGGCAAGCGCGAGGTTCTCGAGAGCATGTACCAGTAAGTATGGCGAACTCTTTTTCCCCGTCTCGCCTTGTACTTAGTACTTAACTTCCCCAACTCTGTGCTCCCCTTCCAAAAAACAGAGATCCAGAAGATATCGATCTTCTCATCGGTGGGCTGATGGAAACGCCCGCCCTGGGCACGGTGTTCGGACCAACCCTCACCTGTCTGATGGCGATCCAGTTTGCGAACATGCGTAGCAGCGATCGGTTCTGGTACGAGAATGATCTTCCACCGTCCTCACTGACACTGCCCCAGCTGCAGGCGATCCGTCGCGTGACGCTCTCCGGGCTGCTGTGCGAAACGAAGGACGTCCAGCGTGCCCAACCGAAGGCTTTCATCCGCGAGGATCCGTACCTGAACGCACGGCTAAGCTGTGAGCAGGTCGCTGGATTGGATGTGTCCGCCTGGCGCTCCGAGCAGGACGATGTGGTGGAGGAGTACATGCAGGAGGAGCAGCCGACGCCGCCCGAGTTTGAGGAGTTGAACATGGACGTGATCTCGACCGCTATCAACAAGGCCAAAACGAAGCTGAACGAGCGCAAGCGCCAGGAGTACGAGGCGTGGGTACGACGTAAGTATTCTCTTCGGGATGATCTCACTCATTGATGGGTGCTCTTATACAAAACTCCTCGATTCCAATCCTAGAATCAGTTCCATAATCGGAATGGGATCAGGAATCGGAATCGGATCCGTGATTGGATTCGGATTCGGAACCAGTTCCGGAATGAAAATCGAAATAATAATCAGTTCCGTAATCGGAATCGTATTGGGAATCTGAATCGGATCCGTAACTGGATTCGGCTTCGGAACCAGTTCCGGAAAGTGAATCGAAATAGCAATCAGTTACGTAATCGGAATCGTATTAGAAATAAGTTTCAGAAATGGAATCGTATTTGGAATCGGAATCGGATCCGTAACTGGATTTGGCTTCGGAACCAGTTCCGGAAAGTGAATCGAAATAGCAATCAGTTACGTAATCGGAATCGTATTAGAAATAAGTTCCAGAAATGGAATCGTGTTTGGAATCAGAATCAGTTCCGGAATTGGATTCGGATTCGGTTTCGGTATTGGAATCGGATCCGGAAATGGAATTCCAACTATTGGGATGTTTTTTAATGAATGTTCTTCCTCTTCACCTACAGAGGGAGGCATCGATGCCAAGTCCCCGGACGGTACAGCCGCTTCCTTCAGCAAGGCGAACCGCAACGCACTGATCATCGCCAACACCTCACTATTCTACGAGCTGGCCACCAACGAGATCGTCAACTCACTGCATACGTAAGTAGACGATCAACCCTGACCTTCGGCTAAAGATTAACCTCCCTTTTCGCGTGTACCTCCACAGCCTGCGACGTCGCAAGCGTCAAGTGTTCGATAACAATCTCGGTGGCTTTGCGAGCGACGACTTCAGCAATGCGCTCCAGAGCGTGGACGTCAATCAGTTCATTACCGGGTCGATCTCGCCCATCAATCTGGAACCGCAGTGCGAAAACCTGGAAGCACCGTGCGACACCACGACACCGTTCCGCACACTCACCGCGCACTGCAACAACCTACGCAATCCGGAACTGGGTCAATCGCTTACCGTGTTCGCGCGACTACTGCCACCGGTGTACGATGATGGCATATCGCAGCCACGATCACTGTCTGTCACAGGGGCACCGCTTCCCAACCCACGCTCCATCTCCTCACTGATCCATCCGGACATTTCCAACCTGCACACGCGCTACTCCCTCATGGTGATGCAGTACGCCCAGTTCCTCGATCACGATCTCACCATGACGCCCATCCACAAGGGTTTCCACGAGTCGATCCCAAGCTGCCGGTCGTGCGATTCTCCCCGCACCGTGCATCCGGAGTGTAGTCCATTCCCGGTGCCACCGCGTGACCATTACTATCCCGAGGTGAACGTCACCAGCGGTGAGCGACTGTGCTTCCCGTCGATGCGATCGCTGCCCGGTCAGCAGACGCTAGGTCCTCGCGAGCAGATCAACCAGAACACGGCCTTCCTGGACGCGTCCCAGATTTACGGCGAGAACGGCTGCATAGCGAAGAAGCTGCGCGGGTTCTCCGGACGTCTGAACTCCACCATCCATCCGATTCAGGGCAAGGAACTGCTGCCGCAGAGCCCGGTACATCCGGAGTGTAAGTCCCCCAGCGGGTACTGCTTCATTGCCGGTGATGGACGTGCCTCGGAACAGCCAGGCCTGACCGCAATCCACACGGTGTTTATGCGCGAACACAACCGCATCGTCGAGGGACTGCGCGGTGTCAATCCACACTGGAACGGAGATCAACTGTACGAACAGGCACGCCGTATCGTGATCGCTCAAAACCAGCACATCACGTACAACGAATTTCTACCCCGAATTCTTAGCTGGAACGCGGTAAACCTGTACGGGCTGAAGCTGCTGGCACAGGGCTACTACAAGGAGTACAACCCAACCTGCAACCCATCGATCGTGACGGAGTTTGCGACGGCCGCCTTCCGCATCGGCCACTCGCTGCTGCGTCCGCACATCCCGCGCCTGAGCGTGCAGCATCAACCGATCGATCCGCCGCTGCTGCTGCGCGATGGCTTCTTCCGCACGGACAACTTCCTGCAGCCCGGACTGGTGGACGAGATTTCGCGCGGCCTGGTCGCCACACCGATGGAAACGCTCGACCAGTTCATTACCGGCGAGGTGACGAACCATCTGTTCGAGGATCGGCGCATACCGTTCTCGGGCTTTGATTTGATTGCACTCAACATCCACCGGGGCCGCGATCATGGCATGCCGTCGTACAACAACTACCGAGCGCTTTGCAATCTGAAGCGTGCGCAAACGTGGGAAGATCTGGGGCGGGAAATTCCACCGGAGGTGATTGCCCGATTGCGCCGTATCTATGCGCACGTCGATGATATCGATCTGTTCCCGGGCGGCATGTCGGAGCGACCGCTGCAGGGCGGACTGGTGGGACCGACGTTCGCCTGCATCATTGCGATCCAGTTCCGGCAGCTGCGCAAGTGCGACCGGTTCTGGTACGAGAATGAGGATCCGGTGGTGAAGTTCACCGAGCAGCAGCTGGCTGAGATTCGGAAGACGACGCTGGCGCGCATCATCTGCGAGAATCTGGACGTGGGCGGGGACATGCAGCGGGCGGCGTTCGATCTTCCCAGCAACTTCCTGTAAGTTTCGGTGCTGGTTTGAAGATGTTTTAAGATCGTCGCAGCTAACCATTGTTTCCTTCTTCGTCTTCTTCTTGTAGCAATCCACGTGTGCCGTGCAACTCCATGCCACAAATTGATCTCAGCGCGTGGAGAGAGAACGTCGTCCAGGGATGCCAGATCGGCGGTAAGAACGTGAACGTCGGCGAGTCAGCCTTCCCGTCGCCCTGCACCAGCTGCATCTGT
Organism: Anopheles merus; assembly: GCF_017562075.2. Classification (NCBI taxonomy): domain Eukaryota; kingdom Metazoa; phylum Arthropoda; class Insecta; order Diptera; family Culicidae; genus Anopheles; species Anopheles merus. The sequence continues at coordinate 9,681,646 of NC_054084.1, forward strand.
ACCAACGAGGGAGTAAGTTCTCAGAAAGTTCCCAGAGTGTGTTTGTGTGATCGCCTTTCACTAACGTGCTCTCGTTCGTCCTTCCAGCCCCAGTGTGCCTCGCTGCGCATTACCGACTGTGCCCAGCTGGCCCGCGAGTGGCCCCGCGATGTGATCCTGCGGGACGACGTGTGCAGTGCCCAGTGCGGGCTGGTACTGCAGAATGCCGGCACTCCTCAGGGACGCAACATCCCGATCAGCTTGCGGCCACCTCCTCAGCGCATTGCACGGTCGCGCATCGTGCAGCAGCAGACCGGCTCGGCACCGTTCACGTTCCAGGGCTTCCAGTTCCCCGATCTGTCGCAGTTTATCGGCTAGAGGAGGTCCCGGATGACCCAGTGGACTAAAAACACTGTCCGGTGTCCAAACACTTTTGTACATATTGAGCGGCCATAATTGATAGTTTCCTTTCTTATTTCCGTATTTTTTTTTACATATATTTTATTGTGAGGAATTCGTTCCTGGTTTCAGTACCAACCTTATCTATTTACCAACTGCCCACCATGTCCCCCGATGGTGATCTCGCGACGAAGGCTCACACAGGCTCCTGTGTGTGTGTGTCTGTGTTTCTGTATGTCTACTATTTTATTACTATCTTCCCCCTATTTTCGCCTTTTCGCCACTTCGCCTCTTGGCGCTTCCCTTAAGTTATGATCATCTTCTGCGCTACTAGGGACTAGCGCGAGAAAAGATGCTACTACTCTGTCCCCTACAGTGAGGTGTTGTTTTAACCTCCGATAGAAATCAATGTAACGTTAAATAGCAGCAGAGAACGAAGAACGAAGTGCGTGCGAACGAATCAGCTAGTGATGATAGAAAAGATACATGTAGTTCTATATATTTACGATTTGCAGGAGCCGGAGTTCCGTTTAGTAGTGTCTCCCGTAATGTTGTTAGTCTCGTCGGGAGAGGGGAGGGCGAATGATGATGACTTCACCTCATCTTTGCTGGGGTGTAATTGTCGAAAAATCCGTATAATAAAGAGTAATTCAACAAAAAAAAACATGTGTCTGCGCGTGTTTTACCATTTTTTCAGCATCTCGCGGACCTCGTCCAGGGTGAAACAGTCGGGCAAGAGCGATTGTGCCCATTCGATGGCGGGCAAATGCAAGCCGAGTGTGTACACTGCACAGCAATCCTGGCCACGGGTAGTAATGGGCTGACTTTCTTCAGAAACTTCAAAGTCGAATGAAGTGAAGGCTTAGCCATCTCGTTGTAACTATAGCTGACAGATTGGCTACGGGAAAGGCAGATCGAATTTACGACAAAGAATCAATTCGAATTTCTCTCAGCTTTCCCTGGTAGAGACTTTCTTGCCGGGCTTACTTACGTGCGTGATGACTTTGTCGATCTCATAGCCACAGGGAGCGATAAGCAAAAGCACGATACACAGTAGGGTCAGCGTGCGGAGAACGTTTCGGTTTATTTTGTGAACACTTTTGCGGAACAATTGCGAAAGAAAAGAACGCGATATGGCGGAGTTCGGCAACAACCAGCGAACGCACGATTGCCGTTGATCAACCGCACAGTTTGGCCGCCTACTTTGATCTGGACGAGAATACAGCAACTGTCAAACGGCCCAACATGACGTTTCATGCAAACCAAGGTTACTAGAGACACTACCAGACGGCTTGAGTGGTGAATGGAAGGATTGCACCAAAAAGTATTTTATTTTATTTTGTTTTAATTATAGGTATTAACTTATCTCCTTCTTAGCAGTATCAAATTCGATTGATGAGATGTGTCCTGCCTTGATTTTAGGCATTAAGCAATCAGGTGCTTCTCAAAGAACCGGATTCGATGCCGACCCGCATAAACCTACATAAAAATCCGAACTTTTCTGAAAAATTTGCACCTTGCCGGCCCACCGTCACGCACACACGCTGCTCAACTTTACACATCCGCCCCGGAAAGTCCAAGCTGCGCGAACAGATTGCGCGACAGAAACCGGTACAGATCACGCGCATCTTCCGCACCAAAGTACCCGGTCAGCCAGTTCACGATAGTCCCGCTGGCGACCTTCGCGCTGAGCGGCTGAAAGGTAAGCGAGTACATCAGCAGACACTTGGCCACCCGCAGCTCCGCGCCGAACTTGCGCAGAAACTCGCCAATCACACGAAACGCGAGAATGATCAGCTTGATGCCACCGACCACACCGGACGTCCTGCGGGAAGAAGTGCAAGCTGCCATTAACGGGACTGTACAGCCGCAAATTGGCCACACTGTTACTTACGCACGAGAGGAAAGCGATTCACTGAGCAGGGACACATTGGACAGGGCGGTCGACTCCTCGCCTGCTGCACTGCTGCTGGCCACCGTCGCCACACCGCCGTAATGCATCGAGTAGCGCTTCAGTTGATTCCATTGGGCCGTTGGCACCGGTGCTGGGGATGATTCTGCGCGCACGTGTTCGATAATCAGTCCACCGTACGTGTCGTTTAGCGACTGTCCAGCGCAGGAGGTGAACAGGAAACCGACAATCACCCACAGGACGGTCATTCTCCGCCGAGCTTTGGGAAACGTTTGCCACTGTGACGACGGACTTGCTTGCGCGCACTGTCTAAGGAACCACGGTGGTGCGCTGTCCCATTAGCGCGAGGCGACGGCGACGGGTGGAACGATAATAGCAATCAAATGAGCGAACAGGAAGAGGCAACGGACGGAAAGGACCCGTCTGTTGAACCTTTTTTCCCCTCTTTTTGGTGCCCGTTCTTCTACCGCTGGCTGTACGCACGCACACTACCAAAGAGGGAATTTTGAACTAAACGCAAAGGCAAAGGTATGCCCGGAACCTAACCGAGCAGGGAGAAGAGACATAAAATAGTTTTGTTCAACTTTTTTTTATTACCTTTTCAAGAGATTATACTGCAACACGTAACACGCTGCGCTTCCTTTCGCCGTGGGAAAGATTGATTTTCCTATTAGAATTTAAACCAGTTTTTACTTCTTCGCGAAAAAGCTCATAATGGAGCCTTGCTTCGTTTTCGGCGTTGGCGGCGTTGCCTTCTTCTCTGCCGAGGACGATTTGCCTTGGCTTGCGAGGGAAGCTTTCGGCTTGGTGGGTGCTGCTGCTCCAGCTGCCGGCGCTGCCATTTCTTTCTCCGTTCCATTGGCCGTAGACTCATCATCTTCCGAAACCATTTCGTAGTCTTTAACAGTGACTGGAAAGCACAAAGGAAAATGGTATTACAATTTAAGACGATTGTTGATGATAAGAACCCTCCAATACTCACTCAAATATCCCTCCTCGTCGGTGTACGTTTTGGTGACCAGCTTCTTAACCTTGCCCCTGTTACGGTTCACACTGTTCGAATCGTTCTCGACCGGCTTTTCCGGCGACAGTGACGGCTTGCGGCCCTGCTCCTTCTCCTTCTCCTCCACCTCCGTCTCCATCGGCGTTTCCTCGTCAAACTGCACCAAACGTTCGCTTCGCTGCTCGACCGCGGCCCCTGCTTCCCTCCCGTCCGCATCCTCATCGCTGGAAGAATCACAAATTTGCAGCAGCCGCGATTTCTTCGACGGATTCGACGGATTCTTCTTGCGCTGCAGTAGCGGCTTTCCGGTGTTGCGCTTTTTACTCTTATCTCCGCGCTGCTTTTTGCCCTCCTGCGGGGTGCTTGGGATGACGTCCTCCTCCTCTTCCTCCTCGTCATCGGTAATGGTTCGCTTGCGGGACTTTTCCACCGGCTTTTCGGCTTTCTGCTCCTTTTTCGCCGGTTCCGGCGCGGGTGACTGAGGCTCCTGCTTTACTGGGACAGAAGTGGGTGCTGGCTTTGATGCCGTACCAGCGGGTTTGGCGGAGAAAAACGATGAAATTGATCCCTTTCCAGTGACGGCCTTTTTCGCGTCCTGTTTCTTCGGGGACTGTGTTTTCGGTGAAGCTTTCGGTGGGGAGGCCGCCGTTTTGGGTTCCTGTTTTACCTGTGCCTTAGCGGGTGGTGATTGTTTTTCCTCCTTTACCGGGGGTTGTTGCTTGCTGGCCGCCGCAAACATGCTCGGTTTCGAGGGTTTTTGCTCCTGTTTGACGGGCGCGGGAGCCGGTTTTGGCGTTGTTTGTGGGGCGGTGGAAGAAGATGCTTGTTCTATTTGACGCTTTTGCGATTCCAACCGTAAACGGATCACACTGAACTCGTTGTCGTTGGATACGTTCAGCGGTCGAACGTCGGACGCAACCTCGACGGAGTAAAGCATTTTCGAGCACTTGGGGTAGGCTTTGCTGATTTTTTCTAGCTTCTCCTCATTCGCTAGCTGAAAGGAGGGAACGGAAACGCTTAAACATCAATACGAAACTCTTTCTATGCACTCTGCTGTCAACGTACAGTGATGAAAACGTTGCCATTTTTATCGACGCCCCTCACGACGTACTCTTTCGAGAGTTTGTTCGGCTCTTTCTGCCCTTCAACCCATTTCTGCAGCACTTCCAGCGATTGTTTACTATCCAAGCTCCACGTGTTACTGATCCGACGGGTCGAAATCTACGGGAAAAAGGTGGAATTTGTACGCAAAAGGACATTGTTGTACCGGAACCGTAGCCCCCTACAAAGGCCTTGAAGCTTACCTTCTCGTTGGCATCGAACACAATGTGCCCTATCTCCCTTTGGCACGTTTTCAGCAGCTCGTCATCCATAGCTAAGGACAACTTGCACAATCTAGAGACACAGAAAACGGCAATATATCGACAGAAAAATGCTTTTTCACCAACGTTTAGCTAGTAGAAAGGAGCGTAACAACAAACTGCACAACGCACAGGATATTCGCGCAATTTTTCTCTCGCCCTGACGTTTTGGCTGTCAAACGTTGTTTACATTGCCCGCCATACTTGATGGATCAAATGGCGTGAGCCACACGAGCGGGTACACTTTCAAATGTTCCGTTAAAAGGAATTTCGAGTTTAAAGTTGAATTACCAGCACATTCAGTGGATTTAATGGACGAATTAAAATGTTTTGTAGTATATTAAGTAATTTTTTTTTTTCAATGTAACGTTCTTTCTTCATTTCTCACCGATTGTTGAATTCAACCACGGACGCATTTTCTTACATGAGCTGCCAATTTTATTCGTTATTAAATCCACCTGTGTTTGCTGCAAGTATCGTCATTATAATTACCTAAACGCTTCAAACCCTTCTTCAAACGCCCCCCGCCAATCTTACCAGCCCGAACCGGTACGAACGGATCGGATCGACGTCCGATACACCCCCGATGTAGCATGTAGCTAGCAGCAGCTGCAGGCTTTAATATTTGCTTTAATAGTAGTTTTTTTTTTCCAATTGTAGTAAATTATCTAAACGTTTCTTGTCTCGTCCACTCTCGCCCGAGAGGCCTAGCGGTGGTGCAGTTGGTGAGCTGTTGGTGTTGGTGATGCGGCGTTCTAACGTTATCGCATAGTTGTTTTTTTTTCGATTACATTCTATTATTCTTGCCATCTTCGATGCTAGTTGGGGCGCGCCCTTACTACCTCAACGCTCAACACTTGCTGGGCGCACACGGTCGCAGTCTTTTTTGCACATTTGCCCACTGGCCTATCGGCTATCTGTGGAAGTGTGTGTGTGTGTATGGGGTGGATAGGAAGCTTCTTGTCTGCTTTAATCCTTTCCTCGAGGATGGTTGGGAACAAAACTTGGGTAATTTGAAGGCTGACTCTCACAACTACAAGCTATAGAAGAAGGGAGAAGGAAGTTCAAATGCCGCAGCACTGCCAACGGCCCCGAAACGTAATACTCTAACGTTCTCTGCACTTTTTTTTTGGTATGAAATGATCCTGGTTAGGTAACGCGCGCCCTCTCTATACAGTACTACTACCTTAAGTAAATAATCGTCCACTAAATAAAAGGATGTTTTACTGGCTTCCCACTTATAAGAAGCTTTTGCCCCGTTTGTTCGTGAGCAAATTCGTCGCCTTATTAAAGTAAATGCCCAAGCAAAGCTCCAGAGCAGCTGACGGCCAGGCAGGTGTGTGAGCAAGAAATCTATAATGGCCAAGCAAGAAAGCGCGAACGTACAATACACAGCTATACACAATAAACTACGCACAACCGATAACATTTGGCAAGGTAGGAGAATGTGGCTTTGCCAGCGCAATGGGGGGGAGGGGGGGATGTGGTGCACATGCAATAAAACGGAAGTGTGTGTGTGTGTGTATGCCTGGGTGTATAAATAAAATCGCAAAGCAATTGAATGCACTGGGGCAGGGCTCGCAAGCCCATCGAAAGCGCCAAACTAAACCTAAAAGCTCAATCAACCCTCGTTTTTTCGCTGTTTCCCTATCATAGTAACCCTTGAACCTTTTTCTTTACCTTGGCCTTCCCCGAACACCAAAGGCTGGAATGCTTCACGCCTCACTTTAACCAAATATCGTCCATCGTATCGTCGTGCAGCTCGGCCACCGGCATCGCCCGCAGCGTCCGCAGTGTTTCCATGTAAAACGTCAGCTCCGAAACGACGACACCGTGCTGGGGCCCCCCATTGTTGGTGATGTTGTTGCGGAGCAGCTGCTCCCGCAGCTTGTCCTTAAAGTTGCGCTGCACCGTCCGGTAGATGGTGTGCACCTGCTTCTCCGGCAGGATCGGTGCGATCGCTTCGTGCAGCTTCACGAACTGCCGGCTAATGTTGCGGAACGGTTGCGACGGTACCGGCGGCCTGGCGTCCCAATTGTTCAGCTGGCCCGTCACCACGTCACACACGATCGACAGCACCTTGTTCTCGATCTCCTTGATGTGGCTGACGAAGTCTTTCTCCACCGAATCGTACCCGGCAATGGACGAGTAGGTGGTGGTGGAGGAGGAGGAGGAGGCACTCGTGGGTGGTGGTGGTGGTGGTGGTTGCTGTGTGGGCTGATGCGTTCCTCCATTCGTTAGTGGGCCAGCCGCCGATCCGGAGGTAGTGTGGTTTACACCCGCGGGTGCTGCGCTCGCGCCCTCGAGCGCCCGGAAGTGACGTTTCACGTGCGGCAACAGCCACAGGACTAGTTCGAGCGCCCGGGACACCAGCGCCAGGTTGCTGCTGGTGATCGTTTTAAGCCCCGCGACGTGTAGTGCCCCCGCGCCCAGCACCAGCTGGCAGCAGCGCGAGTTAAACATGCGCAACAGGTCGACCACGTTCCGGCCCAGCTGTGGCGCAATCACCGGCAGCTGCGAAGCGCACCGGCAGTACTCGCTAACGATCTGCACGAGCAGCAGGGCCGCACCGACCAGGGCAAACGGTTCGCCCTCCACCTTCAGCACGGACTGGGGCGGTGGCGGTGCGACACCGCCCCCGTTCGTCTGCTGATGCCCGTTCAGCGCCGGTTTGCTCCACTGAAACTCGCCGCGCGCGATACAATCGATCATCGTTTGAAACTCGGCCGGCACCTCCGCCTGCTTCCAGCGCTCACTGTCCAGCAACAGCGCCAGCTTCGATTTGCGCTCCGTGTGGAACTTTTGCGCAAACCGATTGCCCTGCGCACAGAGGGCCAGCTTCAGCGGGGCGCTCTGCACGCCGCACGCCGCCTGGCAACCGTCCGCAAACCGCTCCACAATCTGCGCCAGCTGTGCAATCTGTTCCGCACTGACGGAGCTCCGCTCCAAGCTCTGGTTCGAGACGAGATTGGCGCACCGTTCGTGGCAGTAGTTGCACACGCTCTGCAGCAGATTGGCTAGCTTGCCCTGCACCACCGCATAGTCCGCCGCGGACAGGAACGCTTCCGTGTCGATAAAGCTCACATCGTCCGTCAGCCGGCCGGCGCTGGCGTCGGCCGTCTGCTGCATCACGTCGTGCACCGCCCGTATGCGCCGCAGCAGCTTCAGCAGCGTCCCGGTCGCACCCTCCAGCAGCACAATCCACTCCGAGAGCGATAAGCTTTGCGCCTCCTCGCCGGCCCCCGTCAGGCACACCTCCGCATCGCCCGACGCAATCACCTCGATCACGAGCTGCTTCACAATCGCGCGCACCGTCGTGATCGCCTCGTCCCGGTACGTGTCGATAAAGTCCAGGCTGCGCTTCCGCAGCAGCCCCGAAATGATGCAGATCAGCTTGTCCTCCTCGAGCACGCGCTCCTCCCGAGTGGCCGCCTCGCGAAAGGGCCGGTTCAAATCCGCCGTCGAGTAGCGCTCAAAGTCCGTCTTGAGCATCTTGTCGATCAGCAGCTCCATCTCGCACAGCTGGGAAGGCAGATGGCGAAAGCAGTGCACCCCGGTCAGCTCCTGGCCGAGTATTTCCTGCGTCGTGCTGATCAGATCCAGCGCCGCCACGTAGTCCTGCGTGCTGAGCAGCAGCTGTATCATCGGCTGCGTCTGGTGCACCGTCGACATGAGCTTTAGCTTCTCCAGCACGAGATTGTTGTTCGAGCGGATGCGCTCCGCTCGCACGACCTGCAGCGACTCGCGCACGATCATGTCGTCGATCTGCGCAATCTTGGCGCGCAATCGCTGCACATTCGCGAGCGCCTGCGTCATCTGCTCCATGATGGCGTCCTGCGACGTCATCGCGTGAAAGAAGGCGGACGATTTGTCCGCCACCTGCTTGGCGATCAGCACCTCCACGATGTCCAGGTAGTGGCTGAGCCGCTCCTGCAGCTGGCGGCTCGATTGGCGCGTCTGCTCGCCGCCCTCGGTGCCGATGCCGGCAAACGCGGCCGCAAACGTGGCCGGCCGGTGCAGCTCGAGGTGCTGCTTGAGGAACACCTCCGGGATGTCGCTCAGGCTGGCGGTGGCCCCGTTCGGCAGCCGGTCGCTCACGAGCGCCTGCTGGCTAGTGGCGTTCGCCGTCGGCACGTTCGCGATGCGCGTGTGCACCCGGTACCGCTTGCCGATGCGCTTCAGGTACGCATCGAACTGGTCCCACCGGATGTCGGCGAGGCGGGGCGACGGCCCGATGGACGCACCCTCCACGAAGCCGTCGCCCCATTTCTTGGTGAAGAAGTTCGTCTGCTTGCCCCGGCTCGGGTCGTTCAGTACGGCGGGCAGGTTTTGGGCGGCGGAAAACACCGACCACTTCACGTGCGGCTCCTTCTGCTGCGCCTGCACGTGGCACCGGGTGACGTGCGTGTCGTAGTCGCGATCGCTCACACCGTCCAACGGTAGCGACGCGCACACACCGTTGTAACCATAGCGACACACGTACGAGCCACCTTCCACCGTGCAGTGCTGCTGGCGAAGGTGCCTGAAACGACATGGCAAGACAGACAGAGAGAAGAGGGAGAAAGTAGAGCAAATATGTAAGCAAGGCGCGTGTGTTAGCACCGGGCGATAAACGGGCGCGAGGAGGAGAGCGATTGCGCCATGCCCGTACCGAAAAACGTAACGCGAAACGGTAAAAAACAATTATACAGATCAATTTCCTCGCAGCCTGGGGTGGGCGATAGTACGCAAGCGGCCTCCCGATGGGGTGGGTTCGGCACAATTGGTGCTAATTAACCCCAGGCCCCAGGGCGGCGTGGCAAGGTCTCTCCGTGCTATCATCACTGGCGCAACCCATCCTCCCTCCTCCGGATGTGTCAATCAAACTCGCCTCCCCATTACCTCACAAACTCGCTGGTATTTTTGAACAAAAACTGCTGTTGCTGCTGGGACTGCTGCTGGTCCTGGCTGCTGGTCTGCTCAGCTGACCGGGCCGAGACGGGGGAAAGGCAGTACTGGCAGCTTTGCCAAGGCGGTGGTTCCTTCAGATCGAAACTTCCCGAGGTAGACTTTGCCATTGGCACATATTGTTGGGTACGGGATGACCCTGCCCGTCCCGTTCAAAACACAAAACACACACACACGCACGTCCACGAAGAGACAATGATGACGGAGCACTGGAACTCCGTGCAGCAGCCGGGTGGAATGAATTTTTCGGAACACTTTCACAATACAGCACACGCACACACACACACAGCACGGGTTTCTTATCAGCCAGAAAGTAAACCAGGCAATCCGCGTCCGGCCGTCGGGCGCTACGTGGGACACACGGGCAAATAAATGATACGAACGGCGAGCAGGAGCATTTGGGGAAAAGTACACACACAACGTATCAAAATTCTTCAGCTGACACAACACCGATTTTTTTCGTTTTTTTTTTTGTTTTTTGACAGCTCAGTGACGTGCGCGATTGTGACGAAGTGACGGGTTGATAGAGGTGAAGGTGTGACACGGTACAGGTGGTACACGGGGTGTGCCTTTTTGGGGGAGTGAATATTATTTTATTTAAATTACAATAACCATTCGGGATGGAATCTTAGAAGAACGACTAATTAAAAGCATTATCATGTAGCAGATGGATTTGGAATTCAGCAAATAGTAGCTAAAGACAGAAAAAAGCAGAAGGGAAAGTTTTTGTAGCATCTTTGAGGCTGACGGCAGCTATTAAGCAGCAGAAGATTCTTTGCACCAAAACGACGTCCATTGGAGCTGATTGATTGGGAGCAAAGAGCTCGTACTCTTTTCTCAAGTAATTCGTTTTGTTGCTTTCTAGCTAGTTGGGTAAGACTCCATTATTCAGTACCAGTATTGGTATTGTTTTAGAATCTATTCCGAACATGTCGTAGGTTCAAGACATGATCTTAGACCATTATGGATAAAGGATCAGTTTCATTATCCGAATATCCTAAGGATAAGTTCCTGAACTGGTATAGGTTTGTGATTAGACTCAGAATCTGTATATGTTAAGAATCAGTTCCAGGCCATCATATGAGTTAAGCATTAATATCAGAACCGCTATGAGTTCAGGATTAGCTCCAGGACTGGCATTGATGCAGAACCAATTTCATGAGTAATATGACTGTTGGATCATTTTCTGCACCGGTATGAGTTCAGAACAAATTCCTTGACCGGTATTAGATTGAGATCAGCTCCAAGCACTGTTATAGACGTAGATAGTTTTGGTTTAGTATCAAGACCGTTATGGGAATAGTTATGAAAGGTCCTGCAAGAGTTCCAGGATCGTCAAAGAATTGGGATCAATTCTAGGACCCGCACAGGTTCAGTATCAGTTTCAAGACAGATATGGAGTTGGTCAGGTATCTGTTCCAAGACCGATATGAGATATGAAATTCCAGGATCAATATGAGGCGTAATCAGCATTACGCGCATCAGCATGATGCGTTCGCAGCATCAAGACTGATATGGATGTATGATCAGTTCCAAGATCTGTATAGATTCAGGATCAATTCCAGAACTTGTATGAGATAAGGATATATTTTAGGACAGGAAAAGGTTTGAGATCAGTTACAGATCACTTTCAAGTCATTCTGGAGACTCCAGCTCACAACCATACCTTCTTGCATCGTTTCGGATTCACCAAACATTAACCCCATTTTTGCTTCCAATATTCATTTGAATTGCACGATTTTTCTTTATTTTGCATTTTCAATTTTCACCTTTCGCTCTCCCCGTTCGTTTTATTCACTGTGAACACCGATAAACATTTACTTTTTTACTCAATCTCTCTTGAGCGAGGAAGATAACCATTTGTTAGTGTTTGCCATTACGAGTGTTGTGTATGGGGGGTTGTGTGTCTCTCTATAATGATTCCTAAGTTTGGGGCATTTCACTTTCAGTAAGTGTAATAATGGCGGTAGTGTAATGGATCCACCCTTGTCTCAGGTTCTCTGCAATTTTTGGGGTTTTGTTGTAATATTTAATAGAGCTTTTTCACTCCCATCACGACGAGTATACATCTACAATGTAGGAGGGAAAAAAACATACACAGGACAGGAATTGATCTATTCGTTTTCCGGTTGTTGCTTATCCACTTATAGTCGTAATATAATAACACAACAAGTATTCTTTCCCCTCCCCAGTTGGGGGTGAGAAATGCAAGAGTCAGGATGATAGAGACACCTGACCCAACACTACCCGAAACACGTGGTCCGAGTAGTGCAGGTCCGAGTTCGCTGTTGCACACAATAATCACATCGTGGCTTCCCCCGCTCCGTACAGCAGACCATTTGCCCTGGGGTGGGGTTACTTCATTTAACATAGATACATTAGCCCTATATACGTGCAGTGTACTATTGCCTGGCTGTGCAGCTGCTCTACGGCCTCATTTCCCTATCGCACCTTCACCTTAATCAAAGTGTTAATACAAGTGTACATTTGTTTTTAATGCTAAAAATCTGACGCTTTCATTAACATTGTACCATCGAGTTTTATTTGGGCAGGTTGTTTTCTTTTCTTCTTCAAAGGGAACTTGCTGTCTGTCTCCTCTCTGTGTGTGTGTTTGTCGGTGAGTAGTTTTTCACATTATCTACAACGTACGGGGGGGAGCATTTTGGAATTCTATCAATTCTATATTCATCATACATTTTTGTACAGCGTTCGTAGTATCAGTAACCCACAAGAGCGAGACTAAAACTATAAATGTTCAAAAATGTATCACCAAAAAGTGTAACGAAAAAACGTAAGGCAAAAATCAGTTCTCGTATAAATTGAAGCAGCGTTCCTCTCTTCTTAATGCTAGAAATTGCAACATAATGGTTCTCACAAAAACGCGGTGTGTGTTTTGAGAATTTTAAATTCCATTTCACATTCACACTCCACACTCGCGATGGGGACTACTAAAATGGAGCCTTTGTTTTGTATAAGCGAAAATAATTAAAGTAAGTTATAACCAGCACAGAGTTCTTCTCTTCCCTCAGCTCTCTCTCTCTCTCTACAGCTCTACACACACGTATCCTTCGCTTTCTAAGGGGTGAGCGACAACTAAACTACAAATCCGCACAGTCAACGCACACATTTTGTTCTTTTAGTTTTTGTTCGATCGTTTGTTCGTTCATCGCATCGCTATCTAAGTATAAGCCGGATTTGGCGGCGCATCCTCTCCCGTAAGGCGCATATATAATATATATGTGTAAAACACAACCAGTTGCAGCAGTGTGGCGCACACAAAACAAAAAAAACGCAAAACGGAAGCAAGTGTAAGTAAACGGTGGCCCTTTTCTTTTCGCAATCTTCGTAGTACTCTCCCTGCTCGTTACCATTAAACACTAGGAATCCTACTAATTCGTCAACGAAAACACAACAGTGTCACAACATCCCCACAAGCCACAAGGCGCTGTAAGCTGTAAGCGCAAAAACAAGGCAACAAGGATACGTGGGGAAGAAAACGTAAAATCTAATCTTTTTGTTTTTCTTCTCTAAACTAACTAACTCTCTTATACACATTGAGTTTGTGTAGAAAAATAATTATATGAATTCATCTCTGTTTCACTAAAGCTACATCTCTCTTTCAGCCACCGATCCTCCGCCGATGATGATGATCATGAGGGGTCGGAGGGATAATATAAACTATATACTACAGGGGGCAATCACAATCCTCTTCCGCACCAGGTTTTTGCATCCTTAACGAGCTAAAAATGACTAAACGCGACGGTTATGGTGGTGCTGTTGGGGCACGCACACATTCACACATCGTCCACATACACACACACACACGACGCACGCCACAATTCTAACGGGTTAGGTTTGGGGCGGGGGGTGGTGCGGGTGTGGTATTGACGCGATGATACAAGGTTTTCCAGGAGTTCTCATAGCTGTGGGACATTTTATTGACTCTTTCTTAAGTGAAGTGAACCTAATGTAATGGGAATTGCACTCTATAGCACACCCTGTTGGACGAATCCAATTGGATTTTTCTAGAAGCCTGTCCAAACAAGGTACCATGAAGTCCAATTTTCCTACATGTAAAGTTCATTTCTAATAGGAAAGAGTCTAGGAAGTGTCCCTCAATTATGAGAACCCCTGGAAAACCCTGTAAAAGCAATATATATATATATATATATATATATATATATATATATATATATATATATATATATATATATATATATATATATATATATATAGAAAACATAAACATAACTTTCACTCTCTTCTGCGCTATCTACTTAATATCGTCCTTTTTCTTATTATGCACCTACACCTTTTGTGTGTATGTGTTTGGGAGAAACCTTGTTTGACACGCTCACTCTATTTTCTTGTAAGCAACCTTCTTCAATCGTTAATAAAATTCTAATCCAACAAACTTGTTGCATGTGTTTGTGTGTGTTTAGGAATTGTTTTTTGTTCTACATCTTTGAATACAGCACAACAGGGGAGAGGCAGCGCTTCTATGGTTTTCTTAAGTAAAGTGCCTTGCCTTGGTCAATTTTTGAGTCCACGTGTGTGGTTGAATGTAATATGTAAGAGTTTCCGCTACTGATTTGCATGGCATGTCCCGTCGCCTTCCTTCAAATCCTTAAGCTTTTCTTCTCTCTTTTCTATTTAATCTGCTATTTGACGCTTTCTTCCATCGATCCATCTAATTGGTAAAACTGTGTTTTTTTTTTATGTGAAACCACCGAGTGCTAAATTCATTTTGCAAAGCAGTGCTTTAAAAGCGCCTGTGGATATACACTTCTTTTTTAAACTATTTTCTATTCACTTCTCTACTCAGTTTGCATTTGAGTTTTGTTCTCTCGCTCTCTAATTAGCTTACTTGTGTGTCTTTTTCTCGTTCTCTCCTGATTTTCCACAAAATGGTCATGTTTGTTTTAGTTTTGTTCTTGCTTGGGGGGTTTTTTATCGTTGTTTTACGTTTTGCTGCTAATGTTTCTACTTTTCTTCTTCTTCTTCTTTTTCTTTTCATTCTTCTTTTACTTCTTCTTCTTCTTCTTTTTCCCATTTATGCAGTTTGTGAGTGCGGGGGGTGTGATGAGCGTGCGTGTTTTGCTGCTTGCTGCTTTGTCTTCGGGTTTCAAATTTAAGTGGCACTTTGAGAAATTGATCTATGTTTATTATTCGTTACCTTTTCTTTTAATATAAGTTTCTTTTACTTTTTTTGCTAAGCTTCTTCCTTTGTTCAACAACTGCTACCGGTCGTCTTCTACTAGTGAGAGAGATCTCAAGAATTCAATAAAGAATTTATGGGTGGAATTTTCGTTTGCCCTCCATCATTACACACACCACAGATGAAGAGTCGTTCCAGGCGCGAAAAGCCATCCATAGGGCTGAGGGGCAGGGCGTGAATCATTTTCTTTTTCTACCATACTAACGACACAACGGTCATACCGTTTGGCGCGCGAGTTACCCCATATTCCGGTCGGCAAAAAACTTTGAACTATATATTTTTCTTTTCAGGGAAGCGTTTTCATTTCGTCTATCCGCAGGTTTTGGTCGTGTAGTGAGTGTGTGCGTGTGTGTGTCGTTGTACTTGAATAATAATCTCAATCATATCGCTCATTAGTTAAAATTTGCGATTCCCCAACAGATCGGAGGGGCACACAGGGATCCAATCGTGTTTCTCTAGTTTTTGATAGTTTAAGATTCGGGGAGGAAAAAGGCTCCGTGTAGAAAATTGGTACCAGAGGTTGGGGTTAAAAATAGTCATAACTAATGT
The DNA here is from genome assembly GCF_017562075.2 of Anopheles merus. Lineage (NCBI taxonomy): Eukaryota > Metazoa > Arthropoda > Insecta > Diptera > Culicidae > Anopheles > Anopheles merus. The sequence continues at coordinate 9,697,014 of NC_054084.1, forward strand.
AATCGTAGGAAAACACAGTTCCAAATAGAGTATGTAGTTGTGTGACTGTGCCTGTGTGTGTGTCTCTCTATTGGACAGTAAAATTCTTCTCAAAGCGATCGTTTTCACAGTGCAGCATGACGTGGCTCGCCGCGTTTTCGTGGAAAAATGTATCGATCGCCCATCCTTTCGTAGGATTTCGAGATAAAGTTCTGAGCGCTTCCAGCTACACCAAAAACCCTGTTACTAATATTTCGCTCTAGTTAGGTCCCCGTGCACTGTAAACTAATTTAGAGTTGTAACACACACACATAGTAGATCTTGCGTGTTTACTTCGCTTCGTTTTCTTCTAGCTTTTGTTTCAAATTTCTCTAATAAGCCACATCTATGTATACATAATCACGGCACATACATTTCATCGTTCCTTTCCCATCATTAAACAGGATGTGTGTGAGTGTGTTCAACCCACTAATAGAGCCCTCTTTGTTATTAGTATTTCCCCATTTTAGGCGCACATTGGCATACTACTAACACACACACGTGTTTTGTGATTGCCACACTACGAGTAAAGTGATAACGAGTTAATAAAGTTATAAGTATGTACGAGTATGGCTGTGTAATTAGTGTTAATTAACACATACACACACACTCTCTCTCTCTCTTAAACTGTACACATACACATACACACACACTTTTGCTTGATAAAAAGCGCAACCAACGACGACGAGGTTTCCCAATAGACTATTTCTAATATGATTCCGCTAGAACACGGGACACGAGTATTTTGTAAAAAGGACAACCATTAAGATTCGTTCACACAATACTTTCTTGTACACCGGCCATCGGGTTTGCATCTCTCTCTTCGCACTATCTTTCCTTACAGCTTTCAATTTGTTTTCCTTCACACTTAATCCTTTGTTTTCTTCATCACGGGGGGAGGGAGAGCACATAGAGGAACGGCTAAAACGTCATTCAATACACTATCCATACTGTTTTGTTTCTTAGCAAGTGCGAATGTATGTGCTTGGCTTCTTTTTTTTCCCTACATTCTCTTCACAACAAATAGCGCATCTGTGTATCTAATGATCATCAAAATTGACGAAGGTATGTGTGTGTGTGTGAGAGTATAGTTATATCCATAGCATAAGTGCGAACGCGCGTGCAATCGGTTTAGGCTTTGGAATACACGATTCTTCTCCTCACGACAACCGTTGTTGCGCTCACAAGGAAAGGTGACGCGACTTGTTCTTCCCCATTTTTATGGCGTGTGCTGTGCGCAGAGTGCTGTGCAATCGTCTCACAGTTAAGTTAAAATACAGATCCCACACACCATCCGTCGTGGTAGCAGTGTGCCTGGGTTCGCTTACCTGCTAGTTCTAAGACTTTACACCTTTTTCCATCTTCTGTGCTCTTTCTTCTCTCGCTCTCGCTCTCTTTCTTCAAACATTAAATATAATGGCTTGCCTTGCGCACACAAGAACACGCTAGCGCTTATTCACAGATTCTATTCAACTCATCCGCCTGTCTGCGAAACCTAATAGATCGGTTCGCCGTACTGATTGATCATGTCGTTCAGCTCCTCCAGCAGCTCGCTGAATGTCATGCGCTCGTGCGGATCCCGCTTAAAGCACGGTGCCATCAGCTTATCGTACACGTACGAAAAATCCTCCGGAAGCTGTAATCTGTCGGTGCGCGGAAAGAGAAACAAAGAGAATCACATCACACGTGCGAAAAGTCAACCACCACGACCGGCACCATCACAACACACCACTTACATCTTTGTCTCGCGTTGCAGCAGTTGATACAACTGGGCCGCACTCTTAACGTCCACGTGCGAGTACGGTGTCGCACCGTACGTGAACATCTCGTACAGCGTCACGCCAAACGACCACACGTCCGACTGGGAGGAATACTTTTGCGTTTCGAGCGTTTCCGGCGCGTACCAGCGGATCGGCAGCTCGCGGCTGTGCCGCGCCACGTAGTAGTTGCTGCCCTCGGTTACCTGCGCCAGCCCAAAGTCGGAGATTTTGACGCACTTTTTGCTCTCCACCAGGATGTTGCGGGCGGCCAGGTCGCGATGCACGATGTTCTTCTCGCACAGATAATTCATGCCCTAAGAGGGGAGATGGAACGAAATTCGATCATTAGTTTTTTTATAAAACGTACAATCCGGTTCCTCATCCCGTTCACCTACATTTGCTATATCGCGCGCCATCCACAGCAGGTCCAGCTCCTTCAGCTCGTACCGCATGTAGCCGAGGTACGCCAGCAGCGATCCCAGCGGCACGTACTCCATCACCACCACCAGCTTGTCCAGCTCCTCGATGAAGCAGATAAACTCGACAATGTTGGTGTGGCGCAGGTTTTTCATTATATCGACCTCGCGCCGAAAGTCGTCCTTCACCCGGCCCAGGTCGGGCCGATCGTCGTAGATCGTTTTCAGCGCAACGTCGCGCGGCGCCTGGTTGTCCCGCTCGAGCGTACCCCGGTACACGCGCCCATAATTGCCCTCCCCGAGCATGTTGTGGAAGAAGATGCGCTCGCTGCCGCTCAGCTGAATGTAGTCGGAACAGTTGACGAACGTTTTCTCGTAGTACGAATCGCCGCTGAAACGGTTGATCGAGTTCGAGAGCAGCGGAAGCGAGCTGCTGCCGCTCGAGGCATTGCTGCGCAGCTCACTGTCGCTTCCGTTGCTTACGTAGGACGAGGAGGTGCAGTCGGTACGGGACCGAATCAGGGTGGAATCTGTTGGGAAAATGTAACAAAACAGAAGCGATAAGCATTGGCGTTGTGTAGAAAGAAAAAGAGCCTGCGGAGAGCTTTGGTTCCCTCTCCTATCCTACTCACTGGTTTCCATTGACAGGATACTGTTTTTAAAGACGGACCCATTCAGCATGTTGCTCGTCGAGTGACCGTTCACGTGTCCATTCCCGACCGTGCAGTAGCTGCCATCTAATTGACCTGTTTGTTTTCAAACAATTTGAACACAAGAAAATGATTATTATAATTCAAAAATGAATCCAAGCTCGGCAATACATACGCGCATGCACCAGCAGCCCCACGACCGTTTGCGGTGCGAGCCGCTTGTCCGGATCGGCGTGCCAGCCGCAGCTCAGACACTCGTAGATCTGCTTCGAGTCCTTCAGCTCGGGCGGCATCGTCTGCAGCCATTTGCGCGTCGGCAGAAACTCGGCCGGCTTGTACACGTGCATCTTGATGCCGCGGCTAAAGATTTCCCACAGCGTCGAGGTGCAGGCCCACGCATCGGTGGCCGGATCCGCCCGCAACCGGGCCACGCTCTGCTCGCTCAGATCCTGATACTCGTACGGTATCCAGAGCAGATCGTGCTTGGTTAGCCGGCGCTGCCCGTGCATCCCCGGGTCGCCCAGCTTGGCCAGCACGCGCTGCTCGCCCTCGTCGTACTGCGTGACGAGCATGGACGAGCACCGGATGTGGCCGTGGATGATGCCGTGCTTCTGCAGGTAGTACAGGGCCCGGGCCAGCGAATGGCCGATCTCGATCAGTGCGGTCGGCCGTACCGAGGTGCGCCGCGTCCGCAGAAACTCATCGAGCCGACCGTACCGGGGGAATTCGAGCACCATCGTGATGGGTTTGCAAACGGTCATACCGTACAGCTTGATGATATCGATCGAATCGATCGTTGCCCACTGGCCAGCAACCTGCAGAAAGTCCTGCAAAAGGGAAGAGGAACCACCCAGTGTGCTGGTTAGAGAACACATTCTAGCGGCGCGCGATGATGGTAGCGCAGCGACAAACCTTCAAATATTCTCCCTCCTTCTCGTTCTTGAGCAGCTTGAGCGTAACCTCCATCTTGCTGTTGTTTGGCAGCAAAAAGTCGGCCCGCGTTCGCTTCGTGTAACCGTCGCTTTCATCTTCCACCGCATCTGTACAGAAAAAGAGCACACGAGAAAAAAAAAAACACGAACAAACACAAATTAAACCAACTGTTCCTTTTTCATTCATTAGCAAAACAGCATTAGCATCGCCGTATCTCATACGCACTTCGATTGATAACCAGCTCCTTGGCGGCATTGATAATGCAGGCCCGCTTCTGGCCGAGCTCCTGCGTGCCGCCGCGCAGCAGCCGCTTCGGGGAGGCTTTGTGCGTCGGCCGGCAGAGCAGCAGGTTCGGGGCGGTATCGTTGTCCGATGGTGGCAACCGGTACACGCTCGTTATCTCCGGGTTGAGGCTCTTCAGCGCCTCCGTCAGCTGGTTGTACCGGTGCAGTACCTCCTCTTCCTCCTTGTCGCGCTGCACGTGCCACTGATCTTCGGCGTGGATAAGCTTGTACGTTTTTATCAGTCCACTGGAGGGGCAGGAGATGGTGTGCGATAAATGAATTGATAAAACATACAACACCGCGCACAATTGCACGTCCTTCTACTTACTCGGTTTCTAGCATATCGACATAGTAGGTATCGTACTGCTCCTCGCACTGGCGTATAATGCACGCACCGCAGCTGCTGTTCTTTTCCCGAATTTTGTCGGTGGAGTACTTTCCGCTGAAGAAAAGAAAAAAAAAGGCATAAGAACGCTGGGGGTTAAACGAAACCCCCGACCAAACGGGGCGATGGCCACCCTTAAACAGTGGGAGGGAGGTTTGCGTGCCTAATTTCGCAGAAGCGTCCCAGTCCTTCAACAATCTGCGAACTATTAGCTAAGGATACATGGGGAAAAGTCCTTATTTTTTCAAAATCCCACTTAAAGCTGAGCTCGGGCCTCTTCTCCATCCGGTAGAGCATATCAAAATGCTACAAAAAACTAACGCGAAAAATGCTCTCCTCATGATGACATGCCGTACCTCAAACTCATCAAACTCACAAAAGGCGCCTAGCGACCATTTTTCTAAAGCCCGCCCTGTAAAATGATATGCACCGAGAGTGCGCGCACCAAGTTCGAAGAATGTTTCCTCCCCTCCCACGCCCCCCCCCCCAATCCGAGGCAGCAGCAGGATGGTTGGCTTTTGCGTAAACTTTCCATTCATCCGGCCCGGACGGACGGAACACACCAACCACGTTGGCGGCGGCGGCGGCGGAGGATGATGATGACGACGATGACATGCCGATTCTCGGTAGTTTCTCGGTGTATACGATGTCGCGGCGCACCGACACACACACACACACACACATAAAACAATGAAAGGAAAGCGCAACTTTAGGTCTAAGCCCTTTTTCCAAGATACGAGCAGCAGAGACCGGGAGACAGGCGCAGTTCGGCTCGTTCGCTCGTTGCGTACTGTTGTTGCTGAATGCGTGGAACTTGGTCCTCGGGTATGAATGAAACCCTACCCAGCTTCGATGATTTTACCGGAATTACTACACCTCCCCCCCCCCCCCCACCATTTCCCACCGAAAAACGACTCACCCGATGGGACCGTGGCACTTGAGCTCTTTCAGCAAGTTGAGCATCGGCGAGGAAAGGTAGTCCTGGCATAGATACACGGTCCATTTGCACATTAACCTGTAGCGAGAAAAGGGTAACGGAGTGGAGGACGTCCCCCCAATGCCGCATGTTAGGTGCCGGGTTTGCGGAAAGACATACACATGCCAGCTTACCTATAGTAACCGGCTAGGCAGGTTACGAACGAGTTCAGTTCAGTCTGATCATGAAAGTCTATACAGTATGGCTCCGACTGGTCTTCCAGCGCGAGTTTCACCGTCAGCTTCTCCACCAGTATGGTGAGTATTTCGTCGATATTCGTCACGTGCTGCCACTGTTGGAATGGAAGCGAAATGTGAGTATGGAGTAAGCATGCAAGCACATTCTAAGGTCCTCTGGCGCGTATAACAGGACCGGACATTACCTTGCTGGCATAAAACACCTTCAGGCCGGGCGTCGTGGTCGCATCCTCGTGGTCCAGCGTACGCTCCAGCCCGCCGCCCGTCGAGCCGTACTTGGTCGTTTCGCGGCTCGATACCGCCGTACCGTAGGGCTGAAACCGTAGCTTCACCGGACATTTGCCGGTGCGCGAGCTGAACTCCCTCCGCGGGTACTGTATTTCGGCGGCGTACTCCTCGTACAGATAGCCCGGCGCGATGTTGTCGATATCGTTGATGTAAACGTTCTTCACGTAGCTGTGTTGCGATAGTAAAAAACGGGAGAGTTTGTACATGAAAAGGATCTTACGGGTGGTGTGACGCATGTTGTCGGCTGTGCCGCCGCCGCCTCCCCTCCCCCCCTCCCCCCAAACCACTTACTTCACATCGTGATCTCGGTTCTGGATGGAGTTGAGCGATTCGAATATCCGCTTCTGGGCGACGTTCACGAAGCACACCGAATGCTCGCGGCTAATCTTGCGCGGGATGTACTTCTCAAAGTCACGCTTCAGCTCGCTCAGCCCGACCTTGTCCTCGATCATCTTCCGGTACATGTCGTTCACGACGTAGCCGAGTATTTTGTTCTTGTACTTCCGGTAGTCGATCTCCGGGATGCGGTTGTGCAGCAGATCGTACCGGAGCTGGCTGTAGTAGTAGTTGAACAGCTCCTGGTCGAGCGCTTTCAGGCAGGATAGGTCCGGGACCTGAGGAAATTAGTGAAAACAGGAAGAGGAATGCATGTGAATATCAAATGTGATCTTCGTAGTATTTGTTTGTTTTGAGAGCCCTTTCGCTTTGAATATACAAAACAACATCCTTTTGTGGTTGTCTTCCAGACTAGAGATAGGTAGTAGTGATCCAGATTTATGAATCTGAGTGAATCTTCAGAGTGTGAATCTTTGAAATGAACCTTAAGTCGATAATTTTTTTTATGGATTCATGAGTCACTAATGATTGACGAATTTCTCGAACATTCTTAAATCTCTGACAATTCTTGAATCTTAAAAAAAAAAAACCATAAATCCCTGAAGATTTATGAATCTATAGAGAAACAATAATATCTACAGATTCAAGGAACTCTAATGAATCATAAATCCTTGAAGATTGCAGTCTTCAAATCTCTAGCGATTCATGAATCTCTAATGATTCGTGGATCTCTAAAAATGATGAATCACAAAGGATTCATCAATCTAAAGAGATTCACCAACGTCCAAAGAGTCAATGTTTGCAATACCCCGTCATATGTGGCCATATGAAACTTAAAAGATTCAGAAATCATTACGTATGAATCATTACGAAAAATTCAAGAAGCACAACACTACTCCGAACATAATTAGGACGCGCAATATAGAACAAAAAACCAACTATTTGCCAACAACCGAAAGATGAACATCCCTGCCCAGGGGTGCCATTTGCAAGCGATAAAACGCGAAGATAAATTCCTATGTACCAGGTATACGTACGCTACAGCTAGCTTCTCTCGTCGTGGGGGTTACAGGCTTTTGCTATCTCAAAACGGGAGACGACCACAGAGAGCTGTTAAGATAGAGCGGCTGGAGCGGATGTAAACTAGCGCAATTGTTTAAAGTTTCACATCCCGAGAAGGAGGGGAAGGCAAATATTTTGCTAAATCATCACACCCGTTTATCTAGTCCTTCCCCCTGCCACGAAAAGTGCAAACAACCGTCTTCCCGGAGCGACTGCTTTAGAGGGTTTGCATCCATTCACCGCACACACACTCTCTCTATCTCTCTCCATATCTTGTACCGTCCAAGTTTCCGACGTAAAGCAAACCGTACACTGGAGCAAGGGAACCGAACGAACGTAAAATCACGTCCCACCATCAAGAACATCGCGTCCAAAAGGCAAATAGATTAGTTATATTACAATTCCGAACCACACCCATACGCCATAAGAGCACAAAACACACACACACACACCACTGCATGTATTTAATATCAAGTGCAACCAAACTAATCGGTCTAGGCAGTGCCCTAGGCAACAACAACTGCCGAAAGAGAGAGAATAATCAAATAAAAGTAAGTTTGCCCAATCTGTTATACAGTGTGTTCTGTGAAGCCTACGGGGGCATATACAGTGCAGCCCAAGAACGCTTGGAGGATTAATTATGGATGCAGCAGTGTGTGTGTGGGGCTAAGGAAAATAAACAGCCCGAATGGGCCGCTGCTGGCTTCCACGATCGATCCACGAGCACACTTTTTATTAGTTATGCATGGGCCTGGATGTTTAATTTATTAATGTTTCACTTCAGCTTTTTCCACTGTTTTTCTCTCCTTCTCTTTGCCGCTCCCGGAGTTAGCCGGGGATGGATATCTAATAATTCATGGAAGTTACAACTATGCAACTTTTGCTCTAACTGTGTCACCACCACTACCGGGGTGGGACGTACTTGTAAGCTCACCCCACAAACAATCTTTACACCCGTCGAAGTCTTTTATTATTTAAAAAAAAAAAAGCAAGAAAGCACTCCAATAACTTCTGTGCTTCTGACACATGGATTGACACAATTGACAACAGCTTACCTTGAACCGCAACCGAAAGTCGTACTTCTTGTCCGTGGACGGACGGCTCCCGCCGGCCAGGAACCATTTCTCGTCGTGCAGCCGCAACCCGACCAGCGCAAACACGACCGGCTTTATCTTGAGCTGCTCGCAGACCGCCCGGCAGACACGCTCGCACGTATCGTCCTCACCGCTGGCGCGGCCCACCACCGGCACCTGGATGAAGCAGTCCGCCACATAGTTGAACACCTGGTACGCCGCTTCATCGGGCATAGCGAACGGGGTTTTTCCGCGGGTCAACTACCGGCGCAACGATCGCGCACCGGTAGCCACACAGGAAGGAAAATGATATCCTTTCTCTACCACTCTCTAATCTCTACAGCTTGCTGTCTTTACTACCAATACGGACGCGTTGTGTGTTTATTGGACACTTTTTTTCATGGACGCAAATAACAAGATAGACGTTTAAGTAGTTATAACTGCAGTAACATTGTTTAAAACTTCAAACTCCTTCAAGCTCCTTCTTTCTTAGCTCTAACCTGCTCTAAATCTGGTACGCTCTCATCGACCAGCGCTCGACGGAACTAGACACATTAAAATGGGAAACCTTCTAATTCTGTGTGACATTTGATCAATTCATTCGCCTTCCGCGAACGGGATGGCATCATATCCGCGTCGTTTCCGCAACCGCACACACGTGTTGTTGTTAAACGCACTTTGAACATTTTACACAGATATCACAGATATAAAATTCCTTCGACTTTGCACCACACCAACCACACATCGGTACCGATGCATCGGACGCGATTGATGAACGGCAGAGGAATGTTGTTGCTCGGCTGCTCTATTCTACGTGCTTAATTAGGCGGGCTCAAACCGAATGCCTTTGGAGCCACTCCGTGTGCGTGTGAGTGTGTGTCGCCAAGGCTTAGACGTGGGTAGGTCCTGCTGTCGTCTGCTGTACATCTGTTCAGACGCTTGAATGTCGGCTCGTGGCCGTTACTCTGTGAGTTGATTGGTGGTTGTGGTTGGTTCCTTGCTCAAACGGTTTCGATGATGTCCGTTGGGAGGTCACTTTGGCAAGCTTGCGTTGCAGGGCCACCCATAACCATCCTTTCTAGCCGGTGGCTGTACGTATGTATTGGGCTGTAACGATTCGAAGCAGAGAGAGAGAGAGACATATAAGAAACAGTTTAATTGACCATAGGAAGGTAGCTCGGTACTTGGTAAAACAATTGATTACATTATGCGCGCCCAAATAGCAATTCCACTGTAAAGGGTGTGTATATCTGTATATATTTAATTCATTAAGCTTCACCACCACCCCGGGGATTCCGCGGACGCCCATGCTTTAACGGCCGAACCATCGACGATGCCATCATCACACCACAACACCACCACCAACGAGTGGTACGGGAAAGTGACCACCAATTTCAACAACTACTGACAGCCGAAGGATGAGTTAATAATATATGCGGTAACCTGTTGCCGGGCATAACGCCACGACAGGACAGTGAGCGCGAGCGCGTTAACGCGATAGGATGGGAATGAAATCCCCTCCCTTAAAGCCGGAACTCTGATAAACCCAATAAATGGGTGGGTTAACATAATTTAAAGCCATTGAACAGGGGGTGGAGGGTCAGTAGAATCGTGATAAGTGAAACGAATGCACACGCGAAACGCGGTTTGATCGGAGGAATTAAACGCGCATTAAAATGATTCCGCGACACGCAAAACCACACACACACGCAGACAGTGGTGTTGGGTAGACAAAACGAATTTAAATGCTCATTAGAGATTTAATTGTAACTGATGATTGGTTTGATGGGATTTTTACGGTAAAATAAAACGAACGCATTGTCAGGGTGATTTAACAATGAATTATCAATTGTAAACATACAAAGCAGCTACAATCTTCATATAGCTCAACAAGTGAAATTTATTATTTGAGTTTGGTGAAAAAATGACCTTGCTAGATACGCAGACGACGCTTTGGAGCGTGCCCCAACGACTCCGATCCGACTCCGGCTATTGTTAGTTCGATTCCGACTCGGGTAAAATTGGATCCACTAGCTCTTTCCGCAGTTGCGGTCGGGCGGAGTCGAAGTCGTTCCAAGACGTGCGGAGTCGTTCGGAGTTGGCCAAAGGCATTTCAACTAATGGTGTTTTTTCCTCTTCTTAAATAGACTCCGGCCGACTCCGGACGACTCCGGACGACTCTGGAGACTTCGGAGCACTATGACTTCAAATGACACCAACTACGGCGTACGACTCCGGACAACTCTGGACGACTCTGGACGACTTGGTACGACTCCGGATAAGTCCGGACGACCCCGAACAACTCCAAACAGCTCCGGACGACTCCGGAGACTCTGTGCGACTATGACTCCGCATGACTCCAACTACGGACGACTCCGGACGACTCTGGACGACTCCAGACAACTCTGGAGACCCCGTACGACTCGGGAGACTCCGTACGACTATGACTCCGGATGATTCCGGACAACTCCGGACGACTTCGGACGACTCTGGACGACTTGGGACGACTCCGGATGAGTCCGGACGATTCCGAACAACTCCGAACAACTCCGGATGACTCCGGAGACTCTGTGCGGCTAGGACTCCGCATGACTCCAACTACGGACGACTCCGGACGACACTGGAGACCGCGTACGACTCGGGAGACTCCGTACGACTTTGACTCCTTACGACTCCGGACGATTCCGAAACGACTCCAGACGACTCCGGACGATTCCGAAACGACTCCAGACGACTCCGGACGACTAAACACTACTCCGGACGACTCCTGGCTAGGCAGGCCTAGTCGGTCACGTCCCCAAATTTTTTCCAACGTTACCCAGCACTAGACCTTGTACTTTGAAGGTCTTTGATTCAGAAATCATAATCATATGTCCCCTTTCTTCACGTGTGCCAATTTCAACCGAAAGCCATCGATCTGTGGTTGATACCTTTAATCACTGTCAATGACGTCGGGATACCCGCGAGGTACACCGCGTCTTTTGGGGAATCAGTTAGAAACATCATTGTCAAGATTTACCCCTCTCAACCCTTCCATTAACATCTACTGTCGCCAGTTAAGCATTCCTTAACCTCTTTGATATCAGAATGAAACGTTCCCCACCAGCACAGCCCAGAGAGGTGGGGGTGGTGGTTTTGCACTAATTTCATGTGAACTGGTAGAATCCATTCAACATAGCTTTGGGGTGTTGTTTTTCCCAGAACAATAGATATTGAATAGCAGCAGGCCCCCGGGACAGGCAACCGATGTTGTAACCGATCATGCACGAACGTGCTCATACAACTTGGTTGGTGGTGATTTGATGCTAATTATTTGATTGCCATTTTACGGACAATTTTTTGCCGATCGACTTGAGTTTGTGTTCGGTGGAAAGTTATGCTATTTTAGTTAATTATCCTTACGCATACCGAACAGGGCTAGTCCTAACAAAAGAAGCTATTTAAACAGCAAAACACTTTCAGATGTGTGGGCAGTCACAAAACGAAAAAAAGTAATCTTGCAAGCGGAGCTGCTGGCACACGAACGCGCGGCGGCGCCGTTAATGACGTACGACTTCCCTTTCTTCCCACCCACCAGGCGGCATCACACACGCCGTAGAAAATGCGTTTGTTTGTGTATTTTAAAAATATAATAAAACAGAAACGCAGAGACGCGATATATTTGCGATTGAAATGTGCAAATGAGAGCGCGGCTCGTTGACGCGTTACTGCCACTGCTGCTGCTGCATCATCATTCGATATTTTCTCGATTTTCCCCTGGGCCACACAAAACGAAGAAAAAGGCAGCAGCAGCACACACACACACACACCGACGTATCGATTTTTCGTGACCAAAACCATCAACTGGCTGGTTTTAACTTCAACACTTGAACAACTGCATCCTAACGAGCACACGCGAGAATGCGCTTGGCGCACCGTTCCCGGGGTTCGGTTTTAAAGCGCGCCTCAACCTCAAGCACCACCGTCCTCCACAAGCTTGATAATTAATGCACATTAACTGCACACCAACCACAACACAAAACACACAGCAGCAGAGCACATGCACATTGGGACGGATTATTTGCTTCGGTGCAAAAACGAACGGTGTGTGTGCAGGTGTTACAGTGTGAGCTGAGAAATACATTCCGCATCGCGCCATTGCATGACTTGTTCCCTCCTCTCCCTAGAGGGGAGGGAGAGTGCGCGCATAAGGTCCACGATGGCCGCGCGTTGACAATTGGGCAGGTCGTCTGCTGCGTCGATCTGCGTAGCCGGGCATTCGACACACGAAAGGAGGCAGCACCATGCAACGCACACGCGCCATTACTTCTCTCTCATCAACTTTATACGGCTGAATGCACTTTGGATGCAACGGAGAAAAGACTCTTCTCCTGTCTGCCTTGACCAGTGAGGCAGAGAAGAGATTTGTTTTAATTATTCCTTGCCCTGTTTTCTGCCCCGTTTTCTTCCTTTTTCTTGCCAGCAGCAGAAGGGTTAAATTAACGATCTCAGTTAAACGCAGATCTTTGCTTACACTTTATGGAGTGCGCGCGCGCGCATTCTCAACCCCCGCGCTTTGTGGTTCTGTGTTCTGCGTTTAGATAAATGCACTAAAACCCTATCGTTGTCGTCGTCGTCGGTATAAATTGCTGACACGCCGTGTTAAAACGAATGCTTTCTTCGCTGCGCCAACCGGCAGCACACATCGTCGCTTCGCGTTTGCATAAAGCTCATGTGTGCTGTGTGCTTCATTGTAAGGGAGCCTACAAACGGGACACACGGGACACACAGGGGGGAAGGCAGTTCTCAAGTGCAGTAGCGGCGGCAAGTGTGCTTTAGCTGCATTTCCTTGGCATGCAATTATTTTGCAGGGGTTTTTAGTGGGTAATTAAATTGGCATTTTTTACAAATTTGGCTACATTTTGAAGGTTATGTATCATTTTATGTGGTAGATTTTGCAAAACAAGTCATACCTATAAAGGACAAATTAAGGATACATTAAGGACATTATAAGGATATCAACAAAAATAAATTAAAAAGCCAACAAGTGAAAGAATATTAAAATCCAGTTAATAAAATTTAGCTCACATTATAACAACCTACCCAGAAATTGCATCCGAAACTGTAAAATAATCTGCATAACTGTTAAACAATTTGCCAAACTATGGGGGGGGGGAGAAATTAAATTAAATTCAATTAAAAAAAAAGGAAACCCTGCGACCTTACCACCCCTTGGAGAAGGGCTGGAGGAGAGTTCATTCTGCGAAATGGAAATGAAAAGACCCGAGAGCTTAATGTATTTCTATGCACTTTGTTCGTTTTTTTTTTTTGAAACGATTTTGCAACTCGCTGGTGCATAAAAGTGAGAAGTGCATACGAGCGGCGCGCGCGCGGACTGGAGAGAAGGTTGGCCGTGTTTTAAAATGATAGCATTCTCCCGCCCCTCCAACTGCATTCTCCCTTCCGCAATAAGAGTAACACGCCACCACATCGCTCTACCGCCCTTCCAACTCTCCGCCGCTTCCCCTGTACCGGACGGCTTTGGTGCATAAATTAATAAATTTTGCATTGTTTACACTTGCAATCGCAGCTCCGCTGTTTGAGCAGCAGTGGATGGATAGCGGGGTGATGGTAAGAAGGGAGAAGGTTATCTTTAACTTGTACGTGTGTGTGCACATGCAGCAGCAGCAGCAACGGTCCCCGCCAACACCAAACTCACCACCCTCTGCCACGTATCGACTCGGGTGTAGATTGCTTTCTTCGATAATTGCACAAACCCCTCGCCCTTCAACGTTTACCGCCTCTTCCTTCTACTGCTCCTCATAGTCTGAGCGACAAAGTACATGTGACAGAGGGAGAGAGGGGAACATACACACAACCGAAGGGTGATAGAGACGTTGCAACAGAATGTGCCGTCGTTTTAACATCCTCGCGCGCGAAATCCGATGCAGCGCTCGAAATGACGAACGAGCGCGCACACAGACACACACACACACACAATTTCCATCGGATTATGCACTTTTCAGTGCATACTGAACTCACTCCCCCCCAAACCACCCGATCCCTTCGAACGGAGAGTTCCTTTTTGCCAACTTGGAAGGCATGCATAGTTCTATTGTTTTGATTCTAGAGGGCACATGATGCGAAAAGGGATTGCCGCAGCAGTTGGAGTGCAGTTGTAACAAGAGCCACTCCACAAAAACCCCGGGATGGAAGGGAAAACGGTGCTTGCAACAGAGCCGAGGTAGAGAGAGAGTGTTTTGTAACTGCTGCGTTCGGGAATTTGCAAAAAGGAAAGAAAAACATGGTGCGTTGTACGGTGAGGAATTATTTCAACGAAAAGGCCTGGAGATAGACACCGTCGGGAAGGAAAGCTGGATGGAGGCCATGTGTCACGCGGATCGCAATTCATTTGCTCGACAATGAATGGACTAGTGATGGGTTAGTTTGAGAAAATTCCGGAGTCAACTGTGATCCAAATCCGACAATTTCGCAACCGTCTCGGGACGGTAGGTCCGCCCAACATTGTCCGGAAACGTTCAGAATTGTTTGAAGTTGCCCGGAGTCGTTCTGAGTCGTCCGAGATCATCTGGAGTCATCTGGAGTCATGCGATGTCGTTCGAAGTCGTCTGGAGTCGTCCGGAGTCGTCCGAAGTTGGAGTCTTCCGGAGTCGTCTGGAGTCGTCCGGAGTCGTCCCAAGTCGTTCGAAGACATCCGGAGTCGTCCGGAGTCGTCCGGAGTCGTCCAGAGTCTTCCGGGGTTGTCCGGAGTCGTCCGAAGTTGGGGTCTTCAGGAGTTGCCCGGAGTTCTTCAGAGAGTTATCCAGAGTCTTTCGAAGTCGTCCGGAGTCGTTCGGATTCGTCTGGCGTCGGACATCTCCTGACGACTCCAACTCCGGTCGACACCAACTTCAGACGACAGCGACTCCGGTCGAAACTAGTGATTTCGACTTAGCCGGATTCAGAATCGGCCTATCAATAGCCGGAATCAGATCAGAGTCGTGGATGCACTTCAGAGAGCACACTACTATAAGGGACAGTAAAATTCAATGCACCAAAATTGGTATGCAAAACAACAATTAACTCGTTTGTACAAACTGCCTCCTTAACTCCATTTCCCAAATAACGCCAAATTTTCCCTAAATATGCCTTAAGCTGCATCATTCAATCAACATAATTAAACATTCGTCTGCTACTGTGCGTGGGTTTGTTTTCTGTCCGTGTGCGTGTGCCATTTTAATTAATATTTCGACAAAAAGCTACAATTAATAGGCGCATATATGCTTTCACCTTTGTAGGCCCCCATTCCCAAACCCGCACATCAATTTTACCTGAAAGGCATCAGCCGATTGAGAGGCGGCTTTGACGGTTGGACTTCATTTGCTTCACCGTATGTAGTACACCACCATCAAAACCACACCCGGCCGTGTTGTTCAGCATGATCAGAACACGCACCTACCGTGTGTCGGCCAGGGATCGCCTGTAATTGATATTTTCCATTAGCGCTAACGTCAACTGTGTGCGGTGTGTGGATGCGGCCGCTGTGGAGCCGAGGAAGTGGTTTGAATTACAAACCGCCAACGCACACACCCCGAATGCATGTGCAGCGGGACACAACACGCGGTAGAAAACCTATGCCGCCGCTGTGGAATGTTTAAAAAGGAGTAAATAATGCGCGCGCTTCGGGCTTGCCGATCATGCATATCATTACGAGGAAAGCGTTTGTATTAACGGAAGCGAGAGGAAGGAACAGTAGGGCTTGGTTTTCAAATGGTGGCGCGATGCACAAAATTACAGAAAAATGGGTTTATTTCCCATTCCGTTAAATATTGAAACTGGTGGCGTCCGTAAGTTTTCCATCACTCGAAACCGAACAAGTGCGCTTGAAGGGAAGAGAAGCGTTAACGATGATATGAATACGGGAAATATTAGGACCATGACACAACACCACCAGCAGAGAGCTCTGCCGTGGCCCACAGGAGCTTATTTGAATGTGAATGATCCATCAAGTTATAAACAGCATTGACTGTGCTGAAGATCCTTGGCGTGAAGCACCAAATGGCGCTTATTCTACTTTGTATGAACTGTATGAACCCCACATTCTAATCTTGCAAGCAACTTGTTTTCGAGAATCGATTACTCCCGACCCATGAAAAAGGTCGAAAATAAATCAGAAACCTCAACCGTGTTCCACCCTGTGAGCAAAGATTGATTTGTAACCAAATTCTGACTAGAAACAAGCCAAGTTTATACCAACAAACTGTGACCTGGGCAAGTCCGGCGTAGACTACACAAAAGAATCAAATGTTGATACCGACGACTGGACTGTGTGTGCGCTTGGTGGGACAGGACGTCAGCCTCCCTCTGTTGGAGTTGGCCGAATCAACCCCAAAACGTTGCATCAACTCCAAAAAAAAAAACGGGGTTGATCGATCACTTTTCTCACTCCGCATTGCATGGCATAAACTTTAATCTTATCAGTTTTCAGGAGGGCAAGCAGAAAAGAAGACAGCCAACAAAGCTCCCATTACCAACATCGGGCTCGGTTTGATATTTACGAGAACCTTTACCGATCGTGTTACACACACATTAGAGGTTTGTGATTTCCAAAAAAAAGAAAGGAAGAAATCGCGAAACACAAACCAAAACTTTTAAAATGCTAAAGGTACAAGCTACGGGCACCGTTTCCCATCGAATGTCAACAAGCAGGGGGAGAACATGTTTCTTTAATTTGAAATTTAGTGAAATATATTCCTTCCGCTGCGCACGGGGGGGGGGGGGGAATGGGGGTTTGGAGAACGAATTAAAATCGCTGCTCTGATCGTGGAGATGCCAAAAGCCAGCAGCAGCAGCAGCAGCTTCACGCTGCGCCTAAAGAAGAGCAGTTAAAGATTACACAACAGAAACAGCGTGGTGGA
The DNA here is from genome assembly GCF_017562075.2 of Anopheles merus. Classification (NCBI taxonomy): domain Eukaryota; kingdom Metazoa; phylum Arthropoda; class Insecta; order Diptera; family Culicidae; genus Anopheles; species Anopheles merus. The sequence continues at coordinate 9,714,289 of NC_054084.1, forward strand.
AGGACTTGAGAAACAAATGGGGACGACTGGGGGAGGGGAGGAGGATTTATTCCAACAGACAAGCATTTAAAATGTAGCAAAAATACAACCGTGCGTGTCTGCCCGCCGCCCCAAAGGGTCGAAGGATCCAAGCCAACCGAACCCAACACAAAAAAAACGAGGCAAAAAGACACACAAGGACAGATAGCGATAGAGGATCGTTCTTCGTTTTTCTGTGCTTCGCTGTTCCCTAGATCTCGTGTCATTTTCGGGAACCACTCGGAGGACTAGAGGTAGCGCGGGGATCAAAGTGATATCTTCAGTGAAAGACAACATCCCAGTGCGAGTTTGCCTTCCAGCAGCGGTGGTTGGTGGTGGTGGTGGTGTTGGGAGGTTGATGCTTCGATTAATCAAGCGTCAACCGAAGGAGCATAACGAAGGAGAGAGCCAGAAAACGAACCTTCTTCTTCTTGGCTAGGCCTGTTGTGGACGAGGATCGTGAAGGAAACTAGGATAGAGAGAGAGAGAAAGAGAAAGAGAACGAGAGCACGATCAGGTACCGGACGGGGAAGGATAGCGGGTGCACAAGACTAAACGAAACCAGACACATAAATATCAACAACCGTGAAGTCAAGTCGAGTCGCAGCAGCACGCCGTGACCGGGACACGGAGGAGATCCGCCAACAAAAGAGAGCCTACACCATCGCCAAGGGAAGAGAGAGAGAGAGAGAGAGCGAGGAAAGGAGGGAAAGGCAGCAGAAAGGGCTGCGCGCATGAGCAATTAAATGTGTGTGGCGTGTCTTTTTTCTTTTTGCCTTCTTCCTTCGCCTTCGCTTGTGGTCTCTTGCTTGCTTGTAGCATACACACAGACACAACTGGAAAGCGCAAGCACACAGTAGAAAAAAAAGGGGTAGCAGCATAAGTTGAAAATCAGAAGGCAGCATAAAAACATCGCCCATCGCCTTAAACGAGCGCTGGGAAGGACAGGAAAGGCCCCGTGAAGGGGGTTCCGTATTTAAGCAGCGATTATCAAGTCAGTCGCGTTGCGTCGTTTGCGGTAAGAAAAGTGGGGGTTTCTTCTTCAATCTCTTGCAGCCACCAAGTCAAGGTTTTTTTTTTCATTTTCTTGGTTGAAGGAGAGAGAGAGAATGAGACTCCAGCATTACACCGTGTGGGTTTGTGTCTGTAAGTTGAGAAAAGGAAATCCAAGTTGAAGCCCGATGCCGTGTGTGAGCATGAGCATATGCACGATTGGAAACGGGGAACACACAACATTAACTCGAACTGAGCTGGCAGCCATCACCATGCAGACATATACTGCGAGCGAGACACGCCGGTGGACCGTCCAGAAAAGGGCATCCCATCCATCAGGGCGAAGAAACACCCGATCCGCGGGTAACGGAACCTCCTCCTTGGGGTCCTCTGCTGCGGGGCTGCAGAAATGAATTGACATCTGGGACGTTTTTGAAATGGGTCGGCGGGACTGGTTAAGCATAGCGTGCACAACACACCTCGCACGCACGCCCTGGACACTCTAGGCAACACAGCCAGCAAAAGCAAAAAAAAAAAAGGCAACAGAACCAACAACCAGAGACAACCGGGTGCTGCCCCAGTCGAACTGAAACGTAAATTTCTATTTTTGACATTTTTCACAATATGTGTATAACAGACGCACACACGTTTGTCCGCGTACTTTTTTTTTTTAAAGGTTCTTGTTTGCTGTGGTACATATTCCAACTCTGCCACACCACTCCACTACGCCAGCCAGCCAGTGATATCACCAAAACCCCCTGACTTGATAGCGCTTTCCAACGGGTCCACACGGTCCCCAACAACTGATAACGCTTGATCACCCCGCCCGCCTGTGTGTGTGTGTGTGTGTGCGGGTAGGACCGATCGGCCGTGTAATACGGTTGAGTTTCGGGTCAAATATTGCTGCCGATTGATAATCTGTGGAGCGTAAAAGTGTAAACAAACAAACACTGGTGCGGACACACCCGACGGCGTTAGTCACACACGGCCCTCTAGACCAACTGGGTTTTGCCCTGGGCGCATAGAAACAACACGGGGACACGGCCACTGCCGCTGCAGACCCGCGAGCAGATGAATGTGTAAAATTAGGGCACCGTTATCAGGCAAAACCATTGCGAAAGTTTGTCTGTAAATTATCAAACGTGACGATACAAAAAAGTATTGCGGAATAGCTGGACGAAAGGAATTCCATTTGTCCGTGCTCGAACGGCGGGAATTTACCACAAGATAAGATTAGATCGCAACGATAAGCGGACTTTTCGGCAGAAATAAAATTGCAAATTTTAATCCAATTTAAAAAAGGTCTCTTGGAAATATCTTGTGACGTTGACACATCAGCTGATGATATCATATACATAGCTTCAGTGCTCCGTTGCCCAAAAAAAAAAAAAAAAAGATAAGATTAAAAAAGCATCAAACTCATCAAGCAAAACGGTAATAAATTGTAATAAAACATAACCCCTTTTTGCCCTACCTACAAGCACGAAAACAACCCCCCCCCCTGTATTAAGAGTGGTGGGGCGCAAAAAACAAACCTCCGCCCAAATTAGCGCATAATGCCGCGGCCATTACTGGGAGGGAGATGGACCTAACAGCGGAGGAAGACAGGTTATTGTCCATTAATTAATAATAGAATCATAAAGCTTGTTTTTGTTTCCTGCGGGCCGTATAAAGCACAAACGGAGCGTGCGTGTGCTGGGCGCGCGGGACGACTCCGAAATCGTTTCCACATGATCCTCGCGCTGTCCCCTCCCAATATGTGCGCTTGTGCGCCGGTGTGTGTGTGCCCATATCGGGGGACCTTTTCCGCTCCCACAGCTTGTACAAGCACAGAAGCCACAATTGGAACCGCCAAACATGAAAATCAATTAGCTTCGCGTTTGTGGCCACAGCATATGCCAACACAGTGCCAAAGCGCCTCCGTGTCCGCGTCATTTCGCATTAGGAACGTTTTGCGGGGTGCGACGAACAAAAAGGCCAGAGAAGAGAGGGGCAAGGTGCTGGAGAGGAAAAGAGGGCATACAAGAAAAAAGCAATTCTGCTGCACACGCACGTAATGAAGTGCCGTCTGGTGAATTAATTCAAGACCGCGCCGCGCACCAATGACCGAAGGATGCCGGGTCAACATGGTTTCGCTGCTGCTGTCCCCATACAGTGGTGGGTTCTGTGTGCCACGCAAGCACTTCATCAAACATACATAAACATTACATACATTGAAGGAGACGGAGAGACGGCCCACCGAACTTCTACGAAGGGACAGAGACAGATCAAGAGTGGGGAAAAGTGTGCCGAACAAGCGTCCTGTACCCACCAAAACGGCCAAATTAAAATCCCTTTCCATACCGAAATGCGCGTTTTCCCCGGTCACCCAGCCATATGTTGGAGCTGTGGATGCTTCCCTTGCTTCTTCCTTGCCAAACGCAAGCGACACCCGACGACGAACCTCCGCCCGCAAAAGCAGCCCTCCCGGCATTATTGTTCTTATGGACGGGCGCGGGCCTTCGTTTGATCAGCACATGATGGAGTAATGGATATATTAATGCCCCACTCTCCCCAGACAACACACACACACACAGACACACTGGGGATGGGACATTGCCATGGGGACACGAAGCCAGAACAGTCGCCGGGCTGTTCATAAATTCATCACAGCACAGCACACAACCAAACATATACACAACACGATCTCCATTCCGTTTTTGTGCGCAAAGGCACGCAAAGAAGGGATATGGGAATGAATACCCAATGAGACGGAGACCTCCCCAACCTCCCCAGAACAAAACAAAACAAAAAAAAACTCCTGACTGCGGGGGTGTGGACAAAGGAGTCGTACACATTGGCAAACATAACCAATTCGTTTAAGTAAAGCCTTCTCCGGGGGGGGGGAGCCAAAGCCACAGAGAGAGAAATAGGGAAAGAGCAACTCTTCAAGATTCACAAACGCGCTCCACAACGCGCAAAGTGTGTGTGTCTTTGGGGCGGTGAGTTTGGCCACATCTTCACGGCAAGTCTTCGGCGGCGGAGCGCACGTCTTGTGTTCGATATTCTCTAATCCCTCCATTTCATTCCCCAACTCCCTTTCCTTCCCGTCAAACTTCAAACCAGTCTCGGGGATGGGAACGACCAGAATATGGGAGATGTTACCTCTCCTTCAAGTAGTAGCTACAGCCAAGCCGCAGCCATCAATCTGCCTGCTGTTGCTCCAAAGACGGTATAAGCAATACAAACAACAACCAGCTCCTCCGTTTTGGATCTCCCCCCCCCCCCCCCCCCCCTGGTCCTTATCATATCATCCTCCTCAAACTACTCCCCGGTGTGTTTTGTTGTTACGACCTATCCCGGCCGAACTTGCTGCTAGCAGAACTTGCCCCTCTCGACCGCCATAAATAATGCTGCCCTGGTCGGTCGTTCTAAGGCTGTGGTGCGGTGGTGCGGACGGTTGTTCCACAAACAGCGTTGATCGGGGAGAACTTCTTTGAAAGCTCGTTGATCCAGGCGTTGTGCCTTTTCTTTCGTTGTCGTTGCTGCTTACACCTTCCTGCTACGCGCTGCCTGTGGTGAACTCCCAACAAGGGAGCGCGCGCGCACGGGTGTGTTATCTCCCTGTTTTTTTTCGCTTTCTCCCGTATTTATCGTGCTTCGGGTGGGGGTTTGGTTTTATTACGTCGCAGACGCATTTACCAAAACGTGCCTAATGCTTTTTGGAGCAATGCAAACACACACACACACACTCCTGTTACTAGTGTGAGGTACTCCTCCCCTTTGGACCATCAGATCTTTTTTTGCTTTGCTTTTATGGTCCCCAAAGGTTTCGGTGGACGCATTACCTTCGCATCGGGGATCGATGTATTCGCTGATCTCGAGAAAGGGATTTTGGCACGGTTTTTGGAGGTTTAAAAATAGCGTCCTAAAACCCCCGCTGGAACTCAATTAACGCCCAGTGTGTCCAGATCATGGCGCAAAACAGAAGTACAAAAAATGCCTAACAACGTGTCGGGATGAAGCTTTCCAATTATACGTCACACCAACGAATGGCTTCCAGTTGACACAATCTTTGCCCGGGGGAACGAACAACGGTCGATGTAAAACAGATTTCAAATTTGATTGCTAAATATAACCGTGAGCCTCACAGCCTCTGGAAGGGATTTCGTTGTGGCGGGAGAAGTAATTTTGGAGCAAAGTTCTTGTTTCTGTCAGATGTTTGCAAAGAACATGGGGCATGAAATTGTAGTTTGATGGATTGTTAGGGGCTCATTGCAAGATGCGTTATTATGTTATTAAGGCTTAAAATTTGAATATGTACCCAGTCCAACGGATCTTAGCTAAGTACACGTAGTACGGTAAAGCAGAACCTCATATGTCCTGATTGGCTATGAGAAGATAACGTGGCTTAAAGTTCTTGTACAAAAGTTTGATGGACATCGTCGTTGAAATATGCGTTCCAATCCTACACTGGACATCTGAAATGTCCTAGGCAACATCCCGAGAGGTCCTAACGAAAATCACAAAACCATAACCAGTTTCTCCAATGATGTTGTCCGAAGTCGCCCAGTCATATTCCATTCGATCAACAAGTGCCAATACAGAATTCCGAGCGTGTCTTCTGATAGAGATATCCGAGAGGTATTCAAAGACACGTGCAAATGGCAATTCGCGTAATACTGGAAGGTTTAGTGCAACAAACAACTCGACCAGATACCGGAAATGATTCCCACTCTTGACACTCTTTGACCGAATTCCAGACTTTTGTAGGCTTAGATTCACAAAAGGATAGATCAATCGTGCACACTTGAGGAGACAAGCCCCCAAGAAGTACCATCATACAAGAGCACACACATGCTATCAGCGGATATTTCCAGTCACCTCATCAGTGGAGCACAATTCACATTTCCCTCCGATTTAATGATAATCCCAAAAATCAAAAAACACCTTCCCACCCACTTCAACACATATATGCCCGGCCGGATTTATACATAAATCCTTCGCAAATCGCATTAGGGTGCAGAGCTCCGGGAAGTCTCTCTCTCACACTGTGGAGCAGTTTGCCGCACCGTCGAGGAGGTTGGGTTTCCGGCGAAAGCACAAAACGCACTGCTGCATTCCAAAGTTATTGCCTAAGCTCCATCGCTCCCCCCACCGAGTACTTTGAATTGCGTTTGGCAGAATTGCTGGAACCCGCTGTTGCAGGATGCAGGACGAGGGCCGTAGTGTAATTCGCACGAAGGTGCGGGTGGCTGGAGAGGAGGCTGTTCAGTTCCACGGCCTAAATGCCAGTACCGAGTAATAATAATTACACATCCCGGGGTTGCATATGTGTGTGTGTGTGTGTGTGTGTGTGTGTGTGTGTGTGTGTGTGTGTGTGTGTGTGTGTGTGTGTGTGTGTGTGTGCGTGCGTGCGTGCGTGCGTGCGTGCGTGCGTGCGTGCGTGCGTGCGTGCGTGCGTGCGTGCGTGCGTGCGTGCGTGCGTGCGTGCGTGCGTGCGTGCGTGCGTGCGTGCGTGCGTGCGTGTGGAAAGAGCAACAACTTTCTTCCTTGCTAATGCGTGACCTAACAAACGGCTCGCGAGAGAGAGAGTGAGAATGAGAGCGATAGAAAGAGAGAGAGAGAAAGTAGGTAAGGCGATCCCCGTCTGCAGAACGGAACGGTTCCGGGAAAACCGGAGTCCATGCCGGATTGCCAGAACCGTTGCCAGCGTCATCGTGCAGCACCAGCGTGGCACAAACCAAAACAACAATCACACACACACACACTCTCTGGTGCCGTTCTTATTGTTTTACTTCACTTTCGACCCCCCTGTTCGCCGTACATTGTGTTCCACGAATGCAGTTTTAAGCGAAAGCCACGACTGCCCTGGCATGACCTCGAAGAGACACGTGGGTGGGTGGGTGGGAGTGTGTGGCGCACTCGTGTGGGCGTGAGCAGTTTTTCAGCCGAGCGCTCCTCTTCAGGGGATTGAAAATTTGATTTTTGCGTTCGCAACACACACACAAACACATTGACAGGAAAGAGAAAAAAAAGGACCAAGCAATTATCCTTCGGAGGGGGAAAAACCAACAAAAAACAAAAACATTGTTTGCATTAGCGGTTGTTCCTGCTAATTGACCCCGAGAGCCCGTCCCCTGACCGCTCGTGCACACACACATACACACACTCGGCATCGATAGGCATGACATCCTTCGATCGATTGGACGAAGGGATGGAGAAGGCTCGAGCCATTACAGGGCCGAAAAAAAAGGAACCTTACCGACGAAATCAACGTTTGCTACGTCTTACATTCTCTGTTGCTCTCCGCTCGGAGCGCATTTTCCACCTTCACTCTCTCTCGCTCTCTCTCTCTCTCTCTCTTGTTGTACACCAACCTGATGCTTCTGTGTGATTTTTGCTGCATGTTTGATGTTCGTCCTTTTTTCCTTCTCGATTGTTTTTGGCCTACTACTGTTGCTCTCTCTCTCTCTCACTCTCTTTCTCGCAATACTCTTCCATCCTATCATCTGGATTGATGGGACCGGACGATGGCGGCGGCCGTGCAATATGATCCTGGAATTGATACATACACACACTTTGGGTATTACGACATCCCCCACACACACACAGACACAGAGCTCATAAGGGATGATTTTTCCGTCAGCCACCCAACGGTTTTTTTTCTTACACATCCGCTCAGTCGTTTTTCTCTCAACCTGTAACACACACTCTCTCTCTATCTCTCTAGCTGTTTCCTTGTCTTCTACAGGACACACAGAGTTGGTAGGGAAAAACGGCCACCCTCCTTCTCGCATCCTTCGATGGCGACGGCACTCCCGGGAAAATTACACCCAACTCGAACCTGTCCGAAACGTGTCTCACAACAGCGCAACCGATGGCCTTTTTCCCGTCCACACACACACACACAGGTGACCAACACCGTGGTACGAGACAAATGGGAAGGGTGGCCTTTTTCCTTCGTTCATTCAGCTCATTCTATTACTGGGAAGCAGGGCAGCTTTTCCACACTCCTGCCCGGGGGACCTGAGGCCTGTGTGCTGATGGATTTTGACAGGGCACACACCACCATCATCGTAGGCGCGCAGCAGCGAACAAAAAAACGGTGGGGTGAAATACACTTACAGCACACATATACAACCTCGCGCGCACACACACACACACACATTACAGCATTTACACCCGAGCAAGCGTTCGCGCACACGCGGGGAGCAACAGCAGCGGACGATTTTCCCGGAACCCGAAATGTTTACGTGCAGTTCAAGGAAAATGCCCAACGATCCAACATACAGAGAAAGAGAGGAGAGGAGAGGAACATCGAATGGGGTGACGGCACGTGTCTTGATGCTTTTATGCTATTATAAACAGGCACACATAAGCACACATGGGGTTTAATTCCAAAACTTACGCCGCGTAGTTTGCGCCGTGTTGCAGTGCACTTGGAAAATCGGGCTGGAAAAACTCACCTTTCTCAGCTCGTCCGTGGTGCTGCTCGTCCGCTCTCGACCTGTGCCGATTGACAACGGCCTGCTCCGCCTCTCATGGCTTTTGCTACGGGCTGATGGCTGATGAAAATGATGTTTGTACGACGACGAACCCACACACACACACACACACGAAAACTTTGCAATTTTTTGGAACAATTTCGGAACAATTTCTACATGCAACGCAACACACATTCACTTTGGGATTGGGATGAAATAGACACGATTTGGGGATTTTCCTTCTCACCGCCTGCTACCTTTTTTCCTTCGAAATTCACATAGGCACAAACACACTTATACACAGGCGCGCACACTAACAGGACGTTCTTCAAACACAACGACACAATAACAGCAACGGCAACGACAAAAAAAACAACACTGCATCCGCGGGGCCACTCCGTAGGTGGATGTAGAGGATAAACGGGTGTGTGTGTGTGTGTTTTTTTTTGTTATAAACCTCCTCGGGTTCTAGAGCTGCCCTGTACGCCAAAGGGAGACTCCTCGCTTCCGGATCTAGGAAGGAAGCCCGGAGCGTGCAGCTGAGTGAGCTTAACCTCCGAGCACTCCCCGCGCTCTTCCCACTCTTACTGCGTCGTTTTCACTTCCACTGTTTTGCCCCTTTCCAGACCCTTGGCAGCCTAGCACGGTGCAGCGTAGGTGGGAAAGGAATGGAAAAACACAACCATATCACACACCCGCACACACACACGCGCGTACGGGATGAAGCTTTACGGACGCTCTGCTCTAGGTTGCATTCCACCGAAAAAGGACGGTTCACACACCCACACACGCACACCACGAACGCATCTAGAACGCACTTGCAGCACCAACACTGTACATACACGCACACACATACACACAGAGCGCACGTTCAAAAACCCCGGAATCCTTGTATGGACAGAAAGGGGAGGGCTGCGTTTTGTAAAATCCAATCAATTGCCCCGTTGGCTACTAAACAACAATTGTTCCGTTACCGTCTGTTTCCCTCAGGGCGAAACACTTGCCTGATCCTGCAATGCACAGGGAAGCTGGCGGTGGTGGTGGTGTGTGTGTGTATTAAATTTGCTCCACCAAGCGCGAGCAAACGCAAAAACACAACTGTGCGTCCGCTTGTGGTATTTCTGTCTGTCAGACTGAGGTTGTTTTGGTTCGAGCGCTGTCAGCGGACCCGCTCAACCCGGTCGGGGTATAAACGCGCGCTCGGAGCGCGTGCCCAGTGGGGCAAAGTTTGACGTTTGAGGATTGGTGCGGGTGCTGACAGCACTGGATGCGAGCAGTCAGATAAGGGTCACATAACGAAACGAAAGAAACAACACATGAAGATAAATGAAATTTGAAAACGTTTTTTTTTGTTTTTTATTTTATTATTTTTTATTTTTCTTATACACTGCTTCTGCACTGCAGTAATACCACCGACAAACCGACGTCCCAAGCGCCACAGATTAAGCTTAAACGACTGGAAAATTGAATATCCATAGAAAAAAAATGAACCCAAGCGCCACAGATTAAGCTTAAACGACTGGAAAATTGAATATCCATAGGAAAAAAATGAAAGCTTCACAGCTTCATTGGTTTGATCAATAGATGGCGTATTACAACTCATCATTATATTGCTATCCTTTTCTTGCAATGTGTTTCGACAAGTTTCATCTTATAATGACCTATATAGCCTTCTAACTTTCTGAGCAAAAATCTATACGAATGGTCGTGTGGTCAGATACGTGGGTATCAACACCAACGACCATTTCTCAAATCTCACTTGCTTCAGTACTGGTGGTTTCCGTTGGAGTTTAGTATTTAAACAATCGTATCGCCGTTCTAGTTCTAGCGATGCATAACTTCAATGCGAAACCATACAACAGTACAGAGGAAATGAGAAAGCTCTCCTCCAAGCGAGGAAGCTCCACAGGTTGGGATCCCACAAACAGATGGCGCCACCAGCTTTTTTGCTATTTTTAGAATGCATGAGTCGTTTGCCGTCTGCTAAACGAAGTCTTTCTATATTCCGTTTAGGTAGAGAATTTGAGGCGTTTAGAAGCCGTTTAGTGGTCGTTTAGTGGATTTGTGGCACTTGGGAAAGCTCCACAGCTTCATTGGTTTGATCAATAGATGGCGTATTACAACTCATCATTATATTGCTATTCTTTTCTTGCAATGTGTTTCGACAAGTTGCATTTTATTATGACGTATATAGCCTTCTAACTTTCTGAGCAAAAATCTATATAAATGGTCGTGTGGTTAGATACGTGGGTATCAACACCAATGACCATTGCTCAAATCTCACTTGCTTCAGTGCTGGTGGTTTCCGTTGGAGTTTAGTATTTAAACAATCGTATCGCCGTTCTAGTTCTAGCGATGCATAACTTCAATGCGAAACCATACAACAGTACAGAGGAAATGAGAAAGCTCTCCTCCAAGCGATGAAGCTCAACTGGTTGGGGTATCCCACCAACAGATAGCGCCACCAGCTTTTTTGCTATTTTTAGAATGCATGAGTCGTTTGGCGTCTGCTAAACGAAGTCTTTCTATATTCCGTTTAGGTAGAGAACTTGAGTCGTTTAGAAGCCGTTTAGTGGTCGTTTAGTGGATTTGTGGCACTTGGGGTGACACTTCGAACAAAATGAGTTTCAAAAGTTGTCTCCTTATTTCAAATGAAAATACGTTAAACACTAGCGCCATCTCTATAATGATTCGCTTACTACACTGACACAGAGAAGAAACTGCTAAATCCCCTTTTTGTTTTTCTTCGCAAATTCCAATGCGTATTGTTTTATGTACTTTTCACATCTTTTGCATTGATTTGGAAACTTATAAAATGATGTTCCCGGGTGTTTTGTCCAATAATCCTCACAAAATTATGCCTCACACTTCCTTCACCATTTGTATTTAGAAAAGTTGTTTACATCGAAGCAGCAGTGAACAGAGCTTACTTTGACAGAAGTGTTCGCCTCACTGGTAAATGACAGTACTTTCGTGTGGGTCACTTTTGTAACGCCAGTGTCACGTCGGTTTGTCGGTGGTAATACAGCTGGTATTTCGTTTCGCTACATTATGATCTAAGGAGGCCATACATTCGTGCTAGATGGTTTGACAGATAGAAAGTGACGATAAAAATTGTCGCGGAAAACTTTTTGGGTCGTCTATGTAGGGAATGAGATCAACATAGGCCGTAAACAGTAGGCAATGACGACAACATCAATAAAAAGTTAGCAATTTATTATTCTACATTAAAAAGCAAAATAGGATGTACTTATATAATTAAGAATCACCATTACAACGGCAAATTCAAAAATACAGTAGAACGTTGATTATCTGGGCAGCTCGGTACCGGGCGGATGGAATATTTTTTTAATCTATAACAATTGATTTAACAATTGTTCTTCATCAAAAATTAAGTTAAAAAATATCACTAGACTCTACCCAAACGCCACAGATTAAGCTTAAACGACTGGAAAATCAAACATCCATAGAAAAAACAAGAAAGCTCCATAGCTTCACTGATTTCCTCAATAGATGGCGTTATTATAACTCATCATTATATTGCTGTCCTTTTCTTGCAGTGTGTTTCAACAAGTTTCACCTTTTCATGACCTATCCCAAGTGCCACAAATCCACTAAACGACCACTAAACGGCTTCTAAACGCCTCAAATTCTCTACCTAAACGGAATATAGAAAGACTTCGTTTAGCAGACGGCAAACGACTCATGCATTCTAAAAATAGCAAAAAAGCTGGTGGCGCCATCTGTTTGTGGGATACCCAACCTGTGGAGCTTCCTCGCTTGGAGGAGAGCTTTCTCATTTCCTCTGTACTGTTGTATGGTTTCGCATTGAAGTTATGCATCGCTAGAACTAGAACGGCGATACGATTGTTTAAATACTAAACTCCAACGGAAACCACCAGCACTGAAGCAAGTGAGATTTGAGCAATGGTCATTGGTGTTGATACCCACGTATCTAACCACACGACCATTTATATAGATTTTTGCTCAGAAAGTTAGAAGGCTATATAGGTCATAATAAAATGCAACTTGTCGAAACACATTGCAAGAAAAGGATAGCAATATAATGATGAGTTGTAATACGCCATCTATTGATCAAACCAATGAAGCTGTGGAGCTTTCATTTTTTTTCTATGGATATTCAATTTTCCAGTCGTTTAAGCTTAATCTGTGGCGCTTGGGATACAAGTGTCCCCCGAGATACGACTGTATTTGGGACCGAAAAATTGTCCCAAAGCAAGGCGTAAGTCGAAATAGTCGTATGTCGAATATCTGTGAACATTTAGTTTTTAACCGAAGTTGAAGAGTTGGAATCTATGCTATTGTGTATTTTACATAAAATAATGTTCGATAATGTATTAATTTTATTCCAAAAGCCTGATTACACGATACAGATATTTAAGATCGAGTAGTTGTAGAATCTTTGGAAATACGAGTGTAATGGTTATCAGCACGGAAATTAAAAAAATACTTTTTTTTTTCTCAATGACAACTTTTAACTGTCAAAATCAAAATCGTCGTATCTGCGAATCGTCGTAACTCGAAGGGGATCGTAACTCGGGGCACGCTTGTATAGCCTTCTAACTTTACAATCAAAAATCTATATGAATGGTCGTGTGGTCAAGATAAGTTGGTATCGACACCATCGACCATTACTCAAATTTCACTTACTTCAGTGCTGGTGGTATACATTGGAGTTTAGTATTTAACAATCGTATCGCCGTTCTATTTCTAGCGATGCATAACTTCAATGCGAAACCATACAACAGTATAGAGAGAATGAGAAAGCTCTCCTCCAAGCGAGGAAGCTCCACTGGTTGGGTATCCCAGCAAAAGATGGCGCCACCAGCTTTTTGCTATTTTTTAGAATGCATGAGTCGTTTACCGTCTGCTAAACGAAGTCTTTCTATATTCCGTTTAGGTTGAGTGCTTTAGTCGTTTAGAACCCGTTTAGTGGTCGTTTAGTGGATTTGTGGTACTTGGGTAACCTGCCGAAAATCCGTACAATTACCCAAAATGCGCAATCTGAGATTGTGCATCATTTTTTGATAAGATAACAGATAAATATATGGTCAATCTTAGATTGCGCATTGTTTCTTGATATGGTAATATTTGACCTCGTTCCTACACATACCTTGTTTCATCCTATCAATTTTGAATGATGGCGCCCGGCAAATGCGATAATGATTCACCTTCTAAATACATACATCTTGAGACCAGACGTTGTTACAAGTCCATTTTGTTACAAGCGCTGTTACGTGCCGTGTGTAATTGTTGTGCATTATTTTGTTTTGTGTAGCGACAAACTCCAATTGAACAGCAGTAAGTTGAAGTTATAAACTAAAATGCAGATAATTGGTTCAATTAATGAATGAAGTCAATTTCTCGAACATTATTAATCATTTCGTTTTATTACAGATGAAAACTCGCCAGCAAACTCGTGCTGAAGCCGAAGCAGTAAGTATTACAGCCTGAACTCACTGTTTAGTATTTTTCATGAATGTAATATTATTTTGGATGTTAACATAATACGATAGATGTTAGGATAACTGTACCAGTTTTCGGCAGGCTAGTGCAGCAGTTTCATAAAAACTTCTCATATACCTACGTATACGTTTATACGTATATACGTTTTTTTAATTATTATTTTTCATAAATATGACAGCTGTTCAAACGCACGGTGAACATTTGCAGCGATAGTAAAGTGGGCAACCAGTTTTAGGTGCAATTCTGTAGTGTCTGATGGTTTTTTAGAACTTTATTTTTGTCTATAGTTGTTGCTTAAAATTACAGATTAATGGCCGCAACATCGCAGGAGCTCAAGCAGAGCCAGCGGTAAGTATAAACGAATAAAATTCCAATTTTTATTCAATCCCCGACAATGGCGTTAGTTGGAACATTATTAATCATTTCGTTCTATTACAGGTCAATGCCTCCAGAGGCCAAAAAAGAACTCGAGTAGAGCCAATGGTAAGTATTATTACAGCGCCTGCCATACAGCGTATTAAATTATACTATTTACACTGTTTTGCGGGTCAGTGTCGAATGTGAACGGCATTATTGAACAATCGCGAGAAGTTTTTTAACAGCTCAGCTGCCGCAAATCATGACAGCTGTTGAAAAACATGTGTGGGTTTGTTTGTTTGTCTGAAACTTATTAATCATTTCGTTTTATCACAGGTGAGGATCCGCCGGATCTGCTTGCCAGGGCACGCACCTACAGTAAGTATTACTGCAATAACCAATCACCCATCACGTTTTGAATCATTTAAGGCCACAAATACACGACGCGCGTTTCCGCGATATGTCATTCGCGTTTCCGTTGTAATGAAATGTCATTCGAACGCTCTACCACGGAAACGCAGCGATACTCTTGCTGGATATCTCTGTTATATGCGAATCGGTTATACGCGTTGCAACGTACCCGCGGAAACGCGCGTCCTATATTTGCGGTCTACTGGAATTAGTTAAACTTTCATCTGCCCAAGTACAAACGCAAAAATGTTTTATTTTTGTTGTAGATAACGTATGAAAGATGCCGGGACAACCGCTACACGGATTTTGGGCAATAGTTAGCGCGAGAAACGTGGCCGCTAAAAGATGATCGAGCTTCAGTCGTCTGTGCTAATTGTGGTCAACTCATTTTCCTATAATGAATAAGGGTAAGGAAAATAAAATATATGGGTAAAAATTACTTATAACCTGGGTTAGTCAGTCTCGCAAGTCAGTTTCGAAAGTAAACATTGTTATTCACCGCATGCAAAATGTTGTTCGACATCGATCTGACATTTCATTTCTATCGCAATCTTTTTTTTTTATTTCTACAGCATGATTTTCAACACGACTCAAGCAGGATTGAGTTTGACAGTTATCGTTATGTGTTGAAAATCATGCGTTGAAACTGAAATTTAATTTTCAAGCAAATACACCATTTGACAGCTGTTGAAAAACATATTGGATGAGATGAATAACAATGTTTACATTTGAAACTGACTTGTAAAACCCTGTAAGTACTTTTTACCACACTTGTTACCGAGGTTTTCAGCCATTTTGCGTGGAAGTTAGGAACTTGTGCGCAAGCTGGTTTATACTTTTTACCAAACCGCGTATTTACAATTTCCGTGCAAGTCGAATAACGCCGTTTCGAATCAAAATATAGCTAATTTTCGTGTGAGTTTGCATGTAATGCGGTAATCCTATATTTTGTCTGTTAGTGTTCAAACGCATTTGCGCTGTATTCTTGCCTAATGTGGAAAGGCCTTTAGTGCTGGAAGGTTGCTCAACTCTGCCGCCAAAAGCATTTGCTAGGAATTTATCCTCAGCTTTGAAAAAGCTTACCTAAAGCTACACTACCATTGTACATAGCGCCCTCTATAAAAAGGCTTTCATCCTGAGCTTTTTAGAATACGTGCAGTAGTTTTGTTATTAAAATTTGGTATCTAGCGATAAATAATATTTTCTTTTTCTTTATGCACAACAACCGCTGCCGATCAAGACCTGGTTGTACCACTAGTGGGCTTGGCTTTCAGTGACTTACTGAGTACACATAGTAGAATAGTCAGTCCTACGTATGGGGGCACAGTCCATTTGGGGCTTGAACTCATTACCACCCCACCGGTCCGATAAATGAATAATCATTGATATTTGTTTATCAACACTTTTCTTTGTTTGAATAGAAATGAGTCAAATAAAAAAATATGGTTAAATGAGAAATGGTTGGGTTAAAAAATACTAGCAGCTGAAACGAATAATGTAACATTACCATTACTACAACATGTACAAAACAAGCTTGGACTAATCATGTTATAAAAAAAACAAAACTAAGGAATTTACGCAAATCAGTGCAGTGCAATCTCGCGTACCGTGTGGCTTGCGGCAAAAAGGTTTCTCGCGCAACGTTTCCCATTGCGCTCTTGTTTGATTAGGTTACGCGGTGGCATTTAACTACTGCATTTTTCATACCATTTTGTAGTAAAGAGAAATAATTTCAAATACGTATCACGCTACTGTCAGAACCACAGAACAGGAACGCTCTTGGCAGGGCGAACGAAATCGAAAATGTGAAACTTTCGCATGAAACTTTATTGTGCGTTCAATATTTTATGAACGGAATGAACCTGCCACCCACGAGCGGCAATGTTGGAACAGTATAAATATTTTTGAACGAATCCCACCAACGGTTGTAGACTAAAAAATGTACATCGTGAAAAAAAGATTACAAAACGGACATGAAAAATACAACCCCACCGCAAAGGATGAGCTTTTGTTTCTAACATTTTACGACCCATAAGTATCTGGCATTTTATGACTTTAAGCATAATGAAGGAATGTGTGTGTGTGTGTGTGTGTGTGGGGGGGGGGGGGCGGATGTGCACGTGCTGTATGATTTTTTGTTTCTCTCCTCCCGCCAATTGCATAGCCAATGTGTGTCCATTTTTTGTTATGTTTAACTTAAAGTTCACCCCGCCCCGAGTCACATACGACGCCCTGCACGGAATCCTTCCGTTTGCATAGGAAACATTGCACCAACCCCACGCAGTGTGTGCACATTGTAGCCAATGTAGCATTGCAATTTTCTAGCCCTCTAGCCCCCGTTCAACACTCGCCCGGGAGAAGTGCACAATGTGCGAGCGCTCCTCGGGAATAATGGTCATACGATGGAGCCAACTGGTGGTTTCCACTCAAAACAGGGAAAAAGGACGTTTGGAAGGACAATATTCTTCATCATATTTTATGACCACTTCAGCGTCATAAAGCACCGCTTGCATAGCTTGTCGAGTCGGGCCCGCTGTGGTAGTCGGTTTTGAGTGAGTCCCGGAATCCAAAACAGGATAGGACGGGTGACGGTGGCTAACATTTTAAGATTGACGGTTAAGTGCAAGCGCCGTGCCGATGCGCTATGTGGGAAAACACATAAATGGAAATTTGATAGACTTCAATATTTTTTTTTCGGGTAGCTCGTGTGTGTGTTGCGGGTGCCACTGACTGGGATGGAATGTTTACGATGCACACTTACAGTAACGGGTGGATTAAAGTGTATTTCCCAAAGCGAATTTGGTTTTGAGATTTAAGTAGACTTTTCGATCGAACTGATGCAAGTGGGAGTCGTATATATAAATAAGGGTAATAATAAGTGCTGGTAAAGATGGTGGAAGATGGTGGAAAAAATCACATTGTTCTAAAGACATTTTGTGACATTTTCGTTAAATAGGAAAACACGCGCCTAAAAGTATGCAATTTACATAACAAAATCGTCATAGAATGATTTAATTGATTATTTTGTTCAATTGCTGTATTTCTAATGGTAATGTTGCAGTCCTTCATAGCATTATTGTATTTTTTTTAAACCACATGTATAGTATCCTCATTCAGTAAGGAGAATAATAATCATGTGTTGTTTTATGTCAGCAAAAAGACAAAAACAATTGCGAACCTTTTCCCATAGCAACTCTTCAGGACATTGCGCGCATTATCTGCGGCGAAGGTGTTTATGTGTTTCACTGCATTTTCATTTATTGGAGAATAGCATTACAACTTTCATTACGTGGTTGTACGCTATCCACACCCCCTTTTAGCTGCTGCTTTATCCCCTCAGCTCTTACCGTTTGATTGGTTCCACTTTACTCCCGCTTTGAACAAGTGCAAGCAATAAAATCCTCCAACGGTTCCAAAAAAAATCGAGGGAAACAGGGCGAAGAGCCCTCGCAACATCCATGCATGTGGAAGCGATTTTTCCCCCTCTCTAGCTGAAGCTATTTTTTGTTCTTTCTATTTTAAGAATTGCTCAATCTTGAATTTTTCCCCTCAAAACGCTTATCTTTCAGGTAGATCCACGCATCGTAAGGGTGCGAGAGAGCGGTGCGGCAAGCAGAGTAATGGCCAATTCGCTTGTTTTCCGGGCGAACTGTGGCGAAGGGCAAATCACGGCTCTAGGCCCCTGGATGCCCCGAAACAACGGCTGCAACGAAGGCAGAAGGCAGCAAAAAACGCAAAAAGCCACCAATCGTCACATTCTCCTGCAGGCGGGAGGGTTTTCTCCAGTGCTTCACAAAGTAGCGAATAAAAAACCGAACGAACCCCTAACTTCTTACCTTGCTATTCATTGCAAAACTGCTACACTGAGAGGGAAAGTTTTAGAGCTGGTTCCCCTCGAACCAACCAAGCCGTTGCTCGAACAGTGCGAGGTGAAAGTGGCTCAGCAAAAGTAAAATAGATGGTGTGAACTTGAAGCGGTTCCACACTTCCCTTTTCCCGGTTGGGAAACAGCCCTGGGTACCTAAGCTCGTTATGGGTTCGTACCTCTTCCCAAGGAGTTCCCTTTACGTTATTTACTGGGTGCTTCCGGGTTTCGGGACTACAACCAGCGTACGGTACAGACGACTACACGGCACACTCTGCGGAGGCTGCGATTTTCATAAGTGATTTGTGGGATGCGGACGAAACGTGCGAAAGTGCGTTGTTTCGGAAGTTGCTCCGGGTGGGAAAAATGCGGCAAAGAAAGCAGGAATCGAGTCCTCCTGCAGGGTGAGGCCTCCCATACGCCCTTCCTTTGCCGTCCCTGTTACAAAACAACAGAGACGTTCATCCAAATTTATTTACGTTGAGATTAGAAAATTTATTTATTTATTTATTCATGCAACAAGAAGTTTCACTTTCAGGGTGGGAGGGTCGTGGAGATTTCTTTTCCCACCGTTAAAATGCGGGATGAAAATACGGGTAAAAAAACACGGGAAGAGGGATTTTTTTTGTTTTGCTTCCAAAGGAAGAGGACGTGACAAACGCAATGGCTAGATAGTCGCTTAAACCAGGGAGATGATTTCTTTATCCATATTTAATATTGTAATGGGATTTTAAGAAACGGTTTATTACCTCCGGAGCTGGCCTTTTCGTTGCTTTTCTTAGAAGAAGAAAAAAAGAGATCAATATTTTTCTCCCCACCTTCCCGTGTACCCTGATCTCCTTGTCCTTGTTCGTATACCCTCTTTGACAGGCTCCGGTGTCGGTTACGATGGAAAGGATAGCGAAGGTTATGCGGAGGGTTAATTGTTGAAACGTTCATCCGTTTTCTAGCCGGGCCTGGCGGTCAGTGGAGCTGGTGGTGTCGGTTTGATTAAGGGTCGATCATGATAATCGGACGAAGCATCAGCGGGAAAAAGTCGAGGACGAAAATGTTAATGAGCGAAATAATTGAACTTCCGGAGAGGAAAACAAAAAACGGAGGGAAACACTTTCACGCACGAATAGAGAGTCGGTTTTGCGTGTCCGGAGGAAGGCTTTGCGTGCGATTTGTTTTGCAATGCAAAATTTTAAAATATCATAAATTGGTGCTTCTCTGCAAGATGTTAAAAAAGGATTTTGAATTCAAATACGCTACTTTACCACTGCAAGCTCTAACAAGAATGTCTAAATCCTGACGCAATAATCCACGGTTGGTTCTGTGAATTAGCTCAGCCGCTGTCCGTCAGCCTACCTAAGCGTGAGCCTACCACGTATTCGCTTTGCTGGATTTGGATAGTCCAAAAAAGACCTGAAAAAATAACAAGCCATCCTCCAACGTCATTCGAGTGCGTTGGACAATTGCTTGTTGATGCAAAAGGTAGAACATTGTGAGGGCTTAGAGAAATTATCGTTGGTGGGATTTTTTCAAACATGCGGGCTTACATATCCATCTGTTCGTGCATCTCGTACGAATGATTTAGAAGAAGTGGATCATAAAACTGAGCCTGTCCCGCATGGCTTTAGGGGGTTGAAAAATGAGGGCCTTAGTCCCTTTTTTTAAACTGACAGAGTTAATACGACGCATATGGTTGGCTAGCTTTTCCTATACGAATACAACAGTACTGTATACGATTCAAGTTAGCATTGTTACTGTAATCACTATCGGGAAATCGGAGAGAGAAATCCATCGCAACGAAACAAAAATATGGCCTTGAAACACGCTTGATGCAGTGATAATAATGATGCACTTCACCAAAAAAGTTGCGAAAATAATATGTTTTATTCTGATATGAATTGGAATTTAAATAAAGAATCGCTTCTGCTCGGAACAGGGCTGATAAAAGTATTTTCTGTTTTTTTTTTCAACCAAACCGTAAAAAAAGCCTTCCGAGGTGAACGAAAAATTGGATACATGAATGTCTCTCCACTTTCTCCGAGGTCCCCGGTTTTCCCCCCGTCCCGTCCGGGGTCACATTACTCTTCCGGGGTAATATTCGTTAAAGGGTTGCTTCCGCTAGAACGACACAGCACAATTGGCTCCATAATCTTATCGGATGTCAGTCAGCGTCCGATGTCGGGTGGGCCCGGATGGCTTGGCGAACTTTTTTTTTCCTCTTTATCTGTGGGTGTGTGTGTGCAGGCACACGAAAAAGGAAACTTTTTGAAATTCATACATGAATGAAACATTCCACACGAAACAGAAGAATGCAGATGAGTTGGGGTGCGGAAAAAAACGAAACGAAACCGACATTGTGGGCGTGTGTGTGTGTGTGTCTGTTTTACTCTTTGGTTATCTCCCCAACGGTGCATATCTTACGCCACAGTGGTCTGCTGACATATGTTGGCGGCTGATCAGACTCAAACAGGACCCTCAGGCAGGCTGAGCGTGTGTGTTCTGACCTCGCACGCGCGCGCGCGCTCGCTCGCGATTTCTATCCAACCGACTGAACTGCCTGTCGGGTCGGATTCCTGCCTGTAATCCCTCGTCATCCACCCAGACAGACAGACATCTATTGTTCGCTGGAAATAGAAACAGGAAGCAACGCCAGCACGAAGTTAGTCGAAAAAATGGGATGCTTTTTTCGGTTTAGGGAGCAAAAAAAAAACGAACATTTTCAAAAAGTCAACCACGTGGCACGCGCTGTGTATTTGTTCCAATTTGTCTGCTTTTTGAGGGGAGGTTGAAACAGATAGCGATGAAATCATCTAAACGAGCGTTTTCACACAACCAACGTGATCAGGAACGTAAGCTTGACCAGGCTGACCATTCCGAAGCTGATGGAGGGAAGAAAACATGTGTCCGAATTGTGAGTCTGGCCTTTTGTTATCCGGGGGAAATTTGCACAAACACACGGAGCGTTTTTAGGTGGACGCAATGATAGACACGCAGGTATGGGGAAAACCACAATTGGAAATGGATTGCATTGAAGGAATTGAACGTACCCATTTTTGGTACATACACATTTGCTGAGGTTTTTTTTACATTTTTATGGCTTAATCGTTATATTTTGTAATAATTATAATACGTGGAAAGGGTAAACAATTACTATAAAAAATCGTATACGTTATTGGGTGGCTTCAACATCTTCTGTTCATTCAGCAATCATAACAATATCATCAAGGGTCATTATTATGTGTTAGAAGATGTGGATGTACTTCACATTCATAACAGAAGGGTGCATTATTCTCAAGAAAATTAATTAATTAAAAATTAATTGAAAAACTTAAATTCCAAACTGTCGAAGGACTGTAACGTGCATGGCTCTTGCTCTATAAACTCCCAAAAATGTGAAAACTTATACAAAACGCATTACAAACAACTTGTAAGAACTATTGCATACCTTCAGGCGCTTTAACTGGAAAAGAGATCCTATTCATCTTGGCAGTCGTTTCTTTATAGTGACAGCCAGTGCTGCAAAATGTCTTGAGCATCACGAAATATTCACCAACGAAAACATTGAACATATCCGTGTTAGCTAGATGTTCATTGCTGATACTCAATGAACGTTCGCCATGACATGCCAAACGCGACGTGCGAATGCTTGTGTCCAACGCGATACTCTGACTGACAAGCTGAGCTCAATCATGATTTTTTTGGCTGTCAACAGTGCTGCCAAATGCCATCCCTCGTTTTCAGGAACCAATACTCAAACGAAGCTCGAATCAGCTCACGTACCCAACTGAGATGATCATAGGTAGGACTCAACCAGCTGGTGGTGGTCCAATCACATGCTTGATGACATTTTGTTTACTACACAACTCTTGGTCTCCCTCACTTGGTCACGACATTTGCTATCGGTGATAATCACGACATTCTTGGAGTATACCTGGTGTGTGGTCTTAAGCAACAAAATGGGCATTCTTTCTCCCTCTGTCTGCTTTGATTGCCTGTTGGGTCAAACAGAGCGATTAAATATGTTCATTAAGTTTCTTGAAACCACTCGCAAACACCGCACATCTCCCATCACTATCGTGATAATCACCGACACAAAATGTCGCAACCAAGTGACTGACCACGAGTTGGATGCACACAATGTTGCACCAAGCATGTGATGGTCGCACCAACTGTTTGAGTCTCGCCTCTGTAAGTCACAGTAAAAAAAAAAGTCATGACATTTAGACTGACCAAGCGATGGTCGCAAAAATGTCACGAAACATGTATTGGCCACACCAATCGTTTTGAGTATCAGCTCTGATCATCACAATTGAGTACGTGACGCTGACATGTCTGACATTTTGTTTCAGTCAGATTTTTTTATGACATTGACAGCGACGTTTTGCAGCACTGGTGATAGCAATGAGGGAATGCCTTGTTATGGCAAATGTTAGCTATTGAGCTCAGATTTAGGCTGTGTAGTTATAAAGTTATTTGACCAATTCATATACTTTTTTGTTGTTGAATTCTTTGCTTCCTGGTTGTATCTTACATGTTTACGCTCAAAAGCACAAAAAACTCATCCAATACAATTGACGAGAAACCGTCTTGCCTATGCACAGGATGGCAGCAAGAATTCGATTCCAAAGTTACAGCATTGCCAAGACAGGCTCCGTTCGTTGTAACAACGTTCGCTTGTTAAACATATTGTTTTATTTTCTCCGATCTCTGTGTACGTGCCGACAAATGTACCGTGTACACTCGCTCTAAAGAGTCGTCGGTGGAGAAAATGGTTGCAGAATACTAAAATCTACCCACCAAACTCCGTTACACAGTCCAACACACACACATGCAGTCACTCCGTGCAGTTCATGCATAAAAAAGTAGTCGATCGAGGGAGAGTCTGGAGAACTCCCCTCGCCGTCCCATTCCATGCTGCGATTGGTACACATCGCTATGATAAGAATGTGGCACCATGCACACCATGAACTGGGAGGGCCAAACTGAATTAAAGACAAACCCTCCCGTGCTGGAGCTGGTCGAAGCACGTTGGAAAAATAGTTTTCGTTGCTCCAAAACAGCAAAAAAAAAAAAACAAACGGGCTTTTTGTTCTACGACGCTCGTTTCATGCTTCATCCAGCATTCAATGGAGTGAGTTTCAAATGTGTGTGTGGGGAGGGTTTATTTTCGTTGAAATTTCGGCACCCACACGTACCGGGCTTGGGGTGGACCGGTTAACAATGGCATTGACGATCAGCGAACAGGAATCGAATTAAGTGGTAAAGTTTTCCCATTAATATTACACACTTTGCTGCTGCACAATGGAAGTGGATGGATGGATGGAAAGCTCTGCGGGAGCTGTGCATTGCTGGTGTCACACCATTCACATTAAAGGGGCAGGCACACTTCAATTGACGACTCAACAATTGGCCCGATGCCATCGCCGTCGGCTCCGGGTGAGCATACCCCAAGGGTGGCGCTGGTAAAGTACCAGGCTTCTCCATTTTGGGTAGCTTTCCTCCCCGTACGGCAAAACACGCACGCGGGACGCGCGCGCAGATGAAGACAAATTTCACGCCTGACTCGCGCTGCACAAGTGGTGAAAGTTTTTCGATTCTAGTGTTTTTTTTTTCGTTTTGTGTTCGCACAAATGTCGCACGGGGGCTCTTCTTTTTTATGAATTTTGTTTTCGCTTCATTTCGATACTTCCGGTCTGCGGTGGAAATCGTTGATGGAACAGAGCCGCTTCATGGTTGAGATTTCAGCCATCAATGGAGTGTGTACATTGGAGGGAAATGAACGGATGTATAAATTATGCTTATGCTGCCACGACCCTGGCCACTGGTTATACGCTGGCTTGTGAAGTTGGGCATCCCGAAATAGCTCATGCTGAGAAAAAGTTTTACTGTCCCGGGCGTTCCCAATGAATCGATGGGAAAAGACGATGTTTTTGCTAAGTCAATAGTGACGTAAAACGAAATGGTGATGTAAAACTCTCAACTTTACTTGTACAGAACATTTATTTTATCTTTCCTTTTCTTGTTGCGCAGTAAAATTTAAAGTTGATTTATGTATTTTAGTTGTTTGCTGTCTATTTCACTGTTATTTTTGCTCATTTGCTAATATCGTTAAACTTTTCTTTTGTTTCATTTACATATTTACAATTCTGAATTTTGTTCTATAACCTTTTCATTGTTTTTTTTACTGTATTTTTACTTTTAATTTAAAAAAAAATACTGGACCAAGGTGATTAAAAAGCTATACTTCAACAATATATTTTGGCAAGTAAGCTTAAATAATTATCAATCAAAGGAATGGAAAGAATGGAATGAAATTATCTCTCTTTTTGGTCTACTGCTACCCGAAAAAAGTTTACTTAATGCAAAAGTTGGCAATTTAAATATTTTCTTTTATTTTCAAAATTTAATATGTTTAAAATTCCAAACAAAGAATCCAAAATTGCTTATCTGCAATTTAATGTGCAAGGAAATATTTCTCCCTAACATGAAACCAACCATGGAATGCACATTAAACAGGCCATTGGCACAGAATTTCAATTTACATTCCTGCCAATAAGCCACGCTATAAACTTAAAATAGATTCATCGGCCAAAATACCATGTTTTCCCAACAGAACGCGTACCATTGCTTGTAGTTATTTTTTTTTACAATTCCTCCCCACAAACCTGCCAGCTGCAGGACATTAATGGGCAGCAACCTAAAACCAGGTGAAAGCTACACGCTGTATCCATTTCCTTATGCTTTCACAAATTCCTTCCCAAACTATCCATCATCTTTAATGAATGGTTTGCGTGTGACGATGCAGCGGGAACTAGCGGGCACGCTCGACAACAACAACAACAACAACAAAAAAAACGCAAGAGTAGCAGCAACACAGAATTAGAAAACTACGCAAATGCAGCCGCCGGTAGGTTTTACATCGGCTCGTGCATCATCGTGACCGGATGGAAGGAAAAAGGGAAACAAACTCGCAAACGAAAGATTTATGCACCCACCCTGTGCTGTGCGATTGTGGAACCCTCGGCACAAGCACTGTTTGCATGTCTCGTCTCGCTGCGGTCGGTGGCAATTGGTGGCAACGCTTACAGACATCAATCATTTGTGCAGCTGACCCAGGGGAAGGGAGGGGAGAAAAGAATATAAGGGAAAGAAAACAACCGCACCGTCACGACACACTGGCTGGGTTGCATTCATTAGGATCGATAGAAATCGGCAAAACGCTAGTCGCTTGCCGTACACTGGTCATTGCATGAGGAATTGCTTCACGAAACCGGCATCCGGCAAACGCTGGAGTTATGAGTCCATTTAGCGAAATGGGTATGGAATGTCAAAGGCAACACAATTCTCTTAACAGCAACCGTCCTCTCGGTTGGTCATCGGAACGAAACGTCAGACTCTGCCGCGTTTTTCTTTTGGCGGTTGTTGTGCCTCCTATCCAACATAAGCGACGTGAAAGATGATCGTCACCGATGCCCACTTAGTGCACGTAATTAGGCTAATGATTTGAGCTCACCCTAGGTGGCCAAGGGGAGCTGAGGCAATGAATTAGTTGGCGAATGCCGCAGCCATTACACTTCCGCAAAACAATTGACGAGAAAGGTTTCTCGTGCTTAGCAGCACCGCAAGTACTATTTAAGGGACAGCAAATGGTAACCGCAAAACCGCAGCACGATACTTTCGATTGATTTCATTCACCCACTTGATTGCTTTTCGGTGCTCACTGCAAAAAAAAAATACGTGCGACGAATCGTAGACGAAAGTTTGAAGATGAAACAAATAAACGAAAAGTGAATTTTATTTTATTTTTTTATTTTATTTTTTTATTTTATTGTTATTTATTTATTATTTATTTTTATTTTATTTCAAGTGAAGCTTTATATTTCTATCCAATTGTCCTTATTTAATCTTTTATGCAGGAGAACTAAAGAAAACGTTAAATATAAGGCAAATTCAGTGTTAAAAATAGAATATGCTTTACAGATTGCATACTATGAGGCGGTTTAAATTGCAAAAATCATGAAAGCTCCTGGAATTTTCTTCATAGCTTAACCTGCTTGATGCATATCATTGCAGCAATAAAACGACAATACAATTACTGCTCGCAGCTCTGTTTGCATAAACATTATTAACCTTTTTTCTTCCTATTTTCCTTTCCCGCTACAAAAATCCATCTCGTTACGCCTGAATAGGTTAGCGTGTCGTCCGTGATTTTCGCTCCACGAGTTCCTGTTACTACGGCAAGTAAAAAAAAAAGAGTGCCATTTTACTGTGGCATACATTAAGTGTTACCCGCGTCGTACCGAGGGCCACGCTTGCAACATGGTATAGATCAAGCGTACGTCCTTTTATGTTTTCCACCATACATTCACCTACTTCCAGCGGCAGCAGCAACAGCAAAACAGCCATCAAAATTCATGCACAATTCATATGCCAACCCCATACAGCCCCCATACATTTTAGCGACATTTTCCATCATCAGTATCTGGGAGGATGGTTGCACCAGCGCTGGGCTCCAGCCCTCCATCCATCCATCCATCGGTTTCGGTCGAACGAACATTTCGCTCGACCTTAACATTTATGTGTGGGGAAGAGCGAAAAAGCGCCGCAGCTCGTTCTGTTCCACCAAAAAAAACCCTCCATTTAAAGCCACCCACTGGCCAGAGTGGAGAAGGAGAAGGTAGGAGAATACGCGGCACGTTGGGCGAGGCTCAAGTGAGGTGCACAAACAAGTGACAAAACGATAATTCAATAACCCTGTTTGCCCCAATGAAATTATAATTTATGATAATGAAGTGGAGTGATGAGTTTAACGCACACATATGGCAGTTGGCAGACGCAACAAAAAAACGCATCAGACTTTTTCACACTCCCTCGTCCACAGTTGACACGTTCATGAAGCTCCCGGGAGGAATGATGCCGCGTCTTGCACGATAATGAGCGCGGACCGTGCTGCACCACATGCACCACAGCTGTGTCGAGCTACATAAGTGTGATATGTGCAATAAATTATTTCTGCACATCACAGAATACAAAGGTGTCATTTAACGTGACTTTCTTTAAACAATTACAAATAATGCAAAGCGTTGCCAATCTCATTAAACCTCACCCGAGTGTAAAAACTCTATTCAACTTGCTCAAAAAGGGCACCAATTTCAAAAGCATGACAGCAAACATCGGGTAACATTGCTCTAGCATTGCACTTCCTTGCCCCATTCTTTCCCAACATAAAGAAAACCGTTGACAACGATTGACAAATTAATCACCACCCAGCCGGCAGCTTCATTGCCGCTGATAACATTATCAAGGCGAGGTGGAAAATTACAGCTCAAAGGGTCGACGGTTTTTTGCATTGCTTCATCGTCCTGGGATTATTCCCACAGCCGTGTCCTCCCAACAGCAAGTCTACAAGAGTTTTATCATAATTTCCTTTCCCTCTTTCACCACCACCGCCTTTACATGCTCTTCTTCAGTCCTCTCCAACGATGGAGAGGACAAAAAACGCCGGAACGAGACATAAACCCACCTTCATTCTTTTCATTTAAAAAAAACTACCCCACTGCGCACCGGCGGGAAAATGAGCGTCCAGCCTGGGCCGGGGGCTTCAGAACCAACCGGATGAGTTATGGCTCCTCCGTGGGAAGGTATTAATCAGTTGCTCGGGCAACTTGGAGACAGCCAAGCCCTTCGACAAACACGGGCACAAACTAGCTAACCAGCAGCGGTGCCGCAGAGCAGCCGATCAGTTAGCCGGACGGCCCGGCACTTGGCAGGATTCGTTTACGTAAAATCCAACCACCCCGGCTTCCGCTAGCCATGGTCAAAGTTCAAAGATGACGAAAATTAGCAACGGACAGTTTAATTCCCTCACTACGCTCCATTAGATGGACACTGTTTGTAGAGACGCGCTCGAAATGGGCTCGCTGGAGGAGGTCGAGCACGGGCACGATAATTGAACGATTGCCAGAAAGCAATGTAGAAAAAATAGAAAGATACCAGCATCACGTTTTGTTCGTTCCTTGTGCCCTAATTAATAGGGATTAAACAGTAGCCGGTGGAACGGCTTCGTCGCAGGGGTTTAGAAATGAAATAATTGCGCGTGCTCAAACTGGGTCAACCGGGGCTCGATTTAGGAACGTTAAATCATGCTTTAGTTACTTTGGGTTATGCTTTGGGATTGCAATGGCGATTTGCTGGGTGGATTTATGACATTTTCTTTTAGTAGCTGTTTGTGAATTGTATAAATTAAAACAACAAACTGGTGAAATGTCTACTGAAACGCGTGGATGAATAGTAATGAACAAGCTGAAGATGCTTTGTCCATTGCATACCTCTAGGCGTTTCATTTTTCGAGCACAATGCTTACGGATATATACGTACAAGTATCCCCAAAATTATTCAAACAGTTCAGATGAGCTACATTCAAAGTAAAACGTCTTTTAAAATACTTACACAAAAGGCAACACATTGTTGTCCCATGACCTCATTTAGTGGTTCTTGTGACACCCAATACACCCGTTTGAGTAATCTCACGTTCTGTATTTACTTCAAACGCCTACCAAAAAAAGAACACTTGCAACAGTAAGGCATTGTGCGCGCCACAAAACTTCTCAATAGTAGACGGACACAGTACATTCCCTTACTCGCCCTAACTGTGCATCAAAGAATCCTGGGCCTCATTTTAATCAATGATTACAAACAGTGCTGCGCTACAACAAAGCTGATGCTCACTATGGTTTGCACTATGTGTATGCTCTAGCCGCCGCCAGCTGCAAGAAAGGATTCTGGGATTTTTATTTTTTGCTCTTCGTAACCACACATTCACCCAGTGCCATACATGTGGTTTCTCCGGGCGGCACATTTTGATGAAGGAAAACTTTTCATTTTCAAACACACAAACACCCGCTAGTTCCGCAGTACTTCAAAGCGAAAGCGTCGCACGCTGGTTTAAGGAAGCTGGCTCCATCAGCAGATAAACCTCAAAAGCCTTTGCTGCTGCTGCAGCAGCTTCTTTTTTCAATGTGCTTGCAACGGAGAAGAAAAGTTATCATTCCAGGCCACAGTGTGGTAGTTGTTTTAGTTCTTTAGTTTGTAGTTTGCACCAGTTTCTGCGCAAACAACCAGCCCAGGCACGGGTTGATGGTGATCTCGCTATTGTACTACCGAACCAGAACAAAAAAAGCTTAAAAATGGCCGAATGTGCAAGAAAACTTACCATGTTACGCTGATGATGGCTTCAGTCAGCAAATTTGAGTGCGGGTTGATAAAGGGATGTGCAGAATCGAGGCCACGGATCAACGAAACGTGATCGAGGACCTTAAATATGTGACGGTAGCACATTTTAACATTTTAAACTAATAAAAGAAAAATACTGAAAACGTGATATAAATTAGATTTTACTTCTAAATCATGAACACTCTCGCCTAGATCCTTCCACAATCTTCAAGAACTCAACGGTGGCCATGCCCAACGATGCCAAGTATTTGCTTATTGAAATATTTCATGACGTTCACCTGCAAAACAGGATCGCTTCACTGCCCTTTCTAGCAAGAATTAGGATACTTGCCGGCAAAGTTTACCTTCACAACGAGCTATATTTATACTGCCTTACCTTGACGGTGGACCAAGCGAGCGATGCAGCAGCAGGTGACGAGCCCGGGACGAGTCTAAGAAAATTCCAAGAATGAATCCCTTCATTACTCGGATTCGAAACAATTGAAGGAAAATGTCCTGCATCCCTTCCAAACTTCACCCGGGCGCGGCTACCGTTGATTGCGAGTCAGTGCGTCAGAGTGATTGATGTGCCGGACCGTCAGAAGACTAGTCAGACCTTACGACCAGTTTACAACCTAACAGCCATCCTTACCGGAGCCAAAATTCCAGACAGTAAATTCATCGTTCACCGATGCAAACATTCCATCGCACAGCGCAAAAGGCACACACAACAGTTAACGAGTGCTTGCGATGGGGGAATTTTTAATCTCAAACCTTTTGGTCTCTCCGACCCCTCCGTTTCTACCTCCCGCCTACATTTGCACTCGTAAACCGCAATCATAACTGGTTTCGTAGATTGGCCACCTTTGAGGCCACATTTTGGGATTGCCTGCAGTGCTGCCAAGCGAGCCTGGTGGTCAGTTACTGTTTCTTTGGCACAGACGATGCCTGTGTGCCTGGCCGACCGGACCGGCGGGACATCGGGTAAGCACCATCTTTTGGGTAAGCTCAGTGGGCAGTGGTGGCAGCATCAAATTGTTTGCGGTCACACCCACCGGCTGGGAAATCACTTTACAACCGAAGCTAAGATACCGGTAATCGGTTTGAACCCCTTTCCAGTGGGTGCACAGTGACGTAGAGCTAAGTATAGATTGTTTGCGGGAAGTGCATTAAGCTTTCTCGTTTGTGGTTTCGAGAAGAGGAGGTTAACAATTGATTTCGAAATTGAAACATGAAGATTAGAGATGTCAGAAAACATGTCAGAAGCTCTTTAGTAAGTGATTTTGATGATGAAGGTTGGTTTTTTTATGTACAATATGCCTTATTGTGTCTATATTTTTACTATGGATACATTGAAAGCGCCTAAAAGTATGCAATTTACATTGCATTTGGCCTCTAATTGTTATTTTTCATGAAAATGCTGAATTATTCGATAAGATAACTGAGATTTTTCAAATTTTAAGCTTTTTTTCATTTTTATTTATTTACAAATTTGTTCATAAGGCTCTCTTTGCCCTTTCCCAACAAGTTCATGCACAAATGGGAATGCAACAATGTACATTAGCCCTACATAATAAATCAATACTCCAACTACGAGCTCGTGTACGATCTTTGCCCTTTCGAAAGTAAAGATAAGACCTCCTCCGGTACGGTATGGTTTTGCACATTTATTATCACTAATTTGCCATGCGAGCCAAACTCCAACGTTCGTACAGTAATAAACTCCACCAGCACCACTGTCGCTGAAATATGCCCACTACTAATCGGGGTAACATTATATCAAAACTTCTAAACAATGGCGTTTGACACTCACTATCCCACAACCATCTCCGACCATCTCCACCCACAACATGTCTCGATTTCATGGGCATTGAATGTACCTCTAATGAGGCTGGTACCCCAATCCCAGTACCGAGGCGTACCCGTGTAAAGTCTAACCTTAAACCTCTCCACTAATTACCGGATATTGTTTCGTTGAGGTTAGGACCTCAAATGGCTTATTCGGCACGCCACCACCGGCAGCCGGGCCGGGCTGCCTGGGGGACGCGGTTGCATCGGATCCATTCCGAGGAAGTTCATCGGAAAGTATAATACTACTTTCAACCAGCACCACCGGCACCAGGAAGCTATCACCATAATGGGCCTGCCGTACTGTCTGGTGCGTCTCGTTTCCGGTGCAGTCAATGCACAAATGGGGATTATAAATAGAAATAAACCACACGAAAGGATTGGTTTAGGAGATGGCTGAAGCTTTCCTGGGGAAGGGAAGTGGGAGACTGCAGCCGGCAGCTGCGTTGCGGTTTGTGGCTGTGCTCTAAAGTCATCCCGCTGCTGGGTGGATGTATATAATGCATCCGTTGGGATTTTGAGCGAGTTCACTAACGCAACCTGATCGCTATAGCGCTCCGGTTATGTGAAACATCTTGCTGGGTGGAAGGATTTACTAGTAGCTTTAGTTTATTGTATTATTTGATAATTTTAAACCAACGTTTGAAACCACATCGCTCTATTCGAGTTGTCAACTTTAGCCTATTTCAAACCTTAAAACTTAAAGTACGATTTATTACATCCCGCAAACGGTTCACATCTAATCCAATTACATTGTTTTATCTCATCCTGTGCTTACCTCCTACTTCCTGCTAACCGATCCCTCTCAAACACGCACACAGTATCACGCTTTCTGCAACGCAAATGTTGATCCAAAAATGTTCCCACTAAATCCGCTAACAATCGCTCCTTCCAGCGGAAACGGACTCGTTTCCCAATGGCAAATATTTGAAATGTAATTTAAATTATCTTCCATACCGGGTTCTGGTGCAGTCCCTTCACCCTTCCAGTGAAGAAGCTTGCCAGTAAGCGTATACCAGTAGTTGAGTAGACACGATCGGCAGAGATACGCCGGCAGAGAACAACGACTCCAGCGAGCCCCCCCTTTGTCCCCATTGTCGATAGTGTTTCAAATTTGCAGCTCAGTTCATCATTCGACGGCGCACATTTACACCGCCAGCCGTCTTTCCGTGGTCGTCTCCATGGAGGCCTCTTCCCGCAGCTTGGTTCCTTCCGGTTAGCTGCCACCACGAGCCACGGAAGCGCTAAGCGAAGCGCAAACCAGAGCGCTCAAGAGATATGCCACCCGCCTCGAGCACTCCTTCCAGCAACGCTGGCGGTTCCGGCGGCGGTTCTGGCTGTGTGAAGGCTGTATTTGAACTGTAACCGAAATCTGTATTTAAATGAGAATTTCATTGGCGCTATTTGCATTCGACTTGAGCGGTTTTGCAGCGCTTCCGGAAGCGCCACGGTTTACTGCCGGCGTTCGGAGGACCCGCTACCGAATAGGCGCACAGGCGTCATCCGTCCGATTTATGGTCCTTTCCTACGGGTTCGGTGTTTCGGCGCCTCCCTCGGAGACTGTTCAAACAATACTTACCTTCGCCCGAACAAGGAAGATGTCGATGCGGTGCCGTGCCGTGCAAAAGACACGGAGCATGGTTTTAAATGCTTGCATACCGGGGTGAACTTTCGGGGTGAATGCTAAATTTGTTTAATTATCTGTGAAGAATGTGGTCCGCTGTTGAGGGTTTTCCCCCGCTACAGCCGTGAGCGTTACTTTTTACGCTTTAAGCTAGCAGCAGCACCGTCGTGTTTCGGGTTGCCGGTTTGTCCGCCTTTTTTTGTTTCATTTTACGAGTCTCCTGTGACATTGCTGACCGCCGTATCTTTGCAGCAAACAACAGTCTCCAATTTATCGGTTAATTTCATTTGAAATATTCCTTACGCACGATTTGATAGAAACGGCAGTAGCACATTTTCTGTGGCTCGTTTTGAGGGCAGCCTTTTTTTGTTTTTGGTCTTATTTCCCGACTTTGGGTGCGATACGTACTTTGGGAATGCTTTAAAAAACATGAACCCAGCAAACAACAAAACCAAAAAATGAAGCTATTCGAAAGCAGCTTCCCAAACTCGGTGGGCCAGTTGCTCCAATAAACCACATCGACTTCCTTCCCGGTTCAAGTTACCGTCTTGTGTGTTTTTTTGGATCCTTTAGACGAATTCACGGTAATGGCAAACCTTCTCTCAAACTGTGCTTCCTACCCGCCGACGCTGGGCTAAGGGTAAAAGAAATCAAGTTGATCCGCGCAATACGAAGGCAGATAAAAACACAACCGACACGACGGTTCCCTTCTGCTACTGGCTCATTCTGCTATTGTTGCTGCTTCACCTCAACAAAAAAAAAGGTTGGACAGAAGAAAATGTTTCGCTTTTTTATGTATTCCTCGTTTATCTCGGCTGTATATCAAAACTACGTGAGGATGCTGTTGCTGAAATATGGTAATTCTTCGATTTTTCCGTTCTTCCGCCCTTCTACGGAGTACGGAAGGGAGACCGGTACGGTACTGCCTCCTTTTTGCAGGTTGTCTTCTTGTCGATTGTTTGTGCCTATGCAAGAGCGACAGCAATCATTGGGCTGCTTTTGCGTGCTTTCTCCGATCGTTCTCCCTGCATGGGCACAGTGGAATAGAGTGCGAAAGGGGTCGCGAAATTGGTTACAAACTTATGCAAAATGTAGCAAAATATTTCACAAGAAAATAAGTAAATAAAAGAGTAATTAAAACTAAAATGAAATTTTCTTGTCAAAAGAATAATATAAAGTGATTTTGGAGATATCAAAAACGTCTAAAGCCTCCAATTAGACCTCTATGGGAAATATGATTGAGTAAGAATGATTTGCTGCTTGCATAACTTTAGGCGTTTCAACTCAATGCAGCAAACTGATTACTGTATCCGCCTGAATGTATGCAATTTTGCATTCAAATTTTGACTGAAAAAGACAGTATTTCGTACCCATAGTAATCACATACCCCGATCACAACCATCCCCCGAGCTTCCGAACCGTGCGACCGGCAGCTTCTGGCGTAGGCAAAATGACAATTGATTGGATTCGATTTCGTTTCCTTCGCCTTCGGGGCATTTTCGCTATCGATTACCAATCTCGTTGGCCGGGTTTGTTGCGCGGTTGGAAATCTCGGTCGCTCCGGTGCATTTTCCCGACATTCCCATCCCAACCACACCTACTACCCTCCACTCCCCCGATAGACTGTTTGTCGGGATAAACTTTCCAAAACCGTTCGATCCCCTGCCCGCAAAACAGTCCAGGACCACCAACAGCAGCAAATCGAAAGAAAGCTTGAGCCTACCGAGACGCCTACAACGTGAACAAGGGAGAGAAAAAAAATCGATGAAGCTATAAATTTAAAGATTTTCATATAAATGATGATGGGAGCGGTGCGATAACGATTTGAATATTTCGCTTTTCGCAGCAATCTCGGGGCGCTCCCGTTTTGTGTTCCCGTTTTTTTTTTTTTTTTTTTTTTTTTTGTATCTGGCTCTCATTCGATTAAACTTTTGAAAAACGCGAATTACCTATTGAGACCCTCCGCTCCGATGCGATGTTTACGAGCGTAGATTGTGGGGTAGGAAAGAGGGCAGCAAAGCTTCGACGGACAGCAACAACAGCATCCCATCCCACTTGTCACCCCATCCCACCCTGGTTTTGATAACGATGAACTGTTTTAAATCCTGGAAAATTTACGCCTTTCCGGGAAATGAGCGGGAAGATGGGAAGCTATCAAATCCCTGCCTCGATACTGCAAATCCTGCCGCGAAGCGCTTCATTCTGCAACGGAACGGTCCATTAAAGCACAAAAGCGCGTAAACCAAAGTGCTGAAATAAACAGCGAAAATCGTTCACGGCACAAAAAAAAAAACGCTCGCGGAAAACCCGATCCAGACAGGCTGCGGGAAAAGGGCAAGGGTAAGCACAGTACGGGCGCACGGATAAGAACTTTTTAGACAGACAGTTTTATAAAATCGCAAAGCCTCACGCTCCACGGGTGTAAGCACGCGGCCGTCTCGATCTCGATAGCTCGGGCCGCAGAAAAGAACAATAAAAAGGCAGACAAACAACCGGCGAAAATCGGACGCTTTTACAACAAAGCTGAAGGGCAGAAGGGAGAGTGGCTGCGGGGCCCAATGGAAATAAGTAGGAAATGTCGGTGTGCTTACAGCCGAGTGGCGGAAAATTGTTATCCAACAGTGAAAAGAGCCACCACTTTCTTGACGAAAGGCTCTCGCTCCCCGGCAGCTTCGTGGGCAAGATTAATTGCATGGGCAAGATTAATTATTTTACACAACTGCCCGGCAACAAATTGAACGTGCATAAATGAATTACTTACTTTCGCAGGGAGCTGTACAGGGAGCTGAGTCTTCACTTCGCTCAGGTGCTTTCTGTACCAGTGCTTTGGTAGAAAATTAATGAGCAGCATCATAATAAGTGAACAATTCGACAAATGAACGGTGAAGCACGGGTTGTGACGGGTTAAATGCTGCCAGCAAGTATCGTTGACGTGATCAGTGAAATTAAATATGACTTCTTGGCGGATGGTGAACAGAACAGTCATAATTAATGTAGCCCTAGATTTTTAGTTTTATTCAGGAAAGCAATTTAACCTTTTTAGACACTTTGGAAACGTGGCTTAGAATCAAATTCAAGAAGAAAAATAACTAAATAATTCACAAGAAATATTTATTAAAATTAGAATAGAATATAAAATTTGTTTCTACGTTCAAAGTATAAAAGTAAGCAATAATCAAGATATAAAAACAAACAAAGCGACAATTAAAATTTTACAATATTTAAAAAATACAGTAAAATTGTACTAATGAAAAATAAATATAAAATCAACAACACAAAGTATTGATACAAGCAACAAAGTAACTATTTAGGATTTAAATGCGCCAAAATGTAGGCAATTTGTTATACCCTTTAATTAACCCACAAACCATCGATATCTTGCGGCGAACTCCTCCATACTTAATAGAAGCGCTATCTGCGTAATTAATCGTTATAATCATGGGGTACAAGGGTGTTTGTATCAGCTAATAGTTGAGAAACATTTGTATGTTAACGAAATGAGGGGAAATTAAGCCATCGTACAAACCCAAAAATGTTTACATCGCTATCGGAACACAGCACTGTGTAATAAGTACTCCAAGAAATACATGCAGAATTCAGTTAACAGCACAGATTTCGGAGTCTGAATTTGTTAATTTCAAATCACCTAGATGGAAAATCTTTAACAGAGTTCGTGGCGGGTAGCTCTTTCTTGTAACTTGTCAGAGCTCTCATGAGTATTTGGTATCGTGAACGTCAAATCGCGAGTTTAAGGTAACTGGTGTAGGACGCAATTATAGACAGTAACGTTTGCATTAAAACATACTTTTTCAATATCTCTGAGAAAACAAAAATTAAGAGAGATTAATTTCGTTCCATGAACATCCTTTAAAAGGTAATTAATTAAGCTTTCTTGACAAAATAAATCAACGAACTTGTAAGAAAATTCCCTGTCGTCAGTTATCCGGAATTTTCCTCATGTTGGGCGAAGACAGACATGTAGACATGATCTAAGGTCTACCTTTGATTTTTATCTATTCCTGGTCAGTTTGCGCGACAAAATTGTTGGAGTAAAGCTTATGTTTGTCCAGTAGAATTCAATGGGCCATAGCTGAGGGACGTTGGACCAGTTCGCGGACTAGGGTGTCATATCGAAATTCCTCCAAAATTCGTTTGAAATGGTCGAATTGAGTTTTGACGTCATTGCTTGTCGCTGCAAATTGGACACTATTTCTACTTTCTCATATGTTTATTCATGATTTCCCAGGTACTATTTCGCTCTTTGACCGGCTGCATTTATCTCCGTTGCATCGGCAAAGCGAATGCAGCGATGTCGCCATTTGTTCCTCGATCTTCCTTTGGAACCCCAACTCGCTCATGATCATCGGCCATTCGGAACCGGGCCTCTTAGATCTTTCGATGCTCCGATTGTTGTCTAATAGTGCCAAGTTGTTGTTGATGCCGGAACAGGCTTATACGACGTACACGAGGCTTATACGAGTGCTGTTCTTTGATCGCACACGCTTCTAAACGAAGTTGCTTCACTTTTTTAACCATCGCGGTTGGAGTTCGACTGATAGAGGTGTCAAATTTTGTCTGCTGACTCATGGGATACTATTAATGAAAATTAACAATAAACAATACATTAGTATGGTATAGTTAACCCATAAAACTCGAAAATGTGTGTCTATTTTTTTTAATCCAATTCCCAAATTTTAAGTCCAATAAAAAGCATTAAAACATACGTATTAAAGCGTAATTTTGACGTTTTCGACTGCCAGAATATGGAGGGAAAACAATTAAATCCAGAGAGCAACATTTTCCCATCCTTGCCATGTTCCAGCTGCTGAAACTGAAATAAACGCGCTTGTAGCGCTCATTGCCAATTGCAATAATTTATGGAGCAATCGTTTAGTCTAATGCTTGCAGGAAGATTCCTTTCAATGGATCATTTACCGGGGCCGGTTTATGCTGTTTGTTCAGTTTTTCGATTGAAATGAGCCCTTCTCACCCCCCCCCCCCCCTCTAGATTGTTCCTTTAAGTAGATGTTTGCACTACCCGAAACGCAGCTGCTACCAGAGCTGGCTAGAGCATGTCCAGCTTGTGAAAAGGGACATAAAAGCGGCCAAACTTCCACACTTTGGGTGTTCCAAACGTCCGAAACGAAGCAGATCGAATCCGAATGTCAGCCAGACTTGCCAGTCCGATCAGAGCAGGGGTTCGCGGCAGTTGTATAAAATCAGTGTTTTATTGGTTTTGTATTGGAGATTCGTTCGTCCCTTGTTGCCCAGCGCTGCCGGTTGGCGGTGTAATAAAGGAAAAAGCAGTGTGTGTTTTTGTTTTGTTTCCACTTTTTATTTATCAATCATTTGATAGCGCACACCACGGTGTGGTGCTTGGCGAAGGATGTTACGATTGCTGCAGACACTGAATCCTTCGTTGTTGGTTTTATTGCCAGAGCACAGCAGCAGCGAGGGAGACATCGTTCACGGCTTAAGTAGTGGCCTCCGGGGACGACCGTTGTTGCCTTCCGCTAAACCGGCTTAATAAGTCGTGAAAACTCCGCACCAAATCCGATACCTCCTTGCTCCTGTCTTGTGCCAATAAAACACACTTCCCGAAGGTCCCTCCTCCTCCCCTCCCTCTAATCGCTCGATAAAGTGACGAAGAGAGCGAGAGCAAGTTTTTATACCAACTCGCCATATGGACAAACTCCGCACAGCTTGGCTGTTTGGAAAAATGCCTTCCCTGAGCGCTGTTCGCTGTCCCTGGTAAGCTGTGTGAGTATTTTTGGATGATAGAAATAAAGGAGCGAGAGAAGAAAGAAGAAAAAAAATACACGTTCCCACCCCGCCCGGTTCGGTGCAAATAAATCAAAATGTAATAAAATACGCAATTTACGCTAGACTACTGTCAGCTGCGATTCGCGTAAATCACACCGACGATGGCAGCAAAGTTTTTGATCCCCCTCCTACTGGAACTTCTCCGTACGACGGCAACGGCCGCCTGGTCCCGATTGTACCGCGTGTTGGCGCGTTGTCACATGCACTGGAACGGTGAGAAGCTTACAGCAGGATGAGTGTTATGATGCTGTTAATTAATTTAGGAACTTTCACCTTCCCAGTGCAGCTGTCTCCGGTACGGGGTACCGGGGGAAGGTAGTTTTCGGTGAAAAGGCGGTATGAGGGAGCGCAGGTATGGTGTCAAAAAGTACCATTCCTTGCCCGCACTTGTCTTGAGAATAAGTGTAGAAACAAAAACAAAAAAGTGATAATCAAGAGGACATTAAGAGTTAAACGATTTTACTCGGTTTGTAGTCAATTTATCATCGTTTATTAATTTTAGGTTTGTCTGAGGAAATTAAAAGAAATGTGCATTTGACATTGGTTTTTGAGAAGGATGATCTTTGTTAAGAAAAAAAAATGATTTATAATTGATACAACGTGGTTTATTTAATAAATTCTATAGCAGAATGTACTTAAAAAGACACATTGCTAGGTTAATGTAATGTAAGTTGCATATTGTTAGGCGCATTTTAGGATGCCGTTACGATTCAAATTGCGGACAACTTAAAATTCCGGACATTCGGAATGTTTTTATTGAATTTCTTCACATGCAGTCCCTGACCATATCATTTTTTTAATTTTACATAATTGCCTTAATATTCTAGAATCAATTAAAAATGTGTCTGACCCCTAGTAGGACGTGATGCCACAGTAAATAAATATTTTCTGTCGCTCTGTTCCTCGCCAAGAGGTGCTCCTAGCAGTTTGTTACGACGCCAGTGTTATTTCGAAACTATCCGGAATAGAAATCAAAATATTGTTAAAAATTAATGAATTTTTGCAATGTTTCTAGTAAATTTATTGCAAATCTTTGTTTTTTTTTCCTCAACTGTAGAAGGGTTTATTTATTAAAAGGAGCTATGCATACGTTTGACTGATTAAAACTGAATTACAGTGGAGCGACGTTTATCCAGGCTCATCGGGATGCCCCGATATGCGAATAACACGGATAGTGAATCAATTAATATATTTTATCACAAACTACTGATTAGTTTAAAAAAATTATCTTATTTGTTCATCAAAATAGACCAGTTTTTATTAACTTCATGTTTTTCCCATAAGAATATTTGAAATTTGCCTTGAATTATCGAGTCTTTTGTTATGACAATGTGGGCTTTTAGCCGCTTTTTCAAATATCCTGCTCTTAACGCAATGTCACCTTTGTATTGAACTGTCATTTCTTAACAGCACGGATAAACGGACAGCCGGATAAAAGGTACACGGATATACGGCGCATCACTGTATTTAAACAATATTAAATGCCAAAAATGTCTTCAGTGTTCGTAATTGGAAGCAATATGGTAATTGTCACAACATAAACACTTTTTTTATTTATTTTCAAGGTTTGCACGTCGCTTCGTTCTTGAACTGCTACAAATAATTTGCAAATCAGATCAGTACAGCTTTTTTTTAGCATTTTTTCTAGAAATTTCATTCGTAAAGTAAACGTATAAAATAAATTCCCAACATTTGCATTTGGATGCAATAAATCTTTACGTTTGATGGTTTCATAAATTAGCAAAATCCTTAGGGAGCATCCAGAAACAAAAATCCTCCAGAAAGTAAACTTAAAAAAAGGAAAAACTAAAATAAATATCATTCTTCTTAATCACTTGAAACTTAATAAACAAAAAAATGTGAAACACATCCAACGTTTCTCATCCCTTTCTTCTTCCTCACTTGCGTTTACAGTAAAAGCTAAGGCAATAATCACGATAGGCAGAAAACTTTTCATTTTCACCCAAATGTAAATGTGCATGCCGCTGTGAGTGTTATTTATTCTTTCCATCTAGTTTTTGGGAGATGGTGAATCTATGACCAAAACAAAAAATAAGGACAGCTTGACGAAGGTATCCCCAACAGTGTGCAGGCATCATTTTATCTTCCCCGTTTGGTGGCCGTGCGCTACATTTAGCCGGGACGATTTGAACGCCAAACCTGAAGGGAGGACAAAAAACCAAAAAATTAAGTGCCTATTAGGGCGTTTAACGGAATGATAATGTTTGATAAGTGTAATGCCAGTGGGGCTGTTGTTGTTTTTTGCTAAACTTCCACCCAAAGGGCGACGGTTATTCCCGGTAGCCGAAGGATGGCGTTGACCATTTAAAAGACTCGAAAAGTCCGGAGATGCTGTGCGCTCGATCTGTAGTTGAATCAAACTGACACCACTTGCTTGGGAGGGAGCAGCAGCAGCGAGGTATAAATATTATTTGCATAAAATTGAAATGAAAATATTAATAAAAGTGTGCTGCTTGCGCTGCTGGCACATAATTGTTTCTGATGGACGTGCTACCGAGCGGCCAGTGGGGGCCGTTCCTGCTGGACGACGGGGAAAAGTTTTCGCACAATAACAAAAAAAAAAGTCCATTCTCTCTCTCTCTCTTGAGGAGCACAGGAGAAGGAATTGAATGGGCGGAATCCGTGCAAACGAAAGGCAAATGGGTGTGCCG
Source organism: Anopheles merus (assembly GCF_017562075.2). Lineage (NCBI taxonomy): Eukaryota > Metazoa > Arthropoda > Insecta > Diptera > Culicidae > Anopheles > Anopheles merus. The sequence continues at coordinate 9,756,058 of NC_054084.1, forward strand.
CTTTTACGAGGCTCATCATCATAAAAAAGCATTCATTTATGCGCACCATCGAGCAGGAAGCAGCCGGCTTCTTGGCTTCACTCTTGAGCATACTTTCCACCCCATAAGAGAAGGACACATGGAGCAGCAGCAGCAGCAGCAGCAAACGTTCTACGACATGATGAGAACAATTGTTATTAACGACCGTTGTTTACACTTCTATGAATCTCAAAGGTGCCACTTAAAGAGTCGACAGCCCACTCCTGGCCAGCCGTAGAGCTTGCTTGGATAGGAGAAAGCACCACCCTTGGGCGGGCGGGTATGTGAAGGATTGTTGGCAAATCTTGGCCCACATTCTGCTCACCTATTCTTTCTTTCTTTCCTCCTTTCTTTTGGTTGAATGAAACGATGGGGGCCGTTGAACGCCCGGTTGAGCCAGCATGAGCAACGGAGCGAACGGTGACAACGAATGATTGTAAGTGAGCGTAGCGAAAATACGAAGTAAAGCTCATCAAAAGTACAGCCCATAGAATCACTTCGCTGCAAGTGTTTCCATTAGTGAGATTGTTGAGCTATGCGTAGGAAAGTTTAACGTTTTGCTCACACCATTTTACAAGATTGTACAAAATTTCGTACATATTTGAATAAAAAACTTGCGAAATCAGGATGCAAATAGATCGCCTTTTGACACCACCCAAGGCTATTACAGAAGAATATGTAGTGGAATTTTTGATAACGTCCCATATTTCTCAAGTTTTAATACGATATCAATAAAATGACGTTTACTTTTATTTTAACTAACTTTTAATATTATATAGCGTAATATATTGTACAATAAATTTCGATATTAATCATATAACAATAATTTAAATAATTAATAAATAATAATTTCAAAATAAGTCGTAATTATGATCAATTAACAAAGTTGTTTTTTTGTTTCGTTTGGCTAAGTTTGGCACAAAACTTTATTTTTTTAATTTTACACGATTTTTTTTAAATGTATGGGAGTGTTGACATAGCGACGCACGACAAGCGGCGGTTTATCAATATGCAATGTACTCCATCACCTGTCTTTCTATAATAGCCTTGATCCCACCACCTGATCGACTATAATAGCCTTGATTCCAACACCTGTTATCATATAATAGTCTTGCACATACCTGTACTTCCTTGCCCGGCTGTACGCACGTGGAGTGAGCCATTTCTGTTCGGACTGCGGTGTGCTTCGTGTGTAGTAATTGTTTTTTTGTGCGTGTGTTCCCGTTTAACTACAGGTAATTTAAGTTCCATGGAATTGCAAATCGTGTCATTGATGTATCAAACAAGGCACTAATTATGTTATTTTTATTACAGATGATTGAGATGAGCTTTCTCCTTATCGATAGACTTGAAGTCCTTGAGCGATAGGTAAGTCCATGTGACTGAAAATAAGTTTATTATAAATGCCTACACCCTTCTTAAAGTTAATTGCAATATTAATTCCTTTATAAAATAAATCAAATTAATTTTATTAGTTAATTGAATTATATTAAATTTTATAAATTTATCAACCTTCCTTCCAACCTAAATTCCTTTATAAAATAAATCAAATTAATTTTATTAGTTAATTGAATTATATTAAATTTTATAAATTTATCAACCTTCATTTCTCTAACCACCTACCCGTGTATTTTTTGATCAATATTTTATAATAACTTTTTATTGGAGAATCAAATCGATCCAAAAACTTTAGAATGCCTAGAGAAACACGTTTTCAAACAATGGTAAAAATATGATATTTAAACAAATAATATACCTCAAAAAAAATTTAGCACCATATACTTAAAACCGTTTTTTTAAATATAAAAAAATAGCTTTATGTGGTAATTGCAGCATAGATTCATTCAAATATAATACCCGTTGAATCCAAATAAATTACCCTAAATATATTTGTGATGGTGTGTTGGCTAAAATATTTGTGAATTTGATGAGTCGGCCTGATTTTTTTGTAAATGCAGCGTAGCTAAAAAGTACCACCATCAATGAAGTGAAGAATGTGATATTTCGATACAGTTCACGCTCGATAATCCGCATTTAACTTTGCGCGGATTATCCAATGACGTTTTGATAAGTTTTTTTTTAGTTTCTTATTTTCGTCTCGTTCCATGAGTTAATTATAATATATCATATTTTTTTACAAACAAAAGCTTATATAAAAAATAGATTACTTTTTAATAAAGTATCACTACTCAACACTATTTCTTCGCGTGAATTTGGTTGTCAAAAGTGGGGATTGCTGAGCATATGTACAGTACATGATTTGCTAACTATCCAAAAATGTCCAAAAGTCCTCAAATGGGTGAAAATCTGAGGAATTCGATTAGCGTGCCGTCACTAATCAACTATTAAAACTCATGCTACATGCCATCTTTGGTGCTACCTTACCAAAGAAGCGCCTTTGAGTTATATTTACTCCACTCTTCGTTTATCGAACTACTTAGACTAAATGTTTCTTCCTTCTATTAAAGTGGATCAAAATTAGCGCATCCTTTTTTCTTGTCTTTCAACTTACAATCTATTTTAGCTTCATTCAAATAAACGTCCAAGTTCTTGGCGGACCGGATTGAAAGCTTTCGTGGGCCTTACGTTAGACGTGTCTGTTCCTGTAGTGTTCTGAGGAAGAAGCATTGTACAAGAATTACACATTTTTCTTTGTTGGCGACATGACACTTGTCAATCGATTTGAAGGAAGGAATCGGTGGACGGTTTGTGTCGTTTGGAAAACGGGTGCGTTTTTCAGGATGAGCAATAGAAAAATATCCTCTTTGATTTTCCTCAAAAATTGCATTTCCTATTTGATTGCTATTGCTACAGTTCCCCAGACGTTGATATAGACGTTTGATGGTAGACATTGCATAATTTTTCTACGATCTCCTGAAACTAATTCGATCGGTTTTTGCATCAGGATTGGAACATGAAAATAATGGTTAATTTACTGAATAGAGTATTTATGATAATACCTGTTCCTTCTGCAGTGACCGTTATGACTTTGGACCAATTCTGACCTCTAGATTCGCGTTAGACGAATTCTAACTCCATCTCCATCTGACCCTGTGCACCTCAACCTTCCACCTTCCTCTAATCGGGTTAGACCATGGTTGCCAACCGCGTTAGCAACCGGAGGAAGAATTGGGGCACTAAGGGCATGCGGTCCTTATGCCCGTGGCAGTGCTCCATCAGATGCAATTTTATCGGAAGGCCTGTCAAATTTTATTGATATTTTACAGAAAACATCAGAGATTTTTATTTATTTTTTATTCCGTCCGATCGTCGCATCCAATTTTATCTGTCAATGTAATTATGTAGGCTATGTATATTGTATGTTGTATACAGGGGTTCCCATAATTTTTATTTATTTATTCATCGTATCCCATAGATTTTTGTTTCGTTTCCATAATTTATTGGTATCTTCCGAATGGTTATCAATGCAATTGAACCAAAAAATTCTGAGAAATGCCCAAAAAGTTGTGAGAACACACCAAAAACTTATGGGAAGCTACCAGAAAATTATGGGAACCAACCAATAAATCGTGGGAAACCCTGTGATGGTTAAACTATCAACATCAACCAAATAATCGCAATATGAACCGCATTCGCAATGACGGGCACTGGCATGGGCCTTAGCTCGGGCTCGGCTCGCTCAGCGTCGTAGTGAAATTGCCGTAAGTAATAAAGTGTAGAGTGGTAACGTGATCAAACATTATAAGTGGTGACCCCGACGAGTGAATAGACAAATTAAATTATCTGTATATGCGTGGGCCGGTCTGGCGGTACAGTCGTCAACTCGAACGACTTAACGACATGCCCGTCGTGGGTTCAAGCCCCGAATAGACCGTGCCCCCATACGTGGGACTGACTATCCAGCTACGGTAACAAAAAATCACTGAAAGCCAAGCCCACTTCACTAGTGGGTACAGGCAGGCCTTGACCGGTAGAGGTTTTGTGCCAAAAAGAAGAAGATCTGTATATGCGTACGGCAAATTTGCCCTATTCGTATAAATACATAATCATGTAAATAGTTAAAATATAAAAGTAAGAAATTATTATCCATCAGTATAAAAAAACGCGGTTTCTTTTATTTTGAAGCTGCTGATGCTTTGGCACGTATCCCATCAACACAAAAACAAAAAAGCAGTCAGTGAAAGTCTGAGTTCAAATAGCTCAAAAATTGGGCAGTAGCATCGTTCCTATATAGTAACGGTACTAGTCGCATACGCCTCTGAGACATAACCGTCAGCGAAGAGTTAAATCACGGCACCATGGACAGCTACAATCCACATCGGCATCATCGCCGCCGCATCGCCATCACCATCGTGGTCGAAACTAGTGTTGGGTAAAGTAGCACAATTAAGCGCTGAATGTGAGCATATTGCAAAAATTCCAATTTACAAAACCAACACGCTTTTTTGCTCTCTCAGGTTTAATGGTCCGCTGGGTAGAACGAGAGAGAGAGAGTTTGTAGGTTTTGTTAGTTGGGATGTTAGCACATTCGCATAGTACCCAACTAACAAAATCAACATGCTTTCTCGGTCTCTCAAGATGGGTAGTATGTTGAGTAGAACGAGAACGCATGATGATTTTGTTAGTTGCTTTAGCAATACGTCCACAGATGCGAAAGTGTTAGCACATTGCTAGCATTGCGTAAACTGCACACACTCCGTCAATAGCATAGCACACTTCGATCAGCACTTTCCGCATAATGCGCATTTTGAGCGGTGGGGTGTGGTATGGAGTGCACACAGTTGTTCTTTACCCAACACTACGCACTCGACGTACGCAATGTGCGAAGTGTGCGCTCGAGCACAATTCCCAACACTAGCCGCAACCCGATGACAACGAACGCTTCATCATCGCTGCCGCCTCGAGACAAAATTGTCAGAGCATCACGAGCCCCACAAATATGATCGTGAGCCGTTGACCAGTACGTTCACAAACAGAGTGTCCTACCCGTTAAAATAAAGAATGTCTTGGACTGCCAAACAATGTTAATGGTAAATAATTACTTTCTTATTCCGAAATGAAACAGTATATCCTATTTTCATTCAATCAAATGAATTGAACAACTACGATTCACGTTCAGTTTATTTATAATGAAAGAACTATCATCTTCACGTCTATGAAAGCGAACCTAATTGTCCAAGCCTAGTCCTCACTCAAAAACGTCTAGCCTACAGTCCTGGAAGGCGCAATATGAATCAGTTGTGTAAACAGTATAAATTAATTAATTGTTTGCATTTTTGTTTTTTTCAAATGACATCATGTAGCCAAAAAATATCTCACTGGTTGTATCAGACTCATGCTCTGGCTTACAAGCCACATTGAAATCATCCAATAAAATGTAACTCCCAGAGCATGGGTTAAAATAGCAGAAATGGCTCGGAACACCAGTATCGGAACAGCTCATGCTCTGGCAGACGAGTCATGAGCTTTACAACAAAAGCCAGAGCATGGCAGAGTGTAAATGCCAGAGCATGGGGCTGAATAGCTCACAGGCTAGGGAGCGTGGCACCAGCTCCGATACTAGTATCGCCAAATCAGGATGGATGCGTGAGCTGGCAGCTATTCGACAACGATAAAGACGGCAATTCTTGCCGTATTGGTGGCTTTTGCTGATATCGAGTGAAGGTAAGGAAAAATACTGTTGTAGCATAGCATAAAACTCGCGTGAGCTGGTATGTAAACCTCACTATCCGCTAGAGCCATATCGTAACTGTTGTGTTCGGATGGTAATTATGACGCGAACACAATGATCAGAATTAAAACCTCTATACATTAACAATTAAAATAGGACATCGCTACACATGTCCGCTCGCAACCAAGCCCAAGATCAAGAGAAAACGATCGGACGATCTGCCAAGCCCTGCACGGCTCTCCGAATTACAAATCTATTCGCATTGCTCTTACCTAAAATAACATTTTATTAGCCTAATTGCTGGCCACAACATTAACACATTTCGGAAGTAACACAACACACTACTGCAACACATTCATTATAATACACTAAGCGTTCAGGCCAAACCGTTCATCTACAAACAAATGTAAAACACTTATTGAAAACTCCCGAAACGCGTAACATAAGCTAATTGAATCATTACTGCAGCTAAGTAGAGAACGGATAGCATCTCATATCGCTTAAAATATAGCATAGAAAAAGACCGACTAACGCACCCGCTCTTTGGCTAGAACAGTTGAAACTTTCCAGATCGTTCGTAAAAACACTGGAAGCGCAACATAGCTTTAATTCAGACAAAAACACATTTTACAATCAAATGCATGAAAGCCATGTGTATCATCTTTTGAGCATAAATAAAACCAACTCCGACCATGGCAGCAAGTCTGATTCGTTCGGATATCTTTATCCGGATTCGTTGTTAGGATAGGACTATTACCCATCCAACATTTATCCACTTATCATTTAAAGAATTCCATTTCCAAGAGTTCTCGTAGCTGTTGGACACTTTATTGACTCTTTCCTACTTGAAATTAACTTAATGTAATGGGGATTGGGAGTTCTAGCACCTTTGTTGGACAAATTTAATAGCATTTTCCAAGGATTTTGTCCAAATAGGGTGCCATAGAGTCCAATTTCCATCATATGAAGCTCACTTTTCATAAGAAAGAGTCAAGGAAGTGTCCCACTACTATGAGAACCCCTGAAAAACCATGTATTACAGTTAGTTGGTAGTCTCTTTTCTTCAACTAAATGGACCCTTACCAAGCCAATGCTTGCCGATGTAGTGCTAAAATTTTGAGTTATCGTTAAACTAATTCATGATTTGTCTTTTGTTTTTTTTTGTAAGGCCTTAACCCGTAGCCTAAAGTTACAGCTTTTTCGCTGCATTGAAAAACACCCCTTGCTCTGGCAGACAAGTCATATGTACTATGGCAATAAAACCCTTACTGCCAGGGCATGGGGAGCAATAGCTGCGGGGCTACGGAGATCGGTGCCGGAGTGCAAAAAGATGTGGCAGCAGCTCAGGTTCCGCTATCGGCAGGTTCAGATGCGCGTAACCGCTGCTAGCCGCAATGGCGAAAGTAAGTAATAAGTTGCTTGACGCGCTGTAAATGCATGAAGTAAGGCATCATAAATCGGACTTTATTTATTAATGTTAATTTCAGATCCTAGGTACAGGCCAAAATGGTTCGCGTACGAGGCCATGGCTTTCTTAAGAAGCAGCAGCACTGATGCCATGCTGCAGAGAGATGACCAGGTATGTTAATGAAACAGAGAATGAGTTTCAAAGGTGATACGATAATGTGCTCTTGTTTTGCAGGTTTCGTACCGACCAGCAGAGGAAGCTGTCGGATTGGGCAACCCTTTGGCTTCCTCAACGCCTAGGCCTGTACCTAGGGAGGAGGATATGGGGGCGTACGATTTTGGCCCATTGTTTGAGGTGGCAACTCAAGCAATGAGACCAAAAAGAAAAAAAGACGGCCCCATAATTCTGCAGGCCATCATCGACGCGATCGGACTTTTTGAGGACGCCTAATTGTTTGATGTTTTGTTTAGTTTATTAATTTATTTATGTATTTATTAGTTTCTTCAATAAAAGTTATTGAGCCACTATAGGCCTACACTGTTATGAATAAGCAACGTTTTGTTTTTTGGGTTTGACAGTACTGGCGTATGGTAGTATATAAGCGATTCAAAATTGTGAACTTGTACAGTTGCGTCTCAGGAATAAAAGAACTAACATCGAAGCTTGGTCGTTATTCTTTTTGCTCAAAGTTCGTCGCGTTACATTTCTCTCGGTTGATGGTTTGCTTTTCGTCGTTGTTTTAACATACATAACTTATATTATACTGAATGGGCGAAAGGTTTAACCAAAGACAAAACAAACATGTTTACAATAATATGCGCTTCGATATAGTATTTTAAGTTTGTTTACACTAACATTAGAATATACAGTGCAATTTGTAGAAGTATAAGCATTAATCATTGTTGTAATCGGGTCATTTGACCCAAACATGTTAACATGTTCAGGAATGAACAGGGGTGTCAATAAAACCACAAAGTAGGTTACGTAGAAATACACACTGTGCCGTCATTCGTCTGTGTTGGAGAGACTCCAGTCCGAAAAGGATGCACCTGGTGCGGTAAGATGATGGGTAAGTATAATCGCGAGACCAAGGCAAACGATATAACATTGCGCACAATCTATAATGTACTGCTGTGTAGGAGTCCATAAAACACCTAAGGATTGTATGCACGATATCACAATACATATATTAAAGGCTGAAATGGGTCTTTGAAATCTTCACCAACAAGTCAAATTAAACCTAATAAGCGGTTCGCTTTGCAAATACAGAGCTCGTAGTAATCTTTAAACAGCCGTCTAATTGCACACCTAAATTCACGCACCGAGTTAGTTATTGGAACTGAAATGTCGGCAATTTTAAAGTTCAGTACAGTATAGTATTCTTCAGTATAGTACAGTATTGGAAATCTTTTTCTCGAGAACGTAATCACTGCGAATTTGTTGATGTTGACACCCAAACGATATAGTTTGCACCAAGAAGGGAAGCTATACAGACAATTTTTAAGTCTCAAGCAGTCATTAGTATCCGAAACAGGCGTAAACATCTTGGGATCGTCAGCATGAAGTAATGTATGGCAGTTCGGAAGCGCGTAGATGATGTCGTTTATAAATGTTAGAAAAACCAGTGCTCCACGAATGATCCCTTGGTGTGAATGGGAAAATGCTCCCGAAGCGCTGGTGAAAGGTGTCGAAAACGGGGCGTTTAATTTAACCTCCTGTTGATGAGATAGCTTGATGATAGCTCGAATCCGGCATGAAAGTCAGTAAAGGTAGTGTCGACTTGTTTTCCGTTGTCAAGCGCTGGAAAGCAGGAACTCAGCAAAGAGACAAGATTTGTGTCGATACTACTACGGTTATCTTCAATATAGAACTTGTTATAAACCATACTATCAGCTATTGTAACACACTTCCCAAGCGCCACAGATTAAGCTTAAACGACTGGAAAATTGAATATCCATAGAAAAAAAAAGAAAGCTCCACAGCTTCATTGGTTTGATCAATAGATGGCGTATTACAACTCATCATTATATTGCTATCCTTTTCTTGCAATGTGTTTCGACAAGTTTCATCTTAACTTTCTGAGCAAAATCTATATGAATGGTCGTGTGGTCAGATACGTGGGTATCAACACCAACGACCATTACTCAAATCTCACTTGCTTCAGTGTTGGTGGATTCCGTTGGAGTTTAGTATTTAAACAATCGTATCGCCGTTCTAGTTCTAGCGATGCATAACTTCAATGCGAAACCATACAACAGTACAGAGGAAATGAGAAAGCTCTCCTCCAAGCGATGAAGGCTCAACTGGTTGGGGTATCCCACCAACAGATAGCGCCATCAGCTTTTTCGCTATTTTTAGAATGCATGAGTCGTTTGCCGTCTGCTAAACGAAGTCTTTCTATATTCCGTTTAGGTAGAGAGCTTGAGTCGTTTAGAAGGCGTTTAGTGGTCGTTTAGTAGATTTGTGGCACTTGGGTTACTGGAAAGTCAAACAAAACTATTGTAACACATTCATTATAACACACTCAACAAATCAGATCGTACCATAACAACACAACCGGAAGAGTTGAGGCCACACCGTTCATATACAAAAACAATTGTAAAACACTTATTGAAAACACCCGAAACGCGTAACATCAGCTAATTCAAGCATTACTGCACCTAAGTAGACAAACAGAGAACACATGGCAACTTACAAGCTCAGCGACGAAAACATCCATTCTTTAGTAACAATAGTTGAAACCCTCTTTCGCAACACAGTAAAACAGCAGCATAGGCACACATCGACAAACACCTCTCACCAATTGAATTAATAAAATGTTACTTACTTATCTGGCGCTACAAGCGCTTTGCGGTCTTGGTCGGCCTCAGGAGTGTATAAATTGTTACTAATAAAAATCAAATTTAATTAGGACAAAATCAAATTCTTATTTTGAGTAAAAATAAAACCAATTCCGATCATGGCAAGTCAGATTTGTTCAGATTGCCAAGATAGGCCGTTACCCTTCCTAAAAGTTCGCCTTCCAACTCATTCAGGGAGTTTAGTTATGTCCCCTACATTCAGGCGGCAAGGCTTTTAAATTTCAGCGTTTCCAGCAAGGGAAACCACTACCGGGTTTACATGATCGCCTGCCATGGTCAAATGCCGGGTTTAATCAGTCCGCTTGTCAGTTAAACATGGACCTACAGCGAAGTATCCAAAAATTGATCATACTACACTGTTATGTTATGTGACTATGGTTATTTATTTACACTTTTATAACTCATCACGGTAATTAATATCTAATACGCACAATGAACAAACACTTGAAAATATTCAAGTGCAAGATGCAATATTCAAATGAATTCAAACCTAGGATGGACCATCTCCCCGTAGCTACGAAGGATTGACTATCCGGCTGCGTGGTAATGAATTAAGTCTCGCAAGCCTTTATGGGTTGGCATTTTTGCGAAGGATGCTATTCCAAATAGAAGAAGATCTACAGTAATGTAAGTAAATAACTTTTCAAACAAGCATTTGAGAGAAAGTACCAGAAAATTAGAAAACAAAACATGATTAAGATTTTTTGATTGTACATGTCGTGATCGTCACACATTTTAAATATTTATTTGGTTCGTATTATCGTATTTTTATTCAATTCTTACGCTCAACCGATCTCGTTGCGATTAACCATAAGACTGACTCCCCAATGAGACATTTTGGTCCTAGCTTGAACTCGGCTGTCTTGCTTTATCTTCTATACCGCTCCTGCCTGCGCTCATTTGCGAGCGTTCAAATATACTCTCCCGATTTCATGTTCTCGCGAATTGCCTGCTGCTGTAAGAATGTATGAGTGAATGAGCTGCGTTTTTCTCTATGCTTCCTCTTCTCCCCCCTCGTGCGTACTCTCTTCTTCCATCGATCCGATGCGCGATTCCTGATTCGATCGCGCAATAACATTTTTGAGGTACCGTCGCAATGAGATACTGTACAAAAATGTACACAGCATTTCCATTGAGTATCTGTGGTCCACACAGAACGCCACAGAAACTTCTTCTTCTTCTTCTTTGGCGCACCCCCCAAACCCATACCCCCAAACACCACCGGAAAATAACAAATTCTCGATATTGGCGGTGTGGTGGGGAGTGATGGTGAATGTGTCAGTCTCCTCCCTCTACTCATCATTCAATTATATTTAACCCACTTGCTACATCTCTTCCCCTTTCCCCCCTCTCCTAGAACTCATACAAATGAAATTCGTGAGAGAAGGGGAAGAGAGGGAGGAGCATCAGCTTTTTGCTCTCTCGCAAAAAATAAGTCCAAAAGTGTCTGTCTTTGGGTACCAGTATGGGTACTGAGATAGGGCCCCATTTCAGGTCCATAGTTTTACCCATTCATCGCGCGTTTTGGTCGTTTGGGTCAAGGCTCGCTTATTTCTCCCTGTCGCCTGACTCGTCTACTCTCCCTGATCTCACGATCTCTCTCTCTCTCTCTCTCTCTCTCTCTCTCTCGCTCCGAGTTTACTCTCTCTCGATCCGAGCTACCGCTAGCTACCGGTAGACGTCTGTCTCCCTTTCCGCGAGCCTTCTCCATCTGTATCTCTACTTTCGTCCAATCTCTCCTCTCTCATCCTCATTTTTGCATGTCTCAATATTTTGTCGCTCTCCTTGATTTCACTTAACTTCTCTCGCACTCTTGATCCCCTCAGTACACATGACGGTTGATGTTATTTGTTTATTTATTTATTTATTTTTCATTATTTTTTTATTACTTAGTCACCGCAGAAACATCCGGAATGGTTGCCTCACGAGGAATTTTGGCGTCCTGTGTAACGGCTCTCGACAGGAGAGCATTAATTTGCTGCTGTAGCAACACTACCGTATCCGTCTACATCGCCAACGGCTGCAACAGAACCAGCGAGTTCAGCACATCGGCTGCCGCCCCCTTTTGCAGCTCGAAACGCCCATCACGGATTTTTTTTGTTTTCTTTCATAGAGACTTTGAGCCGATTGGCCTCATTTGCATATCTTAATCGGTGAATTAGTTCTAAAACTTGAGGTTATAGTTTTGAGGTTATAATGAATAAACTGATCACGTTTTGAATTTGAATGTTTGTTGTTCTTTACCTTTTTGGTGCGCATTTAGTATTGTTGAGAAATTGGGTTTCACGTTTTTTGTCCCACTTTGAACGTTCTGGATTTTTAAAGTATGCTTTATTTAGTACACATGCTTCAAATCATTCCGAAGGAGACAGTTAATATTGAGCGTAGAAATGGGCGCCGACATAAACTAATGTATCCAGCAGAAGACCAAGACGGGATTGAAATAAACTGGCTACTTGCGGATTTTTTTTTTTTTTGATAAAGGTAAATGTTGGGATGTGGATGGGTGGAGTGATGGTGAGTGAGTGTCGTGATCGATGCACATTTTTTTCGTTAACAATACAATAAACTTCACTTTTATTAAAATTTGTTCTTTTTTTAACTTTATTTCTCCGATTTCGATCCTCCCTGCAACCTTGCTACAATCGCTCAACCACGAGACTGACGTCCGTCCTCTTGCAACTTCCTTTTCTTTCCTGTTTCGCCCGGCCTGTCTAGCGCTTGCGGCTCTTTCGCCCATTCAAGCAAATTGCTTGATTAATTCAATTTTATGTTTTGAATATTATTATTAGCCGTTCCTATCAATATCAATCCTTCTAATTCAACTGATATATTAGTTTATCTCCTACTTATTTTTTGTCATAATTTTTTATTACTTTTTTATTGTTATCATTAAATCGCTGTCCTATATCAATCTCATGAGCTCTCTGGAGCGCACCCACGACTTCATCACTACTGCGGATATTGGGGGCTTTTACGATAGCAGCTAAATGTTTTATATGGAGTTTAACATTTGGCGGTTGAAATAATGTGAACACTTCATTCAAAACAACACGCAAAACTAGCCTCACTATATTAGCTTAAAAATATATAAAAAAACGCAGATTCTCATGAAGCCAAATTAAAGCAAGGCGTCGAATTGTAGTTTAAAACTTATTCTCTTTAAAATAAAATAAAATTATTCGCCACAGATAAAATTACCATATAACAATTAATACAAGCGTATCACGCAAGTCTGGCCTTTATCGCTGTCCGTATGAGAGAGCACCCATTCATGTATCGATTTCTCGCATCATACACAAGAACGATCACCGACTATCTCTCACGAGCGGCATATTTTCATATTTTTGTCGAATAAAACAGTTTAAATAAAGAGTGTATGCATATTTTCACAAATTAAATTTAAAATGTGTCCCAAGGTTTAAAGAAAGAGTATTGAACCAGGTATTGTTTAAAAATATTTCCAGTGCAGTAAATAAAGAAGTCATTTTGATTAATCAACTCCTAATTTTGTATTGAATTTTATTGCTTATACCGGCCATTTGAGTCATTATAGCGCTTCCAAATACTTCCTACTGTTACAATGGCTTCTACGGGCCTGACGAAACCGACGGCTCCGTCGGCACGCTGATATTCGAGTTGTGCGGATTCCTCGGGAACGCACAAACCGCGGAACTCGGGAACAGGCTGTACCGAATTCACCATAATTCATATTCTGTTGGACTCCTGATTACACAGGTATTCAGGGAAACGAAATAGGAGATCGACTAGCCATCGCAGAACGTAAAAGCCCGGCCTGCTGCCATAACACTCTTCACGCCGTAACTCAATTTGCCTTAGCAAAAATATCCTCACCAATAATTTGCTGGAATGGTTATTTGTTTAGCAGCGGTCGCTCTTTCCAGAAAATCATGAAGACCACAACACCACCTTGCGTTTTGTGTAGCGTTGATGATATCACCGTCCGCCACATCTTGACCGAATGCCATGGATGTATTGCGGAACGCATAACCTTCGAGTTAGACCCCAGCATCGACACTATCCTATCAGCAGACAGCCATTGCCAGCGTCAACTTTTACAATTCTTTCGTATGATTAGCCTTTATCAAGAACTTTAACCAAAACCTTATGTAAACCAGATGCACATTTTTCATAAAATCAACAGATTGCTTAAAGTAATCCGAGACTACCCGGTATAAGGTAATTTGTATATCACAAATAGCTTGCAAAAAAAGTTAGATTTTAAGAATGTAATGAATTTACTGATTGTAGTGAGAGCACTGTCTTTGCAGCATAAAAGTACGCAGCCACCTGCTCGACGTCGACATCGATAGTCGGCCATCGACGCACGATCGTGGCTGAGTGTCTGGGTGAGTGCGTAGCAACAATCGTCGAAGTTGACGCCGAGCGCTCTAGGGCAACGTAGGGGTTGCACATGTATCTGTATTATTATTCTTGTCTGTGTTTACTATTATTTATATTTGTGTTTTTAATAGCTGTTAGAATCACAACACTGATTAAAACAGGCGAATGAGGCCAATCAAATTCTAGAAAATAAAAATCGATGCTATTCGGTTGAGATCGGTGATATCGACGCCACAGGATAGTGGTGGTGGGCTGTCCAATCAGAAGACCTGCTATTACTCCCAGATTTTGGTGAGATGGATGGTCTCTCAATGGTGATGTTGTGATCTTGAGGGATTTAAGAAAAGAGCGGTCACAGATAACCTAATAACCGTTTGAAAAAAGTCCTTACTGAACATCAACCGATGCTTTGGAATAGAACACACTCGGAATATAGAATATGTCATAATGGGTTGTAACGTTGCGAAGTGCAAAGATGTATCACATAATTTACCCGTCCATTATTCCGATTCGCGTAGTACAGCGGTAGGCAAACTTTTGAGGCAGAGGGCCAAATTTATCAAATGGTCGCCGCGGACCAGGAACTAGCGTTGTTTCAACTGTGTTTGCAATTGATACATTTTAACATTTAAAAATCAAATAATTTGTGGTAAGTTTGCTTTTGGGTACGGTCGCCATTTAGTATAAAAAATAAATTTAGTATTAAATTAAAATTAGTATTAAATACTTGTGGACTGTGTGCTCTCGATTCACCTAATGGACTGCTGTAGCGCTTGCTTTGCGTATGTTTAACGTGTCGATTGTTTTCGTGAAGTGTAATACAATTGTTTTTGTGTGAACGGTATGGCCTGAACTCTTGCTCAGTAGATTGTAATGGTGTGATATGGATTTGTGAAGTGTGTTACAATGAGTATATAATAGCTGATAGTGTTTATTTCAATAGAACATCAAACGATGTTCTACTGTAGTATAAAAGTTTTAACGTGCGGTGTTGGTGTAGAAGAGTCCATCAAAAATGGCGAAGGTTTGTTACAAGATGCTAGGTGCGCTGCAAATGCAAGAAATGAGGCATATTAGTGTATCGTTTTAGGTGTTCATTGCGGGTCTGAGGCTTTCGTGGTATACTTACGAGCTGATAGCTGTCCTCCAGGACGACGTCGAATAGACGAATCTTTCCAGAGCAACGTTCAGGCATATCCATGAAACAGTGCCTTGCGGTAAAAGTGTAATGCCGCAAATGGAACTCATACTACAAGATGACGAGCGACACGATGTTGGCTGGCTCATTTATGCAGCTAGTGGTTGGTTAAAGAAAGGATATGATTTAGAAATGATAAAAAATGTCAGCCAAAGCACAAATGCTCGTATAAGGTGTGCCGTGCAAGCAATGAAGTAAAAATATTACAGTAAGGTTAGAGTTAAAACTTACCTCGGAATTCGAACTTCAGGGTAGCGCAGATTCGAGCTTTAGACCTTCGTAGTACGCTTATACGTGGCGATGACGTTTCTGCAGGAGACAATCGACGAACCTGTGCAGGAGAAACATCCCATTGCCAAGGAAAATATCTCATCGCTTTTATTGAGAAGAAAGCGATAATGAGTTTAACATCGTGTTATATCTCAACCTAATGGTCCCCTAGATGGCCGAGAATGGCACTCAAATGAGGCTGTATGTCGAAGTGGGCGTGCGAACTATAGGGATGTCGGTGAACGCGCAATCCACACGATTTGTGAGTGCCGATCAGAAGAGATTAGAAAGGTCGCGATGAAAGTTTGGCCCCAACCAACCATGTAATAACAAAAAAGGGGACAATCATCTTCTCTCTGCCTGAGTCAAAATAGACGAAACATTGGCCAGCAGCTGATGAGAGATGTGAGACGCGAAAAATATCTATGCTATGCTAAGTGGTAAGTGATCCTAAGAAGATAGAAGAGCATCTAAATAATGCTTATAAACTGTGCTTTTTATGTACGTCAATTTCATCAGATGCGATCTCGAATTCCAAACGTTTTTTTTTTTTTTTTTTTTTTTACATGGAGAATTAAATCTTTATGACTAACCTACGTGGGGGACGTAGAGTGGGGGACTCACGACACTAAGCGTGCCGCGTTACCGCCCTAAACGCACTCCATGTGCCTCTTTCTTCTGAACCCTCCGGCCCCATTAGGCAGCAGGGAGAAGGAAAGGCAAAAAGCCAATCTGCAAACCTTTAAGGCTACATTCGGCGAGCACAACTTGTACTCCACTAGGTACACCCCCCGATGTACCCTATTAGACCCTCATTAACCTGACTCCACCGTAATGATACGGCCCCGTATATTACCGTGAGCTAGGTCACGGTACACGGGTCACTGCCGTTCAACCACCGGCACTACTCAAGGAGGGACAAAAAAGGCTATTGATAGCCATGATATCGGAACACCTCATGCTCTGGCAGACGAGCCATGCGCTCTAGAACAATAGAAGTGTTACAGCCAGTGCATGGGTTAAAATATCCGGCAGGCTAGCCACAACGGTGGCTATTTGCCGGGAAGTGTGGTACCAGCTCCGATACAACTATCGCCAAATCAGAATGGCTATTTGCCGGAAGGTGTGGTACCAGCTCCGGTACAAGTATCGACAGAACAGGATGCGTGAGCTGACATCTATTCGCAAAGGCGAATGTAAGTAGGAAGTTGCTTGACGCGCTGTAAAGATATGAAGCTGAATTTTGATCCTTTTTTGAGTGATCTCAAAGCTCGGATGCGGCACAAAATTAGTAAAGAGCGACTGGCAAATGGAGCAGGCGTTTTTTGCCGATGCCAAAAAAGGATATTGATAGCCTTGGTATCGGAACACCCCTGGCAGACAAGTCATATGCACTATGGCAATAAAACCCTTACTGCCAGGGCATGGGGTGCAATAGCTGCGGGGCTACGGAGATCGGTGCCGGAGTGCAAAAAGATGTGGCAGCAGCTCAGGTTCCGCTATCGGCAAGTTCAGATGCGCGTAACCGCTGCTAGCCGCAATGGCGAAAGTAAGTAAGAAGTTGCTTGAGGCGCAGTAAATGCATGAAGTAAGGCATCATAAATCGGACTTTATTTATTAATGTTAATTTCAGATCCTAGGTACAGGCCAAAATGGTTCGCGTACGAGGCCATGGCCTTCGTTAGAAGCAGCAGCAGTGGTGCCATGCTGCAGAGAGATGGCCAGGTATGTTGATAAAACAGAGAATGAGTTGCAAAGGTGATACGATAATGTGCTCTTGTTTTGCAGGCTTCGTACCGACCAGCAGAGGAAGCTGCCGGATTGGGCAACCCGGTGGCTTCCTCAACGCCGAGGCCTGTACCTAGGGAGGAGGACATGGGGGCGTACGATTTTGGCCCATTGTTTGAGGTGGCAGCTCAAGCAATGAGGCCAAAAAGAAAAAAAGACGCCCCCAGAATTCTGCAGGCCATGATCGACGCGATTGGAAGGTTTGAGGACGCGTAATTGTGTTGTTTTTGTGAAGTTTAATTTGTTTGTGTATTTATCTATTTATTTATTTATTTATGTATGTATTTATTTGTTTTTACTATACATACTATACTATACAGAACATATTGTAATACACAGTACCAGCCACAGACACATAGTAACACACTTTGGAAAGCCAAATCACACCATTGCATCACATCCATTATAACACACACAGCAAATCAGATCATACCATACACACCCGGAAGAGCTCAGGCCACACCGTTCATATAAAAACAATTGTGACACACTTAACAGAACCAACCGAAACGTACAACATAAGCAGGAACAGTTTATGCATTATAACCCAAAGCAGGAACAGTAGAAGCATTAAACCTAAAACAGGAACTTAGTGACAAGAACCATCATTCTTGTCAACAAAAGACAATCGTAACTAGCTTAGTGAAAACAATAACTTTCCAACATACAACCCGGAACCAATTGTGAGAAACCCTTAACTTCTTTTGAGTATAAATAAAACCAACTCCGATCATGGCAAGTTAGATTCGTTCGGACTGTCAGGATAGAAATATGCCCATCCTACATATATCGACTTCTTCATTTAAAGAGTTAAGTTATGTCCCCCTACCCAAGGTAAGGCCTCTAAACTCCAACGTTTCCAGTAAGGGAAACCTCCTAAAGGTTTCTATGATCACCTGGACGATCAAGTGTCGAACGTCCGCTTCGAAACAGTATCCACCTCAGTTCTGCTTATTTCGGCAAACGATGACCTTCCTCAAACGATGTTTGAAGGCCACCCTGGCCAACGCGAGTTCAAAGTTACTACATTGCGATCGACCCAAAATCGAACATACCGTGACTATCTCAAAACATACCACATGGCGACCGTAACAGCCATCAAACATATTACATAAGTTTGTTCACTCTAACATTAAAATAAACAGCGCAATTGGCAAGAGAATAGGCATAATTCATTTTTGAAATCGGGTTATTTAAGCCAAACTATGTCGATCTAAAATTTGTTCAAAATAATGATATTAGCCTAAGGATTCGTCTAGGTGCACGTAAGTTAGCCTGTTCAAGAATGGATGGGGCGTCAATAAAACCACAAAGTAGTTTATGTAGAAATACACACTGTGCCGTCATTCGTCTATATTGGAGGGACTCCAGTCCGAAAAAGAGGAACCTAGTGTGGTAAGAGGAGTAAGTATAATCGCGTACGAGGCCATGGCCTTCTTAAAAAGCAGCAGCTCTGATGCCATGCTGCAGAGAGATGGCCAGGCTCCGTGCCGACCAGTAGAGGAAGCTGGAAGATTGAGCAATCCGGTGGCTTCCTCTACGCCTAGGCCTGTACCTAGGGAGGAGGATATGGGGGCGTACGATTTTGGCCCATTGTTTGAGGTGGCAGCTCAAGCAATGAGGCCAAAAAGAAAAAAAGACGCCCCCAGAATTCTGCAGGCCATAATCGACGCGATAGGAAGGTTTGAGGACGCGTAATTGTTGAATTTTTCTTTTCTTTATTTATTTATGTAGTTATTAATTTATTTATCTATTTATTTATTTATTTATCTATTTATTTGTTTATTAAATTAAAATATTAGAGCCACTACAGGCGTACAGAACTTATTTCTATACTGATAAGGCAAAAGTTTTAACCTAAGACAAAACAAAAATATTCACGATAATATGCGCTTCGAAATAGTGATTTAAGTTTGTAAGCTGGCGGATTGGGCAACCCGGTGGCTTCCTCTACTCCTAGGCCTGTACCTAGGGAGGAGGATATAGGGGCGTATGATTTTGGCCCATTTTTTGAGGTGGCAACTCAAGCAATGAGGCCAAAAACTAAAAAATAAAGACGCCTCCAGAATTCTGCAGGCTATAATTGACGCGATAGGAAGGTTTGAGGGCGCTAGGACTTCAATGCTTTGTGAGGTCTAGGAATTATTGTTTTGCTGATTTATTTATTTATTCAACAAAAGTAATTGAGCCACTATTCCGGCTGCAGTTACACGAAGATAGCAACTAGCAGTATTTTTGCAATTTCACGCCTGTGTGGTTTGTGTTTTTGCAGTCATACATTTTCAGATGTCTCGTATGGATTTTAATAAAATCGCCAACATATGGCTATCCATATACAGTAATAATTCATGATTTGTCTTTTTTTGTAAGGCATTAACCCGTAGCCTAAAGTTGCAGCTTTTGCGTTGCATTGAAAAACACCCCTTGCTCTGGCAGACAAGTCATATGTACTATGGCAATAAAACCCTTACTGCCAGGGCATGGGGTACAATAGCTGCGGGGCTACGGAGATCGGTGCCGGAGTGCAAAAAGATGTGGCAGCAGCTCAGGTTCCGCTATCGGCAACTTCAGATGCGCGTAACCGCTGCTAGCCGCAATGGCGAAAGTAAGTAATAAGTTGCTTGAGGTGCAGTAAATGCATGAAGTAAGACATAATCAGTCGTACCTTCCATAGAAATGGATACCAGCATTACGTGTCAATCATAGAACACGTAAATTTTTAAAGCGCAACGCTATAAAATGAGTGCGTGAACATAGCACAGTTCAGTTACGCAGCCGGTAACGTAATAGGATTCGAGCAGTAGCATCGATTAAAAATTGCAGAGGTTTGTTAAAAGATGCTTGATGCGCTGGCAAATGCATGAAGTAAGACATGGTAAATTATGCATTAGTAAATTAATGTTATTTATAAAACCATGGTTCATTAGGTCTTGTATACTTACCATTGCTTTCCTCCAGGATGACGACGAATGGACGAATCTCTACAGAGAAACGCTATGGAGCTACCAAAGTATCTACTTGACATTTGGAACCTGTGCCACACGAATGACGAGCAGCACAATATCCGACGCAATTGTAGCGGTCAGTGATATATTCTGGAAATGGTACAGAAAAATGTTAGTAATTGGTTCCAGGTAAAGAGAAGGAACATAGGAATTATATGCTACACAATCCTTTGGAACGAAATTTACGGAAACAACCCTACGGATGCGGAAATCTCGTTTCATCCATTTTATCATGCGTAGTAGTTGTGTGGCTCAAAACGTTTAAATAATAATGATAATAGAGTAAGACAAATATGTACTTGCTTGGAACTATCTTCCAAGTGAAGTCAATTGCTTGCTTGCAAAATCGACGATGAACATTTAGAACTTTCCATTGTAGATTAACCCAAAATTGCGTGGTAAAATGCAATAATAGTGAATCTATCGGAGCTACATAACTAGGATTAAGTGTCGCCTGAAAGACGGATAAGACTTTGCACGAGTTGTGTTAAACAGTTGAAAAAAAATCTATAATTTAATAATTGAATTTTAATATTTATTCATCGATTGAAAGTATATCTTGCGGGAAAAATTATCTTATGGTTCAGCAGTGGCATTACAGCTGAACTGAACTGAAAAACTGAAATGAACTGCAATTCCTATTGGGAAAAGTAGTGGTACAATAATGT
Source organism: Anopheles merus (assembly GCF_017562075.2). Classification (NCBI taxonomy): domain Eukaryota; kingdom Metazoa; phylum Arthropoda; class Insecta; order Diptera; family Culicidae; genus Anopheles; species Anopheles merus. The sequence goes on from NC_054084.1 coordinate 9,777,271, forward strand.
ACACGGAATAAGGACATTCCTGCGCCAAGGTGTTCTTTTTGATATGAGCACATGATGAAGCAACTAATTTTCATATCTTATAGATCATCAACATGTTTTTATATAACAAGCAAAACAGCTAACAAATGTATAGAACTTTTGAAAAAAAAAAAAAACGTAAGTAAAATTTAGAAAAGACTTTAGCATCCTCTCAAAACTTGCGGCCTGGCCGGTTGGGGTGTTGGAGTTACAGCTCATTTTTATTGAAAAAATATTGGTAGGATTTTTTAAATTCTAATTTTACTACGATATGTTATAAAACATTGTTATGAACCTATAAAATAGTATTCATTCAAATCTAACAAGTAATTCAAAAGTACACGCTTTCAACCACGAAAAACCACATTCTTCCATACAAAATGTATGGCCTACCCGGGTATGCCTGATGAAAATTTATTCTTGATGGTGGGAACAAGTGGTCCGCAGACCAAAGGTTAGAACACTGCTTAATATTATATATTATACGTTTCGGATACGCTTTTTAGGGGCATGGTTACTTACCAATTGGTTGCTTTCTTCCAGGACGAGTCCTATTGATCCCATTATAATGATGAAAGATCAAACACGAATATATCAAGCAGAAATATTAACAGGACAATAATAGCTCAACCGCACAGCTCGGCACTTTCAGTGTAAAAGAACGATATGATAATGAAACGGAAGTGAGGCTGTGACGTTAGAGAGAGACAAAGATCGAGAAAAAAAATAAGGTGTCTGATCAAAAACGATACGAAACAGCTTGATCGTTTCGTTGACAATCAGTACCGTTGCGTAACCGATCGCGCGGAGGACACATGACCATGTTTTAATACGATTTTTTTTAAATCACTTGCTAAATTTTTTTGATGAAAAACTAAGAATTTTTACAACTGAAAAATATTTTGAATGAATTTCCGCTTAGCATTTTCGTAGAAAGCTGGCGATATCGGAATGATTGCCTCATCTCGTCATGCATATGACTCAAGTTACACTAAGCAATTAACGCCGCGCTCTGGCAACTATCGAACAGAACATCTGACCCGTTTACAAGGTGGCCATAATATAGAGGTTATCTTTTCCCAAGATGTATGTAGTAACAAGGTGTATTAATATCGCAACTACCCAGTCAGACAAATCGGACTTAATTTACCCCTATCTTACCCCTAAATTACCGGTAATTTAAGAGTAATTTAATGGTAAATTAGCAGTCGTTGATTTATCCATTCGAGCAGTTTTGAAAGATCCTGTCAAAGTTTGGATAGCTCCTATCAATTCCTTCCTCAATTTTTTTTTTATTTTTTTCGGCCTCATTTCATTTTCCTTAAGTTATACAAACAATTTCTATTTTTTTCAGCCAACTCGACATGTACAGCCGCTTCACCCGGAGAAAATGATGCACAACAAGCACTGATAAACGTACTTTCTCGGCTGATTTTTACGTTTAACAGTTTAGAACACACCGCCGTCGTCTTCTTCCGCTGAAGATCATTAAAACTACACTCTTTTTGCTCTTATTTATATCTTTTCACTGGCAACAAACGACAACACTTCCATCCGCTAAATTGCTCTTAAATTACTGTTATGCCAGACACTAAACTGCTCGAATGGGTAAATTAACAGAAGGGTGTCTGACTGGGTGTTACCCAGGTGACAACTGTTCTACAGTTTTAGCTTTTGCTTCTTGTGAGCAGCTCGATTTAACCCATTGCCTCATATGAACGCTTGAAAACATGGATGTGTGAGTGAACAACGATGTGTTGAAGCGTTGATGTTTATGTCAGAGCTTCGGTAGAAACCGGACAAGCAAGTAGCTTGCAGTTTCGTCCTCGGCGTTCAACAATCAAAACACTGAGTAAGAAGAAATAAACTATTGTAATGTATTGAATTTTCGGAAGAACGAAAGATCGGAAGACGCTTGCAGCTTGCTTGTTCAAACTCGAATGCCCATTTTATTTTTCTGCTGCTGTTACTTTCGGTTTTGACATTAATCAAGATTCACATAGACATAAGGTGAGACGGAATACCACGATTGCTATTAACAAGATATTACACTCTCTATCCAGGAATATCAGAATAGCGGAGAAATGCAGGGAAATTAACAAAACAACGCGAAAGAGTGTTTTATAATAAACTTTTTGTTTGATACGGATTGAAGAGTACGCATGTTTTGTTTTGGGCAGGTAGCTTGTGCACAACGAGATGACAATTCTCAAAATGGCACCAGCAAAAACGCTTCACTCTGACGTTTCAACTGTTTTAAGCCTGCTCTTTAAGCTTCCAGCAGCTTAAAAAACGCTAAGAATCTGCTCGAAAATGTCACTTGGGTACCCACTTTGCCAGCTGCTCGAAAACTGCAATTCAATGCAAACAGCTGACAGGCTAAATTTGAATCCAACGAACTGAAAACGGAAAGGACCCCAATGATCGTTTTAAAAAATCAATCCTGAAATGAGCGTGGAGCAAAATATCAAAACATGCACCGCCATAAATCTCCTGCCCTTGTGTACCGGTGAAGCGTCAAGCCCGAAAAGAAACACGGCAAAGATCCATTTTTTTTTGGAACGATAACATTTTACAGTTTACCCGCTTAATTTCTCCAGCAGTGCCAACTACGACAGCACTTATCTGCAGTATTCACCGCCAGTGTGGCTTACTGCGCTGCATTTCATGGGAAGCGACCGTGTTTGCACTTACACATCGCAACGGCAAGAAGCGCCGTGTGGCTGTTCAGGTGAGAAAATAATAAACAAATATAGTGTACCCTGGGCTGGGAACAGATTCCCAGGAAACGTGGGCTGTGGTCGGCGGCACTACACATCCTTTCTCGCATACACTATCACGGCGACGTGCAAGCAAGGACGGAAGATTAATTCGCAGCTTCCGTAGAGCTCCAAGCTTTGGCCAAGCAGCGCGCTGCTACAGAGGGGAATGCACCGGTGCATTCCATCGCTACAAGAGTGTGCAGCACGCGCCACATAAAGCACTCGGGTTGCAGTGCAAACAGTTTTCGGTTGAAAAGGGGGGCGGTTGAATCTTCATTTCATCGTCCCCATCCACCACCATCAAGAACCGTACCAAACCTTGAGGTTGGTAAGCTTCGTTCCGGCAGCGTACAGGAGGAACGCTTTCAGCGGTTAAGCTTTGTGCCTGGTTGCTGTTTGCACGGGATCTATAATGCAAAAAAGTATGTACCTTGTGCAATAAATTTTGCAAAACCCCGAAAGTCGTCGTGGCAGATTTCTGGGCTGCAAAGTAAGGGTTTAGCATTGCGTAGTGTGTATATATTACGGTACGGGTTTTAGGAATGCTACGAGGACTAGGAAGTGGTATTGGCAGTCTGAAAGGAAAGGATACTAAAATATTCACTGCACGGCACGGCATCGGTTCGCACAAATATGGTTCTGTGGATGGGAACCCTTTGCGGGCAGGGTACGGGCATCGGGTGGTAACGATGAATAAAAGACGACAGCAAACCAGAAAGAGCCGGTGCGAAGTGACGTAAAACAATCCACAATTACGTTACCCACGTTTCGACTTACTTGCGCCCCGGTACCAATCATAATCAAACAAATTGGATCAGAAAGTTTCTTTTCGCTGTGTTGCTGTTGCTTTCTTCGCGATAGATTGATAAGCGGCTGGAGCAGCGATAAACATTGAACGTCCGGGATGCCCATCACAATTACATCAATCTTCGGGGCTGTGAAGTGCGGGTGGAACTGAACGCTTTTGTACGAGAAAATGTTAAAAAAAGGCATTTGTTTTTAAATGAAACAGTGCGAAGATCGTTTTGGTGCAGCTGATTGCCTACATTTGGGCGTCTTTTGCATATTGAATTAAAAAATCAACTAAATCGCCTGAAAGTATGCAATGCGCATTGCACACCATTTACAAACCGTTTTACGATGCATTGTCATAGAACCCATCTATTTACTCAATAATCTAACGGTTCTTGTTTTCTTTTTTCGCCAGCTTCACACACTCATGGGAGGATTGATTATTTCCCCTCGCTGCGCCATAACGCCATCGTCATTCAGCTTAGCAAAAAAACACACACACTTTGTCTGTACCGCAACGAGAGCGGAAATATACAATATTTTCATTCAATCAACCGTCCATTCATCGTGCCAAAGTCCGGCCCGGTACGTGGAACGGAAACAGTGGAAACCGGGCGCTGGTGTAGTCTCTTTGATGACTTTCCGTCTTTCGGCCGTTCGGGATGCCGTGGTCCGAGCGGGAACGTGCTTCCACTGTGTGTTGAAGTTGTTGCACTCAAAATCAGAAAAAAATACACCCCGACGGAGCTAACGACCAAACCCCGTTGCCCGGATGGTAGTTTGTTTGATATTGGTTAGCTCTTACTGGCTAGTGTTCGCGACAGATGAAGCACACCATACATACTGGTCGTGTTATAGGAAGCATAATGGGAGCGGAGAGGAGGTACAGAAAAAACAGGGAAGAGCTGTCAGAAGGAAAAAAGTTGATAAATTTAATTTATGAAACCATTGCCGTGCACTGCTAGGCGGCTGTTACTGTTCCAACGGATCCCCCCCTCGAGTATGAAGTGGCAACTTTTTGCGGTTATGTATTTCGAGTTTTTTTTCCCTCTTCTATCCCTCTGTCCATCGTACGCTCTGACCGATGGGAATAGTTGGGTTTCAGATTGATTAATTAAATTATAATATTCCGAGCAGGTAAAACCCGTGCACCTTGATGAGCCTTCCGCACGGCAGTGTAGTGTGCGTGCGGGAGAAGGCAGCAAAAGCTCGTTAGTGAAAGGCCAATCAGGTCGCCTTCTAGGGGTTTTTCCCCCTTTGCTCCTCTTTTCAAACGCACAAAGATTAGAACCAAAGGTTTCATTAATGAAGAAGCGAACGTTAACTTCTTCTGGCGAGTTTCACCGGAATGCCGCCGGAAGGGCGGATGACAAGATCCGCCTTGTAGCGCACTTGATCGATCGACTCGCCGGGCAGGATACGGTAGCTGGCCAGCAGCTTCACGATGGTAACTTTCATCTCGAGCAGCGCGTACTTCTGACCAATACAGTTCCGCGAACCGGCACTGAACGGGATGTAGTCGTACGGGCCGCGCGGGATTTCGTTCGCGTCGGAGAACCGCTCCGGGATAAACTTTTCCGGCTCGGGGAACACCTCGGGATTGCGGTGCAGGCAGAAGATGTTGAGCGAGATGGTTGTTCCGGCGGGCACTACTGTACCGTCTGGAGTGAGGAAAAGAACAGCTTAGTTGCAAAGCTACAGAGCGAAGGCGACCAAAGTGACCTACTCATTTCCATATCCTCGAGAAGTTTACGCCCCACGAACGGAACCGGAGGAACTAAGCGCAACGACTCCTTGATTACTAGATCCAGATACTTAAGCTCCTGAAGGAGTGCGTTCGTGAGGACGATCGTCTTTGCACTCTCCCCCAGTACGGTGTCGATCTCTTCGTACAGCTTCTGCTGAACATCCTGATGCTTTGCCAGCTGCAGAATGGTGAACGAAATGCCCGAAGTCGTCGTATCATGCCCCTCGAACATGAACGTGTCCACCTCCTCCCGAATGTCGGCCGTGCTGAGCGGCTGTCCGTTGACCCTTACCTTCAGCAGCTGATCGAGGAACGTGTCGCGGTGTTTGGAGTAATCGTCCACCTGTACGGGTTTGTCTTCCTTCGCTAGCTGTTTCCTTCTCGTATCGATGACAGTGTTTGTGAAATCATGCAACCGTTTGATGATTCTTCCCTGTTCCCTCGCGTAAGAGTACAGCACAAAGAGGGCGGGGAACTGATTCAGCACACTGAAAATGCGCCGAAACACGTACTCGGACACCTTCTTAACGCCCTGGGTGTACTCGTTGCTGGGGTCTTCCTGTGCGTTGATGTGAACACCCATCGATGTTGCTAGAAGGCCCAGATAAAACCATTGTACGATAAGCTACACCAATAATCCCACCAACACGCAAATCCCACGCCCAATGACCTACCGCAAATACTATCCAGCGCGTACAGCGTGATGTGATCGTAGATATCGAACTCTTGCTGATCGACGTGCCGTTCCAGCTTGGAGACGAGCGTGTCCGCCTCTCGGTTGAACACGTCCATGAATTGGTCGAGAATTTTGAAATGAAACGACGGTGTGATGATCTTGCGACGCTGGAACCACTTCTCGCCGAACGAAAGCAGCAGCCCGGTACCGAGCCACGGCTCTAGGAAGTCGTATTGGTAGGATTTTTTCGTTGTCTTTGCCAGCAGCACCTTTTCGATGTTTTGGGCGGAAGCGATTTCTAGCTCCAGCATGTTGAATGCACCGATTAGGCATATATCCTTACCGTATTGGGCATGGGAGTCAACAATGGTATCGAATATTTCTGTTGTAAATGCGGAAATAAGCAAGTTTTTTAACACGGGAGTTCAAAAACATTGCAAAAACTCAATGCTCACCTGTAATAGATTTGTTATGAAACAGGTAACTACACCCAAGAATGTACTCCGGCTGGGGTCCTGGGAAGTACCTAAGAAGCTTCAGCCTCTCTTGTCGCTTTTGATGATATTTTAGCAATAGGTAGGAAAGATAAACCACAAACACCGCAACCAAAACAAACATTTTGGTAGTGTAACTTTGAACCTTTACGCCTTATCGACACGGACCGCTAGCAACTGATGCGTGAAGACACCGCTGCGCTGGACGTTTATATAGCAAGGGTCTTATCGTATCGATAAGATCAGCTGATTGCAGGTTTGTTTTCATCAAAAGCGTTGGCTACAGTGAGCAGTGAGTCGTGGGAGCAAAGCTCATGGGCGGGATTTCTGAGTGACTTTCTGAATCATCCAAGCAAAGTCGGTTTTGGCGTCTGTAATCTTGTTGTCGAGTGACATCATTTTTCAATTTAAATTTTAGTTTAGATTTGGATACCAACAGAATATTTGCTGTTTTGAATATTTAAGGCATTTTTTGTGTGTAAATTAAACCAAACCTTAAAAAATTGTAAAATGTACAGCATCCACGCCACCTTTACGAAACAAGACAGCCACTAAAAAAGAAGCACTTGTCCCTTCCTACGTTAACTCAAACAAACCGTGCGCCGGATAAGAAATCTCTTCCTGCCACGACGTAACGCTCCCGTTTTGATTGGCAACGACCGGGCAATAGCACTCTGACCCGTGTGCTCAGATCAAGATTTGCCAACTGTGTGACCGGAACGTGACAAACCAAATCCAAACGTAATCCTTTTTGTCTTCCGAAGCCCGTGCCCGTGTCGTGCTCGCTATGGTGACGCTACGATACCAGCGATACAGGCGCTCTGTCTGTCTGTTCTTCAGGGTTCAGCGAAAGCTTACCTCGATTTAGACATTGGGCTTGGTAAAAAGAAAACCAAAACTCACGGACAACTTGAAGAAGCGATGCTCGTGGTCCCACTCGAGATAACGATAGGATCACGGCTTGGAAAAGGCCCATGAACTCCGGCGGTGATGTTACAAAACTGTCCAGATTTGGACAACGCAGCATCATCATGTAACACAACGGTCTGAACTCCCTTTTCTGCAAAAAAAAAAAACCACCGAAAAAAAGGGCAATACTAACCCAGCAACTTAACGATGCTTGTTTTTAATGTGATTTTGTACGGATTTTATGCCCGTGTACCATTCGCACCGTGACAAACCAACTGGTCTTGTTTAGCTGCGAATGTCGTAATTCGCAAATGTGTACAACGTGCTCTCGGAGTTGGGGTTTGTGCTGCCGTTTACCACACGCCATTTCCCGTTGTATGGCTGATACCTTAGAAGCCCGTTTTAATTCACATTCACCCCCCCCCCTCCCCCTGACCCGTGTGTGTGTGTGTGTGCACAGGAAACGGACGGCAAATGTTTACCCAGAGGGTGGGTAAAATGGACGCAATAAAAGCATCTTCAGCTGTCCCGACGACGGCTGGTATCGGTGGTATGTATCGGAAACGGTTAAACGGTTTCATTACGAAGGGACGGTAACGTTTCACAACCGTAAAAGGGTGGGGTTGAGTGTATGAATTTTGCTGTGTAGCTTTTGCACCGTACAATGGGGGACGATCGGGAAGGTTTTTTTCTGTTTCGAAAACAACCCAAATGACAATCCAGCCTACTCTCACTATGGCGAGCTCAATGACAGCTGCTTCAACCCATACTGAGAGGCTATCATCGTTTCCTCCTGCGTACTGAGCAAGCTTGTTTTTTCCCCTCGCTAAGGCGAGATGATTTTGTTTGTATGGTGAGCAAATCTATCGCCGATGATTGCTCTAATGAGATGATCAAGCAACAGCCGCTCACATGATGAAATCATGATGAGGTCGGATTTTGGAGTGAGTAAAAATATCTTCCCCACATCGAGCCGCCATTGTGTTGTGGTTTTAGGAGAACATTGGATCATCTACGAATTTTTTACATTTGTAAAACGTGCAATAATTGCTCGCGGTCTACATTTCTCAATTCTTTTGTTGAAAGAGCATATCAAATATCCCAAATCAGTTAAAATATAGTGAAATGTTGTATCAGACACACGATGCTTTGAAGAAAACGTGAGGGCAAACATGGGAAGATGATGAACATCTTCCCGTACCAATAATTGATTCGCAGCCTATAGGTAAGTGTAAAATACCCAACAAAGTGCTGTTGTCAATATAAAAAAAGTTTTAAAATTGCAGAGGATGATTCGTCTCCATCACAGGCATCAACAAAACATGAAGTAGCGTTTGACGATGAAGAAGATACCCAGTTGTGCGATGACCATTAACGTTGAAAATCAAGAGAAATATTACATGGATTGAAAATACCTAGAGATGATACGCATCGAGTCGAATTTAAAACGGAAAATAATGGTCCACAAAAGCCATCTAATATTACATGAAAGGCCATGTTTTGGATATTTTTGATTGTTAGCAATGGCGGATTAAGACGAATGGAGGCCCTAAGCGGTCACACGAAAGTAGAGGCTTGATTGAAGCGTCTAGCAGGGGATTGTATTAAATGTCCTAACCAGAGAAGGATTGAGTAGCAATTTAACTTGTGAGCGGGTCATAGGTGCCTTTTTTGGGGCCCCTGGCCGACACTGATGTTCGACACTTAAACAACTGAATTCGATGGAACACATTAAAACTGAAGGAAATACACATCTAATCAATTACTTCAAAAATAGTATAATTGTATTGATTCGTAATATATTTTGTAGTTCTGACCTGCATGCACAATTCTAAAACATTCCTATGAATCACAGAAAGGCCTAAAACCTAAAGGCCTGCCTAATAAACTTGAAAAAAAAAACACCCGGCAAAGAACCCTATAAAAGCTAAATAAAATCACGTGCTTTTTATGGTTTGTAGTGTAAATAGAGTGACAGAGCCGGCTGGCCACATGTACATAACATGTGCTGTTTTGCAGTGTTCTTACATCCTGCGTCATTTGCAAATTCATCCCTGCTTAGAGAGCGTACACTCCTTTTCCACTGCTAGTCACATTGGAATTGCTTCAGTCATTATTTGTACTTGGAGGATTTATACATTCCGTTTTCACAAATTTTCTCCAAATCCTTTTTCTTTGTCTAGCCTGGATCCTAAATCAGCAGCTACCATTAAAAAAGAATCAAATTTAGTTTCCGCAATTAACGAAAACAAAATTCATTACTTGCACTCTCCATCGTTTGCTCTTCACCATCCCTTGTTGTTTCTTGAACACCTAGAAATCATCAAAGGCAACACGATATCATCGTCAATATTTTCACTTGTACGTGGATCTATTTCTGCTTCAAGATTCGATGCGTCTACTGGTGCCCTTTAAACGTCCTAGATTTCGAAGCCTTCAATGGTTTACATGTTTAATAGAGCTGTTCTGACTTGATGTACTGCGGATCAAATCCAACCATGGCAGTACAACAAGTCAACAGATAAACTGAATAGAAAGGAAGAGTCAGAGTGTACTAGGGATGTAACGGTAGAAAAAGCGAAAGAGGGGAATACCTTTTTTTCGCCATGACTACCATGACGATGATTGCACTGATTTTCCCCTTACTTTTTTCTCACAGCACGCTGCTCAAAGTGAGATCGCTTTCGTCTGAAAAGCGGAACGGAAAGCGACTTGCATCATATGTCAACTCGATTTTCCGTGCTGAAATTGTCATCCGGGAAACGTCGCCGGCTCGGGGGATGGATGGATGGATCCCGCAAGCGGAACGGAAGCTGCTGGGAGCCTGGTGGGCGTTCAGTAAATCCAGCAGGGATTAGCTGCTGGACCGGTGGAGAGTGTTGCGTTTAATAGTTGCTGAAAGCATAAATAAGCGACGAGATAAGACGGAAGGAATCTATTTTAATTTTATAGGTTTCGGTAACGGTGCAGGAATCGGTACCGGGACGGTGGACAGGATTATGGGCTCTGTATTGCTAATGGGAGCAATACTACTTACGGTGGAGCATTGTTGTCATCGAAAGCGACTTGGGGGGGAGGAAACGTGGCAGTTGTGTTAAAGTAGGAAGTGTTTTATTGTACACGAGCAAACAGATGTTCACTGAGCGTTGATGTGTATGATGATGGTTCTTGTAGCAAAGAATCGTTTAACAGGATGGAAATACGTTTGCTCTAAATCAGCTTTGGTTAGCAAATTTCAAGACTAAAAAGTGTTGTTATTAGCTAGCCAAGCGTTCAACTTGACGGTTTGTCGTCATAAAATAGATTTCAATTGCAAATTGCATGCATTTAGGCGCTTCGATACACATTACATTTTAGTTTTTACACGCCTAGATGTATGCAATTAACACAACAAAAACGCGTTAAAAACTTGTTTATTGCCTTTTTCGCCTTATTTTTTGTCATGTATTATTATTATTTTTAGAGCTAACTTTAGCTGTAGTGTTTGCTAAATACAATAATTTGACAAATGTTGTGCAATTTGCCTTCAACTCTCTAGATGTAGTCCCAGCTTCAGTCAGATAAGAACATGCCATCGATGTTAATCCAATCACCGTGCAAAGAAAGCATAACAACATGTCCCAATGTCCGGCCAATAACGGAACCTAATTCCTTCCGAAGCTTCTGTGTGCTTTGGGAATAAATAGTCTCCAATCTCAGCTGACCCAATAAAACACCAGCATGAGAAAGAAGGAAAGACGAAGCACACACGCACACACACAATCGAGTGGACCTATTATCGTAATCACATTCTTTCCGGTAATCTAATTTCAATCGAGATCAATCTTGATGACATGACTCACTGTGCAATAGGTCGAAAGGACAAAGACAAAAGGCTAGAAAAAAAGGGCTAGCTAAATGTTGAATCTGTAAGCAATCCGAGCGTCAATCGATCTCAGCTCTATTTGGACGGGTTCCGGTGTCGGTTCGATGTCTTCGTGTCGCCATCATTTATCTTTCATGACTAGCCCCGATCTCGGAATCGATTTCGGTGCAAAAAGGAGTGAGTGTAGGGACAGGGGTTTGGGGACAATTTGGTGCAGCCCTGTCGTGCAAGCAGCTGTGCGCTCGAAGAGGGCAAGACGGAGCAAAAAGCATGGCCATATTGGAGCAAACGCAAACGGAAGCGAGCATAAAAATGGGAAAGTTTCTCTTAATTACTATCCTCGCCACATTGATCACAACTAATGTGAGTGAAATAACGTTTGCGAAATTAGATCCTATTTGATTATACGGCACGAAGCCGGTCTTGGTGTCTGGTATGAGCATTGGGAATGAGCTAGGCAGAGGGAAGTGCGGGAAGAAGCTTTCCGAAACAGGAAGCGCTGCGACAGGAGCTTTAATTGCTTTCGTTAAAGGGAAAAGATTGGTTTTCCGGTGCTTGTGGAGTGGAGTGTGAGATGCGCTTGGGCTATCGATCTTGGCATTGAGTTTTATGGAAATCGGACCGTTTCAGAAAAGGAAAGATTGCTGGTTTCGGTAAAGCTACAGGGATTTGGAGTGGAAATTGACGTGCAGAATTTATATGAAGCTCAAGGAAACGTCTATGCAACTAGGATAAATATTCAAAGAAGGATCCCAAAATCCAGCATCCAGAAATATGAAACAGTTTCGTTACGCTCTACTATCCGCAGCGAAGCGTCATTTGATAAGCTAAACAAACAACAACCATCCACCCAGCCCATCCATGACGCTCTATTGTCTTCCGTTACCATCTCACCCCAAAAACAAAGTCCTGCGGGAGTTTCGAAAGTTTTCCTTTCCCGGTGGCAATGCAATTTCGACAACAACCAGTCACCAGGCATTGGGCAGATGGAGATGGAGAACCTGCCCTGGAACATAAAACCATTACTATTATGATTATTAGCATTCGCATTATGCTGCTGCTACAACTTTATCCGAGCCGGGGGCCAGAGGGGCTAAACAACCGAACCGCCCGGTTCGGGTTCATTTTGGGCTACACTCCAGCAGCTAACGTATGCTACGTTTTGGCAGGAAGGACTGTAGAGTTCTCTCTATGTGTGTGTGTTTTTTTTCATAAATATAGAGATAACAATAAAACGTAATAACAGGTGACCTAAGGTGGGTTGAGAGTTGTGGAGGGAGTTACATTTACGTGGAATGCGGTGTTTGGTGCGATGCTGGGAGAGCAGGAATTGGAAGTTCTTCTACACCAGTGTATGATCCCCCAGTTATTGATAGTTTCTTTCGGGTTGTTAGCGTGCAGGAAAAGAAGTATATTGTACCGTGTCTCTCTTAAATGGTAGGCCAAACATGTGAACAGGCTTATGCATCAGCAAATTGACCTTATCGTACCAAGGCCCTGTAGCTGTACAAAGTGTACTCGTTGCTCATTTGCCTGGATTTGGGAAGGCACAAGTTAGTGCAGCTTCCCTTAGGCAATGTGTCCTTTTTACAATACCGTAATGAGTCATCGGGGAGCTTGTTGGATTATATATGACTAAGGCGGTTTCTAGTAGCTCTCCATGGTCTTACGACCTGCATAAATGTCCGCTCTGTGGTGGACAATTTTTGGTCAAAACGTCCATAAAAGTCAAACGATGTTTGCAGGGGAGTGTTCATATTTATATCCTTTACAGATAAATATCCCAAAAGTATTCGAGGTACAGTGGAGCGCCGTTTGTCCGGGCTTGTCGGGACTTGGCCTCGCCCGGATATGCGAATAACACGGATAATAGGTTAAATTATATATTTTTTCACCAATTCCTGATTAATTTTTGAAAAATTATTTTGTTTTTTTTTTTTATAAATAACCCATTTTTAATTTACTTCGTGTTTTTCCATTGAGATTATTTGAAACTTGCCATGAATTATAGTGTTTTTTGTTATGACAATGCAATGCTCTTATAACCACTTTTTCAAATATCCTTCTCATAACGCAATCTGACCTTTGTATTGAACATTGCCATTTCTCAACAGCAAGGATTAACGGACAGCCGAATAAAAGGCACCCGGATAAACGGCGCTCCACTGTACTTCTTACAGGTTTTTCCAAGTCCTCATACTTGTGGGGCACTTCGTTGACCCTTTCTTGTTGGAAATTGCACTTTATGGTACCTTGGACGTATGGACCGGCTCCGTTGAAAAAACCTATTGGATTTGTCCAAAAAGTGTGCTATAGAGTCCAATTCCCATTACATTAGGTTCATTTCACGAAAGAAAGAGTCAATAAAGTGTCGCACAGCTAAGAGAACTTCTGGAAAACCCTGTAAAGCATCACTTCAAGGAATGAACTTGCAATAGGACACCGAGCTAGATGATTAAAGTAACTTTCCTTCATTCAGCGCAGCGCTAATTACTGACAGGGTTACATACCGTCCGAAGCAATCTAACAAATTGTTATTTTAAGAAACTCAAATCCCTTCCCACTCTCCCGGCTTCCCCCCTTTCCCTCCATTACACCTTTGTGAGCATCTTCCCCGGAGCAGGATTCATTTCATCCTGACCAAACACAATAGCACCGGTAGCAAACGGTGGTAGAGCTTAACATTTAATTCCGTCATAATTACTCCCCGATTCGTTACTTCCGTCATCTTCCGTCTTATCGTGCACACACCTTTTCAAATGGCAGGGGGCGAAAAGAAGAATGCTTGCCGGAAAACTCGCGACGAGGGTGGCAAAACGGTTGGTGGCCACCGTGAAAAGTCAACGCACTTCACAAGAAAACTTCACCCAATCTAGGTCACTCTGCGAACGTAACCTCCGGGACGGGGTTTTCGGGGCGTCTTGAGGAATGTTTTGGCGGAATGAAATTGTTAATAAAACCGTGTAACCCTTCCGCATTAGACTTTTGCTTTCCGAACCCTTCGCGGCCTCTGTGGAGGGGTGGTTTTCGGTGGTGTTGGCTTCATACTTGGGAGCCTTTCTTTTTTGGGAAGTTCAAAAACGGCCTAGGGCGACCCTTTACGGTTGAGTGGCCGGCAGAGGTTGCAAATTGCGCGCTGCCTTCTTGGTTTCGGCGTTCGTTTGCATTGCAAGAAAGTCCCCCTCCTATGGTGAGGAATTTCTATCAGCAGGTGGATTTAGCAGTACGGAAGCAGAGAGCGAAAAATGATAGGGAAAACGATTGCGAGGGGATGGAACTTTTTACGGCCGTCTCTCTCTTTTCCAGGCCAACCCACCGACGAGGGAATTCGGTAGCAAAATCAAAGCAGGCAGCAGGTGCATGTGGAAGTGTGCGCCGGAATGGAATTACACTATCGCAGGGGTTGAGATGCTGATGAACTTTTTTTTTCCGTGAAACGATGAAGAGATAGTGAAGCGACAGGGAAATCACGTGCATCGTTAATGACGTTAATGGGGCTTGAAATGAAGCAGGTGGAAACTCTGGCGAGTTGTGCTTGTTTCTCTTTTTTTCCCCTTTCGACCGTAGAACGCAGCATAAAAGCTTAATCAGGGATTGAGTGCTTATCTGAAGCATGCATGCGAAGAGTGCAGCCCCGAACGCTTGATTGTTGCATCGCAGCACTTACTTTAAGCGAAGTACTTACCTCAGCTCAACAGTTCAGTGATTTTTCTTTCTATTTTTACACAAATTTTTACTAAACAAAAAACCAACCTAATGCAGTCTTTTTATAAAATTATTTTCTATTTTCAGTTGATTATTTCTCGCTCTCCCTCGCCCTTCAATACGTTCGTCACATTTGTGGCGAGCATCGATAAAAGCGGTAGATAAAAAGATTATACAATACACCTTTCGTGCAATAGCCGTCGCAATAATGGTAATAGTAATTACAATAGTATAATCGGTTCATTAAGAGGCTGGTGATGCTTCTCAGTTCTCACGCACGCACCAACGCACGCGCGCTATATAGGAAGGAGGATCGCGGATTTTGGATAGCTAGCAGTGTGTGTGTTTTTTTTCTCTCTCTTTCTTTCGGGATCAAAGCAGCCGACGCTTGCACGACGAACGACAACAGGGGGCATAGGGCAACGTCCGTCTTTTGGGATTGTTGTAAAATTTCATTCTATAAAACTGTGTACCTGTATTTTCGGAACCGGATACCACCGGTCTGCCGGCTGTGTGTCTCCTGTATATGATTAGTGATGATCGTTAGTCGTATCCTAGTGCCAATTAAAATCTGTGTTCCGCTCTCATTTGTGAGTGGTTTCAGTGCTGTGCTGCTGTTTGTAGATGGCTTAGTAAACGGTAGGTTTGTAATCTGTTGTGCTCAATTCTTGCAACAGCTGAAATGCTTCTTACAAAAGAGATTGTTTAAAAAATGAAATAAAAAACAGCTGTACAAAGACCGGGTTTAAATACAATTTAATCAGCATTAAAGTGTTGAAGAATCGAACTCAACGATTGTAAACAAACGGCCGCGCGGCCGTGTTGTGGTCGTTACTAAGAGGGATAACGTCATGCTTTTCTGCTACTATGATTGTTGACAGGTAAAATTGATATCTTTTCATACTTCGATTTACTATTTTCAACTCTGTCTGTCTCTCTTTTAACCATTCCCTGGCTCTCTCTCTCTTTCTCTCTCTCTCTATTTCACATACTTTCTCTTCCTTTTCCCATAAACTTGTTCGCTATTCGTTTAATCTTTTTTTCTTTTGTTTATTTTATTTCGCTACTTAAGACCGCGCGAACACATAAATCGGATTGCAAATCATTTACATTGCCATGGTGATTATCGCATCGTAATTGCCACAATTGTTCGATCGATTTGCGAACAAAGAGCAACAAAAAAGCAGCATGGGAGAGGGCGGCCACCCACTGGTTCCGCCACCCAAACCCAACCCGATAGAGATTTAATAACAGATTATACATAAACGATTGTTTCGTGTAGCGCTTTTTTGCGTTGCGTTGCGCTGATGCTCTACTGGTAGGATTTGCATTTCGATATTTGTTTATTATTATTTTTTTACACATGCCCTCTGTAACAAGCGACCATTCAAAGTGCCCTCAATATAGTGCCGTAAGAGCCCCTCGCACCCCGATTGGGAGATAATTATCGCACAAATCAGTTCAATTGCCCACTTAGTACGGATCGTGCAATGCGGAGCGGAGGGAGGGCTTAATTTCGCTAACGCAATTAGTTACGGGGCGACATGGCATGGCATTTAGCGCGGAGCGGCAGCGACATTTTAATGGGGTGGGCACATTTTTGGCAACCGAGTAATGGTAGTAGTGTCATTAGTTCGATGCGGGCCTTTTTCAATGGAGGTGAAATTTAATTTTAAAAACATTATTCGATACAACGGGAACCGCGGTAATGGGACATGCTGGCTTGAATTAAAAGTCCAAGCAGTAATAATCGCATTAAAATAGTCTGTACAATCGGTTTGTGCCATAATTTATCTGTGCGATTAGAGCGATTAGGTAGCATTTAGCCCAGAGGCAGCGAAACACGCTGCCACATTTGTTGAACGATGTTCGAATGATAGTTCGATAACAGCAGGGTAAACAGTACAATTATCCAACAACGACAGAAAAGCATGACATAACGATTATGATTATGATTTTTACTCAGCAATGATGTGAAGAGTTAAGAGAGAGAGAGAGAGAGATAGAGAAAAGGAGATCAAGAGAGTGGTACAGATGTAGGAGCATAACCGCAGGGCTCCACACAGCATAACACGGAGCGCAACATAACAACTGACAGCTGTCAAATGCTTCACAAAACGCTTGGGAAAGGAGGTAAATCGTTTCATTAACTGTCGGTCATCGCAGTAGGTTGGTAGCTTTTCAACGAGAAATGAGCGGCCTACTAAGGATATTCAAAACATGGTACCGGCAATGAAGCGTTTTCTGAAGCGTTTAGCAGCTGTCAGTTGTTATGTTGCGCTCCTTGTTATGCTGTGTGGAGTCCTGCGGTAAAAATAGAAGTTAAATTTGAGAAGAATTGATTACTTTTCACTGTCATCCTGCGATGAAGCACCCTACCAATTTGAAGCACCAATTAGGGTTAGTTTCTGTTCCGCGTCTTACAGCCTCCACCCAGTACAGTTCGTCCGCGTGAGCGTTTGGATCAAGCGATCTTATTGTCAGCAATATATAGGCGATATTCTGGCGATGTAGCAGGCTTTTGCAGTAAACCAAAAAACTAAACATACAACACTGATGTAGCTTGCCATGGCGAAGTTGTCACGACGACGCGCAGTACAGCACGATGAACAGATTAGCTAAAGCACATCGAACGGCCTTCTAGAAGTCACTGATTTCACCCTCCGTGTCGGGATAGGTGCAGTTGAACGGGTTTCGCAGCCAGTGGCAGAGCGATTTGTTGTCGGCACGGTTGCGCTTCTTGCCACCGGCACCGGCCGACTTCTGGTGCGCCCTGGACGCCGCGGACCCGAAGCTCGACTCATCGCTATCGCGCACCGTCCCGACGCTATGGTATCCGCTCTCGGCGCGCCGCGAGATGCCCGAATGTTTCGAGGTGCGGGGCGTCGAATCGTGCCCACTATCGTACGCTTCCGGTGTGGACAGAGGTAGCAGCGGCAGGGTGGGCAGGTTCTGGGGTGGTAGCAGAGTGGACGACGGTCCTTTCAGCTGCCCATCGTCGTCTTCGCTCTGGCAGTGGAGCAGCTCGGCCAGCGGGTTCTCGCGGATGTGCGTGTGAGGTCCGTCGTCCGGGTCCAGCATGTCGTCCGTTGTTTTCTCCAGCTTCGGCAGGTTTGGGTCGGACGCACCGTCCGGATGGCGAAGGGAGGCGTACTGTTCCATGCCCGCGATCGCCACTATCCCCGTGAGGCTTGGCAACGAGCTTTGGCTGGGTGTGCGGGACATTGTCATGGACTGGCGACAGTCCCGGCAGCGTGGACTCGGTGGACGGTAGGCCGGTTCGCTGCAGACACTGCCCGGGCCGGCATTGAAGCGATAGGCGGGCTCACTGTACACGCTGTTCGTATCGCCGAGCCGGAAGGAAGGTGTTACCTCGGCCATCGCTAGCTGGGAGGTGAAGATCTCGCGTAGTCGTGCGAGTTGGTCAAATTGGCTCCTGGAGTAAAGAGGAGTCCATGGAGGAAATGTGTAAGGGACGAAGAAGTTGTGCAGGTTATATAATTTGGAAGTCTCTCCAAGATAAATAGATCCTCTAGTTCGAATATCTTTATCTCCAAGTTGTAGATCTTTTCGAGAATCACCTTAGAGAGACTTCCAGGTTTTATGCAGTAATTTCAAAATAATTTTAAAGTATCCCAATTCCCCTTACCTCATGTTATCGCCGATAACACAGTCACTAAAGACATCTCCACCAACATTGAAGCTCGATACGATTGACAACTCTCCATGACTCAAGGCGCTCAGTGGATGCTCTCTGTGGAAGATCCAGCACAAAACAACCTTTTTGTTAATATCAGTTCAAACCCCAACATTCTCCTGACTTACCCCTTCATAGTCTTCGCAATTTCATCCTCCGTCACCTGTAGACCACAGTCCATCATGCCGATGTTGTGACTGTTGTGGCTATGCACGCTCATCGCGTCATCCCGGGACGCATGCCGTGAGCAGAGCATGTGGATGCTTTCGTGTGAGATTTCCCGCGAACCAAGCGGATCCATGAGCGGCAACGCAGGCGGTACTTCCGATGGTCCACTGTCCTGGTCCTCTTCCTCCTGGGTGGTAGCATCCGTTTGCTGCTGTTGCGTGTGGGACGCCCTATCACTAGCTTGTGATGTAGCGCGTGATCGTTCCGAGTGATTGTCATGCAGAGAGCTTGCCGAGGTCATCGTTGCTGTGGGTGCCGCGGTGGACATTTTAGCGGCATGAGACACCGATGCATACAGTGGTTGACTCTGCTGGGGATGTTGATGATGCTGCTGCTGCTGCTGCTGCTGCTGTGTGGTAACATTGTATGTCTGTTCTGCGTCGAAACTGTAACCCTGCTTGAGCCCCGTTCGCACGTGACTCTCCGAGCTGTTCGCGGCAACAGTAGTCGCCGCAGTGAAGCCTCGCATTGCGATCGGGTTCACCAACTCATCACCGGTCGCACGATCGAGCTCGAGCGTCAAGAAACCATCCTCATCCGATCGGCTCGGCTTAAACTTTGGCAAACTGTAAGTGGTGTGGTGCTTCGTGTGCATCGGTGAGTTGTTGGCCGACATGGACTGCTGGAGGAGCTGGATGGACTGGTTTTCGACCCACTGTCGGATCATGTTCTTCTTGTGCGTATCCATAAATCCGTACCCGCCGGCAATGTTGGCAGCGGCGGTGGCCGCTGCTGCTGCCGCACTTGCTGACAGCGGTTGCGACTGACTCGGGTGAGCTTGTGCGCTGTGTGTTCGAGGACCATCGACCCAAGTTTCACACTTCTTCACGTGATTGATCTCGCGCATTAGATGACGCGCCTCATGCACCTTGGATTTGGAAACTCGCGGACCGTCGATCCACTTCTCTTCGCTGATTTGTCGCGAGGGACTCTCCCGGTTTGCGGAGGGGCCGCCGACGTTCGCGACGGCCGGCCCTGCCGTTGGGCGTCGCATAGGCGAACCCTTTGGCGTAGGGATGTTGGAGCCTTTACTGACGCCAGACACATGCTTAAAGGCTCCCGCTATCACTTTGGGCGAGGCGTGCTGGGCCGCTATCTGAATGGCGCTCGAGACCAGCTCCGGACCCTGGCCCTGCTGGTGCGCGTACGCTGGATGCTGGTTGCGCTTAAGACTATCGGTGCGGCCAGGAACAGTGGTGGCACTACTCGTACCGGGAGCGTTTGTGGGTTGAGCTGCAGGATTTTGTTTAAGAAGTGAAGAACACACATTTCCAATAAGCCTGGAATTTCCCCCATTTATTGCAAACATTGTAGTCACTTACCTTTGGAAGCACTTGCCGCGGATGCTTTCTTCTTGGGCGAAGGAGTCGCGGTGCAGGGTCCTTTCTCTGCCACCGAACCCTTGAGCGCCTTGTTCATGGCGCACCGATTGTCGCCCGAGTTCAGACTTGGAAGATAGACGGGTGGATGCTCCCCGTCCGTTGGATCATCGCAAGGGCCCATGTAGATGACGGTGTCCTGCGAAAAGTCGGAGCTGGATGGATCCGGACCCTCGGACGAACCACCCGACTGGTGGCCGGACGACCCATTGTTCAGTCCCTTGTCGCCTAGCAGATGGTTTCGGGGCCGCAGCCTTCGCCGCATCCGATGAATGCGTGAGGCAAGCTGGATGGTCGTGAGCGTGTCCGTGTGGGTCTATGTACAAGAGTCATGTCATATGGGAAAATAAGGTTGTAAACAGTGATAAAGACGTCTCTTGTTATTAAGAAAACTTGTGTGTTATTACCTGTGTGTGAGCTACATGCGCCACTACCGCTACGTGACAGGTGATCGGTGCTAGGCAGTCCCGCAGCAGTGGCGTCAGTGGATGATCCCGGTTAGGTGGATGCTTCTGTCCGCTCAGTATCGCCAGCAGCACATTTCCAATACCCGACAGTGGAAGACCTCCGTTTCGATTCGCACAGCCACCGAGATCGATTAGATGCAGACGACTTCTTCCTCCTTCAACTACGGTTGTACGGTGAAAGTACGGTTCGGAATTAAATTTTCCGAATCTCTAGTCCATCTCTCTCTCACTCCAAAACTTACCTCCTCGCTTGCCCGACAAGCTGTACTGATAGACGTGCAGGGTGTAGATTAAGGCCGGCTCGAAGTTGCACTGCGATCGTCCCGATAGCGCCAGATCGAGAAAGAGTGCAGCCCGTTCCGCTGTGGGCGCCCGAAGCTCCGTTGGCCGGCCGAGAAAGTCTCCCCGTAGGTACATCCCAGGCGAGTCATCCGATTCTGAGCGAAATTATGATTATGAAATGGGAAAAGAATAACCGAAAAGAAAGGATTTGCTTAATAAATTGTTGTTCGGATAAATAAGGGAAGCCAATCAGCTCTCCCACTCTTCGGCTGCTAACCCCTCTTAACCCATTTTGATAAACGGATCCAACTTTATCGTAATCGATTTATGACGAAATTGAAACCCCGGGTTTTTGTTGCTGCCTCCTAAAATACCCTAAAACTGCACACAGTGTGTCCCTGGATTTGGTTGTACCAGCTTCTCTTTGCCGATAAAAAACGATCGATTATAGCACTTGTGTGATTTGGGGGAAAAAAACCTTTTTTCTTGTGCCTTTTTCTTCCCTAAACCCTCACACACACACACACTAACACCATCATCACGTGCAGGACATTTGTCTCAAAGGGGTGGCGCGTCTGGAAAACCTGTGCACAATCTCTTCCCTGTCACTGCTCGGTAACACATCTTGTTACCGTAAATAAAATGAACCTTATCAAAATTCCAAACACACTCACACACGGTCATATTCGTCCCGATCTCACTCCAAGAGTTATTCTTCCAGGGCAACTGTATCCTTTTTCGGTGACAAAACAAGCCTATCCCAGCTGTGTCTGAGGCAATTCGTTTTTTCCCCGACAGTGGAAAGAGAAATGATGAGAGGAAAGTTTTCTTTTCGTGCACAATGAAAAGAAAACAAGCGAGTCCCTCGTTTTTTGAAGGTAGCAGGTGAGTGAAATGTTTCGAAAATCGATTGATCGAGCGTCGGAGAGACATTCCGATGCGTTAAATAACACATCCAGAAATTCCATAGGGCGAACCAGGGCGAATTTGATTGGAGGTGGATGAGTTACAGTGGACCAAACAGAGAAGGGGAAAACCTTCCCGAAAATGCAACCAAAATTACACAGAAACACCCAAAACCTACCAAGCTGAGGCTAGAATTAGTGCTCAGTCATTGGAGTTCGTTAAAGTTGTGCTCCAATCTTTTCACTCATTGTCCGTACACCCAAGAATGGAAATAGAAAGCAACGAAAAACTCATCTCTGGTTGGAGCAAGGGCGAAGTAGAGTTGAAAAAAAAAATGTTGAAAAAGAAAGAGTAAATCGTTTGACGATTATGAGGGTTCTAACGAGGGTCACCGTGTGCTGCCTCGAAGAAGCTGGACCGTTCTTCCCGCCCCGGCGATACGCTCACTGGAAAAGGGACTTTGCAGCATTTCTACTCGGGATGACAGGTTTCGGAAGGAGCAATTTACGAAAAAAGGGACCTGCGTTTTTCCACCCATCCCTCGTCGCAACAACACAACTGGACATTTATAAATGATTTGATTGAAAGGCACACAGCAGTGGATTGTAGGTTAGAGCACGTTTCAGTTTTTGCCAGCCATTTTCCCGGCTCGGGCGGTTTGGGTTTGGGCGTTTTCTGTTTCGTATGATTGTGTGTCCTTTTTATTTCCTATGCCTGCATCTGTATCCTTTTTCAAGAGCTCGAAGATGTCCCGTCCCGTGGTTGGGCGTGCTATTGGGGGCAGATTGAGCTGTTTGTTTGTTTGATTGATGATGATGCTCGCAACGACGCCGATGATGATGATGATGATGGTGATGGTGAAAGTGAGCAAGCGATGGAATACAGACATCAGCAGTGATCAATTTCTTTTGCTACAAACGGTGAGTCAATTTAATGGGATGGCAACAACAAAAAACAGACTGCTGTCCATATGTGACACTGGCCGTGGAGACATAATGTACAGTTCTACATTGTACGATTGCAGAAAATCATAAACCATTGACAGTTTGTTGCATTGCAGCGATTTGTTCAGATAATGGAAAATTAAGTTGTTAAAACGGTCCTCTTGCTAGCGCTGTTACTTCCACCGTGCGCTACATTGTGTGCGGGGTTGTTAAAATCCAATCAAGTGTGTCCGTCAATGGAAACGAAAGACGTAAACTGGATACAAAAAAGAGGCAACAATGGCAATGTAGAATGAAAATATTGCAATGATGCCTTTTTTGCCGGGCGGAATTCTCACCGCGGCACGTGTGCAGTTGCGATATTGTACGACTCAATCGATCGCCCATCAAATAGCGTCGTCCATTAACCAGTGCTATCGGTTTGTGTGGCATCGATCAGCCCATTAGCAAATCAAAAAGATATAAATCTTTATACTTCTTTTTTGCTCGTCGATCGATTCGTCGTTGCGCTTCAATTTGCCAGTTTTTTTTTCATTTCTTCTGCTTCTTTACACTCGGTCCCTTCCAAGTTCCAATTTGCTATAAAAACACGACGCGCTTCATTCAACTTGATTTGAGGTTGACTTTTCCATCGTCGTTTTTCTCCACTGTTGCTTGCGAGAGAAGAGGGTTTGCCTTTTTGAGCCGTCAAGAATAGAGAGGTGACGCGAATTTTTACCTTTTTCGCTCGATAGAAATAGCTCGCTGAGAATCAAGGAAAGGGCTGGAAGTTTGTTTGGCCAATTTAAATGCTATCAGAAACGGCCATTATGGTCTTCTCTCGCTTCTTGAGCGGAAGCGAAACGTGGGGCGGCCGCGAAAAAGGGGTGAACAAATGATAATGGGCAAATCATTACGGTAATGAGCCAAGTGCAGCCAATTGCCTCCTGAGGTGAGCAGCGATGGCCGATCGGCCGATAAAGCTGTTTGCATAATAAGAGCTAAGTGATTGATATTTACTGCGGAGAGCAATTCGCGTGGAAAAAGATGCTACTTGATAATCGGTACCATCAACCAGCCATTTTAGAGGGGTTTGGGAGGATGGTTCGTTCGTGTTCATGTTTTTCCGCATCAAGCGTCAGTATCGATTGGTCGGCCCGCGTATCACAGTTGAACAACGCGCGCGCCCCTCCATCCGCCAGGCCCAGGGATCATGTACAACCAGCTTTTCGCGGTTGATTTCCGCGCCCATCCCGGTGGACAGCAAAAAGGCTGGCTGGCTGGCAAGGCCCAAAAAACCGATGTCAACAGTAATGAAATCAAATAAATACAATAATTGCTCGAGCGTCCTGATTGCCGCCATTAGGGGGCCGCACTCGTCCGTTCGGCTGGCGCGTTGGTGCGGTTGCAAGCGACTGTGCACGTCAAGTGCTTTATTTACGGTTCACCATTTCAGTGTAGTGGCAGGATGTTACCGGCAGGCCCGCTGCCGACATGCACAGGGCGCTGGTCATTTGAACGGTGTTGGTGAAATTATGTTGCCCTTCTGGCACTGTTGGGCAGCATACCATCGGGAGACGGTGGCTTTGTGAGGCGTCCTGACATGATTATTGTCGAAGGGAACGAAAAGCGGACGCTTGGGGACAGTTTGCGAGTTTGCAATCGAACGATGCACTTTTAGGGGGGGGGGGGATTTGCGGAGGGGACTGTGGCAAGCCAAACCGACATGCAAAATGATAAATGTTGATGCTATTAGTGAATTATTAAACAATTAATTTATACACCCTAATCTGGGATGATGAGGCCGGGTTGACCCGGGTACATACAGCATACGGAAGGCTTATCGGATTCCAGCTAATGTGTGTATGTGTGTGTGTGTGTGTGTGGTTATATGCGGGCTAATCCCTGGTGCAGGATGCTGCAGTGGAGTGGTTGGATGTTTAAGCCTATTTGAGCCGTTCGTGACAGGTCGAGAAGAGGGATAGAGTGGGCTGCACTCGGGACAAAAGAGTCAAATGGGAAGTTGAGTCTGGTAATTTTGTGCTTAAAATGCATGTAAAGAATGCTGTTTTCCAATGGGCATAATGCAATGCTACTGGTGGACAAAAGGGCTTGAACGTTTCAGCTGTGCTTATCGCGCTGTGACGCCTAAAAGTAGGCAATATGGAATACGTTAGTGTCTTTTGTTTCAAATTGGATTCATATTACATTTTTTTATAATTAGAACTTGAAATGCTAAATTAAACAATTTTACTTCATTCAAATCCTTATAAAATTCCTTACTGAAATGATCCAATCACCCCACGAATTGCTAGAATATGTCCACAAAAACTCTTCAGCGGGAATCTAATCCCTTCAGGTGACTACCCCGACCAAGAGCGCTCACCGACTCGTGGAATGGAACGTGGATTTTAATTGGAATTTTGCCATCATCGTACACTCATTTGATCGTTTCGCCCACGAATGCAGGAATGTCAATTATCTAGATACCGCTGTCCGGTGCGAATAATTGTCAAATATTTATCCTCGACTCTACAGTTTTACGCTCTCCGTGCGCGCGCTCTCTCTCTCTCTAGCGGGTAGCTGATGAACACGCCGAAATACTGATGAGATTTCTATGAACGCCGTGCATCCGGAATGAATGTTGTGGAGTGGAATTTTTGCTGCGATTTGGTTGCTTTATTGGCGGTAGTGGTCGTTGTTGTTGAAGGGGTTAAACAGTTGTTGGAGATGGTGGATAAACGATTTAGTTGTGATTTGAGTTTTGCATTCATAAGCATATATAAGATTGAAGGACACGGTAATGTTGTAGATTTGAATTAAATTAAATTAACTGTACATCAAATAGTACTGCACTCTAAGTATCGAAACGTCACGCAGCACGCGTGTAACACGAACTGGAGCTACAGTTTTGCAAAACACACTCAAACGGCACGATAATCGGTGCACGAAATTTCGTGTAACACGAATTAAAATCACATTCTTTTGGTGCGACACAAAAAATATCTGCCATCAACCAATTCACTTTACGACCGAAGGAACCTCTCCACCCCATGCGCCGCCCTTAACCAAAGGAAGTAAAGCGAACTGCAATAATATTTTATTATCTCATGAATTCATTATTATTATCATTTCACCGTTTCTAGCATTTACGCAAAACGAGAGCTGCACGCCGCCACGCCATGGGGGTAAGGCATCGTATGCGTACCTTTTGTTGAAAGCGGAAAGCGCTCTTCGTTCCGTTGGTTTTCCCCCCCTATCACTCGGTATCCTGCTCGAGCTGAACGAACGGAAGTCACCTGGCTGGCTACGGTGGTTTCACGGAGGCTTTTTGGAGTTTTTGAAGCGAGTTTGGAGTTTTTGGTTTTTGTAATTCCGGGGAAGGGAGTGAAGTTAGCGTTTAATCATTCGGTAGCTGGTTCCGGCTGTACCTAACCAAATTGGCAACCGGATGCGTACTGCAACGTTTAATGTTGGCAGTACTGTAGAGCAAGTTTTGGTTGTAAAATTTGAAGCACCGATCAAAAAACGGAGCAAATCCGTACATTTTTAATAGACAAGCGGTTTGCAGGCGCTTGAACTGTGTTGTGTCTGTTTAAATAATTAGCGGTCAGTCGGACAGCATGAAGGCAGAAGTTACCTTTAGCATTACCTGCACCAACGGAACTTCATCAAAGAATCATAAATCCATCCAAGCGAGCTCCTCCTGTCAGATGGTAATTATTTAAAACAAACAATAGAAAAGGAGGGCGCCACCACCGTCGTTGGAGAACTTTCGAACAAAATGCTTGTGCAACAATAAACAGAGCGTTTAAAAACGAAGAAAGTTTACTGCACCTCTTTCCCGACTGTGCAGTAAAACGTTTTGCAGTACCTTTTGAGCGCACTCGAACATTTTCTTAAACCAGCGACCGTAATTTTCGTTACAATAAAAAAGGCCACACGATTGGGTTCATTAGTTTGATCTGACTGTGGTTGTGGTGCGCGAAGGAAGGCTGATCAAAATCGTGAGCCCCACAAAAGCCCAGCACCCATTCAGATGGAACTGGTCGTAAAAATGGCAATCGTAAATCGTCTGATATTCATAAACTTTATGCCAATGCTCCAAGCCGACAAAACCCCGTGGCAAACGTTCATCATTAGCCAGGATGATGTTTTATAGAGTTTTAATCTGTTTTTGCGGGCGATCGGGGAGGAGGCGATGGTGTCCCTTTTTTCCCTTCATTTTTAGTGCCACGAAATGCCTTTCGGGCAACAGTTCTATTAGCTTAGCCAGCCCCCCGTTTGTGTGGTTGTGAAATGTGCAAAACAAAAGGAATCAAGTTCTTTATGGGAACGGAACCCGCGCCACTCGATGATTGACTGGCGGCTTCCGGAATGAGAGAAGAGGACGCTTCGTTTGATTTCCTCACAATTTGCCAACATTGTCACGTGGGTGGCTAGAAGAAAAAATGGTAGCAAATGGCGGGACTGTTTGCCAAAAGGAATGGTTTGAATAGACCAGAATGGTAGTAAAAATTTTAGCAGTAAAATCAGAAAATGGCAACTTCTTTCCGGCCGGCCCGGAGCAATCGAATGCAGAAAGCAAAAGGAAGCGCACTTTTTGCGTACGAACAGGCCGCATAGACGCAATTAAAACAGGAGACCGAAACCGGGTGTGAGTTTGGCTTGGGGCTACTTGCAAAAAGTATATATATATTCAACAAATACAGGGAGCCGTAGCATCTAATAATCCAGCGACGCTTGGAAAAAGTTTGTTCTGCATCTCGTGCCAAACCAACCCGCCCGAGGGACGCATCGTGGACTCGTGGATCCGCTATAGGCGGTTTGGTTTTTGTGTGTTAAACAAAAGAAAGGAAAAAACACACACACACACACTTACACACAAAGACACACGCACCGAGAGAAGAAACCCCCGTAAGCAAATTGAAGAGCAGCAGTAGTAGTAGTAGCAGTAAAAGCTAATCGACTGATGGCGCTCCAAGCGTTGGGCATGGAGAAGACAAAATACTGGAACATAAGGAAATGGAAGGAGAAAGGAGCAGCGGGGTGAACGGGGACCAAGGATAACAGCTAATGGAGGCAGGAAAGGGATTATCATTCGGTAGCGTAATGTGCCATTGTTCGGGACTAAGTACCGAAACCGAAAGGAAAATATGAGAAATTGTCGGTGGGTTGATGTGGCGGTGTGGTAATGAAATAAAATGTTGGTTTTTATTCATTTTTGCTACCTAATTTGGTGTGGTGGGATTTGGGTTTTAAGAAGATTTCATGGGAATTCCTTGGGCTGAATAATGGTAGCTGTTGAGCTGTATGTAAGGACGATAGGAAGAGGCAGCTCTATCTGTTAACAAAGAATGAAACTATTGATACTACTTCAAAGCTTTGGAGAGAGTATCTGTTGGCACGATATCGAACACGCGTGTGATCAGACAGAGAACAGGTGATATTAACAAACATGAGGCTGCCTTGACAACTCGATCAAATACCCTAAATACCCGGCAGATGGCGCACCAGATTCACAAAAAGTGATAGCACGAATAGATTGTGCGACAACTTACTTACTTACTTATCCGGCGCTACAACCGCTTTGCGGTCTTGGCTTGCCTCAGGAGTGTCCGAAACCGCTCACGGTCTCCCGCCTTCGTCTGCCAGTCCGTTATCCTGGCCTTAATGGCGGACGCCTTCGCGCCATCTTGCCACCTCAGTTTTGGGTCTACTACGCCTCCTCTGTCCTTGCGGACGGCCTAAAAAGACTTTACGGGCTGGGTCGTCCGTTTCCATGCGTACAACATGGCCAGCCCACCGGAGCGTGGCGAGCTTGATACGCTGCACGACAGTGAGGTCGGCGTACATCTCGAATAGCTCGTCATTATAGCGGCTCCTCCATTGTCCTTCCACACATACGGGGCCAAGTACCCTTCTGAGCATCTTCCTCTCGAACGCGGCTAAGAGGGTTTCGTCGGATTTGGACAGTGTCCATGTCTCAGGGGCGTATGTGAGTACCGGTACTATGTTGGTACTATATAGTCCCAGCTTTGTCCGTCGCGACAGGTTCTTTGAGGTGAACTGATTTTTCAGGCTGTAGAATGACCGGTTGGCAGCCAGCATCCTTGCGCGCAACTCAGCTTCCATGCTGTTGTCGTTGCTGACCTTTGACCCAAGATAGGTGAATTGTGGGACGACTTCAAAAGTGCGTTCACCTATCTGCACGTCACACCTACGTAGATTCTGATTATTTATTGGTAGGCCCGCTGATGTTGCCACCATCAGTTTGGTCTTTGCAGATAAACGAGGATCTGCAATCCGAGGTTATCTGCCGCCTGCTTGATCCCTTGGTAGGCTTCTGCTACATAGGAGCGCCGCAGACCAATGATGTCTATATCATCAGCGTTTGCCAGGATCTGGGTTGACTTATAGAAGATGGTTCCCGTAGTCTCCACCCTCGAGTCGCGGATGGCCCTCTCTAGCGCCAGGTTGAATAGGAGACAGACAAGCCCATCCCCCTGGCGCAGACCTTTAAAGGTAGCAAAAGGTCCTGAGAGTTTTCCATCCACCCTCACCTGGCATGTGACGTTGGTCATAGTCATTCTAACTAGCCTTATCAGTTTGGCCGGGATTAAACTAGATCTCCGAACAACTGCGACAACTAGATCTCCAAAATCAGGGCCAATTAGGGAGCGGAACAAACAGGGTCAAGTAGCACAACTGATCGGAGAAACAACTGATATACAAAATAGGCAGTTGTAGAATAGTCTGAATAAAGCTACTCAAAATAAACAGATAGCTACACACCCGCAGAAACAGAATCAATAAAGCAACATGAAACCTAACGTCTCGATGTATAACCATTTCCAAAATAAAGTATAATTGCCACTATTGGATGAAACATTTTAAAGCAGTTATCACTTTAACTGCCTGCTTGCAATTAAAGTAGTAAGAGTAGCCAATACCACTCCCCTCTGGCCTGCTGTTGGAGTTTGGAGCCCGCCGGGGCGCGCGCTGTACAAAGCGAGCGGAAAATTTAATTTCCCCGCAGCAAACAGCAAACTAAATCATGTGCCTCAATCGTACTGCCACTAATGAGCTGCACCCGGTGTGCTAGGGACGGGTTGGGCGCTCGGGTAAAAACCCATCCTGGCGAACCAAGCTTAGTGTGGCACCACGTACAACGGAAACTACTGTTTACCGCAGCACCGGCAGCAGCAGCAGCAACTGTTCCAGCCCCCTCTACAGAGCAGCCCAGCCCCGGTCAGCTTAAAGTATTTAGTCTTGAGAGAAAAGCGAACTAATTGAAAATAACGAAACTTTTTCCTCCATGCAAGAGGAGTGGGAACGAGAGAAAGACAGAGAGGAAAGAAAAGCTCGTGTGTCCAATGCACAGACCGTGCAGACCGGTGCAGGATTCGATTTAACTTCCTCCGTTCCGGGTTTGCGGGATGAGCCGGGAAAGGAGCAAAGGAGCAACGAGAGAGAGAGAAAAAAAATCCCTTTGACTTTGGAATTAAAAACTTTTAATCTTCCAGCCCGGGGGCATATTGCAAGCCGGCCGGGGGTTGTGTTATTCGCTTTGCCCTTACTTTGTGCTACAACCACACACACACAAGCACACTCTCGTATGCATTAGTTTTCTGAATGCAGTTTTTCATCTCACGGAGCGCAGGTAAAGATATTTCTCCGTTTTTCTCCGCCTCCCACAGGGCACAGATGGCGCAAAGTTGGGTGCGCAAAGGTTGCGCTTTATCTTGCCGGAAAACGGAATTACATTTTCCTTTCGGAGCAATTTTTGGTAAAATTGAAGGACAGCATAAAGGAGGAGCAATTTTGCCAGAGCATTACTCTCTGTGAAAGGGAGCAAACCGCGGCTTGATAAAGTATTTATGAAATCACATGTCATGATGACCTTACCTGGAGGTTAATTAAAATTAAAGAAATAAACTAATTCCCTGTTTCTAGGTCATTTTACTTAAAGTTCTCCTTGTTTTGGAATGCCATGTGTTCGCAACAGTAAATCCCATACCTCTACGTGCTTCTCTGCACATTAAGCACAATCCGAACGAACAGTGGGGACAATTCTGAATGAAAGTATTCCCATCCTCCTCGGCTATGATTAACAGGATACATGAAAATTCACTTTTATCTGGCCACCGTTGGTGTGTGTGTGTGTGTGTGTGCATGCGGTCACTCCTATTGGCATGTGTTTTTGCTTCCCCGAGCCGAGCCAGAGAGTTGTCACTAATCCAATGAGTGGTTGACTCCTCTCGGTGTCGGGCGGTTTTACCGTACACCGCTCGTTGTTCTATCGATGCGGGATGAATGTCGTGTGAATGCGATACACTTTCCTTCAATTACTTCCCCAAATCCCATCCCATCGCGAGTGTGGAAACACTGGGCAGTGCGTAGTCTGTGCTGCGATGGCTGTTCGGCTGTTCGGAAGTCAGCTGCAAAGGGGTGTGTTTCGTGTTATCCTCGCATGACTGCATGACGATACAGATAAAAAACCCCGGGACAAGGGGGTAAATGTACCGGATGGCCCAGACAGTACGAGAAGGTTGTCCGGCCGGTGTATGTGCCACAGTTTTTTCCGTCATAGCAACCTGAACCCAACAGCTGAGCATGTCAGTCGATGGCCCAACAGCACATGAAGCGATCCAGTTCATTTGGGTGTTGTGCGGGATCGTCATATTTTTCGACCGTCCATTTTCGGTGTGTTTGTGTCAAAAATTGACAACACTGGGTACTGCTGGGTACCAGAATGTGGCGTGATATGGTTGAGGGAGGGGAGGGAGGGAGGACGCACAAGTCACCCAAAACTCATCAGCTGCATCGGTTTACACAGCAGGGCGGTGTTTTTCTTTCTCGGGAAAGGGCAGCAAGTGAAATATAAAATTTAACTACACACATAGAAAACAAAAACAAGGACTAAGGGTTTTGGGGCGCTTTTTGGAGCTGGATGTTTCCGGTTACAAGGGTACATTGTAGCTCGTTTTGTGTAGTGTAGCTGCAGAAGAGAGGGACCTCTTTCTCTCTGTGCGTAGCACTAAAAATAAGGGGGGAGGGAGCAATGGAAAGACACAGAAGGGCTAACAATTTGTCAACGGTTTAGCCCGAGCTGTCGTGCATTCCCGGTGTCACATTTCGGACAAATGCAGAATTGTGTACATGCCACAGACATGTAATACGTTATTGGCAGCATTCTAGGGTTGTTTGGGGAGGGTTACAGTTTTCGACAAAAGGGTTCTTCACAATGCTTGCAATTTGGAGTTGAAGTGTACCGGGTGTAGTGTTTTGTTGCTTTTATTCCTTCTTTTTTATTGATTTCATGAAGAGTATCTTTGGTAGTTAGAATATTACCCCCTGGAGTACACTTGACATGACCTGCCCTAGGCCAGATCTCTTGTCAGATCTCTTTCTCCAGATCTATATCGAAGGTCTCGCTGGAACAAGCAACGGATCGTCGGGTCACAAAGCTTTATCGGACATTTATTATCTTGATTGGCTTTTGATGACATTAAGGCTCATGGGCCGTAAGAGGATTACACCACGCGACGCTTGGTACATTATTGATATACTCCCAGCAGTGAATTTTATTATGACAAGCCTGTCAGCGACACTGTAAACTCCATGCTGATCCGCTCCACCACCACCAGTCGTCGTCGATGAATAAATTACCCATCAAAGGACGATTATGTGCAGCAGTTTGTACGGTGGAGGTGATAATAAATGTAAAACAAGTATCATACACTGTTTGCACTGTGTATGATGGAGTATGATATGGCAGGTGTTGGGTGGGGAGTGTAATTTTTTTCTGCTAATATGTAGAAAGGTTCACACTCTGTTTGATGAAGCACGTGTCGACCAGAATGAAAAATAGTACTTCAATGGATGGTGTGAAAAAACGAGCCTGCTGGACTTGCCTGGATGCAAAACCCGAGCTATAGCGGAGCCTATGCATTTCTGTAGGCGTGAGTGAAGGCATATTAACCCCGGCTTGCAGGCTTTCGAACCATTTGCTTTGTTTTTGTGCCGGTTGGTCCCTCAACCCCCCCGCCAGTAACATATGGATGATGTGACGAAGCAGGAAGTGACTGGATGGGGGAATAAGTGATTAATTACCTGTCGCATGTCCGGCTAGCAGATCCCTCGAGGATGAGCCCGGCTTGGTCGCGTTCACGCCGAGCGCACTGACGCGCACGGAAAAGCGGGCGCCCGATTTTTGACGTTTCTCATTAATGCCCTTGTACAGCCACGAGATGGCGCACGGTATCGCGCCGAGATCTCCCGGGGGAGACGTCACCGTGCCGAACATGGTGCGTGATTGACCTGGGGAACAGACAGACGGGAAATGGATTATTGTGATTACCTTTGTACGAGCGATGTGCATTTTGTGCAGGTTTCATTTGGACATGTTTAGTGAGCGTTGAAATGGAGTGAATTTGCCCGCAGATGGCGCTGCTGTGTTGGTGTCAAATAGGCGTCAGTTAGGCGTGTAATTGTTCAAAGTCTGTTAAAGCCGTCGTTTTTGGTTAAATATTTATACAAATTCTGAATCCTGAACCAATATACAGCTGTATAGGAGAAACATTTGGTATTTACAATTCAAATCAAAATACAAACAAAAACCAATCGGAAAGGAAGATACATTCATACCAACGTGACACCACGTCGGTCACATAATTCTCGTCCAGCCGACGTTATCAGCCTCCCTTAGGCTGAGAGGCGAGATCTAAGGACACGTAAGAACGAAAAAAAGAGGAAAAAACATACCGAAAGCAAGCACGACGCACAAAATGTACGCCCTCTAGCAAAGGGATGTCGCTTTCACCTCAAATTCGCATTCCCCAAAAACGAAAACTTGCAAATGCAATAAAAGCGGACAAACAACCATTCCTCCCAATCCGGAACGTTGGGTTAGACGGCTGTTCGTTCGATCTATTGGGCCATGTGTTTTTGTTTCCTCTTTTTTTCCAGTCAGGTCCTGCCGGAAGCGATATATTGACATCCCTTTTAAATTTAGCCTACTCCTGCGTGAGGCCGAGGCCACACCGTTATGATGCAAGCAAACGGGGGGTTTTTGTTTCATTCGGGTTTGTGTCGCTTTTCTTTTTTCCTGGAGTGAGATGCTGCAAGCGATTTATCTTGTGCAGTGAAAGTGGAATAAATTTTGTTCCGCACACCACTGCGCTTTGTTGCTTTCTTCTGTAGAGACGCAGGAGCAGAACCGAGCAAAAAAAAACATGAAAGAAAAAAGGCATTTTTGGGGCGCTGTCGCGCTAGCAAGTACAAGTGTAACGGCAGCTGTGACAAAACTTTCGAATTAAAAAGAGAAACAAGCTCCAAGACTGGGCAGGGAGGAACGGGCACAAATGTTGTACAAAAGAATGCTAGAAGAAGCCAGAAAAAAATAAAATAAAACCATCCCGCGGGTGAAACTTTGTGCGGAAGGTTTTTGCATGTTGCATACGCGCACGGACTGTACCGTTTTTTTCCCCCATTTGCCTTTAGGGCGAATAAAGGGCTCGTTTGTGGTCCGGTTCGAACGAAAGGCCGTGGCGAGCCAAAAGGGAACCCCAGGCCGGTGCAGGGCGCTGCGGGCGGACGTTTGACGAAACTTTGCGATTAAACTTTGTCCACTTTGGAACAATCTCGTTTGACACGGTGGCGGGAAACGGCCCAGGGTACAATCATAACAGCACACGGAGACACCATTGCGCAAAGTGTCAACAGTGACGCAGTGAACAGGAGACGACACAGAAGCCTCCCCCTGGTTGTAAAGGGTAAGTTTGGTTCACTTTCTTTTTTTTTTTGCCATCGCGCTTGCCCAAATCTCCACAGTCTACGGAACAGTCTGTGCGTGGTGAAGATTTGAGCGGTGCACTGGGAAACAGATGCACCTGTGGCGATGCACGGACGGATCTTGGAACGCAGAACGGCTGCCACAGACAGGCAGCACTGTGCCGTCGTGTGCTCGGTACAGATTGGTGCAGCAGTAGCAGTGGCAGCAGATGTTGTATTACTTTGTTATGAAATTGTTAAGCCGTTTACACGTCCACAGTTCACAGACAAGTTGTAAGTAGTTTTGGCTGGAAGGTAAACGGTCGTAAGCGGGATTATCGGGGCGTAAGTTTACACCCGGTCCTGTTGGGCATGGGGTCTTGATTGATCGTGCAGCTACTAGTCTTATGTCCGCTGTCAGGTGTTGTTTTGAGTGGTAAAATTTTATGTCTTCCAGGGAAAAGTGCAGAAAATAAACAGCAGCACTACTGAAATGCATCGGCAAACACACCTGCTCCTGGGTAGCCGAGCGACAGGAGACATCCATCCGATCCTTCCAGCACGGCTGGTATCACCTCGGAAAGGGCCGTTCCGCAAATATCTTGCTGCAAGTAGACGAACAGAGAGAGAGAGAGAGAATAAGAGAGTAAGAAAATGATTGTTAAAAGCAATGAAATAGATTTGTGTGCTTTAGTTTAGTGCATCACTATCAGAAATCGGTCGGATTATGGCTTTCAGTTTAATCCCTGAAATATTACGAATACTCCTGGCCGTCGCCTGAAACCGCCGTGTTCAATATTCTCACACCCTTTCGGTCGATGCAATCGCCGTTGGAAAGTTTGTCAACCAACACTCCTGCTTCCTCCTTCAACCCCTAAATTAACACCGTTAGATCGAGCTCCCGAGCACCTTGCTACGATGATGCGAAGGTGTTCGGTTTCACTCCAGCCGGACGGAACATACCAGCTAAAGCCTGGCGATGGCATTTTGTATTAAGATCACGTTTTTCATTAGCCAACTTTTTGTCACCTTCGCTCGTTATTATCATATTTCGGGCTGCGGGCTGCGGGCGGAAGACGATGATAAAGGGCAAACGGTGGTTGGGTCGTTCCGTCGATGTGCAGCAGATTGTAAGCGCGATATGGCGCGTGAAAGCTTGAGCGGAGTTCGGCCGGTCTTCTTCTGCAGTGGGAGGGACAGTCTTGTTACGGGAGACGAACACGCTGAAGAAACTACCATATGGTGGCAATTTTCTCCTTTAAGATTGATACTTTAGGTAGTTTTCTGCAGATTAAAGTAAATTTTACGATGCGTTGATATAACGCCCAGAAGTATGCAACACACATGGCAGAATCACGCTATCATTGCCGATAGTATAGTACAATGCCCTTTTTACATTGAAAACAAAAAAAAACTCCTTGCCACTTATGGTTGCATCAAGAAGGTCATAAAATTTCTGCTTGAAAAACATGACTTATCGATTACATCACCGTACGCCATTCTCCCCTTCAGAATCATCCCAATCTCAGGCACGGGAAGCAACCCAGAAACCATTATTCGCTCCGAGGCCGAATCGATGCACAAGTTGAACTGTTTTGACAGCGTTAATGGACGGTAACGGCGGCAAAGTGTGCCGAATTCAAACATGGAGCGAATATTTTATGACCCCCACTCGATTACGCTTTAAATAATATCTCAAATCGTACGCATCGCCATCACCCTCACTGGGAACAATCTGGTCGGTCAACTAGCTGCGTCAGTGTGTGTATGTGTGTGTGTGTGTGTTTGATAAACGCGTCCTCGAGAGAGGGGATTCGCAGTTTTCCCGAAAAAAGGTTTACCTTCGTTTTGCCAGAAATTCTGGGAGAGGGGAGTGCTTTCGCTCAGCCTTTCCAGCCTGAGCGAGGGTGAAACCGAACCAGCGTTTCAGGGCCCGTGCAGTTTACAGCCCATTAACTTTGCCGAGGTGTGATCAGTGGGCACATCAATTATGCACCATAAGTAAACCGGTGATGTGGTCATGGACACATCCAACCGTCCGGTACCCAGTCGTGTGGCCCGGTCGGGACGAGGGTTGACTTGATTGAATATCGTTAAGCATTGGTAAGAACATTAGAGCGATGGGCCGTGTGGGTTTGTAGCGCTGCTCAAATGAGCTGGAAGAGAACAAGCTGTGTTTGGTTGTTACGGCGCAAACATTGGCACAGTTGTGTGCACAAAGTTGGCAGGCATTTTTAGGTTTTTAGGCATTTGGATATAAAAAAAAAACTAACAGCTTGTTGATGCCATCAATTTTCTTATTTTTGTACATATTATTTTGTTGTACAGATATTGAAATGAAGTTTGCATAACTTTAGGAGTTTAATAGTGTGTCGAAGTAATTTTGCAATCATTATGGCATACCTTTAGGCGCATTGTTGTAGACTAAAATTGAATTCCAAACATTTCAAACAGATAATAATCCACCCAGTGGTTCAATGCAATCTTAGCATTCCAATTGCTCAATGCCACTGCTTTGTTGCGCCTGTGTTGCTTCAATCTCGCAAAGGAGTGTACATCAACCGTACCACTCCTTTGTGCACGACAACCAGCGAGCACTGCTTGATTAGTTGATTAGATTCCTTCTGTCCGGGTTCTGATAGACTGCACCGGTGCACACGACAATTGTTCTGAATCAACCCATGCTACATACCTGCGAATCCTCGGTCGTAAATAATGCATCGAATGCAAACATTTTCGGTGCGGACACCATCGGGCCGCGCTCGGACGGGGCCATCGTTGCGCTGCTGTGCGTCTCCGTCAGCGTCACCTGACGCTTCTTCTTGTCCACGGTCAGGTAGGTGGGCGGAGGGTTGCTCGATGTGGTGGCGGCTGGCGCCGAAGACTGGTCCTGCTGTTCGCCGGCTTGCTGCCTCGGTGGGTCATCGGACACTCGGAGCATGACTTTGACCTGCGGGAGAGAACGGGAAAGGCACAGAAAAAACAGACACAAATGGAAGTGAGAATGTTGCACAAGGGAAGAGCAATAGCACTTATGCTATGTGGGTGTGTGTGTGTGTATATGTGAAGGGTGTGCGTGTTCTTTTGGATTTTGGAGGAGCGGGATTAGCCCTTACACTGGCGCGTAATGAGAGGGACAATGAGTAGGAAAATCCTCCGTCGAGAGTGAAACGTTGCTTAAGGCAAAAGGGATCGGGTCGGGTTGATGGAGTGGAGTGGGTGTGCTACTTTCTGTATCAAGTAGCTTGGGAAATCGTACCAGTGCTGGCGACGCCTAGCCCAGCCCTACCCAGCCCTGCATGTGAGCTAACGAATTAAAATGTTATACGATTAATGTCACCTACGAGCAAGTGGGCAAGTAAAGTTCGACCGCCACCCCTAGGGAAGGGTCCAATCGGTGACAGTTTATTTATTTAGAACCATCAGCAGGAGACCTGGCCCGGTCGGGGACTACTGGTCAGCTCAGTGCGAGCATTGCCTTGTCCGATTGCTTTCTGGGAAATGATTTTACTGCCATATTTTCCCTTTTTTGGTTTGCACACAAAAGGCACAAAAGGGGACAAAGGGCGATAGGCGAGACTAACGTTAAAAAGGGGGCGTTTATACGGACACGGCCATCACGTACATACACACAGGGAGTGCAAAGTGAGTGTGGTTTGGTAATGAAAAATAACCACTTTAGTCGATATTTATGGCCGTGACTGGGTAACCGGTTTTACACCCGCTAAAGAGATAATGTATTTGTCGACGCAGCAAAAGTGCCGGAGTGGTTGTAAGTGGTGAGACAGTTTTTCGGCGAGAATGAAAGTACTTTTGGGCAAAGCTAGAGAAAAAAATAATATTGAATATTAAGAGCCTGCAGCTATGCAATTTATCGTATAATTCTTGTACAGTGAGTTGTTCTTATTAAATAAACTTCGTACAATAGACATTATAACTATCTTTAGCGTTTAATTTCGATTCCGTGAAATATTTGACATATTTTTGGGTAAAATATACAAAGTAAAAATAAAATGTAATGAAATAAAATAAAGATTAAAACAATTTGCATACATTTAGGCGAACAACAACTATATTCCAATTTAGATTAAATCCTACAAGATTATTTATACATTTGTGCTACAGATTGCTACCAGCTGATGTAACCTAACCACACAACAGTTACACAACAGCACGAATCACGCCAAACACGCTTCCATCACTGTTGATTCTAAATCTCCTCGACTTTCATTATCGCAAAGCAAATCAGCTGTCTGTGTAGTTGCAATAAAATGTGCCACCAGCGTTCGGAACCCCGACAGCCGCAACATGGCGTGTTGGGTGTAATTATGCATATGCTTTATGATTATGATTTTATAAATACCACCTGACTGATTGTGCCAGCCAGCCAGCCAGCAAGTGCCGTTGTCATTACCCGCACCAACAAAAGGATGTGTAAGACTGTTCCTTTTTTTTTTGGTTTTGTTCATTTCTTCTCTACACGGTGCAAGGTGTTTAATATGCGCGCGAAAGTCCTATTAAATCTTCCCAACCTTTTGTGCCGTTTATTAGCTGGAAAGCTGGAAGCATGAAATGGTGGATTTTATTTCGCTTAATGTGCTTGCGATGGTAGGATTACACACATAAAAAAAAAAAACACTACTTCGCTGATCAACTGGCGCCATCGTTAATGTTAGTGAAAGAAAAATCGTTCCACAAACCATTTTATGGGTCTTTGTTTACGGCCGTGTTTATGGTCGTTACGTTTACGAGAGAGTGTTTACATATGAATGGCTATAATTTAATGTCACTCTCTCTCTCTCTCTTGTGTTTGTGGGGCGGGCTGAGTGTTTGCGTGTGATACAGGTGATTTGCGGCGAGACGGGAGCGAATCCTGACCCGTATTAAAAACAGCCCCAGCCAGTCTGGATCGATATTTTCACTGTGCTTTTGCTTTCCAATGTGGCTGCGGTGGTTTGGCGACTGTCCAAACTTCTGGTGGAATTGTTTTTACTCTAATCCCTATTGGAAGCAACACGTCTCAATCGATCGTATTAGAACGGCCCCTTAAAAGAATCGGCTCCGTGGAAGCTAACTAGAAAAAAATGAGTCGTGTCTTAATAAGATAAAACGAGCGCTTTGTTCCTGTTTCCCACTGCCTTCGGCATTGTCGTCGGATTCAAGGGGATGTAACCGGCAATTGATTTACCGAACCGTAAAAACCTATCACCACCAAGCGTTTAGCAAAAGGCTGTGCTACCGTTGCCATTGCATGATCGGGTGATATTTTTCATGTCATTTGTTTTGTAGACAAGAGAGAGAAAAAAGCCAAGACTAAACCGAAGCCCGTCTTGCGTTGGGTGTAACAAGCTGGAAAGATAACTTCCAGGTCGAGTTGAAACAGTCCCGGGTGGAAAATATTGCTCACATCGAACACGCTCGAAGGATGTGTCTGCACTGTACTATCTGTTAAATGAACAACACTAGACATATTTCCCAACAGACACAGGCACACATTCCATTACAGGGGAAAAGGACACGCAGCCACCGCGGCGATCCTGGCTCCCGAAATAGATTGATTTGTCCACACATAATTAACTAAATTCAATTAACTTTGTGGGTTTCCCTTACTACAGCCGGGGCGAAGGATACGGAACTTCCCCAAAGCCCTAATTCCGATCAATCTTGCCAAACGTTCAAAGACACCCTCCGTTCGAAAAGGGATAGTTATTCGCCTAATAAATGCACTCTCGAAAGGAAATTCCACCCAAAACGGACCCTTCATTCATTCCTCGAAGAGGCCCCGAAAAGCCTAATGTTCCGAACCCCTCGTGCGTGCGAGGCACGCGAACAGCGCCGTAAGTATTATTTTCCCCCACGACTATTAAGACTTGACTGCTCTCGGAGTCGTGGATGATTCCTGGAGCTGGGATAGAAGCAAGCAAACACGTCGCCCTTCGTGTTTTGCCCCACTCCGTCGGAATTGCTGGAATGCATTTTTCAATGAGGTCATCAATGTGTGGGGTGTTTTTTGCTCTTCTCCTTGTGCTCGCTGCCTGCCGAGATGCCGTTGGGTGAAAATCAATACTGGACGTGGTTCGTGATCGATTAATTAATCGAGATTTGACCCCAGTGCAGTGTTGGGGAGCCGGGAAGCCGATGGGTTGGGTGGAGGGAATTCGGTTTCATGTAATGAAATTTAATGCGTCAAATTGAGTCAGCTCCCGGGGGAGGTTCGGCTTCGCTGGAATGCGCCTTTGAGCAGTCAGTAAATTCAGTGAGTGTCTGAGATTTTTTTATGTTAAATTCCACCCTTACCAGTTCATACTAACTCTAGTGAAACTCCTGTTTGCGGGGTTTCTTTTAAGTATTTCTTTTCTGATTCGTTTAGAAAGTTTCCAGTTAACCGAATTGAAGCACTTTC
Organism: Anopheles merus; assembly: GCF_017562075.2. Lineage (NCBI taxonomy): Eukaryota > Metazoa > Arthropoda > Insecta > Diptera > Culicidae > Anopheles > Anopheles merus. Next base: position 9,818,299 of record NC_054084.1, read on the forward strand.
CAGCACAACGGCTTGCGCCAAGGAAAGGAAGTGTTTTTAAAGTTCAACAATACGTTTGGTGAAAGTTCAAAGATTTCTTATTTTTTTGTTGGTCTGTTTGCGTCCCGATTGTGTTTGTGGTACAGACATTCCCGTTTACACCTTTTTCCTTGTCCTTTCCTCTATATTTTCTTTAACAAAAGTTTCCCAACACACCATGGAGTGTCCTGCTTCACTGTAATGGGGGAAAGTGTTAGAGCGCGGAAGTAAAGATAAAGCAAAAAAGAAAACTTCCTCACATTGTTTCGCTTTCCTACTCCGGGTGCAAACTTACTGCTCAGTTGTTGTTGGTAAAAGTTTCGCTGTGTCTTTATTTGATTTCTTCCCAGCCACAGAGGGCTTGTTTCGCTGCTGGCTGGACTTTGTCATCCAACACGTGGTTTCGAGCGCTGTCGCGTGAGTCGTTGAATAGGAACACTCAAATGTGAGCAGCAGCAGCGGCAGGGTGCGCAGCAGTAGTGGAAAGCAAAGTTATCACCGGAAAAGGCCAACCAACCACCACAAATTGGAAGTGCAGTGACATTTGGGCAAGCCTTAACAACAGCGATCGGGGCAGAAAAAAAGAAGCGAAACTCTGTGACAGCTTCGGAAAGGAAATGGCCGGCTGTGTACTACAAAACGGAATAGGAAAATGGGAGGAGAGGGCGGATTTTGGGCGGAGCAGGCAGCAGAAAAGGTGTCCTTTCGCTTTGCCGAGACATGTGTGCGTGTGTGCACGTCTCTGCACGTGCCACCGTGCCACGTTCTGAACACCTTTTGATGGGAGCAAAAGAAATTTAAAGTAATGGATTCTTTCCGTTAGCGTCACCGTGCCAGTTGCGTGCCGTGGTTGTTCCCCCCTCTCCGAAGAAGAACGGAAACATGATTTGCAGAAAATCGAAACTGCCACAATCTCGACGCGTCCTGCGGGCCAAACGAGGAAGTACTGCTTCGCAACCCCAAAAACGTTGCTCGGTTGCAGATTTAATTTGATGTTTATTTAATTTGAAATGAGTGGCTCGAACTTTACCGTCACACCTTTGGCTGCTTGGTGTGACGGTATCCTGCGTGTCGCCACCGGGGGAATGTTGCCCGTTTTGCAGTTTCGATACATGGTTCGGGAGTGAGTGATTGGAACATTGCGCTTCAGGTGTGTGTGTATGCAGCAGTGATTGAAGGAAAAATGACATATCTTGTATGAGTTTTATAAGCTATTTTAACTGACTGACGTTGTATAGAGAGACGGCTCCCTCTTGAACATATTTTTCATCTAGAAAAGCGTTTTCAAAGTGCAAGCTCTTTTTGTTCTTCATTTAATAATGTTCGATGCATTTAGGACCAGTAAACGCTCACAAAAAAACTTTACCATTCATAATATTCCCTTCTTGCAGATACTAAGCGACCCTGTTCAGAGCGGAAAGTGAGCTTTTTAAGCTCACAAAAGTTATGCCTGTGGTTGGGAAGTAACTCTAGCAACAAAAAAAAGGAAGGTCTCATTTTACTTTGAATAAACAACGAACATAATTTGAAAACGGAACACTGCTACGATCGAGCGTAGAAAAAAACCCCTCTTTTGAATATTTAAACATAATGTAAAAACCTCCGACAAAAGCGACACGATTCGCTTTCTTAGAGCATGCTGCTAGGCGTGCTGCACCATCGCCTTGGTGGGAAGAGCAGCCAGATGCTGTAAAAGTTTGGCGGCGAGTTACTTTGCTTAGCTTTGCCGCAGCAGCAGCAGCAGCAGCAGCAGATACGAAACGAACGAATGATGCAATATTTTCCGATCTTTATGAAGCGAACGGTGCACCGCATCAAGGAGATATAGTCTTCCCCCTTTTTTTAGAAGGATAACTTTGTCTTTGAAATACACACTCAAATGGAACAAAAGGGCTCAGCATCCCAAAGGAGCAGGTCGAGTTGGGTGCATCGGGTGCACGAATCGACGGCCCCTTGCGTGCACACTCACTTGCCTGCTCGGTGAATGAGTAAGTTTCGTCTATTATTGCTAAAGTGAAATCATAAATAATAATTAAAACACATGGCCAAAGTTCACGTGCTGAAAGCTCGTGCTGTTTAGTTCAGTTCTCCACCCCGCTCCCCTAGAGGATCGGTAGGGATGATGATGTATGTTGTGTGGTTCTTATGGACGTTTGCCGCTCGAGTTTTGGCATGATAAAGTTGTTTAACACATTGGTTTTTCACTTTATGCACTGTAGTTTCATAATTTATGGCTTGTTTTCAGACGGTGAGGGTGAAAACGAGCTCTATCGCTCACTGGACACTGCTTGAGTGTAGTCCTGTGAGAAGGTTAACAACATTCGTTTAGTGGCAAACAGTATTAGGAAAATATGTGAATAATTGCTGGCAAAAGAAAGAAAAAGTGAACAAATATTTGTTTTCTAATTGAAAACAATCATCCTGTTTGTGTATGAGCATTAGAGCCAAACACGTTCAAATAAAACTTATTTCAAATCGTGCGATATCTGCTGAAGAAAATACAACCAAAACATGTTGTTTTTAAAGTAAAATTTTCCATTTCTCTTGAAGCTAGTTGTAATCAAATTTCGTGCCACCGTAAAACGCTCACATTTGCCGGTAGACGAGCCGCTACCGCAAAATGTTTGCCTTCGGCAACCTCCCGGTATCGATTCGTTCGCAGCGATACGCCACACTGGGTTGGGCTCCCCACACACACACACACACAAGTTGATGGAGAGCAAAAAGTTGTGCGCTTGGAGTTTATTTGTACGGTGGGGAAAGCAAAGAAACGGGGGCTCCAAAATTGTCAACTTTGGAAAAGAGAAGAAAGCCCAACCAAACAGAGCTTCCCCGACCGACCGAACAGTGACAGCCACAATGAAGATTTCCCTCGAAAGCCCCCTTAGACGGCGACGGTTTGCCAGGTAAGTGAGACGAGGCAGCTTTTGTATAAATTAGCCCGTAGCGATCTTATTATGAGTATTTCGTACGCTGCAAATTCAAAAGCAGCATAGGCTCGGCATACCATTCGTGGTTTCGCTGTACCAACAACAGAGAGTGAGGGAGAGAGTGAGATGGAGTCACTTTTTCGGCCTCGGAGCCGCCCGAGGGCTTGGATCCTTTAATTTGAAATTTAAATATAAATTTTCAGCTTATCTAAACGATGTCAAACGCTGCAGGTCTTGCAGGGCGAGCATCTTCCCTTGTGCTGCTCATTTTGCTCCGGACCGGAGGGAGGCGTGGCAGGGTACGCGTAAAGACTCTACCGGTGATGGGAAGCTCACGATCGGCACACGTTGTTGTGTGGCTAGTGTGAACATTTCGTCCCACCCGGTGCTTGTCGCTGCTTAAAGATGTGTAAACAATCGGATTTACCTGCTCTGCGCTGCGCGTTTTCGATGCCGTGACCAGGATCCAATAGACGCCTAAATGTATGCTATTCAGGCTAGACAGCAGGGCTTATAGACTATGCTTGCCCGGTTGAATAAAGAGCGGAAACAAGAAGTGAATAGGTAAATTTACAATCCTTCTTACTGGATGCTAGCAAACCGCGGAAACAGCGCCCCTGAACACACACCATTCGCGTAACGTATGCACTCTGGCGCGAGAGGGCAAGGCTGGGATCGAAATTTCACGGTGAATTTACTCCCAGCCCTCAGTGGAGGTAGAGCACGCCCCACTCGCGTTCTATTTTTGCCCGAAAAGCCATTTTATTCCCATGCCTTCCCATGCATAAGGTCAGGGTGAAACGGGTGTGCTTCCTAAAAAAGCGGAAAACCATGGTTGGTGCATTGAAAATATATGCAAAAGGAAGCACCGGCGGGCTGGAATCGATTTTGGGGTAAGATAAATTCTCCTCCACACGCACACATTCACTCGATAAAATATATGCGACCAGACAACGGGATGCCTTCGGGTAAGTAATAGGAAGCGAGAAATACCTTTCAGCTTACCGTTGAACCGTCTTCTTGCGGGGTTCGGCTGAGCTGCTGGGAAGTGTTTGAAAAGGACCGCCCCAGCTAAAAGAGAACCGGCATCCCTAAATGCCGCAGAACGTCTCTTGTGACTCTGCGTCCGCACCCAGCCCAGCGGAAGACTCACGTGTGCCCTGATGCGTGTGTAACAGGATAATGGAACCAGGCACAATCGAGATCTGTTAGATGGCTGCTATTTCCCATGCTGCGGCAGGCTGAATCATCTGTTTTTCGGGCGCTTCTCTCGGAAAACACGGGATAAGAATCTGCCTACTGCTGCATGCATGTGGGAGCGCCATCGTATCCGTTGCACTGTTGATGGGTGGGTATGGTCGGAAGCTCTGGGAAAATCCTAAAAATAATCAATGGGTGCGCCTTTCGGTTTGGTGAAACAGTGAAACCGAACTACCTTCATCTTGAGCAAGGTTGGGTTAGGTAAGTCCCGTGGCAGTAATCGACTGGTGGGGGGGGGGGGGGGGGAATGAGAATCGACTTGAAAAATGTGATGAAATCAGATCGTTGAACCAAGGCGTATGGGAACATCAGCATCATTCGCATGAATTTTGCATAATCGTCGAAATTTTGATGAGTTTTATGCGTACCGTGGAGCAATTCCTCCGGTGACGCTGGGTTCCGTATACACTCAACACCGAACTTGTTTGTGGTGAACGGGGAATAAAGAATGCTAATGATCCAAATCGATGAATAAATGAAAAGGAGAATTGAACCATTTGTTCACCAACTTCACTAAAGAAGATAATCGTGCATGAAGCTCGTCCGGTTAGGGGTTAGCAGCAGCTGAGATGAGCATTCTTGCAGAGGGGGCGCACCTTAAGTCGCAAAACTTTACCTTTCCACAGTCGAGGCTGATTTAATGAAGAATGCCGCCCCGCCCTTAAGATTCGAGCTTCATAGTTTTGAAGCATTTTGTATTTATATTCTTCAATCGGAAAAATCTTCCATAGAACTTGAAAACTTTGAAGGATTTTTGTCTTGAAAGTTTATCATTTGGCCGTGCCGGGTAGGTCGCTACTTGAGGCACGTTCCAGTAAGTCGGGGATACTCTTCCGGGGATGCTGAACCACAAGAGAAGCACAGGGAAGGATAAAGAAAAGGTGGGTTCACTGCTTTCGGGTGCGTCCTTGATGAGATGAGCAAGGTAAAACCGTACCTCGCACCGGCTGGGAAATTGAAAAAAGGATGCAACCGTAGTTTCGAGTTGATGGTTGAGTATTTTGTTAGGATCAGTGTTGAGTTTGTACAACTGGAAAAGGGATAGCAATAGAGCGTAGTTTGAGCTTGGGCGGAATAACTCAGGTGAGTGTGTTGTAGAAAGAGCCGTATGAGCTGTTTATAACGTATTTTTGCATAAACTTAGGCGCTTCAACATAATTTCAGTAAAAACTCCTAGAAGTATGCAATATTTATACAAAATGTCTTTCTTAAGGAACGTTTTAAACTTATTAAATCCCTACAAAAGCATTTCAAAAGTAAATCATGCTAGACATGATAAAGGTACCTTTTCTCTTTTTATAGCAGCCGGATTAGATTTTGATGAAAGGGTTTTTCGTTCGGGAACGGTCTGCGGAAACTTTCCTACTCAAAACGTCCCTAATGATAAACCTGTATAAACATTAGGAAGAAACAAACCCACTCGGCTGGTGGACTAAGCTAGCCAATCAAATGTGCTAAAAGGACCGACCACCACCGACCCAGTTGCTTAATGTTTCGTAAACAAGTACACGAACTGGAGCTGGACGGACGATGATGATGATTTGCAGGAAAAGTCCGTCATCCAAGATAATGAATTTTTAAATTCTGACCCGCACCGTGCTCAAGGGGGAGTGGTGCGATTGTTTCCAAACCGTACCGAGCCCCAGTGCCGCAAACGCAAAACGTCACATTTGACGTGCAGTAATCCCAGGAAAGCGCTCGAGTCTTGAAACGTTGAATTTTCCACCCAGTTAGTGGAAGTTGGAGCTATCGGTGGATGAGTTTTCAGCTTCAAACTTTTGCTTTCCCTTCGTTCGGTGGTGGGCGTTCGCTATGTGTGCGTCATCATCGCCCTCCGATGACTTGTGCGGTGTCGTACCCACCCCTGGTAGCGCTGGTTCGATGGAAAATGCGACGGAATTAGTAAGTGCTCAAGTTTAATTAAGCAAATACACTGGCCAGGATTTATTGTGTTCATGATGCATGACGTGAATAGTCGTAAAATTTTATATTTCTCCCCGCACACGACGCGCCCCTTCCATCCTGGAGTGGCGTTGTTGTTTTGTGTCCAGAGCTCCTGCAGGACTAGATACGACAGTGTAAAAGAGGGCAGCCTGTTCGCCGGTGGAAAGGGGCCGCCCCTAGCACACACAAATATGGCCATAAATTATTTCTAATTAATTTCCCTTTTCCGGTGGGGGCAATTTTTCGGGACGCGGCAGCAAACCTTTGCGGTGGGCAAAAGAGCACTGCGTTGCTCGCACTGCGTACTGTGTCACGCGGCTGACAGGATTGTACACTGTGCCCACACTCCTCCGACGGTTGGAATGTAGCAGCAAATTCAAAAACCCCAAAATTGAATTGGAAAACTTTTCGCTCCTGCTGGTGGTGATGGCGGTGGTGGATGATAATCACAGAAAGCATCCGGTGGGGCGAATAGGGAATTATTGCTGTTAAGTAAGGAATTACGCTCAAGACACCTTCACCTGTGAGGAGACAAGTTCGTCTTGAATTGTTTTGCACTCTGTCTTCTGTCTTCTGAAAACGCAAACTCTCAGCCGGTGAAATAATACCCAGCCCGGCAAAGGAATGACGCGTACGCGTACAGTCAAAAACGCATGAAATCTGTCCAAAGATGTCGTCGTTTCACCACCCCAACGACTGCGAACAACGCCCCGGCACGGTGTCTTATCGTCGATCTGTTTGCACTCAATTACGGGAATAAATAGTGCTTGAGAATGTAAACAGTGTCATATCTAATTGTCTGAGAGCTGGGAAGCTGACGTTCATATGTCGCACTCAACCCCGCGGTGGCGTGAGATTGCGAGTGAAGTTTTTGACTGCTTGAGACGCCGCTGCTTCTGTCTTTCCACTAGCTGAGATGGAGAACAACAAGGCGTGGTGTGAGACATTTGAATAATCCCGCTCCAGAGTTTGTGGAACGAATCTTATGGCAGCTTTGGTGGTGGATTTGCATACGTTTTGTGGAGGGTGACTAACACTAACAATGTGCCTAAGCGTGCGTCATGTTCCCGGGCGGGTGCTACAGAGCGATAGTTGTTGAAGGAGCGTCAACGTTGTTGAGAGAAGTATTGCAAAAAATCTTATGATGATTAGAACAGTAAGCGAATATGTTTAAAGAGAAAAGTATGTGGTTTTGATTGAGGTTACTATTAAGGTATTGAATCTGGTCTAAAAATCCCGAAAAGAACACCTTATTGCATAGCTTTAGGCGCTAAAAATGGCAAAAGTGCTATTATTTCAATATAATGATTTAAATACCCTCTCTCTTGCAGAGGTATTTTTCTCTAATAGCAACTTCAATTGTCGCGATTGAGCACAATTTGCGCACTTGAAAACTTTTTGAATAGTTTTGCAAAGAGACTAACCACACTCAGACCGAAGACAGTGATACCTAAACTGTACGTACCGCTACGCCAGACAACATTTCACACAGCACATATTTGCACTCACTTGTGGGCAACACGGCACCGTTTCCAGCCCGCCGGCCACACTTTGCCACACAAAACACATGCATACACATACATTGCGCACGAAGAAAGTGATATACGAATCCATTCATGCACAACACCATTCGGCGAACCAATTCGCTTCCAGCAGCGGCGGTGCAAATGCTACTTTCCCAAAGTGTCATCGTTATCTCGCTCCCGGGACGAGCGCACGCGGAACGGTAGGAAAAGTGCAAAGTCGAGAGACTTTTCGCCTCCATTTAATTCCCGACTTTCGCAGTCGCTTGACAACACACCGTCTACCCCTGTGCAGCGTATCGTACACAAAAACACATTTGTCCTCGGTGGCGTATAAATGTTGACGGGAGCGAGGGAGCAACCATGCGGCGGGCTTTGGCTTGCCACCAGCGGAAGGAAAACAGCGAAAATGTCCTCCCATTGCAACGACACGGTACATTCGCGCAGGAAAAGCTTACCGTCGTCGCTGACACACTCACACTCACACACACTCACACACACACGGGAACACACTAAATCCGCACTTTCGCATTCCGTTTGTGCTCGGGAGTTTATGCTCAACGGGTTTCGCCATCTTTCGCTTCACCCCGTCGCGCGATGGGACACGGTACCGATACGAACGCGCCGGGAAGGTTCTGCTTCCTTCCATCGATTTCCAACCGGTCGGATTAAGTGTGACAATTGGAATAATGTACGTCGTCAATCAGCTCGGATACTCAACCGTGGTGAAACCGCTAGCTGGCTGGCAACTCGGCAAGCCAACAACAGTAGCGCAAACGGAGTTGGTGGTTCGTGCGGGGAGCGGAGCGGAGCAGGAAAATTGTTCGGAAAATGTCACACGTGTGGGTGTGTGTCTCGGTGCTCAATTTCGGTGGCTGTCATTTTGATGGGGACTAAAAAGCGTATCGGGTTTGGGTGAGTGCGTTGTTTTGTTATCGGGAGAAAGGAAAAGTTTTTTTCCCTCTTGCTGCCTCTTCTTCCACCTTCTCAGCGGCATGGAGAGCGATTCGCGGAAAGTGGATGCGTTTTATCGTGTTAGGTATAAAGTGGCTCACAAGTGTTTTGAGAGGAAGAAAAAAGCCAAACTCAAGTTAGCAAATGTTTGTGACAGGTAGAATGCATCACTTTAAAACAAAGCATAACAAAAGCATTGTTTAAAAACGGAAGCTGAATAGTTAAGCAATTCAATGAATAAATCGAAAAAAGGTGATTATGTCTTGCGTATTGCATAGCTTTAGGCGTTTAACTCAACGATTGGCGAACATGCAATTTTTCCACAAAAAAGCATGCGTTGCTGAGCAAAACAGTAATCACATAATCACATTTACACTTCTGTTAGCCAATCCAGCATTAAACGTGGTTTAGTCAATAAACATTAAGCTCGTGTAATCTAACCATTTCAGATAATTATCATCGACTGTTTACAAAACCCGCCCAGCGTTCGTGTTGCGAAACCCAAAATCCTATTAATAATGGCTAATGTTTTCCCCCAAATATGTTGACATAAGCGCACAAATAAGCGCAATTATATTTACACGTCGTGCCAAAAACAGAAAAGAGTCCACAAGGCACAAAAATCACTCTCTACAATGTTTGCGAATCCTTTTGTTTTGCTTAGCCCTGCGTTCGCCAGCGGTTCGGCTGCTTACTGACTGCCCAAAACACTGCTACGGCCAACACGCCAGCTGGTCCCGCGAGACCAGCACGCGCTTTCTTCGGACTTTCGGGTATGAATTAAACATTTCACGCTTTGGCGTATTTGCGTGTGGCCCACCGAGCCCACGGTGCGCTAGAGTCTTCGCCGGGTTCCGCCGGCCAACAGCGCCACCGGAAGGAGGAGTCTAATTTATTCACCGACAAGCAGACTTTTCACATTATGATTAATTGGGACACATTACGGTTTTATGCTAATGACTTCGTTAGGCTCTTCTCGCACTCCACCTCCGGGGAACATACTGCGGCAGTCGGTGGGTCGGTTGGTGTGCGCTCTCTCTGCAGTAGCCACGCCAGCACCTTAAGGCCCCGCAGTACGTATACGTACCGTGTCCGTATCGTCCCGCTCCCTGGCTAATGATATTGATAATGTTCACTCGGGAGGACCTCCAACAAGGACCTCTCGAACTGGTGGGCACGGTTATTATAGCCGGTGTTGGTAACTTCTCGGCGAGCAGATTACTGACTGGGAAGGAACGTACACAAGCAATCTTACACAACGCCGGCAAAGGCGGGATAAAGGATGCCAGTTAATGAAATCATAACGGGAATATGAAATGAGATTATTAATTTAAAACAATGCGGGATTAGAACATTAGTGGCAATGAGCAGCCGGGAGAAGCGCCCGGGAAGTAGCGCGCACCAGCGAAGCAGATTAAAAGATTGTTGGCGATTTAAGCTTGCGCGACCGCCGGCCTCGTACGGTGTCTTTCGTGTTTGCCGGCGTTCCTGTGTCCAATGGTTCTTTGGGAGCTGGTTGGGTGGGTCTCGTTGTGTGAATGTGAGTATGGGGAATGCGCTTCTCAGCCGTGGATTAAAATGTGCTCAGCTGTAAGTGATAGGATTATGGCAGTCGCACGGGATGGTTTGGGACACGGAAAAGACAATGGTGTATAATGGTTGTCCCGGGGATTTCGGTTGCGCCAACACATCCCACCACTGGCCTATGTCTCGGGGACATTATCACGATACACGGAATGGCTAATTGAGCCGGGGGAGGCCGGCAGTCCATTTTGAGCAGTGCAAAGATGTTTGTGTCAATGTTGTTGTGTGTGGTTTGGGGAGGCGAAGTAAAGCTGAAGAAGGATACGAAAGGCTTATCTTATAGCTAGTAAATGAATTATAAAGCACAGTACGTTGTCAGTCATGGTAGTTTTGGGTGGAAATTGTTTTAACGGTGAAGAGAATATGCATTTCGCGTGGTTTATTCAATGTGAATTAAATCTCTTTTATTAAGAAATGATATTGGTGAAGTAAGACGCAATTCTAGCCGTGAATCCTCCCATACTGTTTGAGATAATTATTACGAAATTTGTGGAAATTAATATCGCAATCGCAGTTGGAATGAAATAAAGTTAAACATTACTTATATTTGTAAAATTCTTAACTGATAAGAATTGACTCATTAAAATTAATTTAAAAGGAACTTTCATACTAATTACCGTTGAAGCTAATCCAGCTCAGCTCATCACTTCTAACTTCTAATGCAAATATTTGTCACATAAAACGATACAACAACTTTTCCCCTCAGAGCACTTGCCTTTGAATCGTCGCTTTAGCTGATTATTTCATTCAATTAGCAAAACTTCTCATGGCAATTAGCAAACACAACTGCAGCCTCGAGTGCGGCACAAAACCCATCCAGCTCGTTAGTGTGCTTACATCGCTGCACTTTCCCGCTCGCACGAAAGCTCACGGTACGATGGGCGGAGCAGCGGAGTAAAAGCATAAAACTATCAAGACACGGAATCGCACAAGCGTACAACAAAGCATGTTATCAAACTCCTAATTGTCCATCCCGAAACGGGGCTGTGGGAAGAAAAAGGAACTAGGCAAGGACCAGGCAGGAATCAAACGAGAGACGGAGCAAGCAAAAAAAAGCACACGCCCTTAAAGCTTCAATCCTATTATGACTTCGACTCCAAACGACTCCAAAACCACATCATCAAAGCTTCTCGAGCTACCAGGAGTTGTGCAGGGCTGCTGGTGCATACTATCCATGCACGCACACCCGGCACACAATGCTCGTGCTGTTTCCATTTGCCAGAGCTCGTTAGCAGACAAACAAACCTCCAAACACATCCCCGAACATCGGTTCTTTGTGTGTGTGTGTGTGTGTGCACTAGGGGAGAATGGTTCCACCACACAGAAAGTTCGGAAAGTTCGTCCCGTTGCCCAGCGGAGATAAATGAGCCAACTTCATTTGATCACGTTCTTTTGCATCTCACCCGGCCTCACTGTTCTCCCATGCAATCCTATACGCCTCGGCAGTGACAACTTTGGCTCCATAATTGTTGGACGATGTTTGCTCTGACTCTGTCACAGCCGTTCGCTCCGTGTCAGGGGGAAGATGGATGAATGTCGTCCCTTTTTTTCCCCCTGTCCCGTTTGTCTCTAACTCAGATCGAGTGCATCAGCAGCATGGGGCGCTTTATGCATGTCAAAATTTATTTGCCATCATTAGGCGACCTTAGACGACGGTGACGACGGATAGAACTGACCGAAGCAAAACCCCGGCTTTTATGAGGTCATGTTCGTGGATGGTGGCGTTCGATTTTGCAGCACCGGCAGGATGACCCCCATTACAGTGAAGGGCAAGATGGTAGTAGATGACCGTCCATGGTTGATGGTATGCATGAGCTTCACTAATGGCAGGTCGGTGCATAACGAACTCAACTCGTTTCAACTTTATGACTTCTTCAGAGTTGAGCTGCAAGAAGCTGTGTCCCAAATTGGAATCAACATAATAGTAATAATGAAAAAGTTCGGCACTGAATCGATCATCGTGCTGTTGGAAAGTCTTCTCAATCCCTCCAAAAAAAAAAACGTTAGTCTTGCTGGTCTTTGAAAAGCTGGCGTTTGAAGAATCATCCATCTTACCAGCGCCGGACACAAATTATGCTGCAGTGCAGATTCCCGTCCCCGAGTGTTCCTGGGCGGCTGTACATGCCCACCACAGCTGCAGCTCATTGATATTCCGGTTGCGGTTTGCGGACAACGGCACTACGTGTGAAGTGCACGCTCACCATGGTGAAGCATCTCGTCGTACGCTCGTCTGGCACCACCATACCAGAGGACAACTTTATTTAGCTAATATATCAATTTCTATCGATTTAATCTAAATCGATTTTCGAGCTCATCCCACCCGTAGCGTCGTTCCTGGTGAAGAATGGTTATCCTGAAGCTGGGGGATCTGTTGAGCTGGAAGATATAAATTGTCACAATCACCGGCTCGAAAGGAGCCGGCCAGAGAGCATGTGCAAGCCTAAATGATAATGGTGCCTTGCTTTGGACCAGTTCTCTGTGACCACTGGGCTCCCTCGGATGTCCCATTACTGACTGCTCAAAGAGAAGACATCTTCAGCAGATCAGTGCACGATAAAGACACACACAGAGCGAGAGAAACATTTTGCGGCCTTTCCCCCTGAGGGGTTAATGCGTTTGCCATGACCGCTTGAACCACTACGGTACTTCGGCTATGCGCCCGGTAGGTTGGTGGTTTTTGTGGGCGCCCAGGTCACCCAGGTTCGGTCAAACCGGTGCAGGCTGTAGCCGGGCAGGAAATTACCGTCAAAACTTTGGCTAATGGATAATTAAACACAATCCAATTAAAATGAGGCGCCCCCGGTGTCGGCATTATCCCGAGTACCTGTACATTCCTTCCCCGGGCAGGCAGGTTGATTGGGCTGGGGGCTGAAAGTTACGAACAATCCCCGGCAAGGTGACAGTTGGAAAATTGAAGAATCAGACGGCCGTGTGCGCGCTGGCCGTCTTGAATTTCCGATCCAGGTTTTCCATTTTAATGAAGTTATGTGGAAACGGGAGCCCGTACAAGTTGGGGAGGACAAGATGTGGTTAAGGGAATGATTGCGCTTCTTGGTGATTCTTGGGAAGTTCCAAAATGTGTCACAACCGAGGAAAAAGTCTCGAGGATGTTGATTGCTGTGACTGAAAGTTTGGAAGCGTTTAAAAGACTGCAAGTGGCATGTACTTACAATCTGATGTTCAGAATACACAGAAAACTGATGTTTTGGAATGTGGAATAGTATGTTACCTGAAAAAGACAAGAAAAAGACATCTGTTAATCAAAAGTTCAAATCCCTTTATCTTAAACCGAAATTATTTCTCAAGCTCCCCCGTACAGAACAAATGTGCTTTCTATAAATTAGTTCTGCAGCATCAACTTCTTCGCCGGAACAGTATGCCACCGCAAGCAATATGTTGCAAATAGTGCACTGCAGTCTCGTGCCGCATCTTCTATTATCTGATCGATTTCATTCAATACGCTCGGCCCCACAAAGAAGGGTGAAGATTGTTTTATGGGTTTGATAATTTCAATAACGAGTGCGCACTCTTCGTGCCACAGTGCCAAGAAACCGTCCACTTCAGCGGCAAAGAAAATCGAGCTGGCTCCAAGTTGCATCACCAGTGTTTGTGCTGCAGGTTAAAAGGTTCTTTCCCTATCCGGTACCACGGTCTGTGACAAGAGTAATAAATAGAGCTGGATGCAACTGGACACCAGCTGGCATGCCGCATTGCCAGCTGACCCTTTGGCCGGTGCGCTTTGTCTCGATCGCCATGGTACGCCTCTTTGTGTGTGCCGGTCTTCTTGGCTGTTGGGGAGCGTTGGATCTTGGGTTTTGCCATCTTGTCTGCTTCAAAGTCCTCTGGACAATGATGAAAAAGTAAACTCCGATGCTCTCGATTCAGCATCGACCGGTTGCTTGCTTGCAAGCCAAGAACAAACATGATGCTGATGCAGCATCTGCCATCTGCGTACTGCTTTATCAACTGTCCCCGCCGACTGGTGCCTGGATACATTCCGGACACGGAGATGAGCTTCCAAAGCTGGGTCCTTTATTCCATTGGTCTTTTGTGTGTGTGTTCGGAATAGCAGCAACTTGGGAGACAAATTTCAGCTGCTTATCGATCCATGGCTGCTTTACGCTCCATTTCAAGATATGTCTAACCGATTCCTTTTCATGCTGTGACGGAGTGACATTATCGATGAAAAGAAAGCACAAACAGCAGGACCAAAGACGATCATTGCATGCCGGTGGTGTACTAAATTCGGTGTAAATAAGATGGTTGGGTTTAGTCACCAAGACTAAACAAACACTTGTTTGGCCGATTGACTTGGGGACCGCATCGATAATGGGTTTGCTCGTTCAATAGTGCGCGATTGAGTAAACAGGGAAAATCCATTTGAAAATAATAGCCACAAAATACGTCTACTGCAAGCAAGGAGTATTGCACTTGCGTTAAATATGTATCGCAACTGGAAGCGCTCATTAATATTTAAAGGAATCAACCTCACTCAAGCGTTACAGCTTACGAATTACCGTTTGTGGCTTTAATGAGCGAAAGAGTAACAGTAGCAGAATCTTGTAAGACAAAGCAGAACGCCAGGAGAATGGATGCACCGTGCAAAAGGGCCAAATTATTCCCCTCAGGCACCGTACAACACGTACCGGAAATTATCAAACGAATCCAGTAAGCTCGGACTGCATGTGGTGAGTGTACTTGTGAGTGTGTGTGCATTGCTAGATTTGGGATTAATATCGAACGTCATTCTATCCCCATTTCCTACCCAGCGGGAGTCACAATCGGAAGCGCCGTAAATCAAACGTGAATAATATCCACACCACAAATCATCCCGTTGATACATGCATCCTTTGTTCCGAGGCGGAGAGGATGTAAATACATGGCACCACAACAACAACAAAAAAACCGATCCAAAAGTTACTGAACCTGTACTGCGAATAGGCATTGCCTTTAAACGCGAGGGCATGAGTGTCTTTGTGAGGGGTTTTGTTCCCTCTGACAATCTGTTTTACACCAAAAAGGCACACCCGAACAGGCATCAAACACAGAGGCACAAAACAAAGGGAAACATCGATTCGAGTAATCACGAAAAAAAAAGCAACCACAAATGCACACAGCTGCGGCAAGTGCATCGCATGCAGATACGCAACAAAAGGTTTTGTGGAAAAGTTGCAAACAAGGAAAGGGAAGGATCGGTGAAAATCGGCCTACACTAACCCGATAGGAAAGGATTTGTCGCACAGTGTTCGTTTAGTGGTCATAAGTTGAGTTGTAGAGTTTTCAATTCAGAAGTTAAGTGGAATTTGTTTAAAACTATCTTGCTAAGCGCCTGAAGGTATGCAATTGTATTATGAAGGAAGAAGCAATAAACATACATCCCAAGCGCACAGATTCCAAAGCGTATGTGTTAGCATTTGGAAGAAAATTAATAAATCAATTGCATACTTTTAGGCGATCAAGTACTTATATTCTACACTTACTAGTATCGATACATCGCCTGAAGTTAGGCAATTTGCATTGCAAAACTAAACTTTTGTCAGTTGTAATGGTGCATGAAGATGTACATATTCGATTACTTAGTTGAAATGGTTTGAAAAAACTAAAATCAATGGAATATCGCAAAATAGTATTGATATTCTGTCCATTTGTTCGATGCTGCACTCTACTGTGTCAGGCTATCGTGTGCAAAGGCATAAAAACAGCCTTTATGTTTTTTCGGTACCACACAAGAAAAAACAAGCGCCAAATCTACTTTGATGGTGTTGATGATTTTTTGCCATTTTTCTCGACTTTCTTCCTTGTGTCCCTTTCCCAGCTCCTTCCAAAACCCCCTCTTCCGCTTGTCAAACACGGCCAGGATAATGGATAATGAAAAACACAAACATATGCACCCGACAGGGGGAATGGAAAGGTTGCACCACTTTTTTTGCTTGTCTTTTTTTTCAGTCTACTTGGTGTTTCTGATATCAGCACAATGCTTTCGAGTATCTCCTGCCGGTGGTTGTTTGATTTCTTTCAGTCTGTTTGCCTATGGATGCGGTTGTCGTTGAAGGCCTATCGTTTTCGCTACAAATTGATGCCGGCAGGGATGCAAAGGGAGTGATTATTTCTTTTTTGTGTGTGTATGTGTGCCTTCTTTCGGGCTGCATTTATCATCAAAAGAGTAACCGCATCTGGTGTTTGGTGTGCGTTTAATGCGTCTCAATCCAATAGTCAAGATAAAAGGCGAATTTGAAGCACACGATAGCGAAAGAGATACGAAGATACATGTGATATTTTACCAATTTTTGAGAAAAGACCGTACAAATTGTTCATACTCGCTTCACTGTTTAGCATTGCTTTAATTTCCCCCTTAACGGATGAATTCTTCTCACCACACCTCTTAATGCGTCGGTAAGCCAAATTAAACCAACTCCACGTCTAGGGGTACTGCTTTGCGCATCCTTGCAGTGCAATGAAAAGTAATGCCGTCCCTCCCCAAGCAGAGCAATTTGAAGCTGGCAGTTATTTTGAAGTCTTATTTTATTTCACGTTGTTTTGCATATTGCACACTTCTGCATGCAAACACGGTACAGTGATACAATAATGAAGAGCATGATGTACGGAAGCACACCGTAGCCGTAGTAATGAAGTGGGGAAAAAAGATTAAAGCGCTGCCCGTGAAGAGTGCTTGAACAGTTGCTAAATTAATGGGAAAAGATCACTCATTTCCGTTGCACCGGATAGAGCGGGCGAAGCAAACATAAATGAACGCTGTCTTTCATGCGTCACGCTTACTGCTGTCATCTACAGTGGGCTGGATAATGCTGCAAATATCAAGCGACGAAAGATAAAAGACAAAAATAATGACCACCAGTTAGCGGGGGGACAATTAAACGCATTACGCGGAGCAGACAGCTTGAGTGCAAAGTACTACTCGATTCAATTGCCTCTGCGAATGGCCGATAAGCAATATTGCACCTACAGAATTTGATACTGTAACTTTAATCTGTTATCTAAGCGATAATAATTCGATAGTAACAGCAATTAATCGTCATCTTGTTGTTGGTATAATGAAATTACTGTATGAATGATGTTTTTTTTTTCATTCAACTACAATGATAACACATATTAACTATTACAAGGTTGTGATGAGATAAGCCTTATCAACCTTCCACCACACCTAGCGTGCGATAACAGGCATCGAAAATCCAAAGCCAATGTTTTGGATGCTCCCCAAGCTCAGTTGATAAGTGTCCACCGTACGAGAAAGTGTTACGCGCAGCTGTTTTGCAAGCTAGAGAATGTTTTGGCTAGTCACGCTGCTGGCCGTGTACGTGGCTTATCTGCTGCTTAGGTACCATCAACAGCGGCAGAAGCTGCTGGCTATTCGGGCTAAATTCGGCGGCCCAGAGTCGAGCTACTTTCTTGGAACGTTTTATTTGTTCAAAGACAAAAGTATTCCAGGTAAGAACGATGGTACAAGTACACGATTTGTATGCGAATGTACATCATTTATGGTTGTCGTTTAGATATATTTGACCTCGTTGTTGGGCTTCACAAACGCTACGGTCAGGATGTGGCCATTATCGGTGCTTTTAATGATTTGGTGCTAGATCTGTCCAGCTCCAAGAATGTGGAAAAGATTCTGCTTGCGAAAACCACGAAGAAATCGTTCGTGTACGATTATCTCGAGCCATGGTTGGGCACCGGGCTGCTGATCTCGTTCGGCGAGAAGTGGTTCCAGCGGCGCAAGATAATAACGCCAGCGTTTCACTTCAAGATATTGGACCAGTTTATTGACGTGTTCAATGAGGAAGCGGATGTATTGATCTCCAAGCTGGAGAAGCATGTTGGAAAGGGAGAGTTTGACATCTACGACTATGTGACACTGTACGCGTTGGATAGTATCTGTGGTGAGTGAGAGTTGCTGAAGGATGAGAAGAATTTTTGGAAGAATTTTAATACAAACTCAACGCATTCCTAACTTAGCAACTTCAATGGGTGTTCGCATCCATGCGCAGGACGATCCCAACAACGAGTACGCACAAGCCGTCAAGCAGATGAGCGTGTTCTTCCTACGGCGTGTGTTCAGTCTACTGCGCCAGTTCCCAGCACTGTTCTTCCTGTATCCGTTTGCCCGGGAGCAGGGGCGCGTAATCAAGAAGCTGCACCACTTCACCAACACCGTCATCGAGAGCCGACGGGCACAGCTCGAGCAAGAGCAACGGCTCGGCAAGCAGGAGTTTGACGTGAACGAAGAGGATCTTTATTCCAAGCGACGCAACACGTTCCTCGATCAACTGCTCAAGGTGTCGATCGATGGAAAGCCTCTCAGCACGGCCGACATTCGGGAGGAGGTGGACACGTTCATGTTCGAAGGGCACGACACGACAACGTCGGGCATCGCATTTACCATCCTTCATCTGGCCAAGCATCAAGATGTGCAGCAGAGATTGTACGAGGAAATCGACCGAATGTTGGGAGAGGAAAAAACGAAAGTTCCGCTCACGAACGCGCTGCTACAGGACCTCAAGTACCTCGATATGGTGATAAAGGAATCGCTTCGGCTTGTACCGCCCGTGCCAATCATTGGGCGGAAGCTGCTGGAGGACATGGAGATCAGTGAGTAGTTTTTTTCTTCTAATTCTATTCTTCGACCGTGCTCTCAATGCTTGCGGTGTAGTGCTGTTGCTTGTGTGCCTGTGAGGGCCGTTTTTTTAGGGCTCCTCCGTCCTTCAGATCAATCTTCATTTGCGTTCATTTGCTTTCTTTTTTCGGCGTCCCTGAACGGACGACGGTGTTCCCGTAGACGGTGCCATTATCCCGGCGGGCACATCGATTTCAATCAAAATCTTCAACATTCACCGCAACCGGACCGTGTTCCCCGAGCCCGAGCGGTTCGATCCGGAGCGGTTCTCGGAGGCGAACGAAATCAAGCGCGGCCCGTACGACTACATCCCGTTCAGTGCCGGCTCGAGGAACTGCATCGGACAGCGGTACGCGCTGCTGGAGATGAAGGTAACGATCGTGAAGCTGCTGGCCAGCTACCGGATCCTGCCCGGGGAGTCGGCAGGGCGGATACGGTACAAGACGGACCTGGTGATTCGACCGACCGAGGGCATACCGGTGAAGCTGCTGAAACGGACGGCGTGATTGACGTGTAGGAGTGGTTGTTGGAGTGGGCCGTGAGATTGAAACGCAGACATATACTTAGGAAAAGCATTTGGGTGGTTGAATTTTCAGGAAAAAAGGAAAGCGATAAACGTGTAGGTGTGTGTCAGGGTACTTAAAAGCTCTTTCGATAAAAAAACAGCTTTGCAACAGGATTGACTTGAGCAACAGCCCAAACGTATGCAATTTTCTTTTCATTACGAACTTTTATTCAAAACTAGCATACATTTAGGGGTAAAATGGAATGTTTTGCTCTAAAAGCCGGGTTCGTTCATGTTTGATTTTAATATTATTAAAACGTACCTCAAATATTACAAAATCCATTTCCAAAAGTAACAAAATTGATCTCTTTATTTGTGCTCCTGCTCCATGCATTTCCTCTGTGTTACATTCCGCAACAGTGGTTAATCCGTAAACTTTACATTCGCTTGTTTGCGTTTTCTCTCTGCGCAAATATGTGTACATCGAGCCGAATCCAAAGATAAATAAGCTTTGTTTGATTTATCATGTTCACCCAACTCCATTGCTTACGAGCCGGAACAAACGTGTCCACGGCCACGGGTTATACGACGTGCATACGTTTTTCGCCTTTAAATGTGTAATTCTGCCTCAACAGAACCCCTCACCTTGGCGCTCTTTTTGCATGCAAAGAATAATAATGGATTGTGTATTTGACTTATTCAGTTTTGGCAGCATGACGGAAAAAAAGGTTGAAGGTAAAATATACCTTTCTAACAGACAAAATAAACTTCCTCACACTCTACCAGCGCCCATGTCTGCCAGTGAACCGGGTCTGGGCGGCTACAGTACTATCGTGTGCCCTGTCAAAATTCGTCACGCATCCGTTTCCCGCCTGGCCGTACAATTTAACTCACATTACCTTGGGAAACTTATTACATCCACCACTTATTTATGACAAACCTCACCTTCGTTTCCAATGCCGCGCTTTGTGTGGATAGTCTGTCACACCATCGGCCACAGCGTCTACCCGAATGGATGGAGGATGGCCAATTTGGGGGTTTCATTCTACCTTTTCTTTTTTCCGATATCGGACACGTTATGCTATTTCAAAGGCTATTATTTACCGACTACTAAAGCATCGCTTTCGCTAAAGGTAGTCTGGGCTAAAGCTACAGAACGAAGGAAGGGATATGCGGATAATCCAGGAATATGCGTCCAGCAATAGAAAACACCGGGGAGCTCCAGGACGCGTTCCCACCGGAAAGTGCGAACATCGACATTTCAGACATGATTATGAGCAGGCTAATATAAATAAATAGAGGAAAAATATCGTTCCAGGGGAAATGCTTCACTAGAGTGTTTTGGGGCGTTTCCGAGAAGCAGCGAACAACTCCTCTTTCCTTGGTTCGTTCCTGTATGTAGGAAGACGCACAAGGGACTGCCCTTTTTTGCTGGTTGCCCCGGACCTGGGCATAAATATTGTGAAGGAGTAATAATGTGCCCTTTATTGCCCATTGTTGCGTAACCACACGCGCAGGGCGGACCCGTTCGTGACCGAGTAAGGGAAAGAATACCCAAAAACTGGGGGGAAAAAAGGTAGCGTTCGGTTGGATGTCACTGGGCCACTGAGGGTCCGGCTGTTTTTTCGGGTGGTGCAATTTATGCTAACCAACGTGCTGCTTTGCTGCTGCTGCTGCTGTTGCCGACCTGGTCATTGTTGAAGTACGTGCGAATTGGTGCTGGGCGGTGTATATATGTAGGTCGTTCCGTTGGGCCAGGTTTGGCTTCCTGATTGTTTGCTGTTCATTTCAGTTCTTGCCACTCACCACTCGTGTTCCCCTTTTTGGAAGGCAAAAAAGCAGGATATCCTTAATTCTCTGATGCTCTACTGGAATACCCCGTCGTGGGGCAGTTCTTAACCCCCGCAAATAGTGGTAATGATCGTACCGATGATGATTATGAGTCTGGAACGAGGTGTCCCTTTTTGCCCGTCTACTACCATCCCTGCTGTCCCAACAAAATAAAAAGGCGATCGATACTAACACTATCAGCCGGTGACTTACTACCATCACTAGAAGCGCTCAGCAGGACACCCCCCGTAAAGGTAGATTAGCAGCAAATGCGCCTTACCCCCAGCGTGCCGGAAAGACTAAACAAACGAGAAGACAACCAACCGCGCTTGAGGTAGTTTCGATAAGAAACGAGCGACTGAAACCATTTCCCCGGGAAACTGGCTTTGGTTTTCAGTTGTTTTGGTTCTGATTTTATTTCTATCCCTCTCCACCCGCAGCCCAGCAGGAAGTCCATCCGTATTGATTGCGCACGGTGCCGCTGTCGAGTGCAGCAGGCAAAGCAGGTGGTGGGAAGGCTGGGGACGCCTTCGAATCGTAGCATCCTGCTGGGTATTGTTCCAGGAAAATTGTCCCGTAGGTCGCTGTGGTTCTACAGAGGCTTTTTTTTCTTGCCCACGAAATCTATTTTTATGCTCGCGCTGGTGGTTTCGGCGTGTTTCACATTTCCTTTCTTGCGTGCGTACGTCACGTGGATTTTCTTTTCCTCTGTTCCTGGTTCCCCGGTTTCGGCGGTCGCACGGGCGCAGTGTCGCTCATAAATTCGATTGCTAACGACTTTCCAGCATACGAACGGAGCATAACAATAACTTTAATTGAGTGAGTATTTACCGGGCGCGCCGGGCAAGTATGGGCCGAAGTATGGTTGGAATGTTACGGGCTTTCCGGGCCGGGTTTCACTGCAGAAAAAAAGTCCTTGCCGGGTGTCGTTGTGTGTGTGTTGTTTCTGTGCTGGTGTGAAGCTAAATTCCTTCACATTCTTCCACACAAACACTCACTCACACACAGACGCCCATGTACGAAAAACTTTAAGCTCAAGTTACGCCGAAGCCTCAAGAATTGTACATTCAGGAAGTGAAACTTTAACCTCAGCCTTTAGCCGCACGGCAAAATCACAAAAATAAAACACACCGATAGGCCTTGGTGGTGGTGGTGGTGTGATTGTGTTTTTGTGTGCCAATGTGGGTCAACATCCACAGTACGACGGCGGGCAACGGAAGCCCCCGGAAACCGGAACAAAGTACGGCCGGAAAATGCTCCAGTCTAGACCAATTTATTTCACTACCAAATGAGTGTGGGTGTGTGTGTCTGGAATGTTGACCCAAACCGGCATGATGCGGGGCATTTCGGTGTGTATGTGTGTGTGTGTTTGTGCGCACTAAATGTTACATGTTGCTTCATTGAAAGCTGTCCGAAAGTGTTGAAATTGTATTTCTGCTTTTTATTCGTTAAATTCCACTTTGAAGTGCGTTGTTTTGGAGTGGAAAATGGGAGGAAAACGGCGGGTGTTTTGATTAACCGTAATGAAAACAACACACCCTCTCTCACACAGGGCGCATTAACTGCGCTGAGTGTGTGTGTCTGCAACGAGATTTCCATTGTAAAGTTGAGAATAAGAAAAACACAAACCTTCCAAATTCGAATTGGAAAACGGTATTTTTTGTTGATGTTTTCTCAATTTCAAAAAGGTAATTGGAAATAAAACCAAACCGTAATGGTTTCTCCGTTTACGATTCACCTCTCCCCAGCCCTACGGTTTCGGGGTGGGCTGGGTGGTGCAAGAAAAGCTTCTGCGCACGGGGGAAAAAGCTAAAAAGCAACCCCATCCCACTCGCAACCGAGCTGCTGCTTTACAACTGTCACCTGAAGCGGGAAGTCATCCTTTTCCTTTTTTGCCCTGGCAGGATCCCTCTCCCACCTGTTCCCTCTCCCCTCCTTCGGCACAGAAGTGGGTCGTTCCGTGCAAAAAAAGGTATTAACAAAATGTGGCAGATAGCAAATTGAAAATCACATAAATTATTTATGACATTCGTTTGTGGCGCGTTCGGTCACAATAAGGAGCCGCGCAGGCAAGGCAGGTCGACGGCGAAGGTGGCTGCAAAAGCATAATGGCAGTTGCTGCCAGTGTCATGTTGGGTCGGCGGGCTGTTATGTTGCTGCATGTTTTTTTCTTCTTCTGCTTGTTACTTACTCTGTAAATAAATAAGTAGACAGACAGACGAGGACGGGCTAGCAAACTATGGTCGAAGTGGCTGTCTTTCGCTTCTATTTCTCTTTTTCCGAAACACAAGCAAGCGAACAGAATCCCATTGCAAGGCACAGCCTCGGGAAGTTACATCACTGTGGGTAGAAATGGGATGTGCTGAGAGAGAGAGAGAGAGAGAGAGAGAGAGAGAGAGAGAGAGAGAGAGAGAGAGAGAGAGAGAGAGAGAGAGAGAGAGGGAGGGAGTTGGAAACAGTTGGCCGACAGTTTCTCCAAGCCAAGAGCTTCAAACAAGTACCCAGTTAGTGTGCGGCAAGAAAGAAAGAAGGAAGGTAAAAAGGACGTTCAAGTATCGGAAGTGGCCGGAACAGTTTTGGGCCGGATTTCTAGTCCATCACCTTGTCCCTCGAGAGAGAGTGTCGAGCGAATGGGACTTTTGCTTCTTTTCGCTATGCTTTTCTTTGCAGTGAGACGTTTGCGAAATAAAAATGGAAACAGTTAGCAAAAACCCCATTCCAGTAGCTTTTACTTGTGTTGTTGTGGATCGAGCCACTCCTACACACACACACACACGTGGGAATGGGCATCAAACTTTACTTTGCCACAGTCTTAGCGCTGTCGTATGGCGAACATGTTACGTTTGTTGCCATCAGCCTTTCGCTCGGAGGCAATTCCTCGCATGTTGCTTACTCACATTTATATTTATATCGAAAACCACTGGGTCCCTAAGCTTGAGGGTTCGTTTTCCCCAATAAAGACGTCCACACTGTCAAACTTGGCGTGTGCGTGTGTACCGCACTGCCAAACCACGCACTGCCCCAATGGTTTGAGGTTGAAGTTGGTTGCGAACGAACTATGCTGTGCAGTGGACAACTTTCCGCAGCATGAAATTAGCTTTATAACTTAGTTGTTACCGCTAGGAATGGCAAGAATGTGCCACACTGTCACAGGTAGCACCGGGCAGGGAATGTAATGCACCGGCAGTTGGTAGGAGAACACGAGAACACAGAAATCTTACAAATATTACTCCTGCTTCGTGCCAACGCTTCGAAACACGAACCTAAAGCTTGACAGTTTTTAAGTCGACTTTGTTGCGCCACTCTTGTTAGATGGAGCAACATGGAGCGTGGGTGAAAGCAAACGACCGGTAAATAAACTGACATCATCCGTGGTTCGAGTGGACACCTGACCAGGTCATGTGTCGCCAGGCTCTTCCCGGCAACGGAGTTCACAGTCCATTTCGAGTTCAAGCAGGTGTGCGAAGCCAGCAAGCCGTCTGCCATCGTCGTGATAATTATCCTGCACTGAACCGGGAACCACTGAACCTGTGGCTGCTGGTTGCACCATGCTGGCGCACATGGAAGCGGATTAAGGATGTAATTATTTTGAAGACTTCCTGCCTTTGCTCTCGTTTGGGGTTTCCCCTGGTTTTTTTTTTGTTGCAACGCTCAATTCCTTTTTCTTTTCGGTCCTCATTTTCACCCGGCGTGTACCCGGCCATTCCCAACTGCACCGTGTGATGGCGAACATTAATGAAAATTACCTCGTGTAAGGATGTGAAATGTGGCAAAAAGAAAAACTTCACACTTAACCGCACAAAACCGTCATCTACTGTGGGAAAGGTAGAGGTGCATTAGCAGTAAATGGTACCATTTGTGGTTTAACTAGCGCAATTTGCTGGAAAAGTGTGTTAGGAGTTCATTGTTTTTTGGAGCGTTAACAAATGTTAGATCGAAAAAGTATGAAATTTTACCGCTTTGTGTTAATGTCGATGTTTGAATCATAAAATATATGCGTTTGAACATTCATTTTATCACCAATATTAAAAAAGTAAAAAAATAATCATTCTGCATTGATTCCCTTAAACCGCCTAAAGGTATGCAATCTGTAAGGCAAATCTCAACTATTCCTAGTACACGAACCACCATGGCTCGATTAATGTTCCTTGTTCAGCATCTTGTTCGAATAAGCCATTTAAAACGGGAGCTTATGGTTATCCTTCCGGGCGCTGATAGATTTCAATTGCTCAAGAAATCAAATAAGCTCAACTAACCCCTCGCCCGCCTTCACGTACGTACGCAAACAGAGGTTTTGGTGGGTAAATTTATTTCTTCATCCATTCTCAAGCGCCCGAGCTTTTGCCTGGGGCTGAGATGGTGTAAACCTTAGCATGGTATGCTTTGCCATTGAAATGACCCTTGCAGTAAAACAAGAGCCCTCCCCTCTAAACTAAATAATGGCACACAATGGGTGTGCTGCTGCTGCTGCATCGTGCTGCATGAACACCTTCTCTCTTCACTAGCAAAACGAACGCAAAGTTTAGCAATTTATGGAAAACGTATGTTTGCTCCTAATTTATTCTCCGGTACGGTGTTTAAACTGCTGGAATATTTTATACGACTGACCCCGTTCCGGACGCCGCCGGATCCCTGAAGTTGCTGTTTGGGGTGCAAACATCCTGGTGCTCTTTCTTCGATTGCATTCTTACCGGGGACTATGGTAGTGCCTGAGTGCGTTCCAAACGTGTGCCGTGTGCCAGTTCGGAGCTTCCGATTCGAGGATGCACGTACAGGCTCGGCCAGAGAGAGAGAGAGAGAGAGAGAGAGAGAGAGACGTACCGCCCGGAAGTCGTTAGTAGTAGCCTCAGCCGGAAAAGGGACTGACCGTTTTACACGACTCGACGAGACGTGCAGACGGAGAAAAGTGGCTAACGCGTCGTGCGGTATATGGGAAGCGAATAAAACAAAGCGAGCTGAATCGTCGGCGGAAACAAATCATTAGTTCCAGCTCCAGAAACGGAGCGGAGCCTTTGCTGTGGGAGTGGGGCATGGGACAAGCAAGGTATAGGAAATGTTACTTTGGAGTCTTGGCAAGAGCTTCCACTACAGCACTTGGGCACTGATGCAGCCATGCAGTGCAGTGAAAGGATACTCGATGACGGTGGAGCACTTGCGAAACATGACACCGGCAAGGAATTAATTTGGAATACATTTGTTTGGCCAATTAATTTTACATCATTCGCAGGAACGAGATAATTGAAGGTAGATACAGCAGAAAGGACGAAGGGGGAGCAGGAAAAACATACAGTACAAACTCTCTCCCTTTACACACTGCCTAAAGCAGTGTTTGGTACAAGTTAGGCTGCTTAATCATCCACTGGTGCCATTTGATTTGGTGATTAGGTTCATAATTTCCTTGATTGTATTTGATTGTTGGTTTGTGTGCCGAAAGCGTCTATTATTAGTGACCATCAAAAGACGTGGCGCGTGGCCCCGGGCCGGGGCGTGGCACGTCTTGAACAAACAATTTCCACTTCCCGATTGGCATCGTAACACTTATCGGCCCACTATAACCCAAAACGACAGCAATAATCATAGCGCGCTAATGATTGTGTAGGAATAAACATAAATATGAAGCAAAAGCTTCGAACTAACCAAGGGGAAGCTTGGTATGCATATATTTTCGGTTCGACATATTGCGTCCTTTGAGACGGTCGACAGGGGATCGAAAAGGGCGAAAGCTTACTTCCTGCGAACACATTATGGAAATGCGGAGAGCACAGGCCAGAGCGCTTACACCAAACGAGTGCAAGGGAAATAAAACAACAGCAAATAGGGCTTAATTCCGGGCGCATGGCGCCCTCTGCTCTCCCCCCATTGCCGCCCATTTTGTTTGCAGCATAATTTCACAATAATTTAATATTTATTTCAATTATATTGAATCACGCATTCATGTGACGGTCGTTCCGTGACCCACCGCTCCTTGGTTTCCGCAGTTCCGTTATTGTTCCGCCGCAAGGCTGCGAATGGTCAACCTGCCAGGGCCAATTACGATGACTACTGAAGCTACCCACTCCACTCCAGGAGCATTTCCCCATCGATTGCTAAAATCGGATCGGAAATTAAAAAATCAGTCGCCACAAGGCATTGATCCTCTTAAACAAAGCCCATCGCGCAAAAAAAAAGGAACATCCGCAACGCTCCGACAGGGACGGAAATAAAATGAACCACATCGACACCTTGATCCTCATCAAAATGGCAATCGACAGGAGACAGGAAGACAGGAGGGATCAATTTATGCTGCTTTTTTTGTAGGAGTACACCCATTTCAAAAGAATTCAACAATCCAGTAGGGGGATCAATTTCAGCACAGCAGCACAACTCACGGATAAATTGCTCCAGGCAATTCGAAATGGCGTTTCGCATCAATTCCAGGATTAAGCATTCATCAGACTCTGGAGTGTACTTTAAGTTGCGAGTGTGCGCGGGGGGTGGGGAGGACAGGACATTTCTACCGCAACGCAGTTGTTCGACAGTCGCGCAAATCCACGGAGCGATGACGCTTGTATCGGTCGCGTAAATTTTAATCCTGTCGCTCACTCTCACGCTCCCAGCTTCGGTTACAAAACGTTTATATTGGAGGGACGCGACCGGGCTTATTGATTGCGGACCCGGCTGGCCCAATCAATACGGTAAGCCAAAGTATCAAACGGGTGCACCGTTCTTAAACAGAGCCAACAGTCCCAACCAACTGGGAAGTTGTATCGTAAAGTGGAATAGCAGAAGGAGCAGAAGAAAAAAACAGTCCTTGTTGTTATTACCCTTGGAAAGCTTTCAGATCACGTCCAGAATGGAATCGCTCAATCAAGCCATGGACACCGATACACACACACACACAACACTTTCCCGAAGTCACACCGTTGCGATGGTTACTGTCCCGGGGAAAGAAGTTGAATAGAAGAAGAAAAAAAGAAAGGACCAGCTACTTTAGGACATTAAATTTCAAGCGACCCAAGGTGGCTCTTGAAAAGCTCCCCGTCCCGTCTCGCAAGGCTCGGCCCTAGGAAATCTCTGCCCTAGATCTGGGTCATTGATTTTTTGCTTCTCCATTTTACCCACCTTTTTTGGTGCCTTATTTGGGTAGCAAAAGGCCCATTTCAGATTCCAACTTTGGTAATGTATGGGCTCTTCCTGTGGGCCCGTGAATTCTGTGTGCTCTTCCAACCAAAAAACAGCCACGGGGCTGCCGAAAACTTCCTTTATTGACACCACCCGAATTGTGTGGGTATTTCCTTGGGTTTTGGGAAAAGTTTTTGCGTGCAACCATATCCACAGCAACACATTGCCGTACACGCTCCTACGGAGACGTAAATTACGGTGAAAAACTAACTGCCCCTCAAGGGCAAACGCTTGCTCCGGGTGCTCGGATCGATATGCCAACCTGTCTGGCGGTAGTTAGCTCGGTAGGTAGCTCGCAGAAGCAGAAGGAATTTGTCAAATTAATAACACGATTAGATCGAGCGAAAGGATATCCGGGACAGGAATGTGATCTGCCAAAAGTGTATGTGTGTGTGTTCGGTAAGCAACGGACACACCTTTCACCCCCCGGGGGTACGAATCGCCGAGATGGGACTTCCGATTAGGAAATGGGCATACGTTACTGTTATTGATACGGACAGGCTACAGGGGCAAGATACGCACACTGTGACAGACGTCATCTTTATTGGGGTAGAATTAATGGTAGCAAAAGATAGAGCAGGTGATTAGTTGAAGCTAACTTATTGGAGAACCGTTTTCCAGATATCTTCTTGGTACACATTAAATTATAGAACGGAGAAACCGTACAGACGCTTTAAGCAGCAATTTGCCAGCCTTTCTTAGCGGAGCGGGAGAGCACAATCCCCGTTCAAGTTTGCAGCAAAACATTATATTGCATTTCCTCTCAACCAGCTAAAGCCCACAACGTCTCACGACCATGCGACAAGTGGCTGTCTCGAGTATCTAAATGGATCTAACTCTTTTCGCAACATCGACACAACTTCCCCAACGAAGCCAGCTTTATCCACACATCTCCGGTTAAAGAAGGTTAGAGTGGCCAATACACTGTATCGAATGCAGTCCGGAAATTGAATGCTGCTGCTGCTGCTGCTGCTGCTACTGGCGGGAAAGTCATTCCTGGGAATCGCTTTTTTTTCTTTCTTGCAGCTAAGAATAGTAGCGGTTGGTGGTCAGCACAACAATCGCTGTGCTGAAACGGGTTGGTTTGTGTGTGTGTGTGTGTGTGTGTGGGGGGGGGCGATCAGGCGGAGCTGGTTGTGCGCTACACAGGGGGGTGGGTTGTTTTGTGGGACCTTTTATTTGCGTTTTGTCTGCGGTTCAGATATGTTCGGTTGGGTTCGACCGAACCTCCAGCCAGCCAGCACGAGCACCTGGAGCAATTGTGGAGCAGGAAATTGCTCCTTTTTTTCTCTCGCTCCTTTGCGGGGTTTCGAATATTTATGGCATGTGCAATGAAGCCTGAAAAGGGAGTGAGTATGTTTGCTCCCTCCATCATATTTCAAGCAAAATGGGAAGATGCTCGATAATGTCCATTAGAAATCGATTTGGAACAATAAATTGTAGGTAAACAGCATCGGCAACAAAGATCGAATAATTCAATCGTGAAGCAGTCATAATTATTCTTTATCTACATCTCTCCGAGCAAGTTAGCTGCTGCTATCGATTAAATCCTTGTTTCCAATCTTTTCCTCGCTGGCCTTTAAGGCGCCACAAGTCCCAATGCTCATGGCTTTGGTGAAACAAATCACGTCCTACGCTTCCATCGGTTCGGATCGTTGGCTAAAAATAATGTCTTTCGCGAGCTTGCCCATCGTGCGCTGAAGCAGCTCCGAAGCACCACTCGATTGGGACGGTTTGCTGGAAAACCCACCCATTGTAAACTGCTTTCGTAAGTCAAACTGAAAAACTTCTCCTGCACCGAAAGCCAACCTAAGGGATAAGGGCTTTTTGGGATGAAGAAGGAACAAGTGAAGAGAATATATTTAGCCTCCAAGTGGCCAGGGAAAGGAAATGCGAAATGACGTGACTTACGGAGCTGCCAGATTGGTTAGAGCCAAACTGCAGTGATAGGGAATGGTTTTTAGGGTTCACAAATTCAAGCCAAATTCAAGTCTGAGGTCGTTCGAACGAGTTGAAGTCAGCTGGTTGCACTGTTTTAGTATTCAATTCACCACACTGCAGTGACCGGGCGCTCGATTTGTCATTATTGAAGGCCTTTTTGTTTCGCAGTCTCACAAAGAATTGTTTTAAGAATTGCAATACTGCAACGCACGCACACACACGTTGTTTGTATAGCCACGACACTGCTCAAACAGCAGTTTCAGTCAATTGTTATATCATACGCACACAATTTTCCACTCAGTTGAGGAGAAAAATGGCCCCAGCCCCCCCAATAACCAGCCCAATCTCAGGAAACACGATAAACACTCCGGAAAATGAATGTTGTTTCAGCGTTGCAGCAGCAGCAGCAGCAGCACCAGCAACCATTCGAATCAACAATTTTCCATCCATTAAAATAACATATTGCAATGTCCTCGTGCCGCTGCCCGCGTTCCCCGTTTTGCGACTTACCTTGCCGAGGCCGATGTTTTCCCGGTTTGCCATCCGGCGGGCCAAACCGGCCGGTACCGGGGGCGGTGCCCGCTGGATCGCTCCGCAGAAACCACCGTGCGCACTCATTTCCGTGGTGCCGCTTTTCGCTGTGGCCGGTGCAATTTCGCTACCGCCGGAAGCCAATCGTTGTGCAGCTCTGCAAAGGAGAAGGAGAAAGGCAATGGAAAATATTAATACAACATGCTCAAAAAAAGAGGGAATATGTGCGTTCACATATCGCGAGACAAAAGGCATAACATGGCATAACGCGACGCAGCGCAATGGCACAAACAGACGAACCCGCAAAAATTGCACCTCAAACAGCAACAAAAAACGTCACAAAAAAACGAATCATTGTGTCAAACAGGGAGAGTGGCGAAAATGAAAAATAATGTTTTTTAATCAAATGTTAATTTTGGCACATTTGGGGAACATTTTTCATGCTAAGAAAACATTACTCTCGCTGATGAAGTGGATGAGGATTGAGGAGGAAGCGAGTACAAGCAATGCATCGAACGGAAAAGACGATTTGCGGGCATCAAAATCAATTAAAATATTTAACACGCCGTTTTCCATTATGTGTCTGCCATATTGGCCGCCATGGAGGGTGGGTTTCGGTTTGAGGTTTTTGTTTCACTCGTTTCGTTTACACTCTTGATTTATGGACCAATTTTGCAATACAGTCTGTGGATTTTTGCATCTTTTTTTTTTGGCCACGAAAGGCAAGATAAAACAAATGATGTTTGTCATCAAATAGAAGGTCTTTTTCAGTTGTAATGCTTACACCACACATTGGAGCTCTTATTCTCGGCAGCAAAAAACACGAAGAGTCATCCCAATCTGCACTAATTAATGCTTACACTGTATGAGATGCAGTTTTGGGCTGTGCCAGTTCCAAAGGTTACAATTAACCCTGCCTAGTGTGAAACCGTTTTTGTGCTGTGTCAGCATGACTTGTTGAAATATTTCATAGCGTTTCATGCATCAATGTTTATTGAAACGTCAGTAAGTGCACTAAACACTCACACTGTCACCAAGCCTTATCAGCGATTAGTGCTTTCCCACTGCAGAGATATCAAATCTCTATCGAACGTTTTCTATCGGGCGTGATTAGGAAGGTTTTAAAACAATCATCATTGAGGTGGTAGCGAACGGTTCCGAGCCAAACGGTTCAGTCAGTGTCGAAGAGCGGTGTGGGCAAGTGTTACAGTGGCAAAATGATGCTCCTCGTGGCTATTGTGGTGGTGTACTTGAGCTACGTACTGTTCAAGTATCACCAAAAGCGACAACAATTGCTAGAAATAGCGAAATATTTCAAGGGTCCCCGAGCGGACTACTTCCTAGGATGTTTCTATCTGTTCCGAAACAAGTCCGTTGCAGGTACGTAATGAACAGTGCTCAATGAAAGTGATTTGTCATTCCGATGTACCGTTTATGCCCGAAAATGTTACAGAAATATTTGACTTGCTCAATGACATGCATCGCAAGTATGGCCACGATGTTACTATGATCGGAGCGTTCAACGATCTTGTGCTAGACATCTCCAGCACCCAGAACGTGGAGAAGGTGCTGCTCGCCAAGACGACGAAAAAGTCCTTCCCGTACGAATTCCTCGAGCCGTGGCTCGGTACCGGCCTGCTGCTATCGTTCGGCGAGAAGTGGTTCCAGCGGCGAAGAATCATCACACCAGCGTTCCACTTCAAAATACTCGATCAATTCATGGACGTGTTCAATCACGAGGCGGACGTGCTGGTATCGAAGCTCGAGAAGCGCGTCAACCAGGGCGAGTTTGATATCTACGATTATATCACGCTCTATGCGCTTGATAGTATCTGTGGTAGGTTTGGTTATTTCACACCGATTAGCTGACTTAGCTGGTGCGTTATCTAAATCACACTCTCTTATCGCAATTTCTCCCCAAAACCCCTAGCGACCTCCATGGGAGTGCAGATCAATGCGCAAGAGGACCCAAACAATGAGTACGCACGGGGCGTTAAGCAAATGTCGGAGTTTATCTTCCGCCGGGTGTTCAGCGTACTGCGCCAGTTCCCGGCCCTGTTCTTCCTGTATCCATTCGCGCGGGAGCAAGGGCGTGTGATTAAGAAGCTGCACGACTTTACCAACTCGGTGATAAACACGAGAAGAAGTCAGCTGCAGGC
This sequence comes from Anopheles merus, assembly GCF_017562075.2. Taxonomy (NCBI): domain Eukaryota; kingdom Metazoa; phylum Arthropoda; class Insecta; order Diptera; family Culicidae; genus Anopheles; species Anopheles merus. The sequence goes on from NC_054084.1 coordinate 9,851,268, forward strand.
AGAACAGGCCGTCGGTAGGGTAGAGTTTAATGCGGATGAGGATGAGCTTTATTCGAAGCGTAGGGACACGTTCCTCGATCAGCTGCTGAAGGTAACGATCGATGGAAAACCCCTCAGCACGGCCGACATTCGGGAGGAGGTGGACACGTTCATGTTCGAAGGCCACGACACCACAACTTCGGGCATTTCGTTCACCATTCTGCAGCTTGCCAAGCATCAGGAAATTCAGCAGAAGCTGTACGAAGAGATCGATGGAATGTTGGGAGCGGAAGCTAAGAGCACCGTACTGACCAGTGCCTTGCTTCAGGACATGAAGTACTTGGATCTGGTGGTGAAGGAGTCACTCCGGCTTGTACCACCGGTTCCATTTATCGGGCGTAAACTTCTCGAGGACATGGAAATGAGTGAGTTTTTGTTTGTTTTTACTTCCTCGGTAACAATGTACTAGCTAAAGCTATGAACTACTTGCAGATGGCACCACCGTTCCAGCCGGCACCACGATCTCGCTCAACATCTTTAATGTCCATCGCAACCCGCAGGTGTTCCCCGAGCCGGAAAAGTTTATTCCGGAGCGGTTCTCGGACGCGAACGAAATTAAGCGCGGCCCGTACGACTACATCCCGTTCAGTGCCGGGTTTAGGAACTGTATTGGACAGAAGTACGCGCTGCTGGAGATGAAGGTAACGCTCGTGAAGCTGCTGGCTAGTTATCGGATCCTGCCCGGCGAGTCCATCGATCAAGTGCGCTACAAGACCGACCTGGTGCTTCGTCCGACTGGTGGAATTCCAGTGAAGCTTGTTAAGAGAAGTTAAGGTGCGGTGTATTTATTAAAGTTCTAGTTAAGGTGGGTCGTATCTAGTCTGGATTTTGTGTAAAAACTGTTGTATATCTTAATTCCTTTAATAAAGCAATGCCAGCTTGATAAATGTACATTTTTCTCAAGTTTCCTAGTACTTTTAAGCTCATAAGTTATTCTACCACGCTTTGTGTGAAATGAATTTATTAACCGAGGAGCTAAGATGTTTAATCTTTTCGGTCGTGATTTCTACCGCAGCTAGTAAGAAAAAGCTTAAACACTGGCGGAACACACACAACTAATCTTTTCGGTTTGCTGGTGCCCAGTTTTATCCGTCCGGAAGGTCGTCCGCACACTGCTGGTGTCGCAAAGTTTTTTGTCCTCAAGAGATGGAGTTTTTCTCTTAACAATTTTCCTCCCTTTTTTCCCCTGGCAAGCTACCACACAGCGTCTTTAGAAAATGTCCCAATTGTTAGCTGTTGTCACTTGAGGTTTCTTGGTTCGGTTCTGTTAAGATTTCCTGCGCCCCCTCCTCGTGCTTTCTTTGCACATGTTGCGAGTGTACAAGAAACGGATGCACACAAGAGAACAAGCCGTCAAGGATTCTTAAACTTTTTCTTCGCTTCCGCGCCAAGAAGAAAAAAGCTACCAAAAGATGACGAAAAAAGAAGCAGCGTAAGAATACAAGAGTTTGGTTCTCGTGAACGGTGAATGTTTTTGTCAGAACTTTTCTCATGCTTTGGCGTGACCGCCCTGAACGCGCTTGGCATTACGCCTGAACTTGGTCAACTTTCCTCTGAGCGGTTGAAGCTTTTGTTCGCAATCTTGGTTTGTGTACGATCTCCGCGGGGATGCACGACCCTACCCATCGCCACACAGCCTTCACATGTACTGCCATTTTCTTCAATTCCAAGCTGGCCACTAAGCCGATGCGGATAATGTTAAGAAGCATGAAACATAACAAATAATGCTTGCTTACTGTGCGAAGCGGGGCGAAAAATAAACTGCTGTACAAACGCGCGGTACAACCGGCACGTCCCTGGCACAATCCGCTCTAGTCAATCCGTCTTGCGTGGAGTGGGTGGGTGGGCCAAATATTTCACAGAAGATGTACGACCACGCTCGCCTCCGCCCAAACCAACGGACGAGCGTGAAAATCCGACCCAGCGAGGTCGAATGTACGAGCCGAGACGGAGTGTGTATGTGTGTGTGGTTTTGCTACTCACTCGCGCGACTTTTGCTTCGTTGTGAAATGTGAAAGCTTTCGCGAAAGGGCCCAAGCGGGCTGGGCCGTGTACTGGGTGAAGCGTGAACATCCTCTCGGGACGATGGCGGGACGTTTGGCAAACTTTCCGAAAATGGATGGGCGTTCATCCATTCACGGCCGTGTTTCCACTTATTTGGAGAAGGTGCAAAATGATGAAAAATACATGTGACGGATGGAGTTTTTTTGTTGCGGGTGGCATCTCGTACAAGTGCGGATGCATCAGCCAGGGAGGGTGGACGGTGATGATGATGATTTTTTGGTCATGTTTGGTCTTTGGCGGAATTTATGCAGCTGGGGTGATACGAATCAAGAGAGGGAAGAGATAACAGAGTGAAAGAGAGTGATAAAAACACACACACCCAAACGAAAGGATGTTTCTGCCAGCCGAGAGTCTGGTTGAGGCTGTGGTTAGACGATTTTTTAATTAAACTGTCATTTGGATCATTGCACGAAAGTTTTGAGATAAAGGTAGAGAAAGTGGAAAGCGAAGAGAATGAGTCTATTTTACCGTAGGCTTAGGTTAGCAATTTTGGAAAAGTCAATCACTTTTGCTTGGCATTTTCAACAAGACATCTCAGAGATCAAACTATATTTTATTGCCTTTTTTATTGTAATTAAATATTAGTTTTGGATAGAACTAGAACTTATAGGACAAAATTCGGAACTTGCTTTGGTCGTCAATTTTTACATAAATTACGCTTTTCCTCATTCAAGTATTATCCTGTAAAGTATTAGTGCCACTGTCGTCGAGGTACATTACATCCCAACGAGTTAAATTTCGCTTGAAACATCCCTTTTCCAGTTCCAAGTTCCCAGCATCATAATAACAATATGACTCATAAGTGAAGACGAAACAACAGCGCACCAACCAGCAGGAGTACGGTTTAAATTGCTCGTCGTGCAACAGCTAGAGTTGCCTGTACCTACACGACTCCGGCACGAAGAGTTTAACGAGCAAATGAAGCAATATCCCTTTCCCAAGCTAAGCAAAGCGTCGCAAACGCTCATGCACAACCTCCCCACACACACACACGAAGCCGTCATAAAAATTGACGATAATAACTAGAACCCTTGATAAAGACACTGTGACACCGCAAAAGCTGTTTTCATTACAATTATTGTACAGCCTGCCCTGTGTGCGTTTTACATGCGAATTCTTACGCCTTCTTGGAGCATACACGAGTTGCTTAAAATGTCGTCTGTTTGCTAACAGGAGTCGACGAGAAGCAACTGCATGCTGTGTTGTACATGAGTTTAAAAATGATCTTTTCCCTTCTTTCTAAACACACTGATGATGTTGTTTCGAGACGCCCGGGTTAATACATCTGGGCACGTTTGCATCCTACCAGCATTAAAACCTACCAACCTACACGTTTCAGAGATGTTTCATTCACTTTCACCTTTCGTTTGGCGAGCAGCGCGGGGGGCAACAAACTCCCCAAAGGAGCTGTTGCTGTAGAGGTAGCAAAAAAACGAAAAAGAACACAGAAGGAAACACTCGGGAAAGCACTCGAGCATCCCCATTCATTTATTTAATAAACGAAAAATGAAAAGCTTTGTAATTGCGAAGTCGAGAGCGAGAGTCGACAAACCCCAGCGCACTGGCTGGTCGTTCAGGTAAAGGTTATCATGTTACGGGGGCCGTAACGTCGGTCGGGTCGAACTGTTTCGGAAGTGCTTGTTGAAAATCTAAACTGTTCCGGACTCCACACCCGAACTGTCCGTGGGCATGGGGAGAGGAAAGTTCAAATGCTCTTCGTGCATCTGCTCTTCGTCCGCTGGTAGAGCAGGTAGAAACAATAAGTGGAACGATCCGGGGAGTTTCGGGTTCTTATTGCTTTCTAAGGGGAATTTCGAGAGTGTGAGAAGGATGGCTGGTGTACGTGATCAAGTGTGAAGGTTGTGTCAGGACTCGGTAAAGCAGTTGTCGACGGACAGAAGAAACCATCGTCATCGGAGGGGACGGGAAAATATTTGTGGAAACTGATTTTAATGTCCTCCAAAAGTCCACCTCGAGATTCCCATTTTACACACACACACAGAGGGGACAGCATCTTTGTGGTGCAAACGCATGCGAGCCGGCACATTTCTTCGACCCTGGCTCGGAAAGATGCTGGAAGTAATTAAATTCCACAACAAGGCAACACATACCGAGAAGGGTATAGCATATCGCCGGAACTCGCCGCCCCTTCAGCTGAAATGTGTGTCGAATGGAATGGTTCGCGTTCGCCCCAAAACCCCTCTCCAAGAACGGCATGGAAGGGATTCTTAACATTTACATCTTTTTCAGCTCAGTCGTGTAGGCAAATACAACCCGACACGGGCACGTCCACAAACAAAACGGCAAAGAGGTCGGATAATGTGTGGGTTAGTGTGCGTGTTGCGACCTTCCCCGTGCCCGATTAGCCCAATGTTTCCGGAGCCTGTGCTGAAGGCTTCCGGGGTTCTGTGTTATATCTCACTTATCTACTGTCCATTCTGTTGCTTATGCCAGGGATTTTCCGGTGAAAAGTGGGCCGGAGGAGACGACAAGGCTTAGGAAGTTTATCTGCCACCGACGCCTGTTATTAACCTTCATTAAAATGTCAGCTCGTCGTCGTCGAAAAAGGGACTGCACACGGTTTCAGTGAAGCGAGCGACCTGCACCGTGGCCGTTGTGACCTCCCCATTAAAAAGACATCTTTCATTTGCGAATTGATTATTTCGAGGTTGGATCAATTATGATATAATAGTCGGAAAATGAGCGTTTTATGGGAAAACTTTCGGCAGCGCCCGGCAGACGGACGGTTCGGACGGGCTCGGCGATGGCTGCCGGCTGATAAAAAGTTTCACCATCACTCGTACTCGTTTTTTGTGGTCATGCATTTATTATGGATTATGAACGGTCTGCTTAGCAGCCGGTGTGGAGTTTTGAGTACAATGGAGAGAGAGGGTCCGGATAGTGATGGGTGTGATAATAATAGAGCAAAGTGTGCTTTTCCGTGGGAGAGAAGCTAACGAAACTAAAACACATTTTGATTGATTTAGGGTTTTATGACGGGGAGTTTAATCATGTTTCAAGCATCAATGGATACTAGCTTGAGGGAGTTGGAAAGTGTTTTGGAAATTGGGATTTGCGATAAGGTTAAAATATTCACAAAAATAGCTAAAAATGTGTTCTCCCACAAGATTAGTGCCTGCAACGGGAAAGCCTTCCGTAAGCATAACAAAAAATGGTACAAAAGTAATTCTAAAAATCTCTTCACCTTTTCAGCGCCATAAATTCTAAATAAACATATTTCCCCTTTTTTATTGTCATTTCAAGCACGTGAAAGGCTAGCATGATCCTTCCAGTTCAGCGGGAAATGGCTTTCAATCTATCAGATAACAGAAACCCTCTGCCGTAGGAGCAGCTCGTACAATCTCCACTCCAAACACCACACCTCCAAAAGCAACAATAACACCCCTTTTCTCCTCCCCTCCAACGGTAGTCGTACAAGCAAGGACAACAAAAAAAAAAAGGCATAGTGATGGCCCGGAAGCCATCCTTTGCAGCAGTGCAGCAGCACCGCTTAAACCCCTCGCCGCAATGTAAAGCACCCGAAAAGTAGCATATTTCCACCGGAGACATAATCGTTTTATGCTAAAAGTAATGGCAAAAATATTCAAATTTTTCCCACCACCTTTTATCCCGACGATACAGAGCGTGTAGTAAGTGTGTGTGTGGGGGGGTTTAGAAAAGAAACTTGCCGAGGAGAAAGTGCGGCATATGCGTACAACAGCAGCCCCACGTCTGAGCAGCAAGTGATAATGGCTGAAGGGTGGAATGGAAGGCAGAAAGCGCCCACTTCTTATTGAAACTTCTGCAAAGGGCTCCATGTCAGCCGCAGCAGCAGCAACCAGAGCAGAAGTTATCCCGGAAAACTCACGGAAAAAGCTGTCACACCCGCTAATGCTTGTAATGTAAGGGGGAACTTGTTTTGTGAAAAGCTGCAAAGCTACCACCACAAGTCGTGTGTGTGTGATTGTTTGGTTGAATGAAGCGCGCAAATCCTCCCTTTGATAGAAAAAGGATCCCTCGAAAATGATAGGCCCCTCCCGTAACGCATTTTCACACACTCTTCCACAGTAAAGCCACTGTTGGAAAGTAAAAAGCTTTCACGCAGGGGGATGAAAAAAACAGTAAACAAATGCTTGCTTTTCCTGCTACTGTCCATTGCTGTTCAGCCGCAGCGCAAGCAGAAGCGCTTAATGTGACACTTCCGGGTACGGGTGTCCTGGCTCGTCCCCCTTCCGGGGCGCCCCAATAAATTTATCTAATCTGGGGGAGGCAGCGTTTATTTGAATAAAAATGCGATAATTCTCGGTTAAATCTCAATTTTCACGATAAAATCAGATTACCGCCCCGAGAGTGTCCGGATAAAAGAAGTGCGGCGAGGGTTCGTTTACTGGTTTCCAAGGGGGAGGGAAAAATCACATCCGATTTTCCACACTTCGAGGTACGGTTTGGTTGGCAGTTTGTCACCGGGCTGGCTCCACCGGTGAAGCATCGAGAAGCATCGTTTTCGTAATTCGTTTTGTTTTGCGGGGCCAGTGTTCATCTGGTGCTTCCTTCACGTATCTTCATTTGTGGTGTTCACCACCATTTATTCCCCCCGCATCGTAGTAAAGCCGTTAAGGGGAACAACGTTTTGCAGAGTTTGAAGAGCGATTTCCGCGCGGAGGGTCGGCGCCTGGCAGACAATCGATTGCTTAGAATCGGAGCCACCCTTCGTCACCTTGTCACAACAGAAGCGAAAGTACAAGAGCAACAACACAAACGTTAGGGGGAAGGGAGAAAAAAAAACATCGAAAAATCCCCATCCGCCACAGTGAACTGCGCGCAAACCGAACCGGAAGCGCAAACGAACGGGAACGAACGCGAACTGGAGCGCATAATAAATGAGCGAAATTATTTTCCTCATTATGGTTCCGATGTTCTCCGATTTGGCGTTCGGGTGGCGGTTCGGGAAAATCGCCAGACCAAATCCAAAGCGGGATTGGGGGTGTCCCGGTGTATTTTTTTTTTCTTCTTCTGTGGGCGCCCCAGCGGTTAAGGTGTCACCTGAAGGCTGGAGGTTTGCAGCGTGGTGAAAATTATATTTGCATAGAAAATCACGACATCACAACGGCAGCGCCCCTTTTCCACTCCGTTTCGGTGTAGGATTTTGCTACTTTTTTTATGGGGGGGGGGGGGGGGGGGGCGGGGAAGAGGGCAAGGAATAGGAAGCAAGAAACGTCTCGACGGGGCATCCGTTCCCTTCGCTCCGAAAGCAAAATCTTAGCCCCAGCCTTCTGGCATCGCCGCAGTGTGTACGCAGTGGGAAAGGTGTACAGAACAATATTTATTTTATGCGAATCTCGGGAGTTGGAAATATGTTTTGAATATAAATGATAATTTTAACGCAACGCTCCTATCTTTAAAGCACGCTCCTGTGTCCTCGGGGAGGGAATGAGAGAGAGAGAGAGCCAACGACACATACAGAGAGCTGGCGTACGCTCCGCTTCTCTTCTGCGGGGTTTAGCGAGTGCGTGTTTTCTCCCGTGGGGACATCACTAAACAGTCGACCCGGTTTTAGTTGGCCGTATTTTGTGTCAACTCACTGTTTTGAGGGGGGGAAAGTATGAAGCAACGTTGTTTATTTTGGGGCAGGCTGTTTATGCAGAACAGGGAAGACTCCCCCCCCCCAGGAAGAGAAGCGCCCACGGAAGCGAAAGTACACGTCCGGGATTTTGGATACAACTATTACGCTACGACATGCTCGAAGCGCTCAGTGGTTGTGCGCTTTCGCCGCTCGGAAGGAAATCCGATACACGCCAGGAGGCAGAGGATTCACCTACCGAAAGGTAGAGCTAATCCGCGACATCCGAAGCAGGGCGCACAAGAGCCCCGGAAAAGGTGTATATGTTTCCTCGCCCCTTTTTATTAATGCGACTCCATCCTTCAGGACACGTAGGTGCAGGAAAACTTCCAGCTTCGGTTCAGTACGTTCGGATGGAAATTAAATGTTGCTTTTGATTTGAATGTGTGTTCCTTCTTTCCCGGAAGGTCTTCACACGTTCTCTCATCCTTATGCCTTTACCTGGAGCTGGCAAGCTTTTTCCGGACATGCCGGCAAAGGGAAGCTGTTTGATGTTACTCCCCGTACAGTTTCGTGCTAGTAAAAAAGCGAGGAGGAGAGAAAAGTGTCTCCAAAAACGACCTCCTTTCTGCGCCACTCGCCACTACTTCAGGGGCTCCATCAGGGGAGTAATTTTGTACCGGAAAGCATAATGAGTGTTTTTGGTGGAGGGAGTGGGGGGCCACGAAGGTCGCAAATTAAACATAAATAATTTGCCAAAAACCTATTTTTAGACCACGACACGCCACGGCTTCCGCACAGAGCGTGGGATCGGCACCCGGCAACCGGCAATCGCCCTCGGCAAAGGGTTTCCGCTTTGGAAGCCATCAAACGGGAAGCTATGGGTGGGGAGGAGAGTGTGAAGGTGTGTAGGTGTGCTTCGTATTTCGACCACTAGTTTTGGTGGGAAACTGTTACACCTGATCGCGCGGATCGTGACCAAGTTCGCGCTGCTTGTGCGGTGAGCCGTGAATCACTGTGCCGCTGAAACGGGATACGGTGGCATCGAAATTAAACGGCACACTAATTAAGCACAACGATGGGTGTGTGAGCAAGCGTGTGTGGTCAGGTGTGTATGTTTGCTGGGTAGGCCCAATTTTCAACCACTAGCAAGAGAGAGAGAGAGAACGGGGCAGTGAGATTGAATTTTGGTTTGATTTGCTATCCCCTGGAGTGGATTGGAGGTGCTAGAGGACAGCAAATATTTGCACTGGGCGACAAATGAGTTCTCTTGATTAATATTTGATTTACCGCAGAAAACGGTTCACGGTGAATCACGCGTTTTCATAATGTTGGTGGGTTATTATGCTGAATGACACTTTAGAATTTTAGTGTGTAATTGAGACAGTTTATAAAGAAAGTTACCTCACTTTGCTCTGAAAGGAACATGTAGCAATACAAATACATGTTGCTCTATTATCAGCCTAAATGTATGCAATGCTCGTAACAATTGATTCTTTTGAAGATTTTATAGCAGTCGTTTAATGTATTTTTCGCAAAATTGAGCTTACATGTATCGAAATTTCAGTTGTTCTCCACATTTATTTTGTTTATCCATATTTCAATCCATAACGAATTCAAGCAAACACATCTGCTACAAAAACATCCAATTTATGGCTGCTCCTTTCATCGTGGTCTTGATTTACAACCACAAAATAAAATAAAAAAAAAAAAACGCCCGTACTCGGCACTCTCTTTGTCCAATGTACCAAGCGTGCGTTCGGTAGAAATTGATATAATTCTTCAAACATGTCAGAGCCATGTCGGTGGCACGATGATGTGACAGCATATTATTATCATTTTATCCAACATAATCGAACCAGCCGAAACCGAAGGGATGAGCATCGAGCCGTGGTGCAAATCGTAACAAAAAAAAAAAACACACACACAAAAAGGCATGTGACATAAAATAAAATATTGACAGGCGATGGATTTTTTCTGCAGAAGAAGTAAAAACCACCCCATCGTTGACACATCGTCATCGTCGGAACGAACGATGAACCATATGTGACCGGGCTTGCTGCTTGGTAGAAGAGCACACAAAAAAAGTACAAGAATCAAAACATTTTGCTTGCCAACTGCGCTCATCTTCTGTCAAGGCTGTGAATGAATGCTTCCCTTTCTTGCCTCCCCGGGATGGAAATATAAACACAAGCGAAGCGAGCTGGCATCGCCACCATTCTGGTGCTGCCTTCAAACGATCGGCTGCAATCCATCTCATGGCGGGTGGTATCCTTCTCTTCGCGGCTTGGAAAAGGAGTGATTTTTTATTAAAACTCATCCATTGCGAAGAGCTGCGCTGTTTTGTACGCAAAAACGCGGGTTCGCATCATATCATCGATCGATCAATCGAACACACACGCTCTCAACGCGTGCGGCAGTAAGTACGTGTGACAAAAACGAACTCATTTAGGAACCATTAGCAGGGAAGGTTTCGCACTTTCAACGCCAACATTAACGCGAAGCGTCGAAAGAAACACTCTCGAGAATTTGAGAGCAAAATGGAAAAGCAAGATGACATTTTTCACACCCGGCTAGGCGTCCCCATCGGTACCATTTGCCTCCGTTGGCGTTCTGGCGCTGATGAAAAATCACAACCAGGGAGAAAGAGCGAGCGTGTTTGAAGTGGTACCAGAACCTCTGCCGAAGCCGCCTGGACGGATGGATAGATGGGATGGATTTAATCAATTTTATGATTGGCTATAAAATTAATTATATTCAGAAAAGAGTTCTCCACACTTCACACTCTTCCATTATCCCTCCTGTGCTGTGCTGTGTTTCGGAGCCTTTTTTGTGTTGTTTTTCCACACCGTACTTGATCGTTTTTCACCATCCACAACACCACCACCACCACCACTGTCCAATTTTCATTTATCGCCCCCCCCCCCCCCTGTGCCGCATCGCAGCGCATCAAATAAACAACGGCTTCAGAACAAAATTGCGTGGCGCAACACAAAGCGTACGGTGACGTCGTGCCTGAACTTTGCCACCATTTTCATCATCTGCTACACTTGATGTGGGCAAAGCCCCCGGACTGTATTAACGGTTGTTAAAAGTAATGAAAACACTTGTACACATCACTCGCCGGACATTGTTGCTTCGATCTCGGGGGCTTCCGGAGCCCGCGCCCCGGTGGCGCTAGTACAAACGAGCGCGCGAAAGCGGGAGTCATTTTTCACGACTCCTTCATGACTGTTTCCCCGTCCTCTTGCACGGGGAGGTCAGATTTGCAAAACCCAGGCGTCAGTGATACGAACGCACGCAGCATCTGATGGATGATATTTAAGATGTAGTGCTACTCGTTCGTTCCCTTCCCTCGATTTGCTGTTCTTCGGCTTCAAGCGATCAGTTTACAGTCCATTTCCAGCACGACCGAACCATGGATGCGAGGGTCTGTTTTTACAGTCAGTAAATTTGATTTATTCCCGACGCTCCCAACGGTGGCCATCTTCGCACCACGCGCACACAGGCAGCGACAGCGGTGGGATGGCGAAAAAGTGTCGGGAAGATCCGCCTTCGCAGCAGGAGCAGCTTGCGCTCTCGCTCTCTCGCCACTGAGTATGTCTCGCACAGTGAAAGTATTTATGGCGCACGATGGCGAGAGTGATCTCATTAGTGTTAATTGAATCCTGCTAATTGAAATTAGTACCGGTTCCAACGAACCGCACACACACACACACACCGACACCAAGGCCCACTTGCCCCGCGTACCGGGAAGGATCGCACTTTACCACCACCCCCAAAGGTGAACCGGGGGCCAGCGAGCAGGTTAGAGGGTAATTTATGGTGACAACTTCACTTAAGTTAATTTTGCACCGAAGCTTCACCGTTTAAAGTTGCGAAAAGTTGAATCGATTGGCGGCAAATCACTGTTGGTGGTGGCTGACTGTTATTGAGTTACGCGGTTGTAGCTGCTTCGTAGCGGAAAATGATAGTTTGCCAAGTGGATTTGGGTTGTTTATGGAGCGGGTGGAAATTGGTGGCTGGAAATTGGATCGCTTAAATTGGGATGATTCATTGGAAAAGGTTTTTTTTTATCGACGTTTGATTTTAAAGATATTACTACTGCGTCCAATTAATGTTATTAATTTGCAATATTATTAGAAATCCATTAATCCTGTTCGATATCAAAACTCTTATTTGATTTTTAAACCTTTTTAAACCATTCAAATTGAAAAGACTAAAAAAGAAAATTAAAAAAAACTTTGCCGGCCTATCCCACGAACCTATTTGTTACACTTCTTCACAACGATCAATAACAATTCCAGGTGGCAAAATCACCTTTCCAAACCATTTCCCGCCGACAGCACATTGCGCCCCCCAATCGCTTGCGGGTGACTTTTGGACACATTTGTACAGCGCGTTGCGTGTACAAAGCGCTTCGCAAGGCTTTGCAAAATCGTTCTCCATTTAATTTTCCTTTATTGATACACAACCATCCGTACCGAGCACGTGTGTGTAGCTCCTGAAGGCTTGCCCCTGCAGGCCGATGGATAACCACTGATCCGAATGACAGAACCACTGACCACATCACGTACCACGGTGGCACGCAAACGCATTTCCGGTCCATTGGTTCCCGCGAGCGACCGTGGTTGTGGTCGCATGTTACTCCGCACGCAGGTGTCCGTTCGTGTAACGCCGTGTGTGCGTCGAAAGCGTCATCATCGTCAGTGTCATGGTCACAGTTTTGGGGTGTGAAGAGTTCCAAGAAATAAAAAAAAACCAGGCAAATTTCTGCTCACCCCGAACCGCTGCGCGATCGACTGCGCGTTCGATGGCAAACGAAATAAAAATAGCATTATAGCGAATAAAATAACAAAAAAGCCGCAGCTTGCCCGTGAGGTTACGCGCGAGCAAACAGATTTGGTATGCAAAAATCGACCACACAGGCACATATACACTTCCAACTCGATTCAACCACCATTGACGCAACAGTTCCCGTACGGGCTAAACCGTTTGAACCGGCTAACCGCACATTTGCATAAATAAATTTCGTGCGCCAGGGAAAAATCAAACTTTACGTGCAAATAAATGCAAACACCCATCGCTCAGGGCGAACCAAGCAACCTACAAGCGAAACAAAAAAATCAAGTCCCAAAGAGAAGTTTTGTTTGTTCAATTTATGGTGAAAATCGTTTGATGTGATAATCTATTTTCGGTCGCCGTGCGTTTGCTTCGTACGTTTCCAAGCGGCGGGAAAAACTCTTTCCCAAGCACAAGTTTGTTTTTGTGTGTGAAAATATGCATTTACAGTAGCACACACTGTTTGGCTTTTTTTCCACTATAGAAATAACATTCTATTTAAAGCATTTTTTTTCATAAAAAATTCCCTTTTTATACTGTTCCTTTGACGTGCTTCATCAAGCTGCAGCTTCGTAGCAAACAGTAAGCAAAAGCGTGTGGTGGTCGTCATCGATCGGTGTTTTTTTGGGTCCCTCCCAGCGACTCCCTTCGCGGTGGGAAAAGGGGAAAATTAATGCACCGTACGCATCGAATTGATTACCTATCAATTATCGGTTGGAATTTATTACCGCACGAGATCAGCTGGAAAAATGGACGGCAAAAGATTGACGACATGGGATTTATCGGTTAAATTACGATTGAGCGGTGGCAATGAACCCGATTGAAATGTGTGCGTGCGTGCGTGTGTGTCACTTTTGGGGGCTTTGCTGCTGTTTCCCGCGGGTGGCAGACATAAAACTGTAACAGAAAAAGTCGACTACTGTGTTGACTAGGGTTGTGGGGTGAGCGCAGCGCCAGTCGGTTTTTAACACAAATTGATGGATATTTGGCGACAACGTGATTTCATTTACGATAATTGAGATTGATACAAAACGTCAAAGCGACGTCCGCTGGAGTGTTTGGAGTGTGCATATTAGCAAAGAGGATTACACTTTTGTTGAGGAAAACGGGTCAAACTACAAATTAGATTGAAAATAAAGATTTATAGCAGATAAAGAGCGACAACATGCTTTGATTGTTGCATACCTTTAGGCGTTTTTAACGAGCAAAATTCATTCTGAAATAGTTTATGTAGGAATAAACCATTCTTTTTTGTATAGCTCTCATATTCCAAATCATTAAATGCACCAACAGCATAAAAGTATCAGTCAGAGATACTCTTGGCATGAAATGAATCAACCCTAAACATTTGAATTACTCATTTCAAAATAAACACTCGAACGTGCCCGGAGAAGATCATGCTGGCGCCGGACTTTCCAAGATGGAGCAGGTGTTCCATTCTCGAAACGCCACTCAAAATCATCTTCCACCTCTTTACGGAAGCCAGTAGGCAGCCGTGTGGTGGAACAAAATTGATAAACAAACGTATTATTTATGCCTGCAGCGCACATTTTTCCCCTGTCCCGCTCCCAGAGGACTTGTTGTGAGTGAGGGAAGGGAGAGGGTGCTTGTTTTTCCTTCATATTTTTCTTGCATTCCAATAGCTAAGGCTGAGTCAGCGCATCATCTTTAGACTGACCCGGACGATGAGGAGCGGTTCACGGAACGGTCTGGACTGCTTCCTGGTGCCAATGTCGAGCAAATCTTGCGTTAAGAGCTAAGAGCAACAGCTGAAAGAAGCCACTTTCGCAATGGGAGAATCAATTTATACCGTGCGGATGCGCTCTGCAGTGTACCATTGGTAGTGTGAAGAGATTAATCGATCATATGCTTTAAGGTTTTTCACAATACTATTAAGATATGTTTTGTTTGATACCTGGTGCAATGTTTATTCAAATATTTTGAGCCCTAACTGTGTTAAAATCAAATCTATATTGAGAGTAGTCTATCTTGTAACAGTGTTTGGAATAACACCTCAGCAATATATTGGAATAGTTATAGGGTCCTATACAATTGACTGGGGCCAAATTATTTCCTAATAAAACAGCTTCTCCATCAAACCAACCCCAAATATACCGTCCGGAAGTCATAAAGCACACATGACGCGGTGAGAAATGATGGTTGGGATCCTATGGAGAAACAAAAAATAGTCCCAGGAACTGAAATCATCAGCATCTCCGAGTCCAACCATTGTCCTACGTGCTGCGTATAAGCAGTGACAGCAAAAGCAAAGCCCCAAACCTTCACTAAAGATGCTGCAGAGGGTCGAGAACCCTCGATCCACACCTTCCATTCCCTTCCCTTTTGCTCTGCTGAACCATGTTACGATGGCACTGGAAAAATGTTAATATACCGCCAACCTTGGAAATAATAAAATCCTATTATCCTTTTAAATTCCTGCCTGATGTGCTCCGTGCACTGGGAACAGCCGAATGCTACCGCCCCTTGGGTGGGGTGTATTTCTTCCGTTTTGCTGCTCTAAGATCCCTTCACACACTTACACGCGTTCAAGTCCTTACACAAGCAAAACACCTTGACACACAAACAGCAGCACACTCCTCCCATAGGGGAAAAAGGTACCGGAGCGGTAAGCAGTATAGCACGTCCATTCGACAGCAAAAACGAACGGAATGATGCTCGCTGGGAAGGGGAGCGGAAGAGTCGGGAATGCCCGGAATCAGCAGTCAAAAGTCTAAAGTCAGCAATAATAATTTCATGCAACATATGTTCCGTGAGGAATATGGGTTTTTGGCTTGGTCGTGCTGCGTCCTGGGAGCAGAATGGAGTACATGCAGCAGCAGCAGCAAACGGGAATACATTTCTCAAGCTGGGAAATGTTTTCTGATTCCACCCTGCTTCAGGAGTAGCCCACCATTGCTGAGGGGGGGGGGGGAGGTTTACAGCTTCGGATGATATGTTATACTGGTGGTGGAATTCGACTGGAAATATAACATACTGCCCTGTGCTTGGCGCTCTGGAGAGTAAGATGAGCTCGAGTTGTTTTTCTTATCATGCAAAATGGGAAAAGGGGTTTTTTTTCGGTGCTTTTGCTCTGGCTTCTAGAGCTTAATATAATAACTGACAACGTTCGATGGCTCTAGCACCGTTTATCCTTTGCGTCGTTTGCACTTGGGAGGGAGGAGCGGAAACGATCCTTTTGATAGTCGTTTTTATGCTTGAAATCGTGCATAAGTTATAGCGTAGTGTTTGTGTGTGTGTGCGTCTTAATAAAACAGCATCTTTGAACGATGGTTTTGATTGAGTTTGATGGTAATAGGGAGAAAATTGATAATCATCGAAATTGGGTTGAGAAGTGAGTGTAACATATCTTTATCATGATGCAACATCTGTGAACTTGCGAATTTTGCTACTCATTTTTAACATTTTCTGACTCTTGATAGAGCTCATTTTACGTTGATATTCGATTTATTTTACTTTAAAATGCAGCTTTTGCTCAAATTTAATCCCAGCAAAGAATCGCTCACTCCTGCTTACGAAGTACTCACGCAAAGCGAGCAAGCCAAAGAACCACCAACCGCTGCACCCACATCCAAATATTTAGCCAATACGCCTGTCACAAGAGAAAATTTGCACTGCGTGAAAGCGAACATGCTAATAACGTGCATAATGCCTTTCCGCCTCGTGGCCATTTTTCCTCCCCCCCCCCCTTCTTCTCTTCTCTTCCTCTGGCAGCCCAAATCACGCACATAATCAATTGTGTCGGTTCCAGCGGCCGGGGCCCATCATGGGAAACTGCAACACTGACCACCAGCGGACGACCAGAAGCAGCTTCGAGCCGTTCGAGCCGTGCACCGTGTGGACGCGGACAGTTGCAGCTACTTGGAACAGGCAAAAACTACCTCCATTATCGTTACACCATTATCGGTTGCAGCGGGCGTGCTGCGTAGGCTGCACGCTCGCACACCCGCTGTGGCGCGCGTGCATAATATGTCCGCATTCGAGTCCGCCAGCCAGCCATCATAAAAGCGCGCATGGTCTGCGCTCAGTGCGCGCACATTTGCATCGACAAAGAAGTGAATGTAAAATTAAAATCGATATTTTCCGAGACGCCTTATTATTGCCTTCGCCGTTCGGCCGCATCTCCAACGTCCCCAACGTTTGGAGTGTCAGCAAGCGTAGTTTTGCGTACTTCAGCGTGGGATGGGTGGCAGCGAGATGAAAACCTGAACCACGAGCAAAAACCATCTGGATAGTGTGTCCTTTCATTAGCCTGCGCTCATTTACGTCACGACGACACAGCGTGTGCGAGGACAGTTTTATGAGCCCTGGCCGTAGAGTAGTGTCTGGTACGCGCCTGTATGGGGAGGATTATCGCGTCCGCTTCCTGTCCTGCCTGGTTCGGTTTTAACGGTGCGGAAAATATATGTGCTCTCACATGCATAGTTTTCCCCCCAGGCTTTCCCCCTTGAGGCCTCACACGACCTCACATGACGGATGGAGACGCCATCGGCCATGCACTGGGGTTGGGCGTAGAGCTATTTTGCCCCTCGGTCGACAGATGAACCTGCTGCTGAATAAATGTTGCTTCTGCGATATTCATTCTGTTTGCTTTTTATTCCTTTTGTTTGGCCGCGATGGGTGTGAGGAAAAGCCAACAGACACCGCGAAGGATCTTTCGTGCTGAAGGTGTACCAACGTGTGAAGGCTCTCGCGTTGATTGAATTGCAACGTTTGCGAGGGGTTTTCTAGTAGGTGTGAACGTTGTTGTGGGCTTTGTGAAGCAGGGCTTATTATTAAGCTCAAAGGATCATCGGAATGCTGGCTTTGGATGTGCTGCAAGAGGTTCTGTAGAGGAAACTGTTGATCGAGTACTAAGCCTTGAATTAAACCTTGCTAATTAACTGCATCAAATGACTCTATCAGTCTCGATGTCTCGATGTGGCTTCAACTGCAATAATGGAGACAACAAGTACTGAATCGATGCTTCTTCATGCAGACTTTATAAAATAAGAGTCCTTGATTCCATTGAAAAGAGCTCAACAAAAAAATTATTTTCAATAAAAATAGTAACCACTTAGCGTTATCTTGCTTCCTTTACAAATCCTTCTACAGCTTGCCCACACACAGAAAAGCGCCCACTGTCTTTGCAGCAATCACGTTTTTCTCCCTGGAGTCAGTGAAACGCAAAATCAATAATACTATTTTTAATGCATTGTTTGAGATGTTTTTCACTCTCCACTCTCTTGGCACTGCCAACTCCACTTGTAGCGCTCGCAGCCCTTGAACAACTTTCCAACCGGAAAAAGCACCCTGAGAATGACCGGCTGAACGAGCTGAGATGGAAAACTGATTTCATCTTCTTGATCCTGCACGCTGCCCCGCACGCTCAATCTGGCCTCAATCTCATCCAGGACAGCCGTTGGGAAAACCGAGGGCTACCAAGGGCAGACGGCTTCCGGTGGCCCAAGTGTTACATCCGATTGTCCATGGGCACCGTACACGGAGCGACCGGCAAAAATTGTTGAGTCAAAATATGCGAAACAGTTGGACCGGCTGGCTGGCAAGTGAAGGAAGGAAGGAGAGACGAAGTTCCGCAACGATCCGAGAAAACATGCAAATGGAATATGGAAAGTGTGCGTTTTTTTTTACTGGCCACTTCTTCATGATGGATGGAAAGGGCGTACAGATTGGGTAAGACAAGTAGCGTGCAAAAAAAATATAAATAAATCACTACATCAAATCTGCCCCAAAGAGAGAGAGAGAGAGAGAGATGAAATCCCATGAATGGAGCCGGAAAAGAAATGGCCGCTTCAAATCCGAACCTACCGTGACGGGAATATTTGCTAACCTTCAACCCGATTAAAGCTCAGATTTGTGAGAGAAAGGTTAAGAATAAAAAAAAATCAGGCATAGCCCAAAAATAAAGCTCCATACGGTCAGATTGCATACAAATAATCTTACCTACTGGTACTGGTTGAGCTGACGTGGAAATTTACGCGCAAACACACACCGGGTTGAACAGGCCGGTTTTTTACTTCACTTTTCGGAGCCTTTTGCTACGAAGCCAGCTGACTTTAAAAAAGAAAATATCGCTTTTTTCACTGCTCTATCTTCTAGCAAACATTCCATCACCAAACTGAGGCCGAAAAGCGGGGGGAATCTGTTACACTTTCGCGTTTTGGCGTTTATCTTCAATTTAATATTTTTAATTGAGTCTGCACGGCATGCATGTAGTAATAACCGGCCCACCAACCGCCGACTACACCGTACACTGGACGAACAGACACAAACAAACACACTCAAAACCACACACACACAAACACACACACTGTGCCTCAAAAGCAGAAACTCATTCAAACACGCTGCGAGGCTCTAGGGAGGCGGGACAGAAAAAAAATCATCAGACCAGAAGCCCTCCAGCAGGTTGATGCAATTTGGCTTCGGTTTAGAACGCTGCATACACTGTGTGGCTGGAGCCCCCTTTTTTGCCCTCAACCGGTTGGGGTTTTTAGGAGGCTTTTTTCACTCGCCTTCAATCACTTGGGAACGAACGCGGACCAGAGCAGCACACAAAAAAACCCGTGTTTCAAATTTCACTTTTTCGCGCTACTCCGATTTCGATCGAGTTATATTCCTTCACCTTTCCACACAGTACGGGGGAAAACACACACACACATAACGCTCAATCGACACTAGACTAGCATTTCACTGTGCTGGAAGGAAAAAGCACGTGCTGTGTGGATGTAAATTTGCCGCACTGTAGTAGTGGCGGGGTGTTGTAATCAGGTCCCGGGTGCTTGTGATTTTTCGCTCGCTTCACGGTACGACGGTACGGTGGCATTATCATCGACATCATCCTTCCCGCATGCCGTTGTCGTGTCGTGTTATCCTTGCCTTATTCGCCCGGGCGCACTAGGCCGAGGTGCTGAAGCTTCGCCGCGTTCACGTAGCGGCGATGTGGCCGAGGAGTAGTAGTGGCACCGAAACATCAACATCATCAACCTCATGCTCGCTCTCGTCCTCGAAAGCGACGTCACTCCATACCGGACGGGAGCCGAACCGGGCTGCTGGCTGCGTTGTTTCACTTCCTTCCGGCTGCTGGCAGGATCATCACACTCACCCAAACAAGCACACGACGGAGAGAAGCTCAATCCGGATGATAAACCCTACGCGCACCGGGGGGAAGAAGGTTCAGCACCCGGTGGAAGGGAAATCATTTGTGAGTTTGGAAAATGTTTCCGAACTTTTCTGCTGGATGACGGGAGTCACGTTTTTTCCGGGAGTTACCGCTGTGCCGGTCGGAATTATGTGATCGATTTGACTCGAATTTTTTTTACCGTTTCCTCTTTGCTCACTTTATACAAATACTTATACACACACACACACACGGCCACAGTTGAGTCGAATCACACCTTGTACAAACAGCCAGTGGCCGCTACGTTACGTTTCTTCAGCACGGAAAGAGGAAAAGGGATAGATTTAACCATCATTCAACTTTCGACATCGGTGTGTGGAAATTTTTTGCCAATTTTCCATCCTTTCGTACGTCTTTTGACTGTCCTACGATTGCTGATGAACCAAGGCGAGCTTTCCCCTCACAGTCTGTCGGTCTGTCTCTTAGTAAAGGCAACCCGAGCTGCTCAACCTTGTTTGGCAGCGAATTTACGATTTCCGGAACGTACGTTTGTCACGTTTCACACCCAAATGCTGAGAAGCCAAACGCCGCCCTAGCGAACGGCCACTAACGCTTCACCCACTCTTGCAACAGCGCAGCCCGCGAAACGCCGAACGAACCCCACCGGAAAACAACGCACGCTTTTCAAACATCGACACTCTCGGGGGAAAAATCTCGACCGCGCACTAGGACGAGTGCTGCTACGTCGAGCGCGTCTCGAATGCAACTGAGGCAACGCAGCGAACCGGTTCCGGTTTTTCCCTGTCACTCTCTCCTGTGCGGTGGCACAACCCGCCCGTGCATGGGGTCGACATAGGGTCGACATTCCCCCACGAGGGAGCATCATGATGGTTGTGCCGGCTGCTCGGGAAAATTTTATCACACAACGGCTTTGTGGCATTGAACACGAGAGCGCGTGAGAGTAAGAGAGGATGTGCGTCTGTGTTTATGCTGCTGAGAGTGCTTGGAGTGCTTGGAAGAGAGAGAAAATTGAGAGATTCGCTTTTCCAAAGCCGACTAGAGAGCGATGGAATGTGGAAAACGGTTCTGCGGGAGCTGGCGTTTGGTTCGCAAAGCAAAACAAAGCCACGTGATGCGCAGCGATACGGGCAGCAAATGCTGGTTGTAAACAGTGCTTCCAGGGCTGTGGAATTGAGTGACCAAGTCGACTACCTGAATGGTCTGGAGTTTCTTGCAAATAGAACTCACGGGAAGCAAAGGAATACCGCTTTGGGAAAGCTATGCTTTTCCGGTTGATCAAGAAGATGATTTTCCATTTCAAAATAAATGGTTATCATTTCAAAAACTAATTAAATACTTTAAAAAAATACAAAAAAATGACCTCGAGATCGAAAGCAAAGAAAATAAATCATCCAAAACCGTGATCAAAATCATGTCCTTCTCTTGGAAAAAACTAGCCCCAAAACTATCCGGAAAATACCATCCGCACGCAAAGAATGCTCCCCGGAATGTGGCTGTAACTGAAGGCGGATAAATGAAGACGGAACGCGCCAGTGCGGCATTGCCCCTGACTACAAATTGGCCGTCCGTAATTGGTCAGATAAAAATGTGCACCAAAGCGGAAACCGGGTGGAAGGTAAAGGACACAAATTCCACAGAATCTGCTCCGTTGTTTGCCTGCGCTTCGGTAGGGTTTAAGAGCAAATCCACCGACCGGGAAGTCGGACAGCCGCTAGAAGACCCGCATTGTTTTACCCGCGTTTCTTTTTTCCATGAAGAGCACACACAGCACAAGAAGAGACTTGGTACAGGGGAATTGGTCGTTTTCTTGGAGCTAAACTTGATGCCGCTGGAAAGGAAAGAGTTTCCGCGGTAAGGATTATTGTTTGTTGCCATCTCGAGAGGGCGCGGAAATGAGCAATTGAGCAGTTGGTGGAAAAGGTTTCAGGAAGCATTCCTGCTTTGAGGTATTATCAATCGCTGGAAAATCCTTTACGCGGAGAAAGTTAAAAAGCAGGGAAAAAGGGTGTGCTGTCACATAAATCATACAATTTAATTTTATTCCACCTTCTTTACTGCTCACTAATATGGGGTGCATATGGTTTCACAGACACACTGCATTCGTTTGCAACCACTTTTCAACCCACAGCTCACGGAAAGCATTTACCAAAGAGCACTCATTATTCATTTTTACCACCTATTAGACACCCCGGGAAATGGCTTTCGAGCTATCCATTGGAGGCTGAAGAACAGTTTTGGATCACACTCTACCAGTGCACTTGTCCCGAGAGATGTTTGGCTTTCCCCCTGGTTTTTTTGACGGGCCATTTGTTGGGTGGTCCTCCTGTTAATTTTCACGCGTGGTTTTTCACGGTGAAAGGCTGCTGCCTTTTGCGCTCTGCTTCGAAAACAAAACACCACATAAGGCACATGGAGTACGTTTTTCACCGTGTGAGAGGAGCCACTATTAATTATATCACTAATTAACGAAGAAAAATGATACCAACGAGTGTGTGTGTTCTTCCGCGTTGCCAAATGCTGCGTTGAGTGCGACTCCCATACGAGAATTGCGAAAAGAGACAAAACAGGGATGCAGAAAGGGCGTGAAAGCAGATGATCGCATCATAATTACTTCACTCTTTTTTTGTATTGTGTGCATTGAAAAGCTTTTGCTGGAGAATCTTCACAATGAACAGCGTGAAAAGAACGCTGAGCATCCAAAACCGAGTGCCATACACACGGAGTGGCCTACTTTCATAACTGTGTATCTAGCACGACGGGAAAGAAGCGCTTAGAATTAATACACACACACAGACACCACACACCTCTCGAAACACACAAATATTCATTATGGATTGAGTGTTTTTAAAAAAGAAACCCACTGCACAAGCACACAAGCTGCACAATTTCGCTGCATTGGCTTTTTCAAAACTGGATCGGGATCTGTTGCAGCTTGACTCGTGTGGCGTGCATTTGCAACGGGCGTAAATATTTACACTTGCCACTTAAGCCATTGCTTAAGCCTCTTCCGCTATGGGGGGTAGACAAAAAAAGAACACGATTGGAGCAGATTAGAGCTACAGCGGGATGAATGAATCACACTTTTGCTCTGCTAGTGTTTCCAAAATAAGACAACGACGGAAAAACCGGAGGCGGTGGGATTAAAAACAAACCACCACAAACAGGAGAGGTCGACAAACGGTCACCTTAGACCGTCGACCAGCGGGGTGGTTCATTTGAACGGACCAGATTGGGAAGTCATAAATCTGGGTTTAATTGTTGCTAAATTAATACCGTGTGTACCGTGTTCTGTGTTTGTCTGTGCGGAGAAAGCCAAGAGCGATGGGAGTTGCTTGTTTATTGTTTGCCGCAGAAAACGGCGTCTTTGCGCGTGGATGGAGCGGGAAAAAGACGCTAACGTTTGCGGATTTCGATTGAATTACTTGTGGGGCGATCTCGTGATAGATGGTGGTATCGCTTTATGGGTTGTTCAGATGGTAAATACAGTGACTTTTTCAAGGTTTGGTAAGGGAAAGGAAGGCTATCTATTGAAATAGGGTATTATTATACAAAAACCACTAGCGTGAGGCTAACAGGGGGTTTTCAGGTGTTCTCATAGTTGTGGGACATTTCCTTGTCTCTTTCTTATGGGAAGTGAACTTCATATGATGGAAATTGGACACTATGCCACCCTTTTTAGACAGGCTACTTGGAAATTCCTATTAGATTTGTCCAACAAGGGTGCTATAGAGTCCAATTCCATTCACATTAAGTTCATTTCACATAAGAAGTGCCTAATTGACTAATAAAGGGTCCCACAGCTATGAGAACTCCTGAAAAACCCTGCAAATTGGTTAAATATTTTTCAAGGGAATACAATGCTACATCATCAGCTATCAGCTACATTTCATTGCAGCTTATCTATATATATAAAAATCTCGTGTCACGGAGTTTGTTGCGAGCAACCTCCTAAACGGCTGGATCATTATCAACGAAACTTTGCACACACCTTATAGTGGTATGAGAATAGGTTTTAAGACTCACATCATTTTCAGAAGTTACATTAAACTTAATTTTTTAGCAATTTTCTAACCCCATACCAAGAGCAGTATTGTTGTTGTTGTTGTTGTATACAGTGCTTTGACACTCGGTGTTAAGTGCAGTTTACACTGGTGTTAAAACCCCGCAAGCAATTTCGGGCAGTTTGCGAGCTCGCACGAGGCCTCGCAATTGCGATAGATTTTTAGCGCTGGTATATGGGTACAGATATTCCCCGATATACGCCATATTCGATATACGCGATTTTGGTATACGTAATGTTCTAAATTTGACAGTTTTTTTTTAGCAAATTGTACAAATTTGACAGATCGAATGTCAAATGCAAAATAACTTCCCTTTGGTCGAATTTTAAAAACCATTTCAAAAGGTACAGGTATTCCTCGATATACCCCATACACGATATACCCAATTTCGCTATACGCGATTTTCTTAATTTGACAGTTATTATACTAATTTGATACATCAAATGTCAAACTCAAAATAAATTCTCTTTACGTCAAATTTTAAAAACCATTTTAAATGGTACAACATTTTAATTTTTTAGTTGAAATCAGATCAAATAACAAATTTAATGGCTAAAACTTACCCGTTCAAGCAGAATGATACGAAAATTAGCTATAATTTGACCGAAAACATCGAAATTTGACTTACGCTAAGATTAGAGATACGCGATTGCCCTCCGTCCGCATTAATATCATGGAGTGCCTGTATATGATATATGGTATATGGGTCCAATAAACTCCGTGGTAAACCAAAAACTCAGTGGTACCCAAGCGGATGATTGTCATAGCAGATCTTAATTACATACTGTTATTACGACTGATAAGAAGAATCGAAGCTTTGGGATAAAATCATTGTAATCATTGTAATCATAGTTTTTGTACTGCTCGGATTGCATATTCTTCTATTTTTAATTAAACAGAGACATCAATTTTATCCCGTGTGAAACCGGGTAAATCAGCTAGTTATTTTATAAAATTGTATAATTTTAAATAAGTCTTTAAGTAGCGGTCTTTGCATAAGTATTCTTATTTGATGTAGTATTTATAACTTCTCAACTATATAAAATAAACCAATACATTTAGCCAAAAACCATCAATAAAAATCAAACTCGCACCAACGATGCCAACGATGAATGGACGGTGACAACAGCAGCAACACGTGCACACGACTGCAGCTCGTTGCTGTTAATGTGCGAATAGATTTATCCATCGTTCAAAATCATCCAAACCCTCCAAACAGAAAAATGCTACAATTTTGAGTTAGAGCAACGTAACCCCACAATGCACACCCTATCGCAGGATCACGTAAAACCACCTCCTGTTCGATTGGAAGCTCAACAAAACTTGTTTGGCGTTTTTGTGTCACCACTCTCGGCTCTAGCCTCTGCCCCCCCCCCCTCGGTTAGCCCCGAAAGTAAAGGACTTTTGCACCTTCCGTGACATGATTTACGATCGAGCGGCTTGCGAGCGAAGTGCCTGTAGCGTGTCCATGGCGCTTACTTCCTCCAGGTTGAGTTGGCAACTAAGAAGGAAAAACACAACAACAACAAAAAAACGATCCCATAAAAGGAAACGTGTCAATTTTAAAGTAAAGTAAAAAGGAATCGTACCACTCTAACTCCCCTGCTCGCCTTAAGATGACTCGTGACTCATACGCACGCACGTGCGTCGTGCGGAGATTTGTCCTCAAGCCGGATGGGCGTGAAAACGCACGCTCGGGCACGTTTCGGGAGGAGTTTTTATGGCCCAACCGTTTTTCCTTTTTTTTTTTTGTACTTGGGATCGCTGCCAGATGCGTGGTATTAAATTATCTCCTCACAAGTTTTACTGTCGGCAAACGGTTCGCGTCGATACCGGTGGCACGAATTCGGTTCGAACGAAGGTGCGTAAACAGTTCCAAATGCGCAACATCAAATTGCGATGATGAGGGAGTGATGTAGATGGGTGCACGAACGAGCACTCGTTTATTTTATTCGCTTCAAAAATCACCACATTACACGTGGAATTGTTAGTTTTGTTGGTCATTTTTCGACACTCTTGGAGTTGGTCTTGGAGTAAACGAAACCAATCGAGCGGTGTGCGTCCAATTGCCGAACATCTAGCTTGTCCATAACCATTATCAAAACCACCAAATTTCTCCCACGGAACCATTCGCATTCAGACACGTACGGCCACTTTCGGGCAACGGCACGGCAAACAAGGACCACTTGAGAAGAGCGTGGACGAGGTTTGACGGTGGGACGGTCCGACCGCAGATGAAAAGCGGACAAACGCGAGCTGCTTTTCCCGCTCCCGTGTACGCGAACGTGAAGTTCCCCGAATGCACCTGTCAAATAGATAAAACCATCCAAGTATGCTGCTGCCAAGTGGGTGAAAGAGAAAAGGAGATGGAGAGAGAGAGAGAGAGAGAGTTCACCTAAGCCGCACCAAGGGGATGGGGCAGGGCACACAAAATATTTCAAATCAGTTTGACAAAAACAACTGTTTGCCGTAAATTTGTTTACTATTTCGTTTCGACGTTTTTGGGACCGTTTCTTGCTCGCTCGCGCTCTCTCTTTCGCACACGTTCCTTTTAAAAAAAAGCCTCTCGCTTTTTGTCCCACCCCAGCAATGGCAATCCTTTCGAATTTTCCATAGTTTTTCGCTTCGAAGTGTACCATAAATTTTCACCACAGCGATAATTCGGATTTATGGGTTCCGTTTTACTGTGTGTTTCCTTTTTTTTACTGCCGCTGGTTCTGTCCCGTGCTCTTCGAGGCGATCGGATGGGAAACACCCGCACCCAGACGAACTTATTGTGTTGAACAGCAACAACAACAACAGCAGCAAACAGCCTAAGTACTTGCGGTGCAATGGAAAATGCATTGCCTTCCGAAATATGGTTGCCCCCCTTTTTCCCTTGTTTCACACACACACACAGGGCGGCACACACAGGCAACACTATCGGGTTTCTGTTCCGGTGTGCGTCCGTCTGGTGGAAAACTTCCCCCTTTATGGCAGCACCAATCGATCGCTGCTGCGGCTGCTGTGCTGTGGAACCCCTTCCTGGACTTTGAAAACATTTATTGCCCTTGCACCGGGGACCCGTGTGTGTGTGTGTGTGTGTGTGTGTGTGTGTGTGTGTGTGTGTGTTTTTGGACAAAAGTTGTAAAACAAATGTTTCCATCGCGCGATATTGATTACCGGTTAATTTCGGATGCGTTACAAATTTCGGAAAGCGAAGGTGAAAAGTGTCATGTTTTTGGGGGCTTGTATATAGAGTTAATTGGTAACTGACACCTCTCGGGAGATGTGCGAGGAGGGTTGTTGCCCTGGGTAAAGGTTAATGATACGATACTCAAATGTGCGATGCAGGCTTAGAGTAAGGTAAGGTTGATTAGAATGGGAGCAGGGAACTCTTACAAAAGAATGAGGGTTTATTTGCTTTACAAAACTTGACAAAACCAAGACATGAGCATTTGTAATGTGAGACTACTTCAAGTTTTTCTTTCTTTCTTTGGTATAGGTAGTACAGCTTGGCCATTTCTTGTACATAAAATAAGAGTTTTATAGCAAACATTTAAACTAACACTTTAAATCAAAATATGTGACCGCTAAAGCCGTTTTAGTCTTGTTTTGTTTACATTTTTCGTGAAGAGCTCCTAAATGTATGCAATTCTCATATTATATCGTGGTTTTTACAGGGTTTTCCAGGGGTTCTAGTACCTGTGAGACACTTCCTTGACTCTTTCTTATGGGAAGTGAACTTCATATGAAGGAAATTGGAATCCATGGCACCCTTTATGGATGGGCTTAATGTAAATTCTTATTGGATTTGTCCAACAAGGGTGCTATAGAGTCCAATTCCCATTTCATACAGTTCAATTCACGTAAGAACTAGTTAATAAAGTGTCCCACAGCCATGAGAACTCCTGGAAAACCCTGTTTATTATCAAGCAAAAGTTTAGGCAAATTTCATTGAATAGAATTGACATATTATAGTTAAAACATTTAATAAAATTTGGAAACTTTAAATCCAACAAATGATGATTCCATAAATATCATCCATGATGCAAACAAAGATAAATTTCCACAAACTATGTCTCAAGATAATTTATGTCTCTCATTATCCTCAACTGATCAACCCCAACGACCCGCAATCCTTACAAAAACCGTTTCGAATCGCTAAGGCGCCACCGATCGGGCACACACACACACATGGCGCGAAGATCCAGCGCCACAGCACACATTTGTGGATGGCTTAATTCGCGCCACGAGACATAATTAATTTTTAAAAGCAATTCGTCGCACACGACGCCACGAACGCGGATACGAACCATATGGTGTTTGCGCGGCCAGGCCAAGCCCAGACAGCATCCACTAAAGTCAATAAACATACCGGCAAACAGGGTTCAAGCAGAGGATGAGGATCAACAAGAGAAAACAACTACCCGAGAACAGATACAAATAAGCCGAGATGTCTCACTCTTTGTGTGTTTGCGTATGCATGCGTGCGTTGCACAATATCGTAAATCATTCTTGCGGAACTTTGTCACCGACCTTTTGACCGAAACCTATTCGACCCCTCCGTCCGTCCGTGTTCGGAAAAACAAACTCAACTTGAAGGGCTCATAAAATATACAATTAACAGCATTCATCATATTTGCCCGGGTGTGAAGCATTCGAGCGCCCACAGTTTCTTCAATTTCGCGGAACGTTGAACATGGAAAATGTATTAACTGACAGGATGCGGCAGACAGCATCGACCCGGGACAGCCACAGTTTTACGCCACGGGTTGTGTTGTGGGTTTTTAAAATGTATATTCATATTTTTATAACGATGCAATCTGCACTTACTTTACATCGCAACGAACGTTGTTTTGTTACATCTCAATAAAAACGGTACACATGGTGAGATGTACGCCACACAAAAACAGCGTTCATAAATTGGGTAATGTGTCACATCACAATAAAGAATGCTGCCGCAGTGACATAACTCATGAACGGCGCACCGGAATGCCTGGAGGAAATTTTTGAAAAAGGATTTCCAAACCCGCGGCCATAAACCGAACCGACAAAATGATGGTAAAAAAATGCCCAAAAATATCCTTCTTCCCACTGGAGAATGTGAAAATTGCGATGCTTTATCAGATCAGCGTGCGGCGGGATGCTTGCGTGGCGCTGCTTTTCCATTCCTCGGTTCCAGCCTCGGTGCGTGTTCATTATACTGGCCGGCGCAAAGCAGCGCAGAAGAAAAGTGCTCGCACATAAATTTAGCCGGCAAGCAGTTTGTTTTGACGTTCGTGAAACAATTTTTATGACCAAGCAATGTCGGCTTCGACGAAGGGATGAGAGAGAGAAGGAGATGAAATGCAATGGGTGACCGCGAAAATGATCGTAACCGTCGCTGACGCCATTTGTCAAACGGATTCCGTGACCATCGCAGGCGACGCGTTCTGGAAAAGTCTCTTGAACAAATATGCGCATGTGTTCTATGAAAATTCTCACAAATAACAGTCCTTTTTTTCTGTTAAATAAAGTGTTTCAGGCCTCAAGATCTCCATCATAATACTTAAACAGTTATCCAAGATTCTGTATCACTCGAATATTGCCCAAAAAGTTGTCTTGTTCGATGCTTGTTGAAGTCATAATTCCTTATCCCTTGTTGTTTGTACTGCAACTACCCCATTTATCAGTCTTTCGCTCCCTCCCAATGGCCCCATCAATGCTTGCAACTGTTCCTACTTCTCATCAAAAACCACACATTGTCTAGCGCAATGACATGTTTGTACAATCACTGCCAACCTCTAAGCACCTCGTTGGTGATCTGTAAGTGTTGACGGTCGATGACAAAACATCACCCACCGATGCGACGTCTCCGTGAAATATGTGATGGGACGGTAAATTTATGACACGCGGGCACCGAGCACCGACTGACGGACTCCTCACCAGCTTCACTTTCACCTGCTTCAGAACGTGTAACGAAACTTTAAACTGAGTTGATATCCAGCCGCCGTAGCAAACACACACCCAACGGAGTAACTAATTGAATTGAACAGTTCGTAAATTTATTGTGCTATTTGTGGGTATTTGATGGGGATGGAGGGAGCTGGAGTCTTGCGGCTGACACTAATGTAACCTTTTTCCGAAATTAGAACCTCGTTAGAATGCGACTTCCAGCAGCACGAAACAGAAAATAGTGCGAGATGTTGCTTGGTTCAACACACACACACACACCGAAATGGCCGGAAAACGTCATCGTCAGCGCCCTTCCCTCCTGCGGTGCACCAAACGATCGGAACGATCGAAAGGTTGTAGTGTCACCGCATTATGAGCAAACATTAGCGTTATTTATTTGGACGGCTTAAGTAGCGGTGGTGACGCTTTGTTTTCGCTCGCTGTCGTAGGGAAGCGGCGTACACGCAAGAATGTTCAAACAAATTCGGTTGGGTGACTTTCTCCGGCAAACCAAACATGGCAGCACCCATCCCCTTGCTGCTGTTTTTTCCCCCGAAACTAATCGGATTGAATTATGTCTCTTTCCCCTTGGTCTTGGAGGAGAGATGTGGAGATGTTTTCGGGTGATTTTACCCAAAATCAGAGATCGGTTGAGTTGTTGAAGTAGACGGTAGTCGGCAGTCGGTGGCACATTAACGCCTTCCGTGCCTGTCAGATTTGCCCGCCAACGCGCAGAAGGCGAAGATGCCTCAGCTGATTTACGACCACAGGAACGAATCTCTCTTCGTCAAGGTGGATTTCGAAGGATTGGAGATTGTTTGTAGTGTTGAAGGTGGTAGTGAGTCCCACTTTTTAAAACATTTTCTTTGAATCTGCATGTTGTGTTCTTTTTTTCGGAAGTTATAACATCCAAAAACTTGACTCATATCATCAAAAATGCGCTCTATAGCGACTAAACCCTGTCAAAAACAGCTCCAAACACGAACTTCAAAAAGTGACATTTTGTTACAATGATAGATCCAATACTTGAGTAGCGTTTACCACTTACCTTTCGATGTACGCTGCCGTTGCGATTGCTTTGGCTGTTTCCAGTGCAATATTGACGCGCTCAGTCCTTGACGATGCGCTCCGTGTCGGTGCCTGCAGCCGACTACCAGCCGGCAAGGGAGGACGTTCCTGGATGGGTGAAAGTACACCCGGCCACCCGGCCGTACCATTCGACGCCAGCTTAAACTGTATCGATTTTTGCAGCTGCTGCAGATTAACCTGATGGACTGCGGATGCGGCTGCCGTGGATGAACTGCCATCGGTTGGTTCGATCCCGCCCGAGGGATGCGACCTTGGTCGTGGATGAAGCGGCGGTGGTCCAAGCTGTGGAGCGACCGGGCGTACGTACTGGTCCAACGAGGACGCCACCGAGGATGCGGCCGACGTTACCGGTGGAGTCGTCCCGCTGAGGGAAGATCTTCGCGAGTCAATCTTTTCGTAGATATGATAATTGCTACGTACGGACTCGTACAAATTATGCTCCTCCTGTTCGGTGTTGCGCTGGGCGGTCGTATCGTACGGTTGGGCCGGTGAGCCTTCCTTTCCCAGGAAGGCTTTCGCCGTGGCACGCAACCGAGTGTCACTCTTCGTTAGCGTTCGACTCCCTTCCGGGGTGGAGTTGTGTTTGATGGGCGTTGTGCTGCTGCTGGTGGTGGATCCCTTCGCGGACGAGCTTGTTAGCATTGTGACGGACGGCAGCCCTTGGTTCGTGCCTGCCACCTCAAAGGTAGTCTGGCTCAACAAGTGTTTTTCGTAGATGTCATTCAGCTGCTTCGGTGTTAGCTTTCCGGCAGGAGCAGCCGGTACTTGCACCGTAGTTGTGAAGCCTCGAGTTCCGACTGATGGCTGGGCGCTGAAGCGTCGACAGCCATCTCCTGTTCCTGCTGACGCCATGCCCGCCGAGCTTGAGGACTTTTGATTTACGCCCTGTCTAATGCCACCCGGGGACGACGACGACGACGACGACGGCTGTAGATAATCAGTCTTTTGTGATACCGGCCGGTGCTGGTGCATCTGCTGCGCTCCATAATTTGCCCCGGCGACCGATGCCACCGCAGGTGACGACGTATAAGCGTACGGATTCGGAATCTGCACCGGCAGCGGGAGCGTCGGTTGATTAAATATTCTGCCATTGTTTTCACCGCCGCTGACACAGGAGCCCGTCGTTGGTGCGGGCGGATTACGCCCGGATGACACCGGGCACCCGATAGTGGGGTCCGAGTACGGCAGAGCTACTTTCCCATTCGATCGGCCTACCGGACCGCTCGAGCCGGGCGCTTCCGGTCGCTGCGGCATCGGCACGGCCTTGCTCGGGCCATACTTGGCGTGTCGCTTCGGGTGTGGGTAAGCGGCCTGACCCGACTGCGGACTGTCTGCACCCGGCAGACAACCAAAGACAACCACCGTCGACGAAGCGTCCGTACCGACCTGGGCTGCACCGGCCGTCCGTTTGATCGCCGCCACGTTGCTTATCTGCCGGGGACGATGCACCGAGGCCTGGGAAAGAATTTTGTTTAATTAAAAACTAGTTTGCCTGTGTGCAAGTGTGTATGTCTTTCTATGCTTTCCAGTGTCAAATGACGCCGTCCGACCGTCCCTGCAAGAATCTGAATCCGCATCGTGAAAGCCGATGAAAGAACGCGCCACCGGGTTTCTTTGTGCTCGTCGAGTGACATTATTTGATGCGTCGAACAATAAAGCCTGACAAATATGCATATACTCACAAAGCTGGCCGCGTAGTGTGGAACGCCCTGCTGGACGGGTATGCTGCTGGTACGGTCCGCCCGCCCGCCCCCTGCTCGATCCGGTTGCGAAGGGCTGCAATCAAAAGAACGGTGCATGTTGTTTGGTGAATCGAAACGGTTGCGCGCTGCTGAAGCGTTGCCACGCGATACGCCCCTTGATGGCAGTGTGATGCGGGTCGCATGCGGATTGCCGCCTTTAAGGGGCGATGGGTTTGAGAGGACAGGGTTAGTTGAACGATTAGGAGGGTTCGCTGTTGGGAAATGTTTTTTGGTGCAGTTTAAGGAAAGGGACTGTGTAACGTTGAGGAAAGATAGCTTGTAATTTATAGAACTATTAACCCATTTTTATCAAATTAATTGCTTTTCGTCTGATAAAAGGAAAAACATTAAAAGGAGTCTTAGAAATTTGAACTATTTTTCGTTCGTTATTAGATATTAATTATTATTTTTATATTCGTTTAGTTTAGTTTGTCAAAAGGAAAAAAAACTTACTCTTTATAATCGGTAGTGGTAGATGCTTTGAAGGACGATTTGCGTCTGGTGCTTCCAGTTGTTGACAGTTTAGAGACATTCTTGCGATCCATTTCATCGAGAATAACAGTTTTTTAGAGAATCTGAAACAGTAAAAGGATTTATTAATTTTATTTTGGAACTTTATTGTATTTTCTTTCATGGATAATAAAGATAAATTTTAGCCCCGAATTTGTAACGAATTTCTCAGACCTCTCATACAACTGATGTTATCCAGAACATGACCTATCATACGCGTCACTCGCCAGCTTCGAATTGCATCACATCGAAACCCTTCTCATTGTCACGCCATTGTGAGATAAATAGCAATGAAATATTTCACCGTTTTGCCCCAAAACACCAACGCCAGCGATAAACCAAGATCGCTCGATCATCCGACCCATTCGATTGGTTTTACAATTAGACTGCCTACCCTTACCCCAAATAGCACCAGACACCAGCGACGGCAGCACACAACAAAGACACCAGCCAACGACCTATTTAATAGTTCAATATGATCGCCACTTGAACGAAAAGAACGAAAACCCCCCCGGTCGAAACAACAGCGCATCTTTTTCTGATTTATGGTGTAACGAAAACGCGCTGCAGCGTGCATTAGGC
Source organism: Anopheles merus (assembly GCF_017562075.2). Taxonomy (NCBI): domain Eukaryota; kingdom Metazoa; phylum Arthropoda; class Insecta; order Diptera; family Culicidae; genus Anopheles; species Anopheles merus. Next base: position 9,884,829 of record NC_054084.1, read on the forward strand.
AAACGTTGGAAAACTCATGAATCACAGCACTAACAATGTGCCGAGGAAAAAGAAGAGCGAGTAAGAGAGGGAAATGGTTTTCCTTCGTGCAGTGGTGTGAACGATCGTGAGCTACTCAAATTTCATCCACCCGCGGATGCTCCCGGAAACTCGTTCCGAACCGTGACCGCGGCGGCGGCCTCGGCTGAGAAACCTTTTGACCCCATTCTCAGTCAGGCGGTGCATGAGATGAAGCGAATGAAAAGAAGAAGAAAAAACTGGAAAACAGGCAGCCCAACGCTGACCTCTGGGCCCAAGAAATCAATCATCAATCCCGCCCTGCCAGCGTTGGACACGGAACGAATTCAAAAGAACTTTTCCCCAGCTCCACCCCAGCTACGGTCAATTGAAAAGGCTGGGTTCGCTTTGAAAATATCATCACACCATTTGCGATCGGATCTGTGTATTCACTTTCATTACAAGCGTCTTTGCTTTGGGCGCGTAGCGATCGTATAACGGCACCGCCGACCCGTCTGTGGGGTTGGTTTTCCTCAAGCGACGACAACGATATTGACAAGTGTTGAAGATTGAAACGCCTAGCGTGCCTAATGCACTGCCTAATGCATCTGCGGGACTGACACAGACGGTGACAGAAGGCGCCATATGTTTCACCCTTGATGTTATGGGGCCTGTTGTTGCGAGTCCGCAACGCACGACGACGCGGACTCGGGCGTTGACAGAGACGCTGGCGTCTAGCGTCGTGACGGATACGGCGAGTGACAGGGACCTTCAGATGGCTGACGATAACACTGTCGACACTGTCTCACCACAACTTCCTTTCCGTTGGGAAAGGACTGTCGGTGAGTTTATGCCGCATTAGGAGTGTTCTTCATTATCACAAGCGTGCACACATGCAACCTGTTATTCCGCTCTTTTTGGGAAAGAAATGCACCTCAACCCACCACCACAATCGATTGCCCAAGAATAAAGTGGACAACCACCACAAATATGGGTAGCACATTTCACATTTTCAACGCTTGGGATGACCTCCAAAAAAAACTAAAACAAATTGAAACAAAATCTCATTTCGCAGTCGATCTCCTCGGTGCCAGACACACCAGACACGAAGCTGTATTGACAGTCTGGGAGGCGTTCCTCGAAAACTCCGAGTGTTGCCCGTCCTACGATGCCTAGCTGCCTGACCGCAGCCCCCGGTTCGAAAACCTCGACTTGACCTCCATTCCGCTTGCTGGCACTGGCCAGTGTCGTAAGGTTGCCTGTGCTCGATATTATTGCAAAAGATGTAGCCCTCAACTTGTTGGCTACAGTCCAAAATATTGTGGAAAGGAGAAAAAAAACAAACGCCCAAATGATTGTGGATGAATTAATTTTCGAGAGAGGTCCTCACACCGCGTGCTCCGGGGCTCATGATGTCTTATTAAACATTTGAATGATCCGAACGATTGAGAGGGTTGGGTACATAATGCTTGAAGGCATCGTTAACGGAGCGGTTGACAAACGAGCGTGAGTAAACGATTCGCACATTGGACTGACATTACAGGGTTTCGAATCATATAAGGGAATAGTTCAATCAGTTAGGGGAATGTTGCAAATCGGTAGGGGAATATTGCAAGCAAGCTGTGGATGTTTGCAATCACTAGGGGAGTGTTGCAATCGATTAGGGGAATTTTGCAAGCGTACTGTGGAGCTGTCATCAGACTGTGGGTGCCGCTGTAAATACCTCAAAATGTTTTCGTCAATCTTACTAACTTATCATGTTTAATTATGGCTCCGCAGCAGGATTTCTTTAGTTTATCATGTGTACATCAGAATCCCACACGAAAACAACTCCAAATGATGTTTTAAAAAAACATCATCGGTATCAATTCGAAGCTTTTTACACCGGCACCCACCGTCTGATGACAGCTCCACAGTACGCTTGCAAAATTCCCCTAATCGATTGCAACATTCCCCTAAGTGATTGCAAACATCCACAGCTTGCATGCAATATTCCCCTACCGATTTGCAACATTCCCCTAACTGATTGAACTATTCCCTTATATGATTCGAAACCCTGTAATAAGCGGTATCGTGATGTTAACCGTTCATAACATCGATTGGATGGAATGGGGATGTTTTTTTTCTTATGTTTTGTGGTGCTACTGCTCTTTGGAACTTCTCGTGGGTGCGTGTGTGTGTATAACAAGAACCCCTCGGACCCCGAAAGACGAAACCGCACCCACGGCTGGTAAATAAACATTCCAGAAAATGGCAGCACAGAACCTTTCCGAACATCAAACGCATCAATCCAGGACTGGCTGGGAGGTGTTCCAGCACGACCGACGGAGCCTACCGGCCACCGGGGTTTCCTGTGTTCCTGTGTGATGCGAGTAAACAAATCAATCACCCACAGCTCACACCGAAGCTCGACTCTTCCGGGAGCTCCTGGGAGCGGAGCTTCATCTTCTACCGGCGGTTTCATCTTCTGCCCATATTCGGAGAATTATTGCATTTATTTAATCATGCGCTCGGGGGTCCCGGTCGGGCGTGAACATCATCCCCCTTTGGCTGGACATACAGGGAGGAGCCGGCCGGTCGGGTCGTGTCGATGATGGAACAGTTCGACTGGAAGGTTTTTTTTCCTTCTGTTGCTGTGCTGTGTGTATATACTCAGTTTTCTCATGCAGAAGCAATGGTAGCAGATCGTTTGAAAACGGGGAGTAAGCATTTGTTTAATTTTGTCTGCCACAGTTACGCTGGCTTGTCTGTGATGGAAAGGGAGACTGTAGAAATACCAACAAAAAAAGGCCAAACTGATGCTGATGGACGTATGCTTTCGATTGGCACTGGTAAAAGGGGTTGAAACTGGTGACCCAATACGCGTACATATAGTTGGAGTGTGATACATGTAAATTCAGAATTGGTTTTACTTTGGACAAAAGATACTAAATGTTAGATCTTAAAGGCTTTGGGTATTTAAGAATCTATAAATTGAAGAATCTATATATAACGATTGATCCTGACGTATAAATTTTCATTCCAAGATAAATGATCTTTGGGTGGATGCTGGAACATATTTTCAGGATTAATGTTTGAAATTGATCTACTCTTATTCATGTCATTCTTCTTCTTCTTATTCTCCTTATACTTCTTCTTCTTCTTCTTCTTCTTCTTCTTCTTCTTCTTCTCCTTCTTATTCTTCTTCTTCTTCTTCTTCTTCTTCTTCTTCTTCTTCTTCTTCTTCTTCTTCTTCTTCTTCTTCTTCTTCTTCTTCTTCTTCTTCTTCTTCTTCTCCTTTTTCTTCTCCTTCGTCGTCTTCTTCTTCTTCTTCTTCTTCTTCTTCTTCTTCTTCTTCTTCTTCTTCTTCTTCTTCTTCTTCTTCTTCTTTTCCTTTGCCTTCTTTTTCTTCTTCTTTTCCTTCTTCTTCTCCTTCTTTTTATTCATGTTATTCTTCTTCTTAAATTCTCTTTTCTAATTCTTCCCTTTTCTTCTTCTTCCTCTTCTTCTTCTTCTTCTTCTTTTTCTTATTATCATTCTGCTTCTTCATCTTCTTCATGTTATTCTTCTTCTTAAAGTTAAAACTTAAAGTTTAATTAAAACAACTAACTAAAAGGTATGAAGCAAAACAGATTTAAAGAAACGATAAATATGATTGATTAGAAGCAAAAAATAATGAAGAAACGCCCCTTTTCCCTTAAACTCAAGTCAATCTATGTTCCATGTAACATATAACATCAACAAATAGCCATTAATTTGTCACTATTGATTTGACACACGTAGCCTCGTTATCACTGACCCACCAGTCGACTCCAATCGCTACCGCTGAAAACCAGCTTGTCAACGTTTGTTCACCTATTAGAGGGCAACGACGATCCAACCACTGGTCAGCCTCATTTCACATCCAATCTCCCCCAGAAACGAATCCCGCCTAATCACTACAATGTAGCTCGCATCGAGAACGATTTTAATGACCACCGGTGTCCTTTTACGGCGCGGCCACATCGGCGCTGGTTACATCACCGTTCACAGCCGTTCGCAAATAGAGAAACATCCCCACGGGGTATCTGTCCCAAAAGAAGCTCTCCGATGCGTTTGGCATCGCGAGGGTACCCTTTCGGTTGCGATCCGCCGAAGGACGAATGTACCAAGCATGGGACAGTATGGGAGAAGGGCAACTCACTAGGGCAATATAAATTATGAACACGCGGGTTGACTGCGCGCGCTGTTGACTCAGGGGCATTAGTGTCCATTCCTGGCTGGCGTCCATGCGCGGGGTCAAAGTGGTCGCGCGATCGATTCCCAAACTGTTTTTGAGCGGCCGATTCGGAGTTGGAAGGTGGAAAGCAGCAATGCTATTCTGGCGCGAATGCAACGCCGAGTGCATGCATGCAAATGACGAACTATCGGTGCAGCCGGTTCGAGGCGTGGAATGACGCATTTGGATTCCGTGCCGGGTTTGGGAATTTCGTTCACCTGGGCCAGGGTCGACTGCGGAATGGAAAGGTACGAAGTGCAACACTTCTTTCGTGTTGTGCCGTTGTGGGTACGATTCCGAGCCGCGTGTTTGGCTGTTTACGGATGGTGGCCCAATTTAGGCAGACAGTGATTTACATCTCACTTCGGTGATGCGGATTCGGGCGTTTTCGCGTCTGTTCGCGGGGTAAAGGGCGCATTGGGTTGGATGGGCAGGATCGGAACGTTGGCAGCAAGCATTTGAGTTTTCATTTTTTGGTTTCCATAAAAATGCACAAACCACAGCGCACAATGGACGAGCAGCAGATTAAAAATCATGTTTATTTGTGAGTTATTTGATTTATATTAGATTTGTGAACATTTAGATGTGTTTGAACATGATTTAAAACATGCAATTATGCGGAACTTTCCTAATATTTTAAACAAACTATTATAACAATTTCGTCCATCTCTCCCTTCACCAGACGGGTCACTGTGCTGGGCCAAAAGTTCACCCAGAAGAAATGCATGAGAATCGTCCGAGCAATGCAAAGCGCACACAAAAGTGCACGAAAACATAATAAAAAAAGAGAAACGCTCGCCACTCGCCTCGGAATGCTTTCTTTTCCCACCGCCTGCAAACGGATATCGTTCCGTCTGTTTATGTGTGTGTGTGTGTCTACCAGTAGCCAGCTACTGGTGGTCGATCACACCACCCCTAAAGAGGGAAGAGGAAAAAATACGCAGCCCACCCAGCATAGCTCCCGATGACGTTTTCGAGCCGTAGAACCGAACATTTGGTCATCTCATTATTTGCTCTTGCCACATACCGAACACCACAAAGCGCGCAGATTGTCGTCGAATGGTTGTTAGGAAAACATAACTCCCTTTCCCACTGCTCGCTAGTTCCCCATTTCTCAATGTTTTTGAATTCGTTCGCATTGCATGCGATCAAGCGCCGGACGAATGCACCGAGAAGGCCACCGCATAATGCCCCACCGACACCAGACAGACAAACACCGTTTCCGAACCTGTCCGTTAAGCAAAGCAAACAACACTTTGCTTTTTGGGAGACGTTTTGTTTTTTTGCCCTTCCTTCTTCCCACTGCTTTGTTTTGCGGGTGATTTAATGTGCTGATCTTATCGCCGACCCGTCCCCCTGTCCCGGGCTGTCTAATGTCTAATCGAACGAATCTATGTTTCCTCCAACGGGTAACGAGCGCCCCTCCAGGCGCATAAGGCTCCGGCAGCTGGTGCGCTAATCCACCGGGAAAATCTCCACCTTTAGGTCTGTTTAGAAACGTTTATGAGTCAATTAAAATGTTTGCCTCGTAAGCCGATTACAAAACTGGGGAGATATTCGGTCGATAAACTGGTGCGGAATGTTTTGGAGCCGCCCAGCCGTTTTGGAGCGACGATCACGATCGCGGGGCATCGTGAGAAATGCCCGCTGTACGTACACTTCAGCTGACCGAGTTTTCTCAAGTGCGAAGCAGCAAGTGCTGTTTAGGAGTGCTGAGGACGTAGTCGAAGTGGACAAAACGGCTCCGCGGACCGTTCGAAAGTGAAAAGCGATCAATCGATCGTTCAATCCGGTCGATGAGTTAATAAATTGAATCCGTTGTTCATTGGGGCGGCATGCTTCAAACGTTGGTCCTCACTCATAAAGCGGACGGTCTTTAATTGAGGTGCGGGGCGTTTGATTGCACGGTCAATTGCATGTGGAATGTGCACGAGCTGGCAAAAAAACGAACTGTAGGCGTCCTTGGCAAGCGTTTCGTGATTGCTTTGCATCACAAAAGTGGGTCATCGCGGTGAGGCTGCATGGCAATGGCTAATTATACATTATTATTTTAACTATTTTCCACTTATGAGGCTCCTCAATCGTGCCTAAGTAGCTCCTGAAAAATGGTGAATAAATAAAAACCATCCACAACGATGTGGATTTAAGTAAGAGTTATCGTTCCCATGTTGATACTGCCAATGTTTGTTCATCAACCAAACCGACCATTAAAAACAACACCGATCACGTTTCGCAAAACCGGAAACCACCCCTCACCCTCTATCGGCACTCATTTCGTGGAAAACTCTCTACTGCCCTTTGCTCCTGCAGCTCATTCCTTCACCGCCAACCCAAAACACAAAAAAACAAAAATACAGAACGATGCTGGACGCAAGCCATTATCATGATTAATGTGTATTTATTACTCTTTAATTGCCATCCCGACCAAAAAAAAGGAACTCCTGCAGAAACTGTGTCACTGGATCGGCCGGCAAAGGAGCGGAACTTGCGCCGGAGAGGGGAGGGGGGACCGAAATGACGATTTAAATGAATATTTAACACGAAAACTTCAACCGCAAAGGAATGGCAGTTTGGCAGTTGTGTCGTTCCCCAGCAACATCGCCATCACAAGCAACGAAAACACACGTTCCCGTTCAAAGCGTACGGCAAGAAACTGGGTTGCGTCGGGTTTGGCTTTAGTTGATTTGAAGTTTTGGACCCGAAAACCGGGGCTACAAAGGCGCTAATGGATTAAACGTATCGTAGCCCTCCAACGAAAAACGCGACCAATCAGTGTGAATCGATGCAAATATTCCCTGGAGTGGCCTGGAGTGGAGCAACCGTATCAATTTCCATTTTTGACAGATAGGTACAAGCACTCAAAACATCCACACCGTGATCTGAAGTGGAGATAAATCACCGAGCTGCAGGCAGGACAGCATTAATGCAAAAACGCGATGGTAAACGATTGGAAGGGAAATTAAATCCCGTCCAGTGCGTATGCACACCCTCTCCCATGGAGGACAAGGCAAGAACTGCACCCTATTATTTCGGCACCAAACCGGGAGATCAGTAAAGATCTTAATTTATTGCAAAACAACAAGCAACAAAAAGAAGACAAAAACAAAAAAACTGCGCTGCATCTTATCGTACGCGCATTTATCACTGGCGCAAAACGAAACACGAAATAATACCGTTCATTGTAGGGCCGCAAACAGGTTGAGGACGGAGACGGCGGGCGAGCACAGGATCGTTATTAAAATTATTTGCAAATTTATGATGTGGCCCATGGATGATGCTGCCCCGGCTCCGGCTGGTTCCCTGGGTAGAGATGACACCGCATTATGATTATGTGGACCAGTAAGCGCAAGAAGGGGGTATTTTTGTGTTTCTTTTTTCCCTCAACTCCAATCCCAAACCCCGAACAACTTTGGCTCATTTGTTCAATTTGACAGAGACAGATTTTAGGGTGTGTGTGTGTGTGTGTGTGGATATGTGTATGCGTAAAGGGAAAACTGATGCTTTTACAGCTTTTTTGTGTTGTTGTTACCCACATTTGCCCACAAGAATAACGATCGATCCAGCGTGTCTTGTCCATCTGGCATGTAGAAGATAACGTACAATGGATCCAGTGTGCGCCAGTATGTGCTACCCGAACCCCGCAGCTACTGTACCCAAATGACTCAATTTGTTGCCCCGTGGCACCGCCAGAGCGATCGTTACGAACGGGCGAGATTTATGGGTTCTGCCAGTATTCGAGGTTAAAACACAGTTTGCTGCATGATTTACACATTAATAAGTGTCACGTGGCGAGTCGTTGAAGCGAGAGCGCGCGAGAATTGGCGGGAAAGCGACAAAAAACGACAACAAAATGAGACTGATGCAATACATTATGCACTTGTTTTGGTGGTTCTTTTTTCGGGGTTTTGTAATTAATTGAGGCTTTGTGGCGTTCGAACACATGTGCATGTGTGCGTGTGTGTCGATAGACGTTAAAGGGTAATAATGAGGTGTTGAAAATTTCTCGTTGAAGCCAGTTGAACGCCATGAGGCATTTTTTCTGAATTTATAACTGCATTGAACTAAAAAAGATTATTAAAATTTAATTGGTTTAATAAGGCGTGAAATTGTCCAACTGTAATACGCAATCAGAAAATATTTTAATATCTATTGCTTGTAACTTAACTGATTTCGAAGCTATCATACTTGGCGTTACGTAGTTTATGGAGAATCTTCAACTCATTTGTGTTAAAATTTTCGAGCTATATCATGCAATTAATATATCTTCCTCGTGCCATAAACTCATGTCTATGTTTGCATGATTGGCATTACGTAGTTTATGGACGATCTCTAACTTAATCTCAATTTCTTCTGGTTGCGATCGAAGTAAAAGAAATCGCTTATGGCAAAATGAATTGACCTGTAGAAAGCTGTAACCAGTTTAAATTTTTCTGTACCACATGCTAAACATAACGAGAAGTCTCACAGTAGCTCGCCCAGCTTTTCCAGCGCTCAATTAATATCTTACCATCCCGTTTAATGGATCTTAATTCAAAACTACAGCTTTTCCATTTTGCGACAAAAGCCACTGTGGCCACCCTCCCGGAGGCACTTTAATTCGGGGAAAGTTAATCATCGGAGCGCACGCAACAAACGCTTCAAACGCCACAATCCCCTCGCGTCTTTGCTCAAAACGCACCATACAGGCACAATCATCGTCTAATCGGTGACAGGAAAATGAAGTCCACAGTTTGCGCGGTTTGCAAACTAGTTTTAATGCCGCTGCGCGGTCTCATTAAATCGCGTATTATCAACTTTTCGCTGACAAACCGTGGGTCTGGTTGCCCTGTGGAAAAGCTCCCAACACTACCTGCCATTCCTGTGTTGTTGGGTTGCTGTCGATGGATGTAAAACGCTCATTTTCAGTTGCTCATTTCAGCAGCAACCCCCTTCCGAGTGGATGCTAATGATAGCGAAAAGTAACACTGGCATGATTGGATTGTTATCGGTGCAATCGGTTCGCTGCTCCACCGAACCCGTCAGCACCACCACGAGCAGTATGATAATGTGCGTGTGCGCGAGGATTAACATGAATATTAGCTGCAATGGGGTAGCGCTTTTTCCTTCCAATTGACAGCCATTTAATAGGAAATTAAAATGAGAAAGCGCTCTCGGTGGCAGCTGCCGGTGTCATGTGTGTCGCAAAGCGGGCAAGCAGGCGCTCACCGCTCACGCTCAACCCAGAAGTTGCTACCGATTTGTTCGCGCAAAATCGGCAAGAAGCAGATAAATACATCACGTACACGCTGGAGCTAATGATTTGCCTAATGATCTCCATCTGACTCAAATTATCTGCTCGATGCTGTTTTAATCACTTTGGCAATTCATCGACTCGCTGGCAATGCTGAAGGGCAAGGGAAAACGCATTCTTCCCTGCTCTGCTAAACAATTAGTAACAGATTCTGTGCCGATGCTGATGCTGCTGCTGCTGCCGACTCATCCCCATTGGAGGTGCTTTGTACTTCTGTGTTTTGCTGGTGGTCTGCCTTTTGCAGGCTCCATTACTTTTCCCACTGCTCACCGGTATCCGTTCTCGTTCTGTTTCGTTTGAATCTCAGCTTCGCTGGAGCGTGGTCGAAGCGATAATTTATCAGTCGCCGTGCCTCATGCGTCCCGTGGCTCGTTGTGTAGTCGATTGATTAATCGGCACGGAGCGCCTTTTCGTACGTACCGATGGCCAATCATCCGGATCTCCATCTTATCCCGGACGGTACTCGTCGAGGGATCAATCAAACGGCACCACCAAACGGGTAAAAGACAACGATGCACTGCGCAGACTGCGCTGGATCTCGGCACCATTTCGCGCTGCATTCGCTTTCGATCATTTATCATTATTCTAATTATGCCCCGGGCGTGTCGTTTCGTGACGTGCGGACGTTATACACGCACATGATGCTGTCACTTTCTTCCAGTCACACAGTCAGTGGATCGATCAGGACGTAACTGTCAGCGTGAGGTCAAGTACTCGACACGACACGACTGCCAATCGGAGTGTCGCCGACTGAAGCGCACGCACCTCGAGGGAAGCAAGACTGCAAACCTTATTCCTGATGCAATTGGTGTGTGTGTGTGTTTTTTTCTCTCTCTCGTTTTCCAGTGGGATCGGTTTCGAGATTGAATGGTATAGGGAATACAGCAGTGGGAAATTAATGTGCCGAATGAGTACACGAAAGTAGGACGCAGCATCGATCGAATGGTTTTCCGATTCGAATAGAACGGTGCGTGATGGGAACGATTGGATTTTTTTGCTCTTTCTCTATCTACTCAGACTGGGTGTAAACATAATTGGATCTTGTTGAGTGGAGAATAGATTCGTCTAGAATGAAACTGTTTGACAGTTTGCTGCTTTGTAACTGACTACTCGGCAGAGCAATCAGTGATCACTCTATCGATGCATCAATCAAGCTGTAATGGTTGTAGGAAATGGATGTTGAAGCATTTGTTGATTTGTTTGAGGTTCGTTTCAAACCTATTTAATTGTAAATTTTGATAATTTTTCCTCGATTTAATGGCTTTGGAAAGATGTCCTGAGCTGATCTCATTCAACTACTTAACTTTTTAACATTCAAACTCACTATTCCAGAAGTACTTCTCATTCTCGTTAACTCTTCACACTAACGACCACTGTCACCGGCAGTCCAATTTTATCATGTGACATTACGCAACCTCAATCCGCTGCTCCGTTCGCTTCCCAGCTTGTTAACCACCTTTCATCGCAACCCTGCAAGCAAGAGGAAAGGAGGGTGCGGTCGTGAACTCTCCCACAAAAAAAGACGCCTGGCCCGTCAATCTCACCACGGATTAACCTTTCCCATTCAACCCGCCGATTCGGTCGCTCGGGCAACGATCGAAATGCAATTTCAATGCGGCCACCCAACCCTTCAAGGAGATGCACTTCAACCGTCACGCACCATCGAAGGAGGGGGCCGTCCGTCCACCGGTCGAACTCAAGCGAAAAGAAAGAAACCCCAAAATGCAATCGACTTTTAGTGCTGGACGATTTGGGAGTAAATTTTACGGATAATCAGTCAGAATGCGTAATGGACGTCAATTCCGGGGTTTATAGTTATTGGCACCCAGAAAGGTACGCGACTTATTAAAACTTGAGACAGAAACAGAAAAAAAAGCTAACTTCCATACCGTGAAATGATGCACAAATAAGGGTAAATCTTATTAGCAACTGCGCGATCGATAAAGTAAGTACAGCTGACCTAAAACAGAACCTCCGATCGTTGTATAACTCCGATATCAGTAATTCGGTCGAGCCATAAAATCTTCATCGATCACAGCCGCTTATGAGCCGGGGGAGAATCCTTACGACTCTCCACGTTGCGACTAATGGACGGATATGTGGATATGGGGCTTCGGAGCCAGCGCCCTGCCGAATTTTTTCCCCCCGTTTGAAGGCCATTATTGCAGTTTAATTGAATCTCCTCCTGATCGTTACGGCGCCAGTGTGAGCGACGTTCACGCGCAACGGCTCTTAATTTTGTCAGCGCAGTTAAGTGTTCTTCAATCCGAACAAACGACCGACAACCGGGAGGCAATAAAACGGGAGATTCGCATTCGTGAGTTTGGTTGGTTGTGGTTGGATGTAACTGAAACCCTCGTGTGCGGGGAGAGAGAGAGAGAGAAAGTCTTTGCAACATTGTGGTTTTTTATTGGAGGAATATTTTGTATCAGTATCAGTACATTTGGTAGTCTTTTGGATACTTCATTTGGACTCAGATGTCCAACAAAACTTTCCGTTTTTTATAACAAATTCCTTTATATCTCTTTGCTGAGTATCTCTTCGCATTATGACAGGAAGATTGAGAATATCTGCGGCAACAAGACCCTCTTGTTTAAACTCAATTTGTTACTAACCTGAAATCCCAACAAATCCCAAGAAACAGGTAATCTATGATCCGCTTTTATTGAAAGCTTCTCCCAGCAATCAAAACTAAACGGATATGCACCCACTGATGAAAGGGTGCACCCACTGTACCGCTCGTAAATGTGTAGTCTGCATCCTGCCACGGCAAATATGTTTCCATCCATCCGTCCATATGTTTATCCACCATCGCGCGCCACAAATGAGTACCTTCCGTGTGGCTATGAGCGCGCACAAGAAATCACGACCACTTCCGTCGAACATTGCAATCGGCTGAGTCAAACTTCCACTGCATATAGGCATATAGATAGACTCACACACTCACCCACCGATGCCAAGACATGCATTTGCATTTGCATGGTTAATTTATCACCAATTATGCAGTTGACTAATTGGCGGTGCGGCTACACCGCAGCACGGCAACCGAAAGGAAACAAAGAACGCGCCCAGCGCCCTCGCTGCCGAGATATCCGTTCTACGTCGGGCCGCTGGAACTTCGAGAGGTGGTGGTTGCGACAGCGCAATATTTCTATCGATGCCGCCGTCAAAGTCACTTGTAACATATAACATATGGACAGAGAGAGAGAGAGAGAGAGAGAGAGAGAGAGAGAGAGCTTGGAGAAGGCAATAGTACTTCTTTCGTTGTGCCGCACTAAAAGGTGCTAGTTCAAGTGGTGCACAAGAACGGTTGAAGAATCCTGCAACGGGACGATCAGACACGATTGCAACCATGTGTTGTCTCGCTGCATCTGTGTCGGTGTGCTTCGCAAAGACGTGATCTTTGTGCACGCAGGCATGCTCACTAACGTCCCCGGAAAAGTGGGCTCGTTCATTGATAGCAAAATGGTTCCACCATGCGCCGTGCGAATTTATTAGAACAACGTGTGCCAACGGGAAAGAGGAAGAGTGAGCTGACGCAACGCTCAAAGAGGATGCTTAAGAGAGCCGCTTTATGGCCAACGGTTGTTGACCAACGTGGTGCGCCAATTAATAGTGCGGAAGTTGTCACTCGAGAGTGTCAAAATGGGGAGTTCGGTGCGTACCGGTTTGCATTAGCTTTGCCCTTTCGAAGCAATGCGAAACGTAAGGAAAAATGGTTAGAGCTTAAAAAAAAACCCGCTCAAAAGAAGGTTAGTTCAAAGGGTGATTCTTTTTATTTGTGTGCCCCCAGAAGAACAAAGAGCGTTTTAATGCTGCTGGCTTTCCTCTGTTGGTATTTGCTTGTTTGTTCATCGCGGGTAGCTCTTGAGAGGCCTAAGTGGCTGTTGACGGATTTATTGTGTGCGGCATGAGAGTGAATTATTCGCACAAAGGCTTCTCCAGTGCCTTTCATACATGGTTTGGTGGAAAATATTAGGCCCCAGAATGTATGCTCAATTTCGTGTGAATTAGTTTGCTTCCATTAGGGGTTATTTTGGCGAAGGATCAAAGGTCTATGGCAAGAATCAAGCACAGTTTACTTCTAATTTTCAAATGCTTTTTGATTTTTCTTCCATTATAGAACTCAATTCCTTCATCTCGTTGCATTAGAATGAATTTGATTGCATGTTTTGAAGGCATTGTTGTACAAATCATAACCCCTATTCTCAGCCCACTCTCAAAAACACTCCTTAAAATCAAACTCATAACGCTCGACTGCAATCATACAATTATCGATAACGATCCAATTAATCGTTCCATCAGCGCGAGCTTGTCTCACCCAATCAGGGCCCTTTCGGTTAGAAGAATCGGCCGAAAACGAGACCCTAAGTACGATAAACAATAATCTCAACCACCATAATCGCATAAGAGCATCGGGGAAACCTAACAAGATTATTCTGCCCGTGTTCGCGACCCTTGCATGATGGTACGTGCAGCGTGTTGCTAATTCTTTCTCAATTTTTTGTTGGGTTAGAAAAATCTGTGAAAGGCCACTACACCCTCTGTCGATCGTGGGGTTAAAATTAATTCTAATATAATACTCTCAAATTTGAGAAAGAATTAACCTTAAAAGGAGATAGTATAGTACATGCTATTACCTTCACATCGCATAAAAAGCACTGATTTATTTCTTATTAAATCACATTTTAATGCATTTCGTGCTTCACTCGCTCCATCCCCGACCAACAACTGGAACCCCCGTTTTGCAAGTTATTATAAAATAATTCGTCTTAATCTTCCTCCCCATTACGGTGAGCGGCCCCGGGGCCAATGGCCAGGATTAATGTGCGCCCTTTCTTGATAAACTTGTCCATATCGTAAACAATTCACCGCCCAGCAAAGCCCGCTCGTGGGACAAACTTGCAGTCCGTACGCGTACGCACCACCACCGACACGTTGCAATTGGACATAATACTCGCCATAAACTTTACCTGTAAGAAAAAAAAGGGAGAAAACCCTTTAACCGGACTGCTTTACGCGAGCCGTCGATTGGAGAATGGGAGGAGAATAAAACGTCGCAAAACGGAATCGATGCGCGTGAGACACAATCTTGCGCACAAACGGCCGCGGCGCCTTCGGGCGCCCCAAAGTGTCGGTGAGCCCTAACCGCTGACAGTTAAATTTACTACGCTACTTCGACGGCACCCTTCGAGAGTGGTCTAGGTCAGTGGCAAGGCCATAAATGGTTCTGATCGGGCGGTGTGCAGTAGTAGTAGTAGCAGCAGAAACGCGACCAAACGACGATGTGACTGCCATGAGCCGGGAGAAATATGAGTGCTTTTTAGTGCGCTTATAGCTGAATGGGATGGAGTTGTTTAAGGTGTGTATTGATACGGCGCCGTGAAGTTAATCGAAAGCAAAAGGATGGACTTTGCATCTAGTTGGAAGATTAAAAACGAAAGGAAATGATTCGTTTTTTTTCCTCTTCCCTTGAACTAATAATTTTACAAGTCTTATTTTCTAGTCGCCCCTTCGGGCAGCGCATATCACTTCGGAGGGTGGTACACTATCGAGCACTCGTAAATAAGCTGTCAAGCATTAATGAACACTCGGAGCCAGTCCTGCTAGGAAGGGGCAAAATGTAGGAAAAAAGGTATTAAAGCCCTCTACCGGTTCTTGAAATTCAAAAGATAGGAAAAAGAGTTAACCCAACCCAGAGTTCCCCATTATGAATAGAAATGGTTTATCAGCATAAGTCAATTAAAAGCATGTTTACGGTCTGATGAAAAAGGAAAAAAAGGAACATCGCAAACGAATGCACCAAACAACTCTCGACATCGACTGCCCAGCAACCACCATCATGACGATTGTTCTTGAAATTGAATTAATGCATAAATTACTTACAAATTTTCTACACTTTTTCATCCTTCTTTTTTTAAAAAAAAAGCTCGCGACAGACCTCAAAACCACTGGACCAACTTTCTTAATTAGTGTTGCTTTACAGTGGCGGCTTTTCTTTTTTTTTCCTCCAATTTACTACCCCATCAACACTAATGAGCTCCGGCGACAGAATGCATTTCGGGTAAGGGGAAAAATTCAGGCCATCCCAACGCCTTCACACCTTTCTTTCCGATGAGAACGAGCGAGCGAAAGAGAGGGCCAACCGAAGTGAGAAAAATCGCACGCCAAACGAAAAACGTCATCAATTACGTGGGCGAGAAGGTGATAAAATGGTTTGCACCTGCAGCGCCCACGTGTTGCACACGCACAAGCAAGACCCCCCCCCCCCAATGGGTGTCAATATTCGGTTTCACCCACATTAAAACTGTGCTGGGCACTATTGTGTTGCGTTTGTTATTGTAGGCTTTCGGGTCGGCGGGACGGACGGCGAAACAGATGCAAATCAATGGACTGACTGCGGCGTGGAGGGTGCAGTAAAAGCGCAGTAATGTAATAAACTTATAAAATATGTCACCGCATCGGATTAAATATACATGAACAGCAGCATGTAAACGCAATGTTTTACAAACAATAATAGACGAACAGCGAACAGGTTGCGCGTTGGTGACGGGATCAGTTTACGAGCTGTTGTTTTTCCAGGGCTTTTTATTTCAAATACGCTTTATTTACAAATCTCCCCCTCCATCCAGGGGTCACAGTTTTACGTCCCAAACCTCTGTCTGTCTGTTTTGCACACGTAAAAACCTTTATCTTCATCTTGTTATTTTCGGAAGCTCATAAAACCTTCGTTCGGAACGGTTGTTTTCCTTAATGACCCATGGGTGGGTGTTTTGTTTTTGTTGTCAGGTGCTGCTTGTTTCTAATGACCCAAGACGCTTTGTATGGTAAAACCGAAAGGGAGAGATCGCGCGAGTGGAAATAAATTACCCAAAAAAAAAAAAAAAACCGCAGCCCCCAGAATGATGGCGATGAAGCGGTGGTTGGTGTTTGGACGCGGTGCGTGTTATCGAACGTGTTATATCAACAGCTTCGGACGGAGCTGCAATCGCACATTTCATCATGCAACCCGTAAATCTGTTAACACTGCCACAGACGGTTGGGTTGTGCAGAAGAGAGCAAAACAAGATCGCAGCTCGGGACAAAGAATTAAGTCGCGAGACAGTTTCAGAAGGCGTGAGAAAAATTATGAAATGATGCGCTGGTGTCGTTTCCCTTCCTTTTGGACAATAATTGCAGCAATGTGTGCCAACAGACGGTGTGCAAGAATAAGCATACAATAAGGGCGATTTAAAAGGTATAGTTTTAATTAACATTATCTCCCTCAATGTTAATTGACTTTATGGGCGCGTGATGTGATGCACAAACATTAAGCCTTGATTTATAATTACACCTGCAATTAAACTTCACCAGCATTAGCACCGTATTGTTCTAACCTGTTCTGCTATTGCTCGTTTCGCTCATTGCAAATTATGCCGCGCGCTGTGCTGTGTTGATCTGTTCTAAATCACACAAGAAGTCACAACAGTCGTTTCGAGTGAATGAATTTTCATCGCCAAATGAACCGCTTTTTTTCACGTATCGTTTATTGTTGGTGGAAGCGTCCCGGATGATTCGGATTTTCACACGATCCCTGAACTTATTCTTCAGAAGCCGCCGTCTGCTGTTCTGGAACGACCCGTGCGCAACGGAGCGCAAATGATGGTTTTAATAAACCCTGCTCAAGCTCGGGGCTCTGGGGCCTTTTGATGTTTCAGATCCACTGATAAATAATTCTAATGGCGTTGTTCGTTTGATGTGAGGAAGGTACTGATTTAAATTTAAGGTATCAAGCTTATTGTACTTATTTTTATTTTTAAAATATTCAAAAACATAGAAATAACTTTAAAAACAACCTTATTTCAATGGGGCAATATTCTTCCAATTACACTTCTCCGATAGGGAAAAGCATACATTCTATCAGTCGTAGGCATCATTATCATTTTCTCGATGCAAAATTTGCTACTTTATCGGCAAACATTAGTCACATTTCGTACTGCAACCGTGTCAAAGGTCGTGTCAATTGCAGACCTCATCTAAACGGTTCCCAACCGGTCACCAGACTGCATCAACCAACCAACCAACTGGCCGGGCCACACGCTCGCCCAGTGCGATGACGGGACCGAATGTGATAGTATCCCGAGCATCATCGCGATAAGACTCATCCGTGAAATGGAAACTACGGTCACGGTACCGCTTATCTCTTCCGCTGCAGAATTCAAAACGGTCGAGCTGGGGGATGAGATTGCAAAAAAAAAATGAAGAAGAAAGGGACAGAACCCTCCGGGTGCAGCATCGGGACAGGAGTAAGGATTAATTTCCATCTGAATGCGCACGGTTTCACGCAGCCAGTCTGCATGCGACCGGGACCGTGTCACAGCGGGCATCATGATGCGAGATGTCCTTTTATATCCCAGCGAGCACCGGGAATGGAAGCAAAATAGCCGGCAGCATCGGAAAATTGTTCCCGCTGCCATCTGATAAAAGATTGACATCTGAAATGAGCTACCGATGGGTCGCTGTGTGTGTTATGCAAACGTGTGCTTCAGACTTACCTGAACCCAATTCATGCGCTACCATTGAGCATCAAGAACCGATGATTTAAGGAAGGAAAAGGAAAAAAAACAGGAAAACTCTTTTGACAGGTGTATTGCACTGGACGGAGAGCATAGAATCATCGCGATAAGAAACGCTCTCCAACTTTTAGTGACATCTATTTTGTAGCATCATTCAACAAACTGCAACACAAATGCGACAGCATCGGTGTGCTTCGGGCTATTGACATCATGTGCTTGCTTTTTTGTGTGGCTCTTTCCGCAACCATTCCCAGTGCGGCTGTTGATGTGACACCGAGCATCCTCCCAGTGTGCTCTCCCGTTAAGTACCGCCAGCATTAGTGCCACTGTTACAAACGTCATCTTTCCATTGCGGTGGCCAGATCGGTAACAGATGGAGCAAACTGTTGGACAGACAGCAGACTGAGCAAGTCGCCCGAGGGGCAATTTGGCAGTGCGAAATGGTACCGAACTGGTGGGCCAGTTCCAGTGAAACATATCTGGCCAGCATTATTCTATTATTGCTCGCTGTAGACGACGTGTCCCATGCCCATCGAATGGAAGTCAAACAGATATGTATGTTGAATCAATGTTCCTGTTGGAAATGAATGTAGACTGTTGGGACTGTTTGAGTGGAATTGTGAATGTCCCAACAAGAATTAAAACTCAAACGATTGTCTAATAGGAAGATGATAGGAACATCTGTAGGTCGATTTAAAGCATTTTAAATTCATTGGGAAAATTCAACCAATTGACACATTTGCTAAAGCTTTGCCCTGATAATTGCCAATTTAATTTAATTTCATTCCCAACATCGCACGTTAGCACGCTTCACAGACCCATTCTTACCCGGTTCAGCACCACCGGAGAGCTCGTAAATAATCGATTGAAATAGTGCATTGCACCAGCAGCGGCAGCTACGGCGGCAGAAAGTTAATAACGTTTGAATATTTTAAACACTCCCCAGTCCCGGGACACACACACACTCACACCATCCCGTCCAACATTCCATGGAAAAATGGCACGCTCCACATGCACACATGCACGCTACACCGAAATGCGATGGCGAGCATTTAAAGCCATTAAAGCTAAATCAAATGCCGCATACGGACACTGTCCAAACATTCCCACTCCGATGACCAGACCCGATGCTGGCAAACGCTTTATGCTGCAAAAATTAATTTTCCAAGCCCTGTGACCTCGTCGTCGTCGTCGTCGTGGTTGTCGTTGTCGACGTCGGGGCTGTGAATGAAATTTATACTTGACCATTCCCCCGGCAAAGCGGAGCGAGTGCATATTTTATTCAATTTAACTACCGACTCGACTACAACCACGCCAGAATGCGGCGGTGCGTCTGCCCATTCTGTCTTCTGCAACACGCTGCATTGCCAACGGAGATGCATTTGCATTCCTTCAGTGTGCACAAACATACACATACACACGCGCACACGTGGCCAAAGAAAGCTGCCAGCTTCAGGTACAACCTCAGGGCCGGTGCATGTGTCAGAACTTGGCACAAGAATCGGCGCATGAGTTGTGGGTACCTCAGCGAGCGGTCAACGGTGGCCGGTGGGCACCACACAACTATAGGCATGTGTGTGCAAGGTGCCGAGACTTAGATTCGATCGTGATAGCATAAGAGTGTGCTGCTGCTGCTGCTGCTGCTGTCATGCCAAGAAATAAACATCGTTTGCGCGCAGAATAGGATATGACACGGCTAGTGCCCTGGTTGGCGAGTATGCGCCTAGCGCGCCTGCAACCACTGCGGAGGCGGTCGGCTCTGTTTGGCCGGGTTTATGTTGGTCAACCCATCTATCGCTTTGACCAGCCGACCTAGCTTCCCTCAGTGAGGGTGTTTTTTTTTTTTTGCCAAAGAGAAATTCCGCTAACGAACGCCCCTTTTGCGCAAGCAGGAAAGTATCACTTACTGTCCAAGCTGGTGGCATGAAGGGGTGCGGTTTGTGTTTTTCCTTGACTAACAACAGGCTGATAATGAATCTCGTGTGCAGTGAGACATATTTTCACATTCATATCGTTTACTTACTGCGGCCATTGGGTAGTAAATTTGCAAGAAATGCTAAGCGTGCTGACAGAGTGTGTGAGCGTTAGGAGCGAAGGTGGGAAATGGGTGGATGTAACGTAACGTACTTCAGGCGCTGTATCAATAAGTCAGGGTAAGGTTTCAACAAGAAGAGAGCGCTCATCGGGCACAAGTCCTGAGACTTTTTTAAGAGAGAAAAATCTTTTTGAGATATAATAGGTTTCAAGTAAGACACGTTTGAGGAGTAAAACAGGAATTACTAGGCCATTTAGTACATCTTAAATCTCACAGAGGGCGCTAAAGGCACTAAGAGCAATTTTGACATTTAATGTAATAATTTTAAATAAAAAAAACTGAAAAATATAAAATACAATAAATGCTTTTCGATGTACAACAAAGCAAATGATTAAGATTCAACCGTTAGAAGCACGTGACATGAACGACGCCACAAGCCGAGAGTATTAAAAATATAGTCTCTTGAAAATAGCTTCAAAATAGAGTCACGTAATGCACTGTGAATCATCCTATTTGGCCTCAAACCTTAGCGCCTCTACCATTACCTCCCCCCATCACTCGAGTAGGCGAAATTCTTATGAATATCTTCCAGGAAAATCTAAAACCCAACAGCGCCACCAACGTTGAGACGCGCGTGTCTTTTCATCCCTCGTGTGCGCATCGATGCAAAACTTCATCCACTATGCATACGGAATTGTTTCCCCCCTAATGCCGAGTGCCCATGGCTACCGGAGGGCAGCTTATGGGGAATAATTTTATGCAAAAGTGTCCTCCCGGTTCGCTTCACAGCCGCGAAGAAGGTGTCGGTGGCCTCAGAAGGGACGTTAAGACAAAAGCTGCTGGTGCAAAAATTAATAATTCCTTACTGTGGCTGCGCTTCTAAGAAAGTGGCATTTGTGTGTGAGTGTGTGTATTATGACCGTTGTTGTTGTTCTGTTGTTTTTTTGGTTCGGTTTTATGTTGTCGCCCCTTACCCCGTGGCTCAGATTTCGCGAAACGCGTCCGTCGCGCAGAAGTAAAATTAATTAATTTTAACAAACGTACCCGTGGCCGTGATGGTGCTCCACCGCAAGCGTCCTGTGTCCGGTGCACTGTTGTGTCGATTCTGTTGTCCTTTCTGTTTTGTGGGCTTGCAGGTTGCGATGTGGATGCTCGTCTGGGCGGGGGAAGCTGCAGAGCGCAGCTAAAGCCAGCAAATTCGCAGGATGCAAAGCAGCAGCTCGGTTGCAGGCGAACACATAAAAGTGCGTCCTATGCACTCTCGTCGGGGCAAGTGGATTTGCTGGTTTTTCTTTCTTTTTTTTTTCTTAGCAAAGAGCTTTATCTCGGGTGTATTATCTTCGCACGAAGTGGCTACCATAAACTAAATGCTTGGAGGGATTTTTCCCCCTTCAACTTCTTTTAAGTTTGCCACCGAGAGTTATTTCTCTCCAACGACAAACTAACGTCGCGCGAAACTGTTTGAGTGTGCCGAAAAAGGACGGCCAAGGCACAACTTGGACGAGCAAAAGCATTGGACAATCTAGATAAGAATCACAAGAGCGCGCGCATAAAATAGTTTGCACTAATTACTGCGCTCCCGGTTTTGGCAGCTCGAAAGCAAAAGCGCGGAGCCAATTTTCTACCTCTTCTTTACACTATCACTTGTAAAAAAAATCGCACAACATAAAGAGACACACACACACACATACACACGCACAAACTGGACCAGGACAAGCTGCTCGGTCAGCCCGTCAGCTCGAGGTCAGCAACAAGGCGAACCCATCGATCGAGCGGCGGCGCTGGTTTGCCCGCTTAACAATGAATCAACGATAAAAATCACTCCAACACGCAGACCATAACTATAATCGCAATCACAAAATTAAATGCCAACAAGCAATTTCACCAAGCCCACTCACTTCACCGAACAACCGAAGGGTAAAGAAGAAGAAAAAAAACGTAATAATAACCACAACAAATTGGTGTGAAAGGCGAATGCAAATAATGTGCGCGACACTTTTGACGAAAATCAATTTGGCAATCCTCATCATCCTCGCCGAGCATCTTGTTAACGTTTAATATTTTGCAATTTTTTTGTTTCGTTTTGCAACACCAACAGCAGGGAATGATAATCCTAGCGCTTTGCGTAACGCCATTCACTTCAGTGATCAATCAATTCCTATGCCCGCGCCAAACACTGACACCGGTGACATTTTCCAAACATTCTCCGCAATCTCCGGTATGCGCATACGCACGTGAGCCTTTTTGGCGCGCGCCGCCAACAACACTGGCGAATGTAACGAAACGCACGCACGCGATACGCAACGCAACAACAGCAACGCGGAAAGCAAACGCAAAACACCACAACAGCACACGATCAGCGCAAAAGAAAACGCTCTCAACCGACTCGGCAGCCCGTCAACCAGCGACTGTCGATGCTGAGTGCCGGAGCGATTAATTTAAAATGCATTCGCCAGACGTGTTTTTTTTTTCGCTTCTTCCCGAAAGATTTTAAAAGGCGCGGCAAGAAGGGCAGAGCCGTGGCTTTATGCTCGGCTGGCAGGGGTTTGTGCAGCATAGAAATGCCGGCGTAAATGCTCCCTTCCACACCATCCCATGACAACGGGTGGACGGACGCACCACTAACACATCGAAACGCACTCACCACGCTGGTCTGCAGGGTTTCGGTTGGTTGTTCAGCCAAGTAAGGGGGGGGTGGGTTTTCAAGCCGTTTCACAAAATAAAGGGGAATGAGCCTGTGTGCTCGAAGCTGCAGTGAGCGACTCGTTGGAGGGCGATCGGCTCGATGTTTTACGGCCGGCGTTGGACGGCCGTTTGCTGGATTACTTTGGAAGGAAGTGGAAGTGAGAAAGTAAATAAATCCTGTCGCTCCGTTCTGTATTCTGAGGTTCCGGAGGGTGGCTGGATTACGTTTTGTGGGATGGCATCCGGAATGTCTGAAGTGGTGGAAGTTTCAGTTTGTAGAATAAGTACATTTACGAGGGGTGAAATTGACTCCATGACGGAGAAGCAAGCCTGTGAATTATAAAACATCACACGTTTTATTTATTCCTCAAAATGGCATTGAAAACGTGTTTTTTTCCGGTTCGAAGGACTAAATATCGAAATGGCAAATTAATGAGATTAACATTTGCAACCAAAGCTTAAGCAGTTTGTGGAAGTATAAAGTAATGTGGAAAAGTAAAATAAAATAACAAATGGTCAAGTGTATGAATAAAAAGTGTGGATTTGCCAATCAAATTTTAAAAAAATCCTAAAATGAAATATTCTGTTAATTCTTCAAATATTTGTCCATTTTTGCCTCATTTCACTCACTGTGCTCGAACATCGCAACATAAACACTGTCCCTCTGGGGTAACCCTTCCCGCCAGCAGCAGCCACTGAACCCATGGTAACCCAGGGCAACATCAACACATGTGCGCCACAAGACACAAGTGTTCGAAGGCACTCACTGCGCGTCCAAACGATCGCGATCTTTGCGATCGCCAAACCGTGACGCATTCAGTTCCGTAAAGACAAGGCATCGTTGGCTGATGGAGCGATAGCACAAGCCGTCGCCGGCTATTAGACACCAGCCAGAGCAGCCAGAAAGGTGGCATTTAATTTGCACCATCCGAAAAATGTTGATAGCTCTGCTCGCTCGCATCGATCGTGACAGTTGCTGTGAGCACACTCCAAGCCAAAACCATCAAAACAAACCGTAAAAACAGATTGCGAACGAATGATATCCCGGCTGGGCACCCAGTGGGCACGGCATGCTTTATTGCAGCCCCGTATATGGGTCAAATGGGTGAGCGTATGACGTATGAACCTGTGCAGCTGGTGGATGGAGGACGCGTTGTGATGTGATGGAGCGCGCAGAAAAGGTTGAGGTTTAATAGAATTAATTAAAAACTTTCTCCGCCAACTCTGCCAGTTGCCGAAAAAAGGGCTCCCATTAGAAGATATCGACCGCGTGAAGATAGTTGGGATAGTGTGTTTGGGATGAATATTAATTTCCAACCATAAAACGGCGTTCGACCGAAGCGTTCGGGTGCCGGATGGAGGTGATAATTGAATTGCACTTCATTAGCCAATATTGGATGGTTTTGTGGAAGGGCGAGTTGAGCTGACAGGATAATGAAACGCCATTTATTTAGGTGCTCAAATAACAAATCATTCTTTGTAAATTTTGAAATTGGTTTCAATTCGTTCAATATCTCTTTAAAATGTGTACCAAACGCTCTTTAAACGTTAAAGATTATTCTGAACCCCATATCTGTTTGAAATTTATTTTAAAATCAATTTACGTAAAGGAATCAGCTCCAGTTTCACACTCTCCTTTGTTCGGCATCCCCCTCGAGGGCTTCCAACACATCAAATAGAAGAATTGCAATCCCTTTTCTTTGCGCTTTCATTTGATCTTGCCAAGTCACTATTTGCATTTGATCTATAATCCAATATCGGAAGTGGATGGTTGAGATATTATTCTAAAGCCCTTTTTTCTAGGTTTTTTCAAACGCCCACACAAACACACACACGCACTAATCCCTTGCACACTCCGGCCCGTGACGAAAGACTTTTGTCCAAACACCTTCACCAATAGTGGCAACGGTTTGGGGAAAACAGCCGAACCACATTCACATTCAGTGTAATTGAAATCATCTGTAATTCGCCATAAAGATAGGAAGATGCATTCCAGAAACCCGAGGGTGTTTGGAAGGAGGGCGGGGCAGGGTGAGACATGACGACATAAAAGTGCCTGTTCGCCTGTTGTGTTTAATCTTCACCGAGCACGCGAAACGACGGGCGATGGGCCCTTGGCGTGACGCCGCATCATCGAAAGTCACGTGTTTGGACCGTCGTCCCAGTGTTTGCGGATGGGTTATGTTGTGCTGTGTGTTGTTGCGGCTGCATCATTTGCTCAGGAGGCAAACAACAACTCAGCGCAGGGAGGGACCGAACGCATGGAGAATGGAATGGTCGATCGGCTTGACATCATGTTCGCAAACGCCGCTGTCGTAGGGCGTAGACAAACAGACAACAGCGGTGCAGCGAAGCATTTATCTATTAAATTTGTCTGCAGCCTTCCCTTGCTCTTGCACTTGCCCGTTGTCCATTCCCGCGGTTGCCCCGAAATTTGAGGGACCATTTTTCAGCCCAGTGTGATTGTGTGTGTGTTTGCGCGGCAGGCGGGAAAACCAACAAATTGCTCAAGCTCCGGCTGCCGGCGGAGTTATCCGGGGCAGGGGCGGGCAGATAAACAAACAGTGTGACCGTGCAGTGTCGTGCACTTTAACTTATTGAGTCCGCTCATTCCACCCACCAGCACCACCACCCGTTGTGCCAAAAAAAAACGGAACCTTAAGATGCCGGATGCTGGAGTTCCATCAGGGAGGAACATCTTCCTCGGAGCTGGGAGGCTGGGGAACACACACTTTACGGCCACAATCGGGGCCAAAAATGTACAAATAATGTTGGCCATTTTTCTTACCACCCAAAATGAAACATCCGGCGACCTGCGGGGGTAAATAAATCCCGTAGAAAGTGATCCATCCCAACCAGACCCTTACCCTATCATATCATCCTTACCCTTGCGCCATACTTAGGGAAGATTCTGATGGCATTGGAAGAAATGGTACGGAATGGTAAGCATTTAATGTTGCATCAATTATGGGTCCTCGGATGCATTATCTTTATCACCGGCTAGTCGAAGGCTGAAATCACGGTCGGTGCTAATAGTGCTCGTGATCGATCAATTTGCCCCTGACAATGAAGGGAGCAGAAATGAAGATGAATCTCTGTTCTGTGAGTCATAATCGATGGCATGTGTGGTCGATTTATCCCATTTTTATCTTATAACGAAGACATTCTGGATGACTGAAGGAAAGGATTTGAAGAGGTGGAAAAGTATAAAGGAAAATTAAACAGTATTCCCTATACTATTATGATTTTCTTCCCCATTTTACTGAATACTTTAACATATTTTCAGTAATTTATCATACAGGAATGACAACAATAGACCTCTTTACAGCTCTTTTTGCCAATTCATCTAGTCGCTTCCTTTGCATTTCACAAGCCCAATAGACCGATATAAAAATCCAATAATAATTATTGCAGAGAAACACTGCAACGCAATAAATAACACTAATTTGAAATATGTGCAAATTTTTCATTTTCCATTTCCCCTCGTTTTCACAAAATTATTTCAATTCTGCATCCTGCCTAGCGTCGTCAACCCAAAGGGAGTGGTAAGGTAAAACGATAGCGAATAGCACCATCAACAACAAAATAAAGCCAACATAAACAAATTGTAGCAGCACCAGCAGCACCACTACTACATGTAGACAAACAGTCAAACAAGTCAACATGCGCTCCGGTCCGCTATTAATCCTGTCGTCTGTGTGTATTTTTCACCTTTTCCTTTCATTTTCGTTTTTTTTTCGGGCTTTGCAAAAAAACAATCATGCACACCCTTGACCGTGGAGCCGTTTGTGTAAAGAAGGGTTTGTAGCAAGTGAACAAGAGCTACATTCCCTCGTAACTCCTATCGGGACGCTCTATCCAGTATCCTGCAGTGAGGACCTTCCCGTACTTACGCACACATTTAAAGCAAGCACACAGCAATTCGATAATAAGCGTCGAAAGGCACCCGCCAGCCCAAAACAATGTTAGTATCCGGTTGCCAGTTCCTGCGTATCAGTGATTTTAGAGAGAGGGGGATTGGTTTCGAAACGACCAACAAAAAAGAGTCCCTGGCAGTGAAAAATAATCACAGCTATCGCAAGGGGGTATTATATGGGAAGGCGAGGTGAAAATAAGTCCTCCCACCCCTTCGATGTGGTATCGCGATCGCCCAGTACGTAACAACGGGCTGAAAAAAGGGCGTAAAGTAATCATCACTAATCACGTGAGCGCATTTGCCATCACGCGGACTTTGTTTCGTTCCCCTTCGCGGGTTTTAGGCAGTTTTGGTGCTGGAGGGAGAGAGGATGTTTTAGCTCTATAAATGTTTGTTACAAAGCGAGAGAAAGAGAGAGAAAGAGAGCAAGAATGAAATATATTAGTCCGCAGTGTTCGATTGCTAAATCTAGCTCAAACACTGCACACAGCGAGCGTCAATTCGACTGGAAGGTGATCCGATTTCGCTTAATTGAAAGCGATTAATCAAGTGTGCCAGTCCGGCGGGGAGTCCATCATAGCGCTGCGACACTGGTTAAAAGGGCGTGCTATCACAACACGCGTCAGTGTGTCCCCTTTACAATTTTGATGTGTGGATTTTTCATTTTCAGCTCTCAAACAGCGCGAATCAACGCTAGAAAGTAGAAGAAAGCCACGGAAGATGCATCACGAATACACCTTCTTTCGGCCGCTTCGGACGTGCTTTGTTTGGCCATGTGCTTGAGAGCGTGGCTAGGCCGCGGTCGAAAGGGGTGAGTAAATTTACCTTCGCGCTTCTTTTTCTTTTTATGAACCTAAGCACCCTCTCCCCCCCTTCCCCTCCGATTCCTGCGAGACGCATGGCGCATCGCCCTTCACGTGCAATTGCGCATGGTCGTGTTGCGCGTTTTCGGGCACGGACGAGCTGCATCGGTACACAGAAATTAAAAGCATTCGAAACGAGAACGGCCGGGCAGGCACGCACGCACGCGGTCGGTAATTGATTTCGTCATGCACACGTGTGTGTGTGTGTGTCTAAGTTGGTTTGTTGATTCAGCGTGGCAAAGGAGAGAAAGAAAGGAAAATGTATATAAAAAATGCTATCCTCTTTGGCAAAGCCGTTCACTAAGTTCACTAAGCTGAGATGGCTTCAATCGTGTGTGAGTGAGTTCTGGAAGTAATGAAAATGCTAAAAATAACAAGACCGAAGGAGTGAAGTTCACTTCCGACTTCCCGCAAGAATATCCCCTCGCATGCAAGAAGTGCATACAGGAAAGCAGGAGAGAAACGAACGAAAAAGAAAAAGAAAAAAAATGAACCTAACTCGACCCGATCTCGGTAGTTATGTTTAGACAGCGCATTTAGTTCATGTAAATATTATGCTTACCTACATTTGCTGCCCCGATTGGGCGGGGCGGGCAGTTCGCTGTGTTCTCTGTTAGGGTTCTTGCCCGGAGTTGCTTCTTTTTAAAGGTGTCGATGCAGGAATGCTGCGCACACTGATAGCTCACATTTTTCTCCCACGTGTGTGTTCTTTCCGAAAGCGATCAAAGCGCATTTATTCAAGGGAGAACGATTATTTATGCGATGCACTTGAGTCGATCGTTCGTTGGCTGTTTCGAAAAGGAGGGTGCAAAGGGGTCAAAGTGAAAGTCTTTGTACGGGGTACTTGAACTGTTCAACAGTATTGAGCATTGATGTATTTAATACGTATGAATAGTTCTATTGAACAATGGGTGGGATGTGTATTTTATTGATTGGTGCACGATGAATACATAAAAGATCAATAACCCAATGAATGAGGGACTTGTGAGAAGTTTTGTCTTGGAATACAAACACGTTTTATCACAACAACAGGCGAAAAGTTATTCAGTTGAGGCAAAGAGTGCTTTAATTAAGTGTCACAAAGGATTGCATACATTCAGGCGTTCTGCTACCTCACGGTGCAATAAAATAGTTTAAATGAATGTTTAACACATTAAACGAAGCAAGTATTTAACAAATTCAAACTATAAAAATTGTTCATTTATTCTTAAAAATAAACCAAAGTTCCAATGCAACCCCCAAAAAAATGTATTCATCACATATCAAGTCCATTCCGGCTTCTGTTCGGCGTCACAGGAAGCTCATCATTTCAAACTCAATTTAAGAAATCAATAAATATTCAAGATTGAATCCCACGCTATACCATCCCGATTTGCAGCACGGCACGAGTTTGTCTGTTGCACTGCACTGAAGTCATGAATAATTTTACTACCCAACGAAAACCTTCGTTTTCTAGGAATAAAAAAGAACCCGCCGTGAAAATATTCAAACATGGTGATATATACTTTTTCTCTCTTTCCTTTCTAGTTTTTTCAACCCACTAGATCTACCGAGCAGTCATACATTTTCACTTACTATTGTGCAAATAAGTGTATCGGTGCGCGACTCGAGCAAATCACGCCCGGGAAAGGATGGATGGCGCTCCATATCAAGGAGTATGAATAATTTTAGCATAAATCAAATCAAAAGCTATCCTCAACTACGAGCCACGATCTCGCTGCGTGAATTATAGTTTTCTTGCAGCGGTGTGATTTAGTTTTGGTTTGAGAAACGTGCTAAAATTGTACAACCTAAGGAGGTTTGGTGAAAGTTTTGCATGATAAAAATCGGTCTGTGTGAGTGCGAGGCATATAAGGACGCAGAAACTTTATGACAGAGTTTGATCGACTGTTTTTCATGGATACATTGTATAGGCCCTTTTTTACTTGCGCTTCATTTTTGATGATGTCAACGGAGGAGAAAATATAGTTTCATCGATGCTCTTTCATAGAGGCCATCAATTATTTACACGCTTTCGTTTTTTAGACGAAGAGCGACAGTGAGAGAGCTTTTAGTGATTTACACAAACCACAATGTATTGCAGTTTGCTTCTATTTTTAAGGCACGTACTTTTCCCCTCGTTGTGTGGTTACTGTGTCGCTGCGCTGATTGAAACCCATGACTGCATGAAATAATAATCATATCAGCTTCAGCTTTCAGATGGTGCACTGATTGCAGTCCCTGCATTGTTTTCCATCATTTTGATTTACTAGCTGCACCTTTGTTTTGCAGCAGCAGCGGAGGCTGCAGAGACTTGCTGCTTGCTGTTGTAAAGAATAAAACAAAACAGCTCACAATAAAATGCAGCCCATAACTCAAACTCCCGAATGGGGAATTCATATTTTGACCAGCGTACTCCGGTGCAGTTCGTTGTTTGTCTTAGGATACAGCTCAAAGGCCCCGATTTCCATTCGTTCGGGGAAATGGTGGCGGAACAGGAACGAATCAACCATTAAACATTCACCAGCGCTTGGGTATTGGAAACATTAGTTTTCCATTTTCCCATTCGCAGCGCAACACGGAAATGGAAAGGATGCTTCTGTATCTGTGTTGCCCTACCATAGCGACTCACCTGTGTGTGTGTGTATATATGTGCCGATGACTTCCTCACACCATCGGCTGGCTCTTTACGCTTCGCTTCAGTCAGGAAACTTGCCACCGAAAGCAGCAGTGTGTTGCAATTTGGTTTTTGAATAATTTATCCTTTCCAAAATGGTAGGCAACGGGGGGCGGCAAGAGTGTGTGTGTGTGTGGGATGGATGCTCAAAAGGTAACATTTACTTCGCCACCGGCAACGAACGGAAAACCGTGGAACCGTGTCACTGAAACGCTTTTTTATTATTTTGGAAAGGGCAAAGGATGCTGCAGTGTTGCTCCGAGCAAATATCTTCCCCCATTCCCCCAATTCCGAGGCCAATGAAAACATATATTTCCACTTAAATATTGATTTCCATTGACATGACACTGGCTGTCAGCGAGTTCAATTTTGCCAAACAGCGATGGTTACCTGGTGGTGTGCAATGAGGACATGTGGGGAGCACGAGCGGGCGGCACTTTTAACACCGTCCGATCGGTAGTTGTCCTTTAGTCCTGCAGGCTTGCAAGAGCACACAGCTGTAACACCGAACCGAAATGGTCGATTGGGCCGTGTCACTTTGGGAAGGGAGCATTCTTGATCCCGAGTAAGTGGTTGCAGTGTTACAGCCACTGTCAATGGATGGATGGGAAAATAATGTAATTCGCGTTCTATTTTCGAACTTCGAGCCTGTGGAATGGTTTCATTTCGTCGAAATAGATGCATGTTGCAACATTACACTTGCAGAGTGACATATTTTAAGCCACTAATGCATACTGGGAACACTCGGAGGCAGCCTATTAGCATTGATTGAATCTTATTGGAATCGTTGGACAGAAGAGATTGGTAATTAGTGAAAAGTACATGCTCCATTTATAGTTCACGCTCTGTAAATATCAAACTGTTCAACTGAAAACCCCTACGTAGCAAGCAAAACGGCATTACATCGCTTCTGTGACGTGCATTGCATACTTCTAGGCGTACTTTCCTGCTTCGCCTAAATGAATGCAATTGGGGTGTAAAAACAGTACGCTGGAAAAAATCAAACAAAACTTCTAATTGGATATGAAACACTTTGTCTTGGTTTAACCACTCACCCCGACAGGTTTGTCCAACTTCGTACGCACTGTTGTACAGGTGATTAAAAAATAATTTCATCAACCATTCACGGGGAACCACAGCGGACCAGGCACACAAATCGTCGTTTGAATCAACGCCTTCTCAACTGAACGGCACTGCTAATAGAATGCTGGACGAGTACCTAGCAGCAAGCGAACGAGCACACTTCACAGAAGGATGAGGGGTTGGAAAAATGCAAATCGACGACTAGACAGAACCATCATGATGGCAAACATCCTCCAGTTGTACGCCACTCTCATTGCTCCACCTTCTACGTGCTACCTTCACGCGTTGCATGCCCGTGATAAAATAAGAAAAGTTTTGCAAACCCCTTTTTCCCGCGACGCCACGACAGTGAGCGCTGGTGGTTAGTGTCCGCGTCAGAAGGTGGATCAGTCAACCGTCAGCCCCGTCACGTGATTGCAATGGGAATTGGGAGTAGTCCCCTGTCTTTCGCTAACGCACGCCCATCAACGCCCGGTTATGTTTTATTGATTTGTTTGCTAATAACGGGTAACTGGTGTTTTCGATTAGGGTGAGGTTGATGCACGCCGACTTCCCCAACAATTTGAAATCCAATCCACACTGTGCTGGTCGTTTACAATCAGCAATGACAACAAGAGCGGAACCTGAAACCGAAGCAGCGAAGGGGATTGAAATTACAAAACAAATGCAAATGTATCCTTTTCCCCCGGTCGGTTGAGGTTAATTCCGGTTTGAAAAATTCACACACTTCCAAATTGATTTGGCCGAGCAGGCGGCATTCGAAGCCGCACGTCCTGACAAAGCCGCTCTTTGTGTGTGTGTGTGTGGTTTTGACTGTATCGCATGAATGGAAGTGCAATCTAGCGCTAAAACGGCAGTCCGGACTAAAGCTAGGTTTGTCGCGAAGGGAAGTAAGCGTGACAGTTAGTGGCTTGGTGGTTGCTGGTCGGTTGTGTCGCGAAACATTATTTGTGGTTTCTGATTGAGTTACGAGCTGTTACAATGGACGGCTGTTGAAGGCTGCTGTAAAGCCGTGTGTTTAAGAGGAGGTTAAATTGGAGTAGACAATAATTTGCTAAACAGTTGAAACAGGCTATTGTATCACAACGGCTAGATAATTAAACAATTAGTGTTTGTTATTTTCCCAGAAAAACGAGGAAAAAATGCATTTTGAAGAAAAGCCAAACCATTTCTAATGAATGCTCTGCTTTAATGCGTTCTCTACCTCATCTCTGGCTGTGGGCCATTCCAAACCATTAACTTCCACATACACATGGAGCCATCATTCACCAGCTGAAAGATGCTTTAATACATGCTCCGTGCGTCTGACGTTGTCAGCGTACGAAATTAGAACACATTCATTAGACATTCACCGTGGCCCCCCTAATAAGGCACGTGAGGCTTCTGTTCGCTGCCTGATGCCACGTCAAAGCTCCAGCAAAAACATCGAAAAAAAAGGAAACTACGTGAAAGATGCCGGAAAAGTAAAACCAAGCGACTCACCTTTCTATCAACTGTACCCAAGACACGCCGTCTTCCCGATCGGTGCACCTTCGTCATCTTACTACGCGCACCATCTGTGTGCTGACTTTCCATTTCGTTTTGCGGGACCCATCTTCCCTCCAACACTCCACCGGCGATGGAGATGGATGACAACGGTGGTCGAATCGATTTTGCCCCATCACTTCCAGCCAAACTTCCGGGGCATTTCCTTGGGCAGGGCGGGCTTGCCCAGAATGTCCTAGATGCACGCTAAGCAATTTCGACTGCCCGGGGACGGTTCGTTACCGGGAAAGCCTCCTGCCCCCCCACCCCGAACGGCCTTGGTGTTCGTGCCTCGAGTCTGCCCGGTGAACGTGCCAGGACTGGTGAATGATCGAACTAAATTTGCTTCATGCGGCTGCCGTTCTGGTCGGATCCTGCTTGGGTGGATTCAATTGTCTTTAAGCGTGGCCCATCTGTGGCATCTGTGGTGACGTGGCAATCGAACCCGAAATTTGAGCAACTCACAACCCACCGGAACGTTTTCTCCGAAGTTTGGTTGCAAGGAAAAACCATTTCTCCTTCCAAGGCTCTCTCCCCCCGAAACGCTCCAACCTCATTCGAGTTGGCCAATAATGAGCCCAGCGTCAAAACGTGGCCTAGTTTCAAATTCTTTTCGGCACTAAATTCCAACTCGTGCGTGTCCTAGCGGGTGTGCCCGAAAGCACATTCTAGCTGGAACTAGCTGCTCGTACCACATTTCGCCATAAAACGCACGATTGCCACACGATCGGGTTGGGCACGTTGTGGGCCCCCGC
The DNA here is from genome assembly GCF_017562075.2 of Anopheles merus. NCBI lineage: Eukaryota > Metazoa > Arthropoda > Insecta > Diptera > Culicidae > Anopheles > Anopheles merus. Next base: position 9,918,425 of record NC_054084.1, read on the forward strand.
TCAATGAAGAGCGTACGTGAGCGGCCACTAACTCACTCGCACGGCAACGGTTTCGGTTCGGCTGGTGAAGAAAGAAAGTCCTCCCGGTCGAAGGAATTTCGTGGAAATAAAAGCAAGCAAGTGGATTGTGTCACATAAATTTTAGCCCAAAATGCAATATTTTAACGGAAATTCACTTTTGACTGCGACTGCTTCTTGCGAAAGTGTGATTTTTCTTCCAATGCTGAGCGTAGCAGGGATGACTTTTCAATTCCGTGTCGTTTTGGGGGAGGCAGTGGGTTCGTTGGGGAGGATACATAAAATTTGCATTAAATTTAAAACCTTCCCGCTTTCACAGGACGTTCCGTGCTGTGCTTCATTCACACAAAAGAACGCGGCGACTAACGATGGCACCGGTGCGTGTGGTATAGGGTTGGTTTGCAAAAGGCAACAAGAGTATCTATAAACTGATCAGCGTGTCGTTGTGAAACCTATCCATTGAGAAGCTGCCGTTCCTATGGTAAGGGCGGAACTAAAGGACCGACTTCACATAAGCCTTACAGTTCCGGGGGAATCAACAGTAACCTTCTCAGCACACCGCTTCTCAGCACATTCCATTGGAGCACACTTTAAAGTGGCGAGAGTGTATCCCGCGCCCAAAAACGACTCGCCCTTTTACATGCTGTTCGTTTTGGAAAAACCGAAAAAGATTGCAAACCACCCAAACCAGCACCCGAAGTTAAAGGACGCGACAAAAGAGCGTTACCCCGCCGCTACTGCCATCCCGTTCTGGGGCGAATCTATTGAATGGTCCTTAAGCCGATAGCTTGCCGCTTGCGTTACTTCCCTTCGGTGGCTGATAGTTTCTGTGCCAGAAAAACAAACCGCCCTTTTGATCAGACGCCGTCTCTTGCCAGGGTTCTCTGTTCGTTTGGAGGCATACGAACGATCTGCCAAGTCCCGCAAAGCCATCTGGCTGGAAGTTTCGGTTCGGCTGGTTCGCTCCGGGGGAGTTGTTTGATGTTTTGTGACGGCGATGTTTGCCTTTATGGTCTCGTTGCTGGTGTATTATTATTAAATCTAGCAGATGATCGTCTTATGGGCTGAAGCGATGAAAAATCCTTCCAGTGCGGTGTGTGTGTGTGTTTGAATTGAAGTCGTCCTTTAAGCCGCTTCCGACAAACACCGAAACAAACCGAACCGTTCGGCTTTGTTGGGCAATGATCAATGGTATTAGTGCGCGGGAGAGGTTTTAAGAAATTGTTCTAGTTTGAGTGCTTTTTGGCATGGTTCAATAGTTTCAGTTTCAAAGATTAAATTTCATCTTTCTCTCTTCCATCGAAGCTCGTATTGCGTACACAAACTCTTAACATTCTTATTAAATCAGTAATGATGCGACGTTTGCCTGCCTTTAGGCGTTACCATAACAAATTTATAGCAACGCTAATCAACACTTGCTCTTCATATCAGCACAATGCGGGTACAAATCGAGCCAATAAATCCTTTGCAGCACATTCCCTGGCTATTTTTCCAACAAACGATGGTCTTCTTCGTCAAATTTAAAAGAAACGAGAAAAGTTATTTCGTCAATGAGAAGGAACAGAGCTTTCATAAGGATTATTCCCGACTAGCGTTGTGCTCTTGCCAAGTTCGTTGCATTACGTATGCATCATGCTTGAAATGCTCTCACCCACCCCTCCCCTATCTGTTACACACCACCCCTTAGCAAACCATTGAAACAGTTGGGACGAGCAGCGGACAAGATGCACCGGACGGCACAGAACAGTGGTACCATAGATTTTCACGGGGATATAATAAATTTCGCTTCTGAAAGAAACAGATGTTACGCCTGGAAGCAGCAACCATCACCACTACCACCATCGTCCCTCTTCAATCTACGGTTGTTTGTTCGTTTTAGTGCCAGCGCTTTGGACGGGTTCCGGTTGATTGTGTCCAGAAACTGATGCGCGGGGAAAGTGGATGCGCGAAAAAGGCGAATCAGCGAAAAGACCACGATGACGGAGCTGCGGACGGACGTGGCAAATCCTTCAGCAAGGTGAAAGTGGATTGCTTTTTACCGTTTGTTGGTGCTGCTGTTCTCATCTTGCTGCCGGGAATTTGCACTCCATCTGGAACGCGCTCCACAACTTCAGTGGCCGCTTGTGCCTGATGAAGCTTTCCAGAGCAATCAAGGGCTGGCGCCAAATAAAGCATGCAATTTGTTGGAGGTTGCATTAAGGCGAGAACTGTTACTCGAAATGAAATCCAGATATATTACTCCGACAGACAGATAAACAATCGTGCGAAACGATATTGTGTGACATGTATTTCGCTGTGAAATGATATTGACAAAAGGCAGTGTGTTGCGTCCAGTTTAGTGGGTTACCGCTGCGTCTGGTTAAAATTCCTCGCCATGCTTTGTAAAGCGGAACACACACATACAGAGACATAATCACACCACCAGCGTGTGCCGGTGGTTTCACAATTAAACTATAAATTAGTTATCTTAGACATAAATCTCAACGCCACGGGCTGGGCAAAGTTTATGGGCGCTTGCTCGATTCCCCCTACGTTTTCGCACGTGTTTTAGCACAGCGAAGCTCGCGAGAATGTGTTGCGAACGTGATTGTGGTCACTGTGGCACGGGCGATATCAGGCGATCTTACACTGACACACACACACACACACACACACACACACATACACACGCACACACTTCCCAGCATTCCATGACCGGCGACTTGCAACGTCCAAACTGATCCATCTGTCCATCAGCAGCGCGGCCAGTGGGCAGATAGTATCGCCGGGCTCAGTTTCTCAGCGCCGCCGGTCGATGGGCGCTCGATGGATTAGCGCAAATGAAAACAGATTAAGATTGATGAAGTGTTGCGGTTTCGGCTGGAGTTGGTGTGTGCTTGTGTGGTCCCGTCGGCTAAATCAATTACTTGCTGCAGCGCTGGCTAGTGGTCTAGCCGCCCCACAAAGACGCCTGTGGACGTGCGTCTTGCAGTGGTTGGTGTTGGGTTTTGCTAAATGAGGTCTTTTGCGACGCAGCTTGTCAGTTTATTAATTATAAGCTTGCGAGGTTTTGCCACGTGCGTGATTTACTGCCCCAGTTTGGCAGGAAGATGAACTTTGGATTCTGGATAGCTCATGGGGCGTTTTGGTGGTTTAGTTTGAAGATGTATTTCTCATTGATTTCCAGAGAAGCCCCGTTGAGGATTCTCGATAATTGACATCTTATTTGAGGTGGTTGTCATTTCTGATTAAAGATGTCATTATTACTGGAATTTTCATTCAACAAGACATCACGACCACTTCCTCCCTGGAGTCTTTAAACGTGCAATACTCGCCATAAAACATTCCTTAACCGCACATGGTAATTGCCCCATTTTAAAGTACCTTGTCAATGTCCCAATGGACCCATCGACACCCCTCCGTACTCCCTTCGGCAATGCGAAATGGACGCCATTATCAGCACTATCTCGCATCGATACCGTGAGTGCATTCGTAATGAGTTTTCTTTAATTACCTCGCGCGGCGCACACTCTACTCCAACCGCTTTTTCGCCGTAACGACTCGTCCTCGAGGGTCTGTTGTAAAAACGACCGGTCAAGATGGCGCGTGATCGCCCGTCGGTAATTAACACATTTTGTCATCGCTAAATGGGCAGCCACGGTAGCAGCAGCAGCGTCCATTTGCAATGTGGGCGATTGGGTGGACTGCACTCGCACTCGCCCAAATGGTTAGCTCAACAGTCCGACAATATGCTAATGCCTGCGAGCCTTACACTGCACTAAACGCTGTCATTACAGGTTGTGGTAGGGGTTTACTTTTTTTTTCTTTTTCGTGAAAAGCATCGAACACGTAAGCGGAAGAGCGCGTGCGAGGTTTTCCCGAACCCCGGGAGCTGCTACCGCCGCTGTTTGGGGGAATGGAAACGAGCGTTACCGTTATCTGGTGCTTTGGGCACGGCGTGGTCTTTCCTACCGAGGGTTTAGTGCAATGCTTTCCTGCCCACAGTACAGACACACACACACACACAGACACACATGGGAAAACTCATTTCAACGAGACGCGACTGCTCCGGCAGACAAAAGTAGCTCCAAAGCGGGACGACGTACCGGCAAGTCCTTCAGGATTTGGCCGCGAGCATCCCAAAAGGGACGCCCAGGACGCATTTCCCACATGTGGATAGTATTGCCTCCTGCCCGAAATCCTCCACCACCCACGAGGAAGGAAGCTATTTCCGGACGTTTTGCTATCGTTGTTTCGGGTTTGGCTGGTTGGAAAAGCCTCTCCCGCGTGGTAGTGGTGTAGGGGAACATCCTCGTAAGGTCGGCCCACACGTAAGCGTACGAGCAACGTGTATGGGACAATGCAAACAAAACTGTAGCGCAGTACTGCAATGCGGTCTGTATCGCCCACTACTCTTCCAAAACGGGGGGAGCTATTCCACCATAACACACTACTACAGTGGGTGAGGAACGGAAATGGGAAAACAATGGTACCAGGGGGGAAGAAGAAAAGGGCGCCAGGGCACACACAAAAAAAAGAAACTCGGTAACGACTTAACAATGAACAAACAACCCGAAGAGTAGCCATTTCCCTTGTGGCCCGCTCCCGGGCTAAAGCTGGTCTTTTAGGAAGCTTTTAGAGTAACTAAATATCCTGCTGCAACTGCTGGTGCTGCTACTTGCTCCCGGGGTTTGTGTTTTGTTCTTGTGCAGGTTTTGTTTTCGCTTTCCTTTTTCTTTTATTTCCGTACCAGTGCCAGTTTCCAACTCGTGCGCGTCAATGGCGACCGCTCAATGGTGAAATGGTTTTACATTCCATTTTTCAACGCAATTCTTGGTTCTTGGCACCAACGGGCAGGGAGGGATTCGAAAGCTTTCGCTGTGTGTTTTTTGTTTGTCTCTCTCTCCGCCTTTCCGGCTGATGAGAAAGATTATGGTTTTTGCAAAAGGTTAAATTTAACGTACAGAAACTATTCACCATTCTTTGGCATGCCGGTTTTCGGCGAGCGTGGTAGATGATGATTTCAATTCCACTAAAACGAGCGTACGTACGTTTTGCATGTTTCTTTTCACCGCTTTATGCTTTATTCCAACCCACAATTGTAGCTGTACAATTGCGGGCCAATTTATGCGTTATTAGTATTAAGGAAATGAGAAAAAATGTTGGCTTTTGTCTAGCGGCTATCTTGTTGCCGAGTACGATGTAATTTAGGGAGGAAAAAAGCGTTTCAATTTTATTGCTTTTTTTATTGCCCATTTTAGGTGCTTTCATTTATTGTCTTTTACTGTTTGTGTAATATAATATATGTAAAGGAAAACACTTTGGCAACTCTTATTAGAATCTTATATGTTTCTTTCATCATTTTAGTAAAAAAAGGATTATTTCTTGTATTTTGCCTAAGAAACGAGTACTAAAAAGACAATATTAGTGGTTTAGTCATGTCATTTATATAGTTAACGCATAGGAACAGGTTTTGTGACGATGACAACATTGTAGCTCTAGCAAACATACACTTTATCAGCAACAATTTCCATATGCAAACCTCTAAATAATTAATATTAATTTACATCACTTCATATCCACTGCCAATCCCCTTATGAAACTTTGCTCCTAAAACTGTGTCCCTAACAAGCTGCCCTAACGCCACCCAAACATATTCATAATAAAGCAATGAACGATGCTCGTTTGCACCAACCTCCAAAAACCATACACTTTACGATTGAATTGAACCCTCGCCGCCCTACGAACATAAACCCCAAAACATTAAAACACGTGCATGCATTCCAGCGGCGCATCGATCGCGCGTGGTGAGATTTGGTCCCCGCAGGGCAAGGCCGAATTAAGGCCCCGGCCACCACCGTGCAATCATAATTTAGATGCGGTTCAACGCCTAATCTAATTTCTCTCCCACACTTACACACTCGTAAATTGCTACGGAATTCATCAGGATGCGTTCTTTTTTGCTTCTATTTTCATCACCAATTTAAAAGAGAATTTATCTACAGCAGCGAACCCACACACCTTATCGTTGATGCGCTCCATCACATCACTCATTTCCCTAGAAACGGGCATCTACTCGAAAAAATGACGCATTTGATGAGCCATAATTTTTAATGTCATCTGCTGAGGGTGTCACTGGGGAAAAAAACTCATCTTGCCTCATAAACGCTCCACGCCAATTCGCAATTTTATCCTATACGCGTTGGTAACGGGAATGTAATTAAAACGTGTGCCCCCTCCTCTTACCTTAAAGTCATCGCTTCCGGCAGGGGACATAATTCCGCCCCAAGAGTCGTTTAAGTTTTGTGGTTAAAAATCCTTTGCAGTATGTCAAAACGGTTTGACGAATATGGGGCGCGTGGTGTTACAATATGTTTTCGTTGGTAGGTGTTGTTGGTAAAGGCGTTAAAGCCTTGACATCATGACAAACAACACATCGCTTAGCTTGTAAAGTGCTGAACGATACAACTTTGCGTCAAAACTGTGCGACAAACTTCGTCAGACAAGCGTGCAAATATTGAACTTGTTCGAGCAAATCCGGAACAAACGTGCGCTTGATGCGGGCAAAAGTCAAATCTTAATTTTAACACCAACTCGCTGGCATCATCTCGCCTACCTTCCCCGTGGATAAACGATATGCTCGGCGCGTTTCGTTGGAACATCCCACGGTAGTAGTAGGGCTTTCGGCGAGGACCTAAACACCGTGAGTGTTGACTCAATTCACCTCAATTACCGCGTGCCTTCACTCATGAATACCGCCAGCACACCGACCCTGCCCTCCTGGAGGCAATTTATTTAGAAACACCACTACTGGCTGCTTTTTTCTTCCCCTCCTGACTGCTGAAATTTGTGTTTCCTTCCCTTGGAAAAAAAAACGAAGCAGCAATCTTTCCGGCTTCCATTGCACCGGGCAGGACCGGCGATGCGTAGGCAAGATAAGTGCGGCACGATAAACCGACCGGTATCAAAACATCATTATCTCACGGCGGAGGGAGGCTCGCGGCGTTACGCATAATCCGTGCCTCCGTGCTAAAATATTCCTGTTATCGAGTTTCCGGGAGGCTTTTTTTTGTTGTTTGGTGGGTAAGATTCAGGGCGGGTGGGCACCCTCAGGATGAGTGCCGCGAATCGTTTAACCTGCGGCAAATCTGCTAAGCCGCACCTCAATTGCTTGCACGTGTAATGGATGCTGGAGGATTTCGTAATGTTGAAAGTTACCGTGTTTACGTGGCAAATCTAGCAAGCAAATATTAAAAATTCAAAAAAAAGACAAAACAATTGCATACTTTTAGGCGAATTTCATCATGCTCAAGAAAAAAACGCCTAAAAGTATGCAACTTGTGTTACATTTTACGATTAAAACCATCTTTTCGTAACCAGTGACGTAACTGCTTGCGGTTTGGATATAAAACGTGTCATAAAAAATCAAATTCAACCACGTTCCGTTTGATACTTTGTGTCAAAGAGTACCAAAAACTACAAACAAACCACATCGCATCGTTCATTTTTCATCTCGCATCAAATCATTGTGCTCGTAAACAGATTCATAAACGAGCCCATAAACCCGCTAGCTCCAAACCCTCGCCGTTTCCTCTTTACTAAGCTTGGCCAAAGGCGCCTCTTTCTATGTATTCAGTTACACATGGCGCTTTGCTGAAACACGGTGCAAGCCACAATCCTTTCCCATCGGAGGGTCCGAACCGAACGCACTATAGCTTCATCGTTCATCGTAACTGTGTTACTGGTTATGCATTTGTTTCTGTACACATCAACACGTAACCACCGTTTTTATGTCGTTTCATGTCTTCTGCTATCAGTTAAATGTTTCTTTTTGCTCATTTTCCCCCCAACACTCATCACCATCGGCCGTGGAGCTTTTGCGTGGAGTTGGAAAATTGTTCTCATGATACATTTTTCCTCCCTGTTCCTTACTCATACCAAACAACGTGCTGTCCCGCAAACACCTGCAATGATGCGATCATTTGTCCACTGACCCGGTAGCATGATGATACTCGCACACAGTGCCCAAAGCAACCGGGTCGTATCGATCTAAAAAATAGCTCCCAAAGGCACACGTACAAATAGTACCCAACACACACACATGCACGCATAAAATCATAACCAAACCTGTACGACTGACCGTGCAACGACCATCCAAATGATGCAACACAGAAAAAAAAATCGAGCAATACAGGAACAGGAAGCTACGCGATACTGTGTTCCACTTGGCATTGGGCCGTCTGCTAAAACTCCGCCTGTCTGAACTTCAATCCGACTTCTGTGTGTGTGAGGCAAGTGTTGCGTACCGAATCCGTGCTCCAACGTGCTGCGTTTCATCTGGCACATGTTTTCCTTTGCCGCTTCTTTTATTTTCGCTGTGTGCCGCTTGGGTTTCGGATTCGAAATTTTCATTTGCGTTTCCGTTTGCTGTTTCCGCTGGAAGGGTTTTTGCGCTCAATGTTTTTGGCTCGTTCGCCTACATTGGACGCTCATTGGAGTGGTGGTGGATGTTTTTTCTCTTTCTTGCTCATTGTGAAATTGAAAAACAGAAAACAATCCACTCGTGCATTGGAAGCAAAGCTTACTTTTCCGCTCCGTAGAGAGAAGCTATGCACTGGTCGAAGTGATGCTTGCCTAACAATACAATACGCAAGGAAGCAGATGTACGGTTTGGGGATTGAAAAGTCTCATGTTCGTTATAGTGCTGCTATCAGTGTATGTGTGTGTGTGTGTGTGTGTGTTAGTGGTTCGTTTGTTCGGAAATCATAAGTTTCATGACCCGTACCATGGTTCAACGGAGTATTGATTGATCCTGCAGCACGGCTGTGAGCCTCGCTGTTGTGATGGTCACGTTTGAAATCCCCAAAAGAGGGATCATTCCTCCCCAAAAAAAAGAAAAGAGGCCCTTCATAAGCCTTACATAAACCTTACGCTCAGCTAGTACCATTGTTTTACTGTGATTGTTTTTAATCTTTCCTGAAGGGTTGTACTGCGCTTCTTGAAACTCAACGTTTTACATCCATTTTTCGATGCATTATCCCTTGAAAGCTTCAGCAAAAGAGCCACCTTTTCGCTCCCTTTCGATTCCAACTTACAGCCGCTTACTTGAATAATACATTATGCAAAGTGACTAATTTAAGTTTATGCTTCCCCCCATCGTGTCGTTACATCAGGAGTCAACACACAGGAGTCAGCCTACGCCCGGTGCGCTGGGAGTTGCACTTCTTTTCGCCGCGCGAACACATAATGCAGGATCTTATCGCCGAAACGAAATGAGATCAGTCGTGTCGCCATCGTCGTCGTCGTCGTTGTCGTGAACCGGTGAGCGACTATGCGTGATCCCTATCACAGATTGATGATTTAATATTCACCTCAGTGCTCGGGGAAAGGTTTTCAAATGACGAACACGCCAAGGCAGCTCCATTTCGATCAGCATCAGCGAAACGGAGCTGTTTTATTCATTACGAACGCGTCGTCTTCCTCCAGCGCGCGAAACACTATCACTTTTCAAAGCTTACTTAACTTACCGTTTGGAGGAGGAACACACCAAAAAACCAGATGCAACTGACATCGGACGATGATGCGGATGTCTTTAATGTACCCCTTTTCGTTGGGAGGATCTTGGAGCAAGATGAGGACAACCAACGGGCACAGGGTTGATTTGCCCGAGGATGAGGAGCACTAATTACGAATTCTCTTTGCACCATCACCTGCAGAGCGCAGCAGAAGAGCATATTTTACGTGATCCGATTTTATGCTTTCCATCGCCACCGACACTGCTCGGTAACGGTGCCACTTTTACTGCTCTCGACAACGCCTTTTTCTTTGGTAGTTTTTCCTCGCAGTTTTTAGTTCCGCTGAGCAGCAGGGTTCGTGTTGTCGTCGGATGGTGTAGCTTGCCGAGTTTCTTTGCTACGGTGAAATTTTGCTTTAATTTCATGGTTTGTTCATTTTTTACTGAGCGTGTAGGAAATGGCCTTGAATTTAAGACAAATTTTGGATCTAAATTATTATGTTTTGGAGTCAAACGAAGGTTCAAAAATATTGTATCTTTTCTTCCAGACAATTTGAAATTATTATGAATTGGTAACATGATAGAATTAAAATAAACTATTTTTTCTGTTTTTTTTTTCTCCACCCATCACCAAAAAGGCTCTTACGTACAATATTCACAATACAATTCTCGCCTTCAACTCGTTCCCCAACACCTCTCTATATTAAAAATTCAACAAATTTCCCAAAGAAACCGTACACCGTGCTCAACTTTGCTGGACCACCTGCTTTAATGCATCCAGCGGCCAGCAGCTGAAACTGAACAACTTCAACCCGCTGACCGCTTTGCCCAACCCATGTCTCCGCTTATCCGTGGCGAAGCCCGAGTGGTGAAAATTTAATACGACACTAAATTGTTCACTCCCGTCCCACACGCCAGTCCCCTACAGCACATAATTCCAATCCCTTCACACTTTAACCATTCACTCGATCGAGTACAGCAACGGCAATGGTTGGAATTGGGGGAAAAAGCACAGTGCAAACTAGAAACATGCACTTGGGTTGACATTTTTCGAGCTGATAAATTATTCAGTGTGAAAAGCGAAGAATGCTCCCGCACTTGCCCCGCTTTGCTGTGCCTCAGCTGTTGGTCAGATTTGTTGGTCAGAAACAATATGGCGATCGGGAATGGGAATGGCTCCTGCGACCGAATTCCATGCACTTTCTAGCGATTGTGTTCGGTGTCTGTTTCTCTCTCTTTTTGGTGGTGGTCGTTTATTGGTGACAGATTACTTTAGCAGGAGAATGTATCACAGAAGATGCGACCATTTACTCTGTTTTATAAATAGCAGACGAAGGATATAGACGCAATCGAGGATCTTGTCAACTCATCAATCTTCTTGAAGAGACATAAAATGTAGAATATTTCTTTGCAAACAAGATTGAGTTTCATTCGTGTTGTTATCTGTCTTTTTTGTCTATTCAAATTTCCAAACTGTTCGTAATAAAATGACTATATTTTGAAAATAATCAATTTTATTGGACTCATTGGGAACTATTCTGTAATGTATTCAAACATCCAGACTTTCTCAAATAGCTCACAATAAAAAGAGTCTGCGTTAAACGACATTCATTCCCCAACCACACCCAATCCATTGCCCCAAACGTCTTACCCAGAGTCTGCAATGTGCAATATTAGTTTCTTTATTTAATTTATAGCTTAAAGTTTACTTCAACATTGCGTCGTTGCTCTATGCCTCTATTCACTTGCATCTCCACCGTGCAAAACAAACCCCCGCCAATCCTCACTCGCTATCCATTCCATAATGGATGGAAAACGTCCGTTTTCCCCGGGCACACTGGTTCGCTTTTGTTCCCGGTTGTCGTTTCCGGTTGGCATTTCCTTTTTAAATTTGCGATAAATTTTAATGCCTCACGCTCTCTCGCTTTTTAATTCCCTGTTCCCTCTTCCCGTCCCGAATGGGCCTTCGTTCGGAAGCATCAGAAGAAGAAACTAGTAAGAGAGAAAAAAAGCATTGCTGCCCAATGCTAATGAGTTCGAAGCCCACCACCGATCCGGCTTCCTTCGAAACCCCACTTCAATGCGGGACTGTTTCCGGGGTTGTCGCAGCGCATCCCGATTTGCCCCGAAATTGGGGAGAAAAGTTAGAGATAAAGCACACACAAAAGCGAAAAATAAAATAAAAACACCAACCACCAGCACATCGGCAAATGACAAAACGTCTTCGAGGCATTATTGTTACGCGCGAGTGCGATGGCTTTTCTCCCGGTTGGATTTTTCCTCACTGCGGAAGTGTCAAGGAAGGGGAAAGGAAGGGAAGGGCCAGTACCGAAAGGCCAATGGAAGAGGCCAACGCAAAACGATTCGAATTTCATGCCCAACTTGCAGCGAACCCGGCGTACCCGGCAGCGAATGTAATTTGAATTTTCCTCCGAAATGACATCGGGGAATTTATTGTGGTTTTCATAATGGCTTTTTCCACCACCAACGCTACCACCAACTCGCGGAGCGCTGTTTTCTCTTTCCGATGGTTACAGCAGCTTCCGGGAGCATTGTGTGGAGCCGTGGCAGCAATGAGCCTGCCAGCCCGCGGTACGCCGTGTGTACAGCGTCGGTACGATTGATTGGATGGTGAACTGGACACTTGAGGATAGTCTGATGAACGGGTTTGCTTGAGGGTTTTTTTGTTGCTGTTTCCGTCTCTTGAGCTTGAGCTGGAAAGGCAAAGGATAACGATATAATTTCTCATGAATTCTAAAAAGGCTTCTAGTAAATTAAAAATAAAAAAAACTCACCCTCGTAGGGCCATAACTTATTTCGCAGGGTTTATTTGCAGTTCGTTCTTCCGGTGGCCATAATTCACTAGCATTTTTGCTGGATTGCAGACGACAATCGGCAGCTGCTGGAATTAAACATGCATTTACATTTCAAGCACAGTGTCCGATTACGGCAAATGAAAGGCCAGTCTCCTGCAACCAATAACGTATTGGTATAGCATCAGCTTTACATCGATTAATCCGTATCTCTTATCAAACGAAATTATGAACACACACTCTTCGCCACTGCACTCGGAAAACGCCGGACACCGGACGACCAAATAAGCCCATCAGCCGGATGACTGTCCTCCCGCTCACAGGAATTTGATCATAATCGATTGATGTAGGGCACCATTTACCGGGAAAGCGTAATTCCCATCTCGAACAAATCCGTTTCGATCGATTATTTTTACCCTGGTCACTTAACCCCTGGCCCGGATGCACAAATCCCAACCCAGCCCAAACTCACATTCATATTCATTACAACTGGGCCGAGGGAAAGCTGGACAACATTGGTAACCCCTAATCCTTTGCCGTGCGATTGCCCGACTAGCCGTATATTGTGGCTGCCCCACTGATAGCCCTTCAAAATGGAGATCAGTGCTGAACGTGGACAGTTGAATGTGCACTTCGATATCAGCATGAATGCAGTACACTTGAAAATGGAGCTTTAACAGGAACTGGAACAGAGTAAAGTCATTTCGTGGAAAAGCTTGCAAAATAAGGGTTAAAGTTTAATAGCTTATGAGGAAATGTTTGTTTGTTTTTCATACTTTCGACACTGTTCTGCAATTAATTTGCCCTCTCTTCGCGCTACAATCGAATCGCATTGGAGCGCTGCGTGTAGGCAAACCTCAACTCACCATCCCGAAATCCTCAAAGCCGACAATTTGCGACAGCACAGTCAAACCACAGCCGCTCCTTTCCGCGGAACCTTTTCGAAACCCCTGCCCAGCCGCCACAAAAATCACCACAAAACGGTTTCCTCAACCGACCCTAACCCTTCCTTTTCTTTGGTAGCGTTACAGCTAGAACGAAATCCTTGCCCTTGCAACACCCCGGGAGAGCGTGTCATCGCCGGATAACGGCGCCACGGAGTTTTTAATTAAATTGTTTTAATTGGTTCCCGTCGACACCCGGGGAAAACTAGGGGACACCCACTCGATCGAGCCTTTCCCGCTGCTCAGTGCTGTGCTGCTGCCTGTAAAACCCCACCGAGTGTCGGCTGTTAAGAGCCCGTCTTAACTTTATAATGATTTTATTGGTTTCCATCCCGCCGCTACCGAAAATCGGCACTAAGCTCTGCCTCTGTGTCTTGACTTTCCTTGGGGGACGTTACTGTTCCGGGTGTTTTGAGTGAGCTATTTGGGGTGAGGAAAATCTGTGCTATTACCGGGAGGAGCAAACAACAGAAGAAAAAAACCAGGCGAAAGATAATTATCGATGGCTAATTTGGGGAGCAAACTCTTACAGGAGTTGCCTGTGTGTTCCTGGGTGTAACAATTTTATTCCCAATCAAAATGGTATGGCAACCACCAGAACGGAACAACTCTTCATCCGGTATCGTAACATTTTAAGTAAGAACCCTTCAACGCTCTGCTTCCAGCAACGAGTCCGACGCTCTTGACTGTGCAGACAGAAAAATGAAGCTCCATTAATCAAATGATTTCACAATAACCTTCAAGAAGCTCGTCGGTTTACGGGTTTTTTTTTTTGCTTCCGGGGTTGTGTTTCTTCTTTCGTTAGCTGAAATGAAAGTTTTCTTACTCTCCAACTCTCTCTCGCCTTCTCTCAAACGGCTGTATTACACTTTTCTTGACAAATTTTCCCAACCTTCGGGGAAATCCGCCAGCACACCCTATCCCGTGTATACCACCACAAACACACACAAACATTTATTTGCCGTCTTTTGGTTGGCAGTGAAGTTAGCGTACTTGTTTCGTTTCTTCCGCTAGTCCATGTTGGATGAAGTTTTCCTATTCCTCGCTCCTGTGCGCACCCCCTTCGGACACGGATGGCTCGAACGACTTGGTACGTTAGTTGGCGGTGAAAAGTTGGTAATTACGGAACGGGCAACAAACAACTTGACATACGGTACCAACAACAGACATGTACACATATTGCCAATGGGAATGATTCGTCGTTGCCGGTTGTGGCGGCTTTGGTGAATGGTGTTTGGAGTGGAAGCGAGTTGTGATGTTAAGTTTGACTTAGCTTTTAGCTTTATGAGTCTGAAGTCAGTTATGGGATTTAAATTGGTTTAAATTGATTCAATGCAGTAAAAATACTTTGCATGACGCAATCAAAAGAAGTGAAATGTTTAAATAGTATAATTCCGCCTAAATGTATGCAACTTGCACTGCAAAAGAAGCATTTTGAATCAAAAGAACACGCTGAGCTTGTCATTAAACAGCAAATGGTTTTTGAAAGATTCAAATTGATAACGCAAATGAAAGAAATGCCCAAACAAACAGTTCTCTTTGCCAACTCCTACATAACTTGATTCCGCAAATGGAACGTACAAGCACCTAACTGCTAATCAAACAATGAGATAATATGCAAAAGCTCGTTTTCACTGTAATTGCATCAGGGTTCAGTTTATCGTGCAGACAAACATGACAACCGTTCGCTCTGCTTCAAACCATCGTCTACCCGCTCCAAAGACGCATCCCAGGTGAAGTATAAAATATTCAAATTACTCTAACCAGTCCCCGGCAGTCCTCCGGCCGCATGCACTCGCTGCACTTCTTTTACACTATTTCCTGGCGAGTGGAAAAAAAGGAACACAACAACCAGTGCCGACAATGCTACCTCACTCGCTCGGGTGGAATGATAGCTTGGTGGAAAAGTGAAATAATTTAATTTTCCTTCCTTCCTGCCAAAGACACACAGGCAGCATTCGCAGCAAGAGACGCACTCGCCAGTTTCGCCAACTTGCTCGCTGGTTGCTTGAGCGCGTTTTCGCATGTTTCCCCGGGAGCGCTTTTGCGGCTAGGAATTCGTTACTTAATCCGTTCGCTACATTCGCATTACGGCATGCCGGTCCGGTAGCAAATGGCGGATTTGAGACGTTCCAACGTTTCGGACTGAATTTGCAAAACATTACAGTGGCAAAAGTGCGGTCGTTTTCTGCGTTGGCTCGGGTTGGGGGCTGATTGACGCGATGGTGCTACGGGACTCCTGCCAACCGTCAGACGAGTTGCGTTTGCCCAGTCGGACAAGAGAAAACGCGATGCGCGTACTGGCAGCAGTTGAAAGTTTCATAGCTACTGACGCTGACAGATGAGTGTGCACGGTAAGCTTTTCGTTGAAGAAGAAACGATGTTTAAGAGTTTGAGGTCGCCACCACCAAGTCGGTTTTGTTCACGTTCCTTTCCTTAATGCTCTTTGTGGGATGGAAATGCAGTAAAATGGTCATTTTCAATAAAGATTTGAGAAGAAAGAGATTGAATGGTGATTGCTTTATTATCCTTTTGCTTCTTCGTTGCTTTCGATTACTGATTGATTATTTACGGCTGATGGATGGCAATCGTGTTTTATGTTATTTTTTAGCAACATAACGTACATATTAAACGGAAAATTTCTCACTTTGGTGAAATCAAATTTCTGCTTTAAGATTTCTACTCCCCGTCCCAAAGGCAATCCCTTTCCACTGCGTCGTTCTACCCCTTGCCGAGGTGACAATTTATGCACGCCATTGTGATAAATGAGAACACATTTTTCCCGACCCGCAACCATCAACCATTCGGAAGCGTGTGTTACCCTCACCTGTGCGACACATACACTTTGACCCTTACGCCACTCATAATCCTGATGAGAGGGCATGTCGTTCTTGCCGACGCCTTGCACCACCAAAAAACTGCTTACAACTGATTTATTGCATTCAATTAAATCGAGCATCAAGCTGAAGGTGGAATGTTCGGAAACCCTAGTGGAGAACGATTTCTTCCATTGCCGTAACAGGTCCCAGGGCCCATAACCCGCTGCCCATTGGGATAAGATTACAACCTTCCCCCGCAGCTACTTCTCGAAGTGAACTCATTTCTTGGCCTTGCCGGAGACCGGAGTTTTCCTGCCTCCCTAGGGTACTTAAAAACCACGCAATGCTACACACGTAAGAAATATGTCGTCACTCTTAGCCACCTCATAAACCACACCTCACACTGTGCCGACAGTGGCCATAAAAGACGTAGACACGCACCAAGAGAGGGAGAAAAAAAAGCTCCAACCTTCAAGGGGGTAGACGACGAACTCCCTCAGCTCACCTTTTGCACAATATCCTAATGGAGTCCCCCCGCGTGATGGTGATTTACGTGATACGGACGTAGCGGAATGTTTTCACCGCAGCTGCCCCTCATACATCAAAACGTACGGTGCCCACCAGACTGAAAAATAGAGAATTTATTAGTCCTTTCGATGCCGGTGACGTTAGCATAAGCATTTCGCTATTATCAAATGTAAATTTACCCACTCCCCGGCCATCGGGATTTTGCTCGGGTTTGTGGGGCACCGGCGAACAACTATTACTACCAGCGGTCGGGTTTCTCTGATGAAAGGTCGCTACCGCTGGACGGTTTATCCTTGTCTGCCTCCCATCTAAGCCGGTCTGCATCGGCACTGCTACAACGGCAGGGTGGTTAGTGTCGGTACCGGGCATACATCGATACCGAACCGGGAGGCTCTTTTGAGGGTGAAACTGTCGTGATGAATATGATTTACATTTATTAGCTTTTTGTGTAAACGCCTGGCAGCGGACGGGCCCATGATTCTGTGGCGGTATTTATCGCTACGTCTCGAGGGGTTTGATCGGTGCTTTGAGATAGCAAAGAAGGCAAAGGAGATAAAGTTTAGCACACAAAAGACACTCGATTGTCTGCATCCTTTAGTGCGACGGAACATGTGTTGATTTGCCATCATCACTTCCTTAATATAGCTATTGCATAACTCTGGGCGTAGAATCTCCTGAATGTATGTAACTCGCATATCAGAGTCATTGCTTATTAAAGAAAGTAATTATTGCAAAGCAGATTGCATACCTTTAGGCTCATTATCTTCAGAACGGATTATATTTGTTTTAAGACAGCAAAACTGGTGGCTAATAATCAATTCCCGTTTAACCACCTTATTCAATACGTAATAATAGGAAATTTAATTCCAATGAACCTTTTGCCTCATTACTGTGAAACGTGATACTATGTATAGACTACTATTCACAGATAAGGCAGAGGCTCTACGTTACATGTGCTCATTGAAATCTTCTGGCACGTTTTTCTATCTAGCAACATTTTCAGTTCAACTGAATGCTCTTAAGCCTTCCAAGAAACACTTCCGAGCAGCTGCAGAAAGGAAACTAGATGCATGTAAAATTCCTTGAAAATGCTCTCTCTCTCTCTGTAAGCTTATCCGGCGAACGAACGAACGTCAGTGTTAACTGACACAATTTACTGCGAATCAATCAGCCAACCTAACGGCACGAGCTGTGTGTATTGTTGCTGAAGCTGAGGATTACGGGAAAATTTCCGTGCATTACAGCCCGCTTTACCACTTCCAAGTATAGTTTGCATCCCTCAGTGCAAGCTGTACACCTGCTGTCACTTCAGCTCGCCATTAACGTCAATTTGAATAACGTTTTCAGCGGATATGCAGCAGCAAATGTGTTCCTCCGGCTGCAGCTCACAAGTCACTCAAGCTTTACCGCATTCGACACATACCGCGGCTCCGTATACGACAATCTAACATCGGAAGCGACTCGAATATCTTGCCGGCTGCTCGGATTTGGCTACATTCGCCCCCCGTTCAACCGCAATCGAGAACCAAAATAAAACTGCACACAACTAACCAACTCAAGGACGAGGTTACAATCTACTCACAAAAGCCACTCGATGCCACGGTTCACGTACCACAACGTTCGGCGACTGCGAGAAATCGATCCGCCGGTGAAGCCACACCAGAAGGCCCGCTTTCCGGTACGATCCGGAACAATACAAAAAGAAAGGGATAGGAAAATGATTTTTCCTTCCTGTGCCCGAAAGGCACCGAAACTGGAAGTTCATGGCTGCGTCATCACCATCAGCCGCTACGCCAACGATGCACGGTTCGAGCCAGGCAGCGGCAGGTCGCTGCGGTTAACCAGCTCGTGGCTATTTTGCACACCAACTTCCGGTTATCACAAAACCCACACGCGCAGGTTTGGCGAAGAAGGTTGATAAAAGGCAAAAAGAAATAAACATAGACGCTCACAATAATAATACAAAAAAACTCTGCACCTGCAACCGTTACAGAATGTTTCTATTCTATTAGACTCGAGTGCCGCCGGGTGCATCTGGGAACCGAAGGGAGCAATGGAGGGGCAACAAAAATCATTACAGCGTAATGCCGGAAGGATCGTGGATTCGTTAGTTGGTGGATTTTTTTATTTTGTTCTTTATTCTCCTTGCAGCAACACAATAAACTCGGTGCATGTGTACATCCGGTTGGGAAAGGATTTTTTTCCAGCTCACAGCACAGCAAAAAGTCAACCGACGGCACCAACGAACGCTACCAAACGACGCGGTCGTCCTCTCGCGAATGGATAGCGTGGCGCGTACCGTGCCAGCCAGGAAATCTAGTTAACAGCTAGACAAGGAGAAGAAAAATAATCCCAAACCAGCGTTGTTTCCCTTCCCACTCTCTGGTCCTCTGCTCTCACCCATAGCTCGGATGCTGACGATGGTGGTGGTGATGATGTTTGCTTTATTAAAGCGTTACTCACCGAGGCCACGACCACGAGGGGTTTTCGCCTCCATTCGCAGTCGCCGCATGTCGCCTCCCATATTAAGATGATAAAAGGTTAATATCATGCATTATTTATTATCATTGCTGGGCACCGTACCATGCGGAAGTGCATCGTGCGAAAACGGCAACAGAGAGACAGAGAGACAGGGGCAGAGCGTCGAGGGCAAAGCTTTATGGTGCAGACGGAAGGTGAAATGTTTTATCGCTTCCGACCCATTCGCCGTCCATTTATCGGACACATAGTTTATGATATTTAATAAATAGACGATAGCTGGAAGAAGGATCTGATCTCGTCGCCCAGATACACCCGAAAGGAAGGGAGTGTTCTTAATTAAGGAAAGCAACTAGGAACCGGTACGCTGATGATAGGGAAGGTGGAAAGCGAGCTCTGTCTTGGGTTGATTGTTTTTAGTTTCTTTTTTTACTTAGCTTTTGGAGACAGAGCTTTGTGAAGTGTGGACCTGTGGAAGCCCATGACAGGTTATGAGGGAATGCGGGATGCCGTTGCATCAAAACTGCCCATAAAAGCGTTGCAATATATCATTATCCCCGTGCGTAGGAAGTTAATTGTTTTTTCCTCCGGATTAAACGTGGGAGGAATTTATATGAGCGTTTGATTAGATTGTGTTGTGTGGTGAGCATGAGAACCTTGAACAATTAATAAGAAGCACAACTTTATTTAATTGGCAACCTTAGCTGAGGGTTATTGTTACACCTTTGGCAGCTTTATAACGCCTAAATGTGTGCAATATCATTTCATGCGTGTTATTTTGTATTGCGTTTGCGTACATAGCATACTTTTAGGCGTTTTATTTCCTTACGTTGTGTACATTTCGGCTTTATGAAACTCGCCTTGTTCACACATTTCAAATGCAGCTCTCCATCAACGACGATTGACTTTGGTCACATTATGAGGTGTCATAAACATAACCAAAGCTAATCCTGCCCATAAACGGGGAAGAAAAATACATCATCTCAACTTGCGCAATGCATTGATAAACTTACGCCAATAATGACCACCCATCAGTCGTACCCAAGCGTGCACAAGCATTTGCACCGCTTCGCACCATCCCGCCAGTGACCAACATCAAACGTCGACATTCCCTGCCCTATTCCTTCAACCCACACTGCTGCGGCAAGGCTAATGATTTAACAAGCTTCCCTGTTTATTATGTAGCTCGCAGCTTCAAATGTGCAGGGTGAAAGCGAACGAAAACAACATTCCGAAGATAACTCTAATGGCATTTATCATCACATGCGCGCGCGCGCTCCCCTCTATTCTTCGACTTGCCTTATTCTCAGTTTGTCGGAAATGGAGGCAAATTTACCCACGCTCCCGCTCTTCGTGTACCCAAAAAAAAAAACAGGCAACCCACAATGGCCGGCAAGCAGGACAAATGGTGTTGCGATAGTGGAAACATGATGTACGATGTGGCCACGAATCCGGTCCGTTTGCTGCCATGCAGCCCATTTTGCTATTATCATGCGCGTCTCATCTGCCACCGCCCCACCCACCTCCGGGGAGGTATGTAGCGCAACACTGTGTGTTTTCCGGGCGCTGGGTAGGCCTTTGGTGCAGGAAAAAAGCGGGAAAGAGCTCAACTGTTGCCACGGCAAACCCGGACCGATTCCAGCTTCCATCGTACATCATCTCATCTCTGATAAGGCAAGCGGAAAAAAGTCGTTAAAAGAGCACGAAAATGGTCAAAATTAGGCACGAGACTCGAACGAATGGGTAGAGTAGATGGGGATGGTAGTGCGGTCCTGTGGGAGGGGAAGCAAACGGGAGCGTGTGGGATGAGCATTCTGGGGAAAATGGTATTTTTCTCCCTTGTCTGTCTGTGTTATTGTTTCACTGTTGCTCGAAGACCGGGGCGTCTCTCGGTTGGTGAAGAGTGGGACATAGGGAAGGAAGCACACAACATAACAAATAGCCTTGACGTATTATGTTTACGGATGATGATAATTTGTTTTCTTTAAGAAGGACACGTCTCGGGAGACCGGTGACGAGGTCCCCGTGCGACGAAAGCTGCTCCATACGTGGCTTTAAAAGACGGCGAGCGTGTAATAGGCTTATCCTTCAGGAAACTCAGCCCTGTGTAGGAGCTTCCCGGTAGCGGAGATGTTTTCTGGGAAGGTTGAGACAATGTTTGTCGATGCATACCGCTGCATGGTGAATAATAATATGTTCATTAATTATGTCATAATAAATGGAAGTGGAGAACATAACACATAAGAAGATACACACAACGACGAGACTACGAGAGTTTTAAATTTTAAAGCAACCCAATGACGTCATCCGTTTAAAAGCGCCTAAATGTATGCAATCACTCCAACAATAACTCATTGATCGCTGATTTTAAGCTATATTGTAGATCAATTCACATGAAATAATTCTAAATATGAATTTAATAATTGCTTCCAACAAACTTCATAAGATTATTACCCAAAAATGATCTTATACAAACACTAATACACCATTTTAGGCGTTAAATAGACACTTGAATGTTCCCGCTTCACATTCAAACCTTCCCCAAAACAATCGTTCAGCCTATAATCGAATGTTGTTGATTTCAATTTCGCTTCCTTTCTTCTACCCCGGATGTTTGGGCAAAAGAAATCAATTAGAAGCAAACACTTTATGAGTCCCATCGGAACGCTTGAGGCCGGAATCATCCCACCAAATAAAATAACAAAAAAAATAGCCCTTAACCTTCCCCGGGAAACATTCGGTCCCGATTGGCCGGGGTTAAAGACTGGCCCGAGAAAGGGAAACGAAACTTTTAGCTTACGTGCCTTCGCCCCACAATCGAACCCGTCGATTTCCCATTATTAATCTTCCTAAACGATTCATTACTAACCCCTAGCCCTCCGGGCTGCATGTATCGAACCTGGAGATGCTGGTCCGGCCGCGAGGGTTGAAGGAACCGGTCACTCCTGCTGGACATTCGAACAGCTTCGAAAGAAAGGCAAAAAAGGGGCCCAGAAAAAAGAAATCGACTATAAAAATGCTCCCTTTTGCTACTTGTGTGTGTGTGTGTGTGTGTGTGTGTGTGTGTGTGTGTGTGTGTGTGTGTGTGTTACGCACTCAAGCCCGCACAGCTTCCAGGATGATTTTGAAGAAGTGTCATTTTCGTGCGTCCTTTTCCGCTCCCCTCAAACGCTCGATTGTGTTTCCTTTTTTTTATTTCGACCGTGCCGGATTAGCTTTGATTTCTTCCCAACAGACATAAACAACAGAGCACCGAAAACCCCTTTTTCCAAGCTCCAACCCTAGCTTGCCGATGGCCATAAAACAGCAACACCGAGCTGAATCCATTTGTCCGCAAGGAGAGAGGAGTGAAAGCAAATCAAGGAATTTATATTCCGCCACCGTTTTTACGGTCCCCGGAATTGGAGGCGGAAATAAAAACGCAAGAAAACACATCACTTTTATGCTCGCTTTACCGACGTGTGCCCGGCGTTCTCGAATTCTCCGATTGCGAGCAGGGCGCTTATGGTGACGATGATGATCATTGGCAATGTGGTAACGTGGTCGCTCCATGGATATACGCCCTTTATTTTATTCGTCCAGCATTCCAGCAGCAGCGGCAGCAGCAGCATCATGCGTGGAACCATGCGTCAAGGGACCGATTTCGTGGTGATGGGAAAAAGATACTCCGGCAAGTGTTTGACGGAGCGGAAGAGGGGCCGAAAAAAAAACAACAACAACCACGGCGACGACGACGGTATCAAACACACCTTCAAACCGTGCAGTCACCGGGAAACCGGGATCTACCTAAAAGAGCCACAACAAGGTACACTAAAAAAAAGAAAAACGCCATGGTAGTCGAGTCATAAAAACTCATGCTGCGTGATGAAGTGTACGCCTGGTGTGTGGTGCGCTCGTATCGGGATACACACGCGCGTGCAGTTCCGGGGGGAAAAATCTCAACCTCACAGGCTACCCTTTTTGAGCAGAAATTACTACCACTAACTCCGTTTCCTCGTGCGCTTGCTCCTGGTGCAGGAGGGTGAAAATATACAAGTGAAAATACGACTCATGGGGGAGAAAAACAAGGATCCACTTGGGTTGGCTTTCTTCCCGGAAGCTGCCCGCCCGGTACAACACACTGAACGGGAACCGTTTTTTGCTTGTGCAAAAACAGGGGGCCACGCAGGTTGGCAGGTGGAAGTGATTCGAAATCCCATCGAAATCAGTGCAGAAGCGTTTAAGTTTGAATTTACGACACTGCTGCGTACGCCCAGTGGTGATATAAAATAAATGTGAACAAGCGTCCCCGTTCGTTGCGCTGCCGTACCAGGGCGGACGGGGTTTTTTTTCGATACTCACGCCATTTAATGCCATTCCGGGGCGGGAGCAGAGCTTTTGGCGCGTCGAACCTGGAATGTTCTGTTTGCTGGTTGCTGGAACGAAAGATCGCTAACGTCTCTTCCTTAAAAAACACACACACACTTTCCCGCAAAGCTGATGAGTTTTGGGTAAACTTCTTTGCTGAATGCAAAAATAGAAACAATCACGCTTTGGCACAAGCAAAAGACGAGCAAGAAATAAACTGCTTTTCGCAACGGTGCAGCCCTAGTGTGTGCCGAGCAAATGGACAATAAAATGAGAAAATTGTTTCTCCTCCTCTCCGCACCAACCCATACTCCCTCCTTGCATCCAGCAACAGCAACAGCATGCAGCTGGTCGCGTGTGTATTACCGTATGCAAATGGTTCGGAACTGGTTCGATGCACCTGATGACGTTTTTCTTGTTTTGTGGCGCATTTATATTGCCCTCGCCGTGTTTGAGGCCAGGGCTGGATTTGTTTTGGGGATTTTTGCTGAACGGGGCCAGAAATAAAGACGCTCAACGGTCGGTCGTTTGCGGAGGCGGCATGCATGCATGCATGTATAATAAGATTGTGTGATTGGGGAAGTGAACTTTTGCTGGCCCGGAAGCGCAGTTCCTATTTTATGGAAGGTTCAATTTTTTTTCTCTTGCGTAAACGTTGTTGGCAGCTCCAGGGCGGGTTGCAGCTGATGCTTTTAGGGTTTGGTATTGCACAGTAAAATTAAAAAAAAGCCTGCAGGCAAGAAATAATAAAACTGGGATGACATTACAAACAATTGCCTAACTTTAGGCGCTGAATGTTTCAACACTTACAGGGTTTTCGAGGATTATATAGACATGTTCAGCGAGTTGTAGATTCGTTCAGGCATATAATAGACTCTTTCAGCGAGATATAGAATTGTTCGGAAGTAGGCGTAGACATGTTCAGCGATTCTGTAGAGCTGTCAGTTGTTTTGTTTACACACTGTGCCGCAGGGTTCAATTTTTCATTCTTAAAAGTCATAAAAGTAGTTAATAATCATTACCCAAGCTGTTTAATACATAAATTAGTTGGAAAAAGCTTATTTTTTCGAAAACTGTTTGTTTACCTCCTGATGAGAATGATCCAAGCTGCAGTCCAAGGGGTACGAAAGTGACAGCTCTACAGTATAACCGAACATGTCTACGCCTACTTCCGAACAATTCTATATCTCGCTGAAAGAATCTATTATATGCCTGAACGAATCTACAACTCGCTGAACATGTCTATATAATCCTCGAAAACCCTGTAATGTCCTAGCTGGCATCTGCTATTTTCTAAATTTTGCAATCGATTTTGAGTTAATTGGACTGATTCAAACGTACCAATCTTTCTCGATTAGTGCGTTCCTTAAGAATGGTTTGCTGAGGACAATAAAAAAAAATCCTTTCAGCCTAAAGTTATGCATACCGGTCAACAGTATGCCCTTATAATCGCCTCATAAGCTTCTTTTCAAACTTTATTCATTGCAATTCCTTCTTTTGCGACAATTTTTCATAAAGTTTCAACATCAATACATCATGTAAGAGAATTTGACTTGCATCTTTCACATTCCTTCCATTCATTTCCGCAGTAATAACGCCTCAATAAATCAACAGCCCAAAATCTGATGCTAAGAATATGTAAAAAATGATAAATCTCTTCCCCTTAAAAGTCTCCAAAACAACGACCCGTTGGGCCCATGTTCCGCCATTTATTTAACTTGCCTCACGTAGCTAGTCAATCCCGCCGCCGAGAGACAGCCGCATCAATTCGATAATTTTGTTACATCCTGCAGGGCTCTGCTTCACTTACGAGAGGCCCTTTCCTTCCCTGTAGCAGTTTACGCTTCCCGCACAGGGGAGAGCGGGTGACTGAGGAAGAAA
The DNA here is from genome assembly GCF_017562075.2 of Anopheles merus. Taxonomy (NCBI): domain Eukaryota; kingdom Metazoa; phylum Arthropoda; class Insecta; order Diptera; family Culicidae; genus Anopheles; species Anopheles merus. The sequence continues at coordinate 9,943,746 of NC_054084.1, forward strand.
CTCACATTTTACCGAAACCGTGTGATGATGATAATCTGCCGCATTACAGTGTTCCTTTCTGATTGACTCACACTCCACCGTGCGGCACGAAAAATTCAGCACGGGACTTCCCTGTTGGAAATCCTGTTGAATTTTCCCTCCTGACCTAGATTTGCTGCTTATTTCAACGGGATGAGGGCTTCATCTTCTCTCTTCCACCGACATTTTCAGCGCTTTCCGGGCTGCCGTTTGGCTACGTCTGGTATGTCAAGCACCGAGCGCCGTTGAAATCTGACACGTCGTGCAGCAACACAGCCAACGGATGCGATGCCCGTATGACAGCGAACAAAGACAAGGAAGCAAGCGCGCTCGAAACAATGAAGCAAGCGAAGAGAGAGAGAGAGAGAGAGGGAAACAAAAAAATGGGGAAAACAATTGCACTCATTTAAATTTTTCCACTTTTCGTGCGATTTTCCCAACCCTCCTGCTCCTGCTGCTGCTTCACTAAGTATGCCCGGGATTTACTTTTTCCGCCGCTTTCCTTCCTTCCTTTGCCGCCACACAGTGTGCTAATAGCGCGCACTCAAACGCGGCCCCGGTGTATGGCTTCGGTATGCCCAGGGATTGTCAGTTCACTTTTGTGCGCCCACTAAGTGGCCCGGCATCGACTTCGTCCGCTCGGGATCACTGTCAGACGCTTGCAGGCTTTTCCGGCCTCGTTCGCCGTAAGTGAGCTGGGCAATAAAGCTAAGCCCCTTGCTGCCACTTGCCACTTGCCGAGGGGTTTAAGTGACTGAACGGAAAATAAATAAAAAAGGATAAAGCCTGCCGTAACAGACCAAAAACAGAAAGAAAGAAAGCAAGCTTGCAGTATCGGTGCTTTTGTCGGTTTACCGTCGTTTGGTGGACGGTTTGCTTTGGACGGTTTACTTCCGTCAAAACCGCGATGCAAAAGGGAAGGAGACTGCGCTGTGGAATCTCATCACTTCATTACGCTCATTTGCAGTTAATTTCGACCCGCCTCGAAGCCCCCACCCGAGCGGGATTTGGAAGTTGGCAGCCACTTTCGGAGGGAAGCGATACAATATTGATGAAAAGACAATTTACCACAATGCTTTAAGCGGGGAAGCGGATTTCTTTTAAAGCAGTCTGCGTCTTTTAAGGAATCTTTCCGCCCTACCCGTTTTTTAAGACTGTCTATGCTCGGCTTTAATTCGGGCACTCTGCCAGATTAATCCGCTCTTCCGACACAAAGCCTCACTGCCAGCTAATGCAACCGCTCGCATGCCAACCCGCACAGATACACACATGAATAGTTAACGCGAATGGGTTTAAAATAAATTAAAATTTACCATCCGCAAGCGCAGCGTGTACCCGTCAACCATGCAACAAGCGTCGCAGGCTAATAATGGCGTGGCTGTGCTTTTCTTAGCAAAAAAGCCCCCACTCCTGCTGCCTGCCGGCGTTGGGTAGGAAAAGCAATTTTCCACTGCTTACTTTTCCTAGCAAAAGGGTGCTTTACAAGCTTAATGCCATTTCGCTGTTCATTATTTCAGCATGCGAGGTGTGTGTGTGTGTGTGTGTGCGAGGTGCCTCAACAAGCGTGATATATCTTCATAAAGCAGTTGCTAGGAAACTGTTGGGGTTTTGTCTCTAGTGTCGGTGTGTGTGTTTTGTGTGTCCCGTACACAACCCACCACAGACTGTAATTTATAAAGACATCAAAAATGAAAAGCTCTCGGGATTTTAGCGTATGCTCCGGTGTGAATGACACGCACACAGAATAAGATAATCATTCTTAATATTCTTCTTTTACGAAACATGGTTTGGTGTATTAAAAAAGTTGTTACTTAAAGCAACAACGCAAAGGATATTCATAAATAATTGCAGAAAGCTTCCATAAAACTTCACACAAGCAAGTGGGCATAAATCATTCATAACGGGAGCAGTGATTAATGCTGGCCACCTTTTATTCGGAAAACTTCCCGAATGAAATGGAAATGTTTCAGCCCGAGGTTTTTTTTTTTTTTTAAATCCACTCCCCTAGCGAACCCACACACACCCACTAATGATGTTAACGCGGCGCGAAAGCGTGGGCTAGTGGACGATATTTAATTTGCAATAATTAATTAATAAATCACGCACAGCAAATCCAGCACAGAATGGGGCCACCGGCTGCATTCGTTTGATCCTGCCCAGCGTCTGAAATGTATAAATACATGTATAAACATTTGATGTTTACTGAGCTCTTAACAAGCTCCAACAACACGCTGCACGGGACTGTTGCTGTCATAGTGGAAGAGGAAGTGAAGCTTAAAAAAGCAACGAATAATGTTGTCCTTTTTTTGGTGCATTATCGATGACATCGATCCGAAATAGAATGTTGATTTTCCTATAATACTTTGATTTGCGCGACTGTTGCTGCTGTTTAAATACGGTCGCCTAATTACTGCTGTTTGACAAGCACGCCCCATATGGGCAACACATTAGCCGGGTATTAACCAGCGCACACATAATACCGACCATTTGTTTGATATTTCCTATCAAAGTCAGATCAAATCCCTGTCAAACACCACCTAAAAAAAGGGCGGGCGCTGGGAGCAATAAGGACATGAAAACATATTTGGTTTCATAATGAGCGATGAGGGTAAAAATTAAGCGTTAAATATTGATTCTTCCTGGCGCTTTGGGGCGGGGACTGTTCGATTCGAATGCAGCGAGTTGATTTTCAATTATGCGTATTTGCCCCTGTGCGCCATGATGCAATCGTTCGCGGGTGTTTTTGCTGCGTTGTTTCCACCAAACGTGTCATGTTCGTTCCATCAAAGTGCAAAAGTGCACTTCAAAATGCAAATGATGCCAATCGTCGCTGGCAAAAAGTGTGCACCGTGTTGCGGTCAAACCCCGGGTGGTGGATGATGGTGGTCGGTGCCGAAATAATGGTGTCAAAATTGAATCGTTATTTAAACGTGCAATATTGAAAACGTCACGTCCCTGACTGGGCTGGACTGGGCTTCGAGTTCGACGGAATGTTCGGCGAGGGCTAATTTTGTACAATTGGTTCGGACATATTTCACGCACGCGGGTAATCGGTTTAAAATGTTTTTCATGTTTTCCCCGTTTCCCTCTGTTGGTGAATTGTAACTGTGTTCTTGAAGTTTCAATAATGAACGATACATTTATGAAACAGTCAACAGTCATTTGAACTTCAATTCAAGCTCTTGTCAAAAGCGGTACAAATGTATAGTTAAAGTTTCAAACAATCTACGTAAAACAATCAGCCTATAGGTATGCAATCCACCTGTCGAAAGAGTCATTTTAAGCCAACTATATATTAATGTACATTACTTTGAATTTTGTTCGTCGTTATACTTTCTTCCTATATACTTATTTGAGTCAGCATAGTACTGCAATTCTCATGCAATCTTAAACAAGATTATATTTTCCGAACGGAATATCCCACAGTGGAAACTACCCATCCTCAAAAATGTACCGAAATCCTAAACAATCACTTTCAGAGAGGTTCCATCATCACTATCTTGTTTCATTACACAATGAACCAACACTACAAAGAACGCCACTATCCGAGCGATCATAATGCTCTGGGAAGAATGTGGCGCTGCCCATCGCACGCACAGCATGATCTTCTTCACTTGCCGGACCGTTGATAAGATGCATCACATTTGTTTGTATGCGTTCCACAATGCGGTAAGTAGAGAAATGCCCATTTAGAAGGTTCGTCGGTACGCCGAAACGGATCACTCAGTCGCTTGCTGGACGCAGGCCGCACTCAAGTTCTAGTCAGCTGATGCTAGTGTGATATTGCGATCGCGAGTAAACTTTCAATTCCTCACCAAAACCAGACTTAACCAACCGAATCCTAGAAGTATCGGATGACAAACGAAAGAGCTCACGTCGAGCATCGCCGCGTGGATGTGAAATGATTTTGGTTTTATCTCAAAGACCAGGCTTATCTGTGTTTGTACCGGCTGTCCGGCGTTTATCTTGCTGTCAGAAGATTTAGATGCAATTAATGTGCTCCCTTCCCGTGCAAAGCTGCAACAATTGTGGAGCGCTACCGACGAGGCGTTCAGTTCCATTGTAGTGCTCTGCTCGCAAGTAACCTTCCGCGGAAGGCGCTGGATGGTTAGTGCAGTCAGTGTGTAGAACCGTGAAGAGAAGTGATCTTTGGATAGTGATTTTTGGAAAAAAAATTGTAAGTGTCACAGTGAGACAGTTGAATGTTTAAGTTCTCGTTTGCCTCTGTCCTTGACCTAAATTGCAACCCAATAAAACGGACTTGAGTCTTCTATTGCGATACCAAGTACCAGCTTGCACGCGCACAAATTAAGCTCAATTACCACACCACGCGTTAAGATACCGTGCCACAGCTCGGCAGTCCCGTGCGACTAATTCCGGTAACGTGCCGTCCGTTATTCTGCGCCAGCACTATCAATTGTGTGCTAAAAATAAACCAACAACCACCACGGATGATGATCCGCACTGATCCGGGGCACTTGATCCGCTCTGATTTATGGCAGTGACAACGCAAATCGTTGCTAGGTAGACACGAGCGCGCGCGCGCGCGCGCGTTCGCGCACTTGTGATATCTACCCAGCGGGCATTTGTTTTTGATCGGAACAACACGGTAGCACATGCCGACTACGTCACGTTTCTCTGTAAACATTTACCATCACGCCACCGTGGGCGGAAAACAGCCACTGCTTCCGGGAGTAATGCTTGATCTTGATTTTCTCATTTTGATTTTACTGTATGTAGTGATCTAAAGGAAGTAGTTTGCAATGGACGAGGAGACAATCTTGCTGGAGGACTCTAGCGTAGAGCTGGCTAGCGTCTCCAACATCGAGAGTACAACTGCACCACCTTCCACCTTCAGCCCAGTAACGATCGTTACACAGATTATTACCGAAACTACCAAGCTATTGATCGATTCGACGACCCAGAGTACGTCTACGGCCGTTTCTTCTACGACCGGCACACCAAGCACAGCAGCCATGGAAACTTCGACGATCACGCCTGAAACTACCGTAACGGATACGTCCACCGTCGCCGCAACCGAAAGTATCCTAGCGACCAGCACAATGTCTACCATAACGGAGGCATTGCTGTTCTCCTGGTTTGACTACACGATCTTCGCACTGCTACTACTTCTTTCCACCTTCATCGGTGTGTACTTTGGCTTTCTGTCCAAGATCAAGCAGAACAACAAGAAGGAATATCTGCTCGGGGGTAAAACGATGAACAAATTCCCAGTATCAGCTTCCCTTATTGCAAGGTTAGTAGAACTGCCCCAGCATGCATAGGATCCTGTTAATGTTAAGCTCTCTACTTCTCCTCACAGTCACGTATCCGGGATTACAATGCTGGGAGTGCCTTCGGAGATGTACAGCCACGGAACGCAGTACTGGATGTTCATCATTCCTGCCTTTACGGTACGGCAACTCGGATACTTGGGAAAGATCCTAAAAGCAAACTAACCTTGTGTTGCCCGTTTTGGACAGGTTGCACTCCTGATGAGAACGATCTATCTGCCAGTGTTCTACGATCTGCAGGTAACGTCCGCCTTCACCTATCTCGAGCTGCGCTTCGACAAGTTCGTCCGTTCCGCGGCAAGTCTGGTGTACGCGCTGCAGTGCATCATCTACATCCCGATCGTGATCTACGTGCCGGCGCTTGCCTTCAGCCAGGTGACGGGCGTTAATCTTCACGTCATAACACCGATCATCTGTGTGATCTGCATCTTCTACACCACGGTCGGTGGACTGCGGGCTGTCGTGTGGACCGATACGCTACAGTTTGTGCTGATGATTGGAGCGTGCATTGCGGTGATTGTGCTGGGCATTAGCTCGGTCGGAGGGTTCATGGAGGTGTGGGAAGCCGCTGACCGTGGAAAGCGCCTCATCTTCTTCAAGTAAGAATATCCTGGACATTGGAAATTTATCATAAAGATACAAAACATGTTATTTCTTTCTTCTCTGAAACAGTATGGACCCTAACCCATTCGTTCGAACATCGTTCTGGACGGTCTGCTTAGGTCTGACGACCCTCTGGGTCTCCAACCTTGCAGTGAACCAGGGCTGCGTACAGCGCTTCCTAGCTGTGCCCGACCTCCGGGTGGCCAAAAACTCACTCATCATCTTCACCGCCGGACTGATTTTCGTCAAGAGCTGCTCGTGCTTCATCGGCCTGCTCATCTACGCCAAGTACGAGACGTGCGATCCTTACTCCACGCACAAGATCACCAAGATCGATCAAATCCTACCGTACTACATCATGGACGTTGGTAGCAAGATTCCCGGCCTACCCGGGCTGTTCGTGTCCGGTATCTTCTCCGCTGCCCTGTCGACGATGTCCTCCGTGCTGAACACGCTAGCAGGTACGATCTACGAAGACTTCATCCACCACCGGATGCCGAATGCAAGCGAGAAGAAGGCCAGCAACATCATGAAGATGCTGGTTGTGGTGTTGGGTTTTCTGGTGCTCGGGCTGGTGTTCGTGGCCGAACGGATGGGACAGGTGATGCACATTGCCATCTCGTCCTCCGGTGTCACTTCCGGTACGATGTTGGGCATGTTCACGGCCGGTATGATATCGCGGCGCATGAACACGAAGGGTATCATCAGTGCAGCCGTTGTGTCGATGGTGCTCACGGGCACGATCATGACCGGAGCTCAGCTTAATCCTAAACCTCCAATGCTTCCGCTACGCACGGATGGATGTGACGCTGGTGTTATCGCTAATGTAACCTCCATTTTGAGCAGCACGGTCCCGGAGACGGTCGAAGCTGACACTATTCCATTCATCTTTAAGCTAAGCTTTATGCACTACTCGCTTTTGGGATTGATTAGCTTCTTCGTGGTCGCGTTCGTGGTGAGTGAACTGACCGGTGGCGGTGACATCAGTGACGAGCGGTTATTGGCACCGTTCCGGCGCAGCCCGGAAAAGCTCGAGAAGGAAATGACACTGTTGAAGCACAACATCAAGTACGAGGAGATCGATATGGCGCTGAAGGAGCTACAGAAACCGTCGGATTTGGAAAAGAAATAAATTCTAAATATAGGGTCAAGCTGCAGCAATGTTAGAGTAAATAAAGCTAGCAAAATGGTACGTTAATTCATTGTAATTCATTTCCTCTCAGACTTTTGCATTATTTATTCCATTTTTTTCGTAAAAGTGTTTTCTTTTTTCATCTCATCACTAAATGTAAATAATTTACACATTGCTTGTCGTTCATATTTTTATTTCAAAACTTTACCCACTTCGGTCGCATCTCTTAGCTCATATTTTATTTGAATTTTCCTTCCCCATCGGTGTCGATGTTCGCTCAAACTTTCCCGGTGACGAGTTCCGTACGCCGACGTCGAGCTACTTATTATTCTCTGCGAGCATCTTGTCTTGTTATTCGCCCACGGTTTCCCAAACGTCCTTTTCTTCGGCCCTCCCCCCCAGCATGCCTTAGGTGTCCATTTTCCCTTTGGCCGGGGCTGGTGCGCCTCCCAGCAAAGCTTCCAAACGGTCGGGGGGACTTTCCCGGGCTCACGTTGCTCACGTTCGTAAAATTGTACATTCACAGCACATAAGTCATTTTGGCATTTTTTGTGTTCATTGCGTTTCGTTTTTCGCATTCCTGCCTGTTTTTCCTTCGGGAGCGTGGAGAAGGAAAACAGGGGGGGGAAATGTATAAAGCGCTGGTACGAACAATACGTGGTGCAGTTCGTAAACTCGAAAGCCATCACGGACGCGTAAGCGCAAGTAAACTTTCAACCCATTCGATGCTGTCGCGTAGCCCAGAAGGGGGATGTTTTGAGTTATTTTTGTCTGAAACGGAATGAAAAGTGTCTGTTGGTGTTTTTTTACGCCAAAAAAGAAATATTTTTATTTTGTTTTTTTTTTTTTTTTTGCGAAGAATACAACTTCAAGTCCAAAATCGTTCTAATGCAACAATATTTAATATATTAAACGCCATACTTACTTCCTTTAAGCTGCTTCAATGTCCTTATCGTCCTACCCTCAACACACAAACCATTTCTACACCCAATGCCACACCTAACGCCAGAAAATTCTTGCTTCGATCGAAGAAAAGTGAAATGCCGTCTCGTTCGTCCGTTTTTTCCTGCTAACCACGACAAAATCGATGATGAACTTGAAGTTGAGAAATGGTCACATCCTAGCGACTTTCCTTCGTTACTGTTGCCTCTTCTCTTCTTTCTTTCTTAAGACTCTCACCCATAAACATCTTAAGGTTTTAAGATTTTTCCGTAACCATTCCGCTACAGTAACAGCTTTCAGCCGTGCCTGCTTCCAGCAGGACTTATTTCGAATTCAAACACGCTCATCATCAAACATCATTCATTTTCGTTGAGAACGAACCGTTCTCTAACTCCAGCCCCCTTCACTCATCGCTCGGCAATTTTCCAACTGACGAGGATCGATGGATTTTCCTGCCCTCGCCAAACGCAACGATGCGTGCATCCGAAGCGACCGTGCGCACTGACTTCCTCCTCCGGAGCGGAGAGAGAGAGAGAAAGCGAAAAAAGAAGCATCCACCCACACACACAACAGGACACAAACATTCAGACACGCAACAGCCGAACCGAACAAAAATAATATTTATGCAGTGAAACAGACAACGGCCGGAAACCATTCAATGGTCGCCAAAAATGGTTGCCAGCTCTTCTTCTGCCATGCAGACATTCCAGCTTTAGCTGCAAAAGTGCGTTCCATTTTTCCTGGGGACGAGCGGCTTTCTATATTCGTGTACCCGCCGCTCACTGCTCTGCATTGACAAATGATGTTTCTATGCTAATGTGGGTGCCAAGAGAGGGAGGGTGTATTGGTTGGGGAATTTAGACGCAACACCGTTTCATTGTGTTGGACGAAATGGCTTTAAGGTATGCGTTTTATTTGAATGTAAATATTGTATTACAATTTAAGAATGGAAACGGTTTTGTATTGCATACTTTTAGGCGTTTTTGAAATACAGTGTGAATTCATGGACCTTATTGCATACCTTCAGGCGTTAGATTTACAGGGCTCGTCATCGAAGAATCGTAAAAAGCATCACGTAAACGCAAAAAGGATTTCAATTCTTAGAACTATTTGTGATATAATAGTGAAATAATATTAACACAAACAGAAAGCCACACGCAACTGCACTTCACTCGCAGTAAGTAGTTTCCACATTTATTGTTATGCTTGAGAGCAGAGTAAAAACGGATAGATGATGCTTTACAAAATAACACATACAGCGTAAAAATGGAAAGAAATTGGAAAAGAAAGCGATACAAGCTAAAAGTGCGTCGGAACGCAGAGCGATGGTGTCTTACACACCCTTGGACTTGGTTGGTTTGGGCTCATCCTCTCTCTCCCTCTAACAGACGAATAAACAAAAATCTCAATTCAATTTGGTGTCTCCCCGGACCACAGGTGTGACAAGGCGCGCAGCAGCTAAGGATTGCACCGGCAGACGCAGCAGGACGGAAACAGGAACCAGTCCATAAAGATGCCCTTACAGTCGTTGTCCGGATCGTACGCTAGCAGTCGGTGCCATTTGTACTTCTGCTCACAGCCACAGTCGCCGGAGCAACGGTTCGTTTGGGTTTTACTGCTTGGAGAAGAGGGGGATAAAAAACACACGTTGATGAACACACATCGCACAGCCCATCTCGAAGCCACACGGGGGCATGCTACTTACGAACACACTTCCTGGTGGATCGCCTGCTCAAAGTGCTGCGTGTTGACGATGGCGCGCACCTTGCCGGCCGAATTCGTCGCCCAGTATGGCGTCACTATCTCGATCTTCGATTCGCACGCATCAACCCTGGAGGATCGACAAAATAAAACAAAAACCACAAACAAAAAAAAAAAGGTAAACGATCGTAATCGGCGCGCTACTTGAGATCAACCATCCTTACCTGCCCGTGTTGGATTCGCCCGTGCCACCCCCATTTCCATTCGCCGGTGTGGCCGTCTGGCGTGCGTTCGTGCCCGATCCTCCGCTGCTGGAGCTTCCCCCACGCCCTCCGTTATTGCTGCCCCTGGAGCTGGTGTTCTGGCGCTTCTTGCGCAGCTTGCTGAAGTACGAGTCGCCCCCGATCCGTACCTCGCCGCCCGGCTCCCCGTACAGGTCCATCAGCTCGGGCAGCAGCGTAAAGTCGTCGCCATCGTCGTACGGGTCGCCGGGCGTGCTCCGCTTTCGCTTCCGCCCCGGCCCGGCCGATGGTAACCGTGATGCCATCTCGAAGTCACCGTACATTCGCTTCATTAGTGCTTTGTTCTCGTCGATGAACATCTCAATCTTGTCGCTGGGAAACGAGCAAAATGCAAAATATCTTACAGTAACAACACCGTTTGATAACTATCTTCTGCTGGGTTCTTCTGGCTGAGAAGCATGCTGAAATGCGGCTGTCAGCGTGTGAGTGTGTGTGTTGTAGTGATGGGCAAATAACTATTTTATGCGGAGTCGGATCGATCGAACCTGGGTTGCACGGAAAAAAACTAAGGACTCATCAACTTCGAATCCGGACTAGTCCGAAATAGTCCGGATCAGTATGGATGAGTTCGAGGGTGTCCGAATGAGTCCGGATGGGTCCGAATCGATCCGAATGAGTATACATCGGAGTCGGACCCGGAGTTACTCCAGACTGTTTTAGTGGGGGAGTGACTTCAGACTCATCAACTTTGAATCCACATGAGTCCGTATCAGTCTGGATGAGTTCAAATGAGTTCAAATGAGTCCGAATGAGTCCGGATGAGCCCAAATGAGTCCGAATGAGTCCAAATGAGTCTGAATTGTTCCGGATGGATCTGGATGAGTCCAGATGAGTACGGTCGAGTTCGGTTGAGTTCGGGCTAGTAGTTTAGACGGATATTTTCGGCCTAAGACTGAATCTTACATATTCGATGCCTTATTTGAAAGGGACGAACGATAGCGGACAGTCATTTTGGGAATTAGAAATTGCATTGCCAACCTAGACTACTAGCCCGGACTCTACCAGACTCGTTAGGATTCATCCGAACTCTTCCGGACTCATCGGGACTGATCCAGACTGATTCAGACTTGTCCAAATTTGTGGAATTAAATGCGGTTATGATCCGGAGTCGGATTCATAGCTTGAGCATCAGAATCAGAGTCGATCCACGACTCCAATCCGCATTACCCATCACTAGTGTATTGGCCCCATCAACGCTGTTGTTCCGTGAATGTCACGGTGAAGACACCTGACGACGTTTTCAGCCTGCTGGTGGTGGTGGTAGCGCGCGTACATCGCCCCTGTTCGCGTACATCGCGCCCCCGGGGATGACACAGCTGGCCTTGCCATTCTAATCAACCTGCTGAACTTCTCCTCTCCACGGCGGCGCTCGCCGGGAAACAAATCGAGTGGAAAATCTCTTCACTGTCCGGTGGAGTCGAAGTCTTTGAAAATGTCTTCACCGTCTCCGTCTCTCTTGCTCTCCTCTTTCAAACCGCGCGCCTTAGAGTGGTGGACGCATCTTGGAGAGCGACGCCAGTGACCTCATTTCGAAATGTCACTTATTTATCTTTCTCATATTTTAGCGCATCCGCGGAGGACCGCCGGCGATTGGACCACATTTGAATTCCGGAGGCATTGTGAGCTCAAGAAGAGAAGGTGCACAGACACAGGCAGACCCAAACAAACAAAAAAAGAAGGAATCTTTCATCATCTGTGAAATTGGCTTTGGCGCTTCGAAAAAGCGATCGAGCGATCTTGAATGATCCGAAAAATTAGTTTACCCTTAAGTGAGACGTCCGTCGTAAAATATGTTCGCCACAGCAGCAGAACACATACACACTCTAATGAATTCTACGTGTCATGTCCCGCGATCGTTCAGGTGGATGAAGTTCGGTCAGACGTAAGGAAAGAGCGCAATCGCGTAGCGCAGAATTTATGAGCCACTTTACCGAAAACGTCCACACCGTGCACTGCGTTTATGTCCCTGCGTCACGTTTGCGACGTTTTCCGCGACCCTGCCCCTCTTCTTGCAAAACCCCCTTACACTCACCTAGGATAGGTATTGCCCGCCGTCGGGCAGAACAGTTGATGGTACTTCTTTATGCAGGGAACACCTCTGATGACATCTCCGTGAATGCTGAGCCCGAGCGCGACGGATAAAGCTGTCCACCAGATCTGCGAAAAAGGGGAGAAGGTTGTGGGTTGTGGTTATGTGTGCATCCGAAACGGTGACGAAACATAATGGAGTAGCGCGTGGAGTGCGCACGTAGCACCCGATTCCAACAGCCTCAGTGCTCTAGGTTCTAGTGAATGACCTGTTGAGGTGCTGGTTCTTGTCGTTTCTGGCTGACGCGAAACCCTTCCGAACCGTGGTGGCGTACGTGCAGAATGGACCGTGGCGTGATCGTGGCCAATTTCCATTCCGACGATCGTCGGTGCAGGTTTGTGAGTGTGTGATTCATCGATTCGTTTTTGCAGCCTGCCGCAGCGGCCCCAGATACTGGAGTCTGCTCACGTTCAGCACCAACTGTCACGACTGCTGCCGGTGGAAGTATAAACAACGCTTTGCTTTTGTCAACACACACACACACACACAAAAAGTGTCCAACTTAGCATGCGACGCTCGTCCGGAAATATTGGTACATGGCGTCCCGGTTGATGGCGGTCCCGGGTCTGCCTGCCTGCCCGAGAAAGAGGACCCCATGTAGCACGGTAGCAAATTGATTTATTTCTGCTTTTATGGCGTGATTCAACGCCTGGTCTGGAAAATGGAGTATTGTGGACAGCACCTACAACCGACTAGCGGCAGCGATCACGATCGAAACCCGATCGGGACACGTCTGGGCGGCGGGCGAATGCGGGAAATGCGTTCACTGCAAACTGCACTGCACAAAACAATTGGAGCAGCGCCTACCAGGTGGCATTATCACGGCCACCGTCCTTGGCGTGTCTAACGTTAAGGAAAGTAAATTAATTATCATTTCATAACCACCGGGGAACCCAACCTTTTGCTGATCGTTGCTCAGGACGGGGCAAAACTGTTCTTGCGCACGGTAGCAGCACCGACAACCGGGGGTCCGTTAAAGGGAAGTGAATGTGAAGGTCATAGTGACCCGGGGGCCTATGGGAGATGCCGATTCGTTCCACAAAAACCTAGCCCGGGTGTCCAAGTAGCAAGTAGCTCTGTGCCTGCTCGAGTCGCCGGTACCGAGACATAAGACGCCAATTTTATTACACCACACCACTCCACCCGGTTGCACTACACAGTGCCTAATGGTGTGTGAGGCGAGATTGTTAGACGCAGCGAGCAACCGATTTTATTGTCCAGTGTCCGGTAAAATATCAACCCAAATCGAATCAATCAAAAGCGTTTGGTAGCCACAAAAAAGTGGGAAGAAATCATGTACCTAACCCCGTCCCTGAGCAGGCACCCAGCCAAGCAAGCAACAAAACTCATTTTCGTCCATTGACTTATCTGACATTACTTGGACTTGGAACCAGCAAAAACCAGAGCCTAAATATCGTTGTTGGGTGTTTCTTCTACACAGTACTGTACCCCAACACAGGCAGCAGGAAGCTGACAGTCGCCCGAAACCACGCGCAAAAACCGTTCCTATGGTTACGAGCTCGTAAGCATTGCTGGGTGGTTCATGCTTTCAAAAATTTGTCACGTGGGCGGCTGGTTAAGCCGGTTTTCTGGTGCTGCTGCCTAAGCCCAGCTAGTCGCTCCCCTCTGTACCGAAAGTCAGAACGATCTTCGGGGCCCCGGAAGGGTGTATGTGTGTTGGTAATTTTTAGCGATCACAGAGGAACCTCCCTCCGCAAAACAAAAAAAAACAGGCAAAACACTGGTAGCGTTATTTGATTGATCTTCCTCCGGTTTTTTGGGGAGGAGAACCCAATACCAATCCCCGCCCGCCTTCAAGTCTGCTTGGCGCGCTTGAGTTGATTTGCATAAAAAATAGCCATCTTTTAATCTATCACATCACCCGCGTCAATGACACCGAGCCGAGCGGGCCTGTAAAAAGCATTTCCAGCCAGTGATTTGGTGTTGGTGGCGACGAACCCCTCCGTCACCAATACGTTCAGCTTAGGAGATACATTGCGCAATGTCAAAACGCGCGCGGTCAGGTGGGAATTCTTGCAGATAAATTAGAGCTTAAGGCTACCCACTATCGGCACAGCCGACAGTACAGTCATCTGAAATCGGTTCTACTAAAAGACATAAAGGTACAGGAACACGCTCATAATGGCGCTCGATTTTATCTAATCTTTAACGCGAGGTGTGTGTTACGCATTACACACACACGATCGTTACACTTACCGGTATTTGGATGAACGTTCCGTTGCTGACTTGAGGATAGGCGAATAATGGCACGACAGGAACGGTCCCATTCTTTATAAATATGGGCCCCTGGATCGGTGTGACTGTTGGCATGCGAGAGTTTTTACGATTATCTGGAATGAGCAGAAGAAAAAAAACAGGGCTTTCAGTTTCGACAGTACAGCACAACCTACACATTCACTCTCGTGCACAGGCAAAGGCACGTTCACTTCCTACCTCGGTTGAAGCGTGAAAGAACCGCCGGGTGACTTCGGATTCGCATTCCACCATTTAATTCAGCTACACTAAACTACCTAAACATCCGACGTGTGTGTGTGTGTGCATAAGTTTCGCGCGAACCCGCGCGCGATTAGATCTACAATCGCACCAGCGAGTTCGCGCGAAACCACGTAGACACGCGCCAGAGACATGCGACGGAGATGCGCGAGCCGTACGTTGCATAAAGTCACCCCCCGCCCCCCTCGATGATGCCCGAATCGAAACGGGGGTTTGGGGGTGGTGTTAGAGGCAAGGCGCACCCTAATCTTGCCCATGCACGCCATTCGCCGATATCGGAGCATCATGGGGAACATGTGAACATGGAGTAACATGGAGCTCATTGTGCGCTTTCCTGGAAGACGAAACTCTCACCAAACCCATCTGTAGAGCTGGTTGTAGTTTAATTGAGCAGAATGAAATCTTGCAATTGAGGTGTTGGGGGTGTAAAGGTATCCCATTTCAAGTCCGCGTGTTAATTGAATAAAACGTTTGTCAGTGTAATGCCGCAAGCAACAAAAAAAACGTTTTTATCATGCAAGCGATCGGCGCACTGTGAAAGGAGGATCACTCTTCGCGTGTCTTTTGCGAGCATTCGAAAAAAAAAAAAACAAATGCACGCGGAAGCTCTGTCTAGGTGCGTTAGATCATACCGTTATGAACTTTGGCTCGGCTTCTCGCTTCACAAAAAAAGGAGTTAACAAACAAACCGACGCCAAGCCCACCGTGACACACAGCGGCAATAAACCACGAGCCAACCCGACGGGTGCAAAATGCCATCCACCCGGCCACCGCGGTGGCGCCGCCGGTCGACTGATTTATGCTGTCAAAATTCGCGACAACACGCAACACGCAAACGCCAGCGACCGATCGAACGCCAATAAAGAACATGATCGCACATTAAAACTCGTGCCCAGTGCTGTGTGGGGGCCGATGACGATCGACCTTTAGCCGGGGTTTCAATGACCGATGTGCAGTGTGCGTGCCGCTACAGGCAGCGAAAGTCAAGGTTAGCGGGGTGACCCGTCACGTTGCGTTTCCTAAAGCGCACCCCGTTTTCGCAGTCTCAGCAGTCGCACCTCCTACGCGCTTGCCGGTGTGTGCGTTGTGTGTGAGAATCGATCGAGCAAAACCAAAAACCGAATGGGAAGCGCTTTAAAACGGATCGAACACTGCACATTCTTCCGGCCGTTAGTTGGCTGTGTTGTGTTGGGTGTGTTGGCAGCAGCGCATGAGTAACGCTTGATGTATGGTACGGTACTGTCCTTGGCAGATGTTTCCTTTCACTTATTTTCCGGCTGATTTGTCATCGATCTGATATCCGTTACACACC
Source organism: Anopheles merus (assembly GCF_017562075.2). Lineage (NCBI taxonomy): Eukaryota > Metazoa > Arthropoda > Insecta > Diptera > Culicidae > Anopheles > Anopheles merus. Next base: position 9,959,653 of record NC_054084.1, read on the forward strand.
ACCAAAGAATGTCCGGCAAGAATGCATTGCTTCTACGAATTTCCGTTTAACAACAACACACACACACACACAGGATCCTCTCGACCAACGCACTGAGTTGCACTCTCTAGGGGAGCTTTCGCACATCACACCACCACCACCACCACCACCATCCCAGGTGTTAATTGGCTGACAAATAGGTGTGCAAAGATTTCGCGCCACTACGCGACCTAACCGGATCACTAATCTAGTGCACCGTGCATGCTAATTTGCGTCGATTAGCCCGCACTGTACACCTACCCGACAGGCCGTCCTCAGTGTACGCAGTGACCAGAATGTCTTGCACGTCAAAAGCAAAGGCTACTAGTGTTTGTTTGTGTTTACGTGAGCGGGTTGTGGTGTTGCGGAATTTTGGGTCGACGGACGGATGACAAACAAAGTGCGTCGAAGGGTAAAGCTGTTAGCGGTGGCGATCGAATTTGAGTCCCGAAAATGAGTACATCACACAGAAGAAAAACGAGAATTTCCTACAGTGCAGTTACGGGTTATTGAAATCGAAAGCAGTAGGTGTGAATAGTTTGGAATCTGCTGATTTGGGCTGTATACTAATCATAGTTCCTTAATATTCGTATTGTTAGTCTCCTTGATGACATCAAAAATGCAGAACTAGCTACTAAACTAATTCATTTTACTAAAATGAGCCACAAATACTTAGGATCCTCTCTACTACTTCCATCAACTCCCAACATTTTCGTCCACTAACTAATGTCCCTTTGTCACTCCACGGTGACCCGCTCAGTTACCAAACAAAACCCAAGCGCTGGCACGAGAGTGCCATCCAAGTGATTGCTTTGCATCTAATTACTCGGAAGATACTTCTATCTGTTTGCTTGTGCATTACGAAACCTTCCCCTTTGCGCTGGGTGTATCCCACCACAGCAAAACGTCCTTCAGACCCCCTCAAAATCTCCTCTCCTCGCAACACATTAGCGCACACCGGAGCAGGCATGACAATAATTTCATCCCAAAACGTTCCAACCATCACCGTCTGAGTCGATCGTCTCAGCTAATCAAAGAGCACACGTTAATCAGCAGCGCATACCAGGCCTCGCCGCGAAGCGTTGGTGAGATATTTCCATCAGCGAGCTAGCTAGCCTGCCCGCTCTGCTGCGTGCGTACGACGCAGCAATTAGCGATGCGTTCCCATGCGACCCCTTACACGTGTCTGTTGGGCGCGCTGCTGTGGGGAAGGTGCTGCTCTCCAACACACAGGCAAAGCCAAAGTACGACGAAAGCTTCAAGGGTTGTGTGCGTGGCACTACTAGCACACAGACTTACTGGCTGACTGGCATTGACGTGAAATTACCGCCCCATTGACGGCGGCCCAAGGGGTAGAGTGCGATTTGTTTGTGAACTTCTACGGATCAAACACCGACCTCCAGGTCGGATCTTCTACCGCCTGTATGGTGTGGATTTCGTAACAAAAATGCTAACGGTAGTGGAACGTTGCGCGTACGGAGGCGTTGAAGATCGTTTCCTGTGAGCCGTACGATCATCGCTAACAGCTGCACTATTCAAGTACAATGTTTCAAACAGAACTGGAGAGTCATAAACACCGGCAAGGGCATCAGATTGCACCACTTTTCGGGGTGTCATCGTCATATCGGTGTGTGATTCTCCCACTACAACTATCGCATCTGGAAGTGAAACCCCCACATCGATCGTTCGCACGTGGCAATAGCAACAACGCCGACATCCGCCGGTCGGAAGTGGCCGGATGTTTCAACTTCCCACCCCGCTTTGCATTGACGCAACACGGCGGGAATTCTCACAGGATGTAGATTTTGTGTTTCTGTTAATTAAACTTGGCACATTTTTTTACTGCCCTGGCTGACGCACGCTCGGTCGTGGCACACTTTTGATCGGTGATCTAGTGGCAGGTCGTTTGCTGCAATAGAAGCTTGAAAGCGCTCTCCTATTGCTGGATGATGGATAACTGTCGTCCTACGCCACACGCCACGAAAGGGAGCGTGTCGGAACAATGGCGATCGTTCTTGAGTGTTATGGTCTGAGAAAAAGTCACTCGTTGCATATTCAATGCTTCAAATCTTCTTGAGCGATCGTTAGCTTACGGTCGTTTGTTTTAGTCTGTTCCTTTCTCAATGCTTGCCATCTTCAGTGCAATCGCAGTAAAGGTTATGGAGATGCACACTAAAAGAGTACATCTGCATCTCGGTAGGTTTGCCAATTTCGTACCAGTACCACCATAAATGCAGCAACAAAAAACAAAATCCCATCCACTGCAATAAATCACTACCAAACAGACTCATGCAAACGCAAAACACTTAAGGGCACACTGTTGAAAGCTTCTCGCACCCAATAAATCAATTAGCCGGCACTGGTCGGCCCGTAAGGACGCTTTGCAAAGGGACACCCTACACATGTATGCGTGGGAACGTCAGCAAACATTCGTCCGCATGACGAACGATGGTTCAAAGCGCGTAATATTTTCTCAACCACAGCCACAGACAATCAGACCCCTTTCGCCTGCACGCTGCTGAAGGCTTCGACCGTTATTGATTTTCTGTTTACGATGGGTACTTGGGGAACATCGTGGGTCACTCTCGGGGTGGCCACAATCAAGCAGCAGCAGCAGCAGTAGCGCAATGCTAAAGGTCTACACACACTGTCCTGCAACTAGACGAGCCAATAGGACGCGAGAGCGCGCGCATTAGCAAGAAGCGCTTCGTTTCGCGCACATGTTTGCGCAGCTTTGTACCGCACACGATTGGCGCACAAGATGCGGCTGGCACCGCGTTCGCGTGTCAGGGTTACCGTAAGTACCGTGCGGCTTTCTCAATAGTACGACAAATTATTCATTCCGCACTGTGACATCTTAAGCATTGAGGCGATGCGCTGATGACAGCTGGGAGACGGTGAGCGGAGCAGACTGTTGATGCTCATGTTTATCAGCGATCGAACATTGGTTGCATGTCTTGTACAGCGCTGGCAAGTTGCCCTAAAGTGTATTTATGAGCACTTTGAATGGATTTGTTCAGTTTGTGATGATACAGACATGACAGAATTGATGTTTTGAAGGCCAATTGTTAGAGTTATTGCCATTATGACACTGTTTTGCCTCAAAGTCACTAGTTGTTTTATAGTGTTCATCAAATGTACCTGGAATTTGAAACAGTTTAGGACAATTTGCACATTATAATTATAAATTTTCATGACAAGAATATTTAAAAAATCTATCTTTTGCATGATTTTACAAAACATGTCAACTTAGACGACTCCATTGGAGCATTCAATATCCACAAAACAATCTGTATCTATATATATAGAATATTATTTTAAAAAATCGATATGTTTTGAATGATATTACAAAGCTTGCCAACTGAGACGACTCCATTGGAGCATTCAATATCCACAAAACATGATCAAAGAGACTGGTTTGTAGAATAAAAAGTGTGTTAGAATAAATACCTGATAATAACATAGCAAAACTTGGTGCTCTCGAGACAAAAATTGATTAATAAATGGCAAAATGTGAAAGAATCTTGATGATCTTGACATAAATGAACACAGACATTGATCAGAAGCCCCAGAACATAAGGCTACATAGACTACAAAAACACATCTCATATCTATAAACCCTGAGCATTTTCTATTCCTTTTCCACGGCACATTTAAGAACACTCTGCTTCCAACATCTGCAACTCACCTGAGATCCCAACAATCGGAGTCACCTCCACCGCTTCGTCGTAGTAATCGTCATCGTCCTCCTCGTCGTAGTCCAGCACCGGATGGATGGAGGTGCGCGTCCCGGCCGGTCCCACGCTCGCAAACACGGCCGGCCGCTGGACGTAGCTGCCGGCGCCGCCCTGAACGTTCGCGGGCGTTCGCGGTACCGCCGGCGGGGCCGGTGCCGCCGCCTGCTGCGGCGTACTGCTGCGATAGTTCGTCCCGGTCTCCGGGTTGGCGTGCTGCTCCGCAAACGGGCGCCCCGGTTGCGTGGCGTAGCTCCCCGACGAGTACTCGTAGTAGGCGGGCTGCTGTGCCGGTGGTGGTTGCTGTGCGGGTTGCTGCTGCTGCTGCTGAGCTGGGGTGCCCCCGTTCGTTGGGCTGCCGTCCGCGTACGAACCTTCACCGTACGTTCGACCCGGCGCCGGCGGGGATTGCTGTGCTTGCGGAGGTGGCGTCGGTCCGGGTGAATAGTTAGCGCCGGGCGGTACGAACGATGGAGGAGGCAAGTAGTTGTTGCGGGGCGTCTGTCGGTACTGAATAGAGTGTTGCTGCTGCTGAGGAGATTGCTTTGCTTGCCGCTGCGGTGGTGCATAGGGTGCATTTTTGTAGTAGTCCTGATCGTCGCCCTGATGACCGGCGGGACCGTACAGCAGATTGTTCACAGCCGAGGCGTGCTGGTTTTGCAGCGGACTTGCGGTGGCCCACGTCGGGGCCTGAATGTTGCCAAAGGGCAGGGTATAGTTCACTAGCGCCATGGTTTCGATCCACTTCACTTTGGGGAGCACCGTTATTACTCACTGGCAACACTTGCTCAAACACGGACACAAACGCTTCAATGTACTTGCTATGCTTAGGGACACTTTGTGGCTACATAAGGCCATTCTATTGGCAGCACATAAAACGGAACTCACAATTGTCACATCACTAGGACAAAACACAATATTAGATCCTCAGGAACACTCTCAATCACTCGTTCGTTGCAGCTTTCTGTAACGGAAGAATCAAAACAAAACAAGATCATTAATATTTTGTTGAAGCTAGCCTCATCCTCAAAAGCAGTCTTATATTCATTTCGCAACGCACCGCCCAAAAGGCGTCACCTTAACAGCCGCCCATTAATCAACCATTAAACCAACTCGTTATCACTTCTGCTCAGAATGGCGCACAATGCTTGCATAATCGGCAACTTTCTCCTTCCTGCAGCCTGCATCCAAAGCACACGCACACCAAGACCTCCAGGCTAGCAAAACATCACCAGCGTCACATGTGAAATCCACCCCTTCTTCCCTGGCCGACAAAGCCGCCCTGTGACATAACGGCGACACTGCGACGACCACAGACGGCTTCATCTCTGATCCTCTTCATCCTCTTCAAACGCACCCGAAAGCGCAGTGTGTGTGTGTCGAATTGCCATTCACAGCTAGTCTACCGTACAAACACACATCCCCAGTGGTCGATCGACGCTGGAAAGCGAAAATGAATAAATTTATGTTTATTAACCACCACCCCGTGGTGAGCGGACTTACACACACACACACAGCGCACATGTGCTGCGTTGTGTGGTGATACAATGAACTTTGTGGCTGAACTTTTTCGCCTCGCGCAAAAGGGAGATGCGTGCGCGCGCGTCCGCGTGTGGTGCGTGATATCTTCCCCTGTAACCTGTTTGCGGCTTAAGTGAGAATGTGTGCGTCAATTCCGATGTTGACATTTCCTGACTAGCTTTGTGTGACTGACTTCCTGGCTCATATTAAAGCACATTTAACGCCCGAGCCGCTGCTGTACCATTTCGGAAGCAAGCGCGCGATTGCGGCGGTTGAAGTACACCTCTTAGCAGACGCAAAACGCATGTCAGTTAGCGAATTATAACACCTCCTGGGGGTTTTTTCCCCCTACTTCTTCTAACAAACGCCCTCTCCATGTCGGTCATGAATCAACACGAACCCCACGCAGGAAGTGATTTGTACCTACAGATCATTATCTCAAGGAGGGCGTTTGGGCGTTGCTCGCGTCTAAATTGGACAACGGTGTATTGGAACGTGTTCTTGGCTGTTTTTATTTTGCGTCCCGTCACTCCCGCCAGTATTGTTGTGACTCATTTGGTACCTCATTGGTACGGAGGAAACATGCGGTTTTGCGTAGACGGCAAATGGTCTGAGTGTTCTTGTGTTTCCTCGCTATTATTTGGCATTGTGGGGAGGTTTTATTTCCTCCGCGATTGATATCTCCCTTTATTATTGAACGATTGGTACCGTTACAAAGCAAGTGACTCACACGCATCTAAACCTTAAACCACACACAGACACACTCACACAAATCATGACCTTATTGAACTAATATTTCTCTTAAAAAACCCTGCGACAGTCACCAATAAAAACCACACAAAACAACGGAACGGGGCCACAACAGAGCTCAGCGCCAATGTCAACGTTTGGCGTCTCGCCCAGCGTCGCGCACTGTTCGCACTGCGCAAGATTTATCCCAGGCCCAACATTGTTGCCCAGAGTGCACACACGGGCGACGCGGCGCAGGGTTGTAGAGACAAAAGATCTGAACCCCTGTTTCGTGTCACAAGCATTCTAGCCTGTCCCACCAGCCAAGCAAGCGGCGGTTCTTTGTGTTTCATGCTCGCATGGTACGGGCTTGGTGGCAGCAGGGAGGATGAATAGCAAATCTTGAGATTACTAATAAAATATACATCCCTAATTGGTTTCCATAAAAAAAAAACAGACCGGAGGACACGGGGCCCGTTCGCACGCTAGAGCCCGTCTACGATCTACGCGCGGTGCCAATGGATTGCTTGGGTAGGAAATCAACAAGGAATTTCCTGCTAGAAATACTACTAAACCTTACAGAGCAGGCGGTAAAGATTCAGTAGGGAAAGCCGTACCGTTGACGCTCAAGGCCTGAGGAGCAGTGCTAGGAGCACTGGCAAACAGAGGTTAGTACATCTCGGGACCTGCTACAAGCCCAGCACTCGGCGCATGCTCCATATATGCCAGCGCAAACGGTCGTGCACATATTATGTATGCAAATGACTGTCAATCGTTGTGACAGTGGTCGGGTACTGCTGCTACCGCTCCAAGGACAGGCGCGACATGCAATCCGCGAAAGCGCAACCGTTCGGTGTGCAGGAGAGATCACACGATCCCCCCCCCCCCCTTCCGAGAGCATACCAATTAAAGCCCGTTGACAAGATTGTTATTGATCATAAGCGTGATAATCGATCGAGCGCCAGGCCAGTGTTTGCTTTGGATTTGCCCAACAAATGGGCAGTCATCAGTGGGTGCATATAGCCACGGACACAAAAGGATAGAGCGATCGTAGAGCTTCAAATACAATAAAACAAACGCAATAACGGTAACGCGTTTAAATAGAGCAGAAAGAGGGGGAAGCCCATTAGAGAGGGTGACCTTTTCGCTTTGCTACCGCCTTTTAGCTTTGCATGATTTATGGCTGTCCTTTGGAAAAACAAAACTAAAACCAAACGGAGACCACGTAACTCGGACGCGATCGTAAGGCATCCAACTTTAAAACAGCAATTGATCGCACAGCTGGTTGTTGCTGCTTGGTATCGTGCTCTGTGTTATAGTCTTGTGGGTATGAATATGCTAATCCGGTACGATACCGTCCAACTTCCTAAATAGAAACCGTATCAAACGTTTGAATTGCTTTCACACACAAAACAAACCAAAAAGGTGGATGATCAGCTCGTACTCAAAGCAATGTCTTTTGATGCAAATCCAGACACATTTCTTGGAACAGGTGGAAGATCTTGACGCAAAAGAACCTCTTAATGAAGAGGGGAAAAAAGGCAAAATAAGGAAAGGAAGATAAACCCTCTAAGCAAGTCTTTTTCAGCAATAAAAAAACAGCCCGACAGCACTCTCAGCTGTGTGAAAGTGTTATTTATCATTATCAACCCAAACGGCGATCCGGCGAACCGGACGGCAAACAGAAACAACCATCCCTCTTCAAAATGACGCGAATTCAACACCAACACACCCATACCAATCCACCATCAACACCACTGTCCGACACAAAAAAGCCAACCCCCAACTGTCACCCGTGTGTGTTGGTGTCGATGATGATCATTATGTGTCGAATGATGATGGTGTGAGGTCCATTGATGAATATTAGCGATTGTCACGGAAGGCACGGAAGGCCCACCGTGTGGCCATCGTCTTCGGGTGTGATGGTGAGTTACATAAAAAAACCGCGATATCCGAATGCTCGGAAGTCGGCAAATATCATCAGCCGCCCGAGAGCGCGCGAGCGCTCGCGCCGATTTGTTTAAGCTTTTTACGAACAAAAGACTTGTGACAAACAACAAGCGACGAACCTCGTGATGAGAAACAGTCGCGCAATTAATTAGGCTTAAGCGTGATTTTTAAACCCCTTTTCTCACTGAGTTGCTTGCACTGTTTCACCCGACAAAAGCTGCACCAAAATTAAACGGCAAATGGTCTCGTCCCCGTACCGCCGCGCATCCGCGACGAAAGTGAAATCAATGGTTCTTTAGTAATGCAGGGCAGCGATCAGCAGCGATCAGCATGCAAAGCTCCCGCTCTAAAACCCTGACGCAATCGGTCACACCACTAAACCCACCGGTGCCAGTGCCACACAACCCGGTGCCGACCCTAATATCCGACCGTCCGACCACAGGTGTTGTGAAACCGGACAACCACGAAAAAAAAAGCTCCACATCTCATTCCACGTTGGCGCGCGCACGCATATGATCGCTCGACGCAAGATCAAACGACCATCGTGAAAGATCGTGGAAGCAAAAAAAATGCCACACCGGCCACACAAATCGGAAAACAAAACAGCCCGCAAAGGAAGCAACGGCAGCAGCAGCAGCAGCAGCAGCATCACAAAAGTGGCCTCCCCCCGTCCCGTTTGTCCACACACTCCTTTCACTGTGAATGTCACTCGAAAGCAGGCTGGTGCGCTGGCTGGCTGGCTGGCTGGCCGGGCTCTCGACAAACTCGAAAACCATATACACACACCACACCGCTCCCTGATCGACCGGTTATAAGGTTAACCACCATCGGCAGCACCACTGCCACTGCCACTCTGCCTGTTCCCCCAACAAACACAGCATAATCCTGGCCCCGGACCAGAAAGCGACGGCGGTTGATATTCATTCAATTTCTCAATGTCACGCATCGGCCGTCCACGAACCAGATTCGCTATAGCAGCCTGAAGACGACAGTCAGTCGGGTCGGTCGGGTTCGTCGTCTCATCACACTGCCCGAATCGAGCGCCCGATTTCGCTCATCATATCGAATCTAAAAACGGTTGGCCACTATTTCACAATCGCATTATTTGAACGCGTCCAAACACACACACACACACACAAACAATAGTGCACAAACACACACACACACACACATTACCACGCACACACACAAATACACTGCTGGTCCGCAAATGAACAATTACAACCGCTTTATGAATTTCTGTGTTTTTGCCATCAAGATCGGTAACCTTTAGCGATGATTTGCACTTCCAACCCAAATGCGAGGGAAGGCAAGGTAGGGGAGGAGCTAAATAAAACAGAAGAAAAACACACATCTTCGACCTTGTCCACACCCCGTTTCTGGGAGACTGTTACCGCCCTTCCCCACCCCTTCCCTACGGCGGCCGAGTAAGGGCGATTCGCTCGGTCTAAAGGAAACGAAATGAAGCAATAATTACATTAGCTCGGGATTTGGGGGTCAGTTGATGCTGTTGATGTTGCTGCTATTGCGGCTACTGCTGCTGCTGCTGCTTCAACCGCCTCTAAGGGTGCCCGCCTACCTCCTTTTGTTTAAATTTTCCCGTTTCAACCCCCCCTCAATCGACAATGAACTTCAACGAGCGGGGTGTAGTGTAATTGGCGCACTAAAACAAAGGAGGTCAACCGGCCACACACACTAAGCCGCACTAAGCTCAGCGCTCGCGTATCTCCAAACCACTCGTAGCACTCACCACCACTCAACACCACCACCCTTCGGGTAGAACTTTGGAACAAATAGGAATTTGTCACAATGACACTGGTACGAACACTGGGACGCACAGAACACACGCGTTTCGCGACTGTTTTTTTTTCAGTTCGCTTAGTACAGTTCAGTTTGCGGACAGCCAACGAGCGCGCGTCCTGCCACTACCAGCTGACGATGCGCAATGAAACGAATCTCCGCGTTCGATTATGTAAAAATTGCCCGATCCGGCGAGAGAGCGATCGCGGAAACTAAAAAGAGCGGGAGAGTGGGTTTGCTTTGAGAGAGAGATATATACTTTGATTGTCTGCTGGGGGTGGGGGTAGTAGCTATGCTTGAAGCGATCGCGATCATAGAGAACTGGGAGAGTTTGTTGTAAGGGTGATTTTTAGTAGCGGGCGAAACTCTCTATAATGAAGCGGAGATCGCGGAATGAATTGAAAGGGCGGTGGATTTATTCTCCTTTGATTTATGCTACTATGTTGGTTTTAGATTAAAAAGAATGACCATTTAATAATCATTTTATATAATATTGTACGAAAGATCGCTCATTTTCTTAATTTAAAATAAACAATAAGTATTACGTTTAAACAAAAATGTCACCAAATTTTGTCTCTTTTCAGGCAATACAGACATAAAATAATAAACAATGTCTATAAAGCCCTTAAATAGGGTTAAAATAACCCATTTATACTAAAAAAAACATCATAAATAACAAAAGACATCAACAAGCGACGAACCTATGGCATGGAACATTATAAGGCGAAAACTCACATTACAATGCACTACTAGGAAATTAGATTGAAAAATCGATCTATTTATTCCAATGTAATGGTTTGTGACAAAACCAATATTTTATAATCGAATGCAATGCCATGCCAAAATTTAGCCGCCGAATAATCGAATTAAAAAAAAAAAACTAAAATCACCAACCCTCCTATCGCGAACCATTTCAATCTCAATGAAGCGAAGAGCAACGGAGAGCACAGATCACGATCGGTGAAAAGAGAGCTTTGCGCGAGCTTAAACTGTTTTCAAAACGGCCCTTCATTTGCATGACGGATCGGCGAAACGGCGGATGATGTGACGCGAAACCAATTGCGCGAATCAGACGGAGGGCAGGGCAAGCGATCAGAACCGGAAGCGGACATCGATCGGTGGCAAGGAAGCAACATTATAAATAGAACTAATCAGATCCGTATCGCGGGAAGATCCCAAAAGCGCGAGGGGGATCCGGGAATAATTGATTTGTACCGGCGCATCGTCGAAAAACTGACACGTCTGCTGAGACGAACCAATACGTCATAACCGTGACGGCATTAAAGGTGATGATGTAAAGCTGATGATTAATACAAACATCGCAAGGGTTGTTGGGTTAAAGGGTTTCACTCAAGCACCAACGGACATTTACGGTGGGTTTTTCTTTTGCGCGCGAGAACTCTCGCAACAACAAGGATCTACAACCTCCCGGGCCGGTGAATCGGTTTCCAAGTCGGGTTTGCTTACCTTCGCGCGAAGAAGCTGCTAAGAGCTTAGACAGCTTGCATCCATCGCCATCGCTTTCGTTTCGATCCGGTTTTTATTTGGTTGTCGCTTCTTCCAAGCGATCGCGCCCGCGCAAATTCATCGATCAAACTGGGCAGACGAGGACGAGTGGGGGACAGGGATCAAACACATGCCTGATATCGGCATTCCACGCATTCCAGAGTTCAAGGTCAACGATGGAAACGGCTGCTAGTTGGTTTCATTGATGTTTTGCAAACGACTTTTTTTAGTTTGGTTTGCTTTACTCTCTAGCAATCGTTCACCGTTCCAGAGCGCTAGCAGCATCGGGCTAGCAACAATGTAGCTGGATTGATCGTCACAACTTCTACAGATGCATCAAGCCCTTCTGCTCCCTTGGCAAGCGCTGGGCACCACTACAGCCAGAGCCCTAAAACTGTTGACATTTCTTCACGCCACACTCGGGCCGTGTGATTTATGGTGACGGTTGATTTGTTTTTAATGAGCCGAACAGAGTTCGGAGTACTTTCAAAACTCGATGCGAAGCAAAAAAAACGCATCCGTTCGAACATTTTTTGAAGGCCCTTGCAATGTTTGCAAAACCATTACTACATTCGGTGCGCATTGCAAAGTGTACAAAACGAGGCAATTGAGAGCAACCTTTCTGTTTCTGTTTCTTTGTACCCTTCCCAGAGGGGGTTAACGGGGTGGACTTATTCTTTGGGCCTTTTCAGACGGGCGGAGGTAAGGCAAATGAGCCCTAGAATCGCCATACACACACACACAACTCACTGCACCACCTTGCGGCAAGTGTGTACGCGAGACCTTCGCTGTGCGGCGACCTCCTTGAAGCGTTATGTTGAGGTGAACCCGCTTAACGCTCTAACTGTTTAGCCCCAGTGCAACACTGTAACGACTGTCTAAATGTCACAAAATAATACCGGGAAACGGGTGTTTAAAAGTTTGTCGTCCCCGTTCTATTCCCTCCAAGGCTGTGAAGGACCCTAGACAGGCCAACGCCGCCATCTAATCTACACCGATCACTTGCCGGGTAAAGAACAGAAAACGGACGGACCACCCGCTGGGGTTGATACAGATTCGGCGCTCCAATCCGGCCACAATCTATCGATCATGCATGATCCGCTCGAGTGACCACCACGATCAGGTTCTAGATTTGATTAATCATAACGATTATGAGCCGCCGTTTGGCTGCAGCACCCCGTCTACTAGATTGTCTGGTGGCTGCCGGATTAAAAGTTAAAAAAAGCGCCATACGATCAGCCGGCCACCACCGCGGTGCCACACCTCGCTCGCGAGCTAATTTGTATTTACCGAACGTACAGTCGTTCCGTTTGATGGTTATTGTGGGCAAATTATGGAACAAACAGCCTAACGCTTGATGGCAAAACTCGCGTTGCGCTCGTAAAAACCTGCACCGGGGGAGGGGCGATTATCCGCACTGTTTTGGGTGAAGTTTTATGGGCATTAAACGGCGTTATGGGTTTCATTCCAACGTCGAGGCGGGCATTGAAAAAACGCACCTGTGCAACGAGCTTAAATTAGATTAACGATTTTAAACTGATTTGCTCTAAACATTTACTTCCCTGCTGTTCACCCTCCTACCTTCATTGCCTTTGCTGTTGTAACCGTGAACCGATTTAGATGGCGGAAGGACATCGCTTCCGTTTCTTTTTTGTCCACATCGAACCGACTTTGCTGTCCATTGTGCTGAAACGAAAAGCGAACGAAATAAATGAGAACGAAAGGAATAAAAATCGATTAAAAAGTAACGCACAAACTCTCTGACCAGCAGACCAGACACGGAAGCGGCACTCCACATCCTGGTAGTGTACACAAAAAATCCACAAAATGCGAGTAACTCAACACCACAAACGCCGCGGGAAGCCACTGGCATGGCGCCAAAATTGGTGTTAGCGTTTGTGCTATCAATCAAAAACCGTTTTTCTAAATTGACTTGTCACACAGCAATGAGTCCATTATTTTATTATGCTCCCTCTCCCCTTCTTTATGGAATGCAAATAAAACAGGCAATAACATACGACAAGGTACTACAAAGCGGCCACAGTACTTCTTAGGTACGTCCGGGATGTGATTAATTTCGGACGAAACACTGGCCAGATATATCCTGCTGGAATTTGGATCCGTTTGCTGTTCGCGCTGATCCATTTTTCCAAGCGATCGCGCACAACGATCGCACCATTGCGCTGCGCGTAAGAGACGTGGGAGAGTTTAATCGTATTCTTGTGACGGTCGTGTCGGCCACCCCACTTGATTGCACACGTATTACTACACTCCGACGGTGCAATCAATTATCGATGTAAATTTATTGCACCGTCGGCGTCACTATTCACTAAACAAACCATCGTCATAGGTAATACAGGGTTTTTAAGGGGTTCTCATAGCTGTGCGATACTTGTTTGACTCTTTTTTAAGGGATATGAACTCAATGGCACCCTATTGGATAAACTCAGTGAACATTCCTATTGGATTTGTCCAAATAGGGTGCCATAAAGTCGAATTTCAGACATAGTTCATTTGGTATACGAAAGAATCATGAAGAACAAGTATGAGTACCCCTGAAAACCCCTGTAAGTCTCGATCGATCGCAAACGGCAAACAAGCGTAAATAAATTTCAACCCATTTCTCGCTACAAGACCTACATTTCAAATGAACGATCGAACCACCGCACTTTACCGTTAAATCACATTTCACAGTTTTTTTTATTATAATTTAATCTCAACACTTCCTACAAGAGATAATATATCGAAATGCATACATGCGAACGAACAGGCACACACACACGCACACGCACGCACAAGTACAGTGTGTGTGTGTGTGTTGGGCACATTGGCCATTTTCGCTGGCGCTATGTCCATCAACATGAAAAAATGGGATTATTTGGGGACACGTGTGTGTGTGTGTGTGTTGATCGTGTAAATATAGGAGTGTTATCAAGAATAGACGCTACTGTGCGCGTAATGTTGTGTGCGCTTCCTAAAATAACGAACATGTAACATTGTTCCTACACATTACATGCTTCCTGTTTGCGTATCTCATATAATTAATCCTTTTTTGTTGTTTTTTTTTTGTTTTTTGTTGCTTCAAATTGTTCTGATGTGCAAATGCGTTACACACTTGCGTTACACTGGGGGCGTTACAGGCGCCACCTGTGCTAGGTAGCCATAATATGTATTGGTTTTTGCATTTGTTTGAACGTTATTTGTCTTTGTCTATTTTCATTTTGTACCTGCCACAATTGTCACTGAATTTTTTGTTTTCTTCTTCTTCTTCTTCTTCTTCTTTTGTTTTGCTTTCCTTTACGTTGCCTTTTTCGTTGCCACATTACAGTTAAATTCGGGAATGAATCATAAACGCCTACCACACCGGACCGCTTGCTGGAATGACTTTTGCCAACTCTCTTCAGTTTCTTCCAGTCTTCTGCTATCCATTTGCAAACACCAAATTACCAAACTATCTAAACGGCCATTCCTCGGTTGTGTGTAATCCTGTAAACACTCACTAACTGCCTAAAACTCACTGTGCTAAGGGGTTCAGATTTCCTTGTCGATCGGTTCTCACTCACTGCTGTACGTTTTAGATGTATGTGTATAGATTGGAATTTACTTACTATATACTACAACGGTTAAAATCGACATTTAGTGTTTAGTTTCCCCCCTCAAGTAGGTAACAGTGTAATTTTTCTTTTGCATTATTGTATTGCGTTCTACCTTTTCTGACACGCGTTTTTTTTTTTTCGTTTTTCGTCAAAGGAATTGGGAAATATCACTATCGCGAGAGAAAAAAAAAAAACAGGAGGGACCTTTCTGAGCGCCAATAAATTAAGTTTCGTAGGTAAAGAACATGCTGCCGGCACAAGGCGAAACAGCGAACAAGAAAGTTAATAAATATTGAGCAAGTAAGTGTAACACAGTAGTTGCTTGCATTGCAGGAGATATCAAGGGGGTGAAGGAGTGTTCCTTTTGTAAAAATTTCTTCTAAAGCCTCTCCGAGACACGCACGCACGCACGCATGGGGCGCGCATATTAGTAATCACAGGAAGAGTAGTAAACATTGTAAAATTAGGCCTACACTTAAAATGCTAAACTGGAGAAATAACTGCACTATCCTTCTCCCTCTCTTTCTCTCTCGTATGACCACACTTTTTTATGTTGTAAATTGTCATGTGTAAATTGTGTCCCTCCCCCTCCCCCCTCCCCCCCCCCCTTATTCTGATACGGTATTTTCGGGCGCTTCTTCCTCCACGATCACCACCGCACCGCAGCAGGCTGCCTGCTCGTCCTCGTCCTCGGAAAGGGACCGATCTGCTGCTTCCGGTTCCGGCCCGTCATAGTTCAGCGAGTCGGACGTATCGTTCGATGAGCTGCCAGCGTTCCCCTTCTCCGTAGAGTTGCTTCCTCCGCCGCCACGGGCACCGTTCTCCACACGCAGCACCTCTGCCGACCGGGTGCTACCATCCTCTTCTTCCTCCTCGTCCGGCTGTCCGCCGGATTCCGCCGCAAGGGATTCGATCGCAAAGTTGTCTGAATCGGACGAGGAAGATGCTGACGATAGCCGGCCATCGTCACGGTCCGGTTCGGTTGCACGCTTCACACCAGCAGCAGCAGCAGCAGCCGCAGCAGCAAACTTGCCGGCCAATCCACTCGGGCCCGGTTCCTCGCCGTCCGGTTGCCGTTGAAGATCGCGCACACCGAACGTTCCATCGGTAATGCGGCGTACTTCGCGCGGTTTAGGCGTCCCATTTGTGGCACTTCCAGAGGGGCCCACCGATAGCGCCGGGCTGCGTGCTGGACGGAAGGTGTTGTTCTCGAAGTTAAACGCCCAGCTGCGCAGTGGATCCGCTCCGACGCGGCTAGGACTTTCAGAGCGGGCTCGCACCGGTTGCAGCGCAGGGCCGGCACGTGGTGCCGACCCCCTCGGGCCCGGACCATCGTTCAGTGGCACGTTCTCATACTCGTGCTCGCGCAACCGCGCTAGCTGGGGCGTATTGCGCAGCACTCGCGGGTAGCTGCCCGTCATTGTGGGGTACTCGCGTGCCGGGGGAATGTAATCGGCTTGATCAATCGCTCCATACCGTACAATTTCTTGCTGCTGCTGGCCATGGGCTCCACCGGCGGTCGAGCAGCCGTCACAGTTGCGCGAGAACATAAAGTTAAAATCGATAAACTTGTAATCCGGCGGCGTTTGACCGACCCACAGCGGGAGCCACTTGTTCACCAGCAGCCACTGTAGGGACGGTTTGGTCACACGCCCGCCCATTCCGTTCGCGTACATAGGATCGGCCGCGGAAAGGTCGGCGGGCGGTAGGCCACCGACGGAAGCGAGTGACGGTGGCGCGGGAACGTTGGCAGTCGGCTCCTGGGCAGCGGATTGTTGCGATTGTTTCGACTTTCGGCTTATCTTCGGGATGGCACCGGTTGATTTGCCTCCCAACGTGCCGCCCGTGCCCACACCACTCACACCAACAGCGGCGGCACTCGCCAATCCGCCCATAATGCTTCCGCCCTGTCCACCGTTTCCTCCCGAAGCTCCTCCCGACGATGCTCCTCCTGCGCCTCCAGCTGCGCCTGCCAGCGTACTGTCGCTCCCGTTCGCCGCGTTCACACTGCCACCCGCCGCTCCATTCGCGGTGGATGGTTTGTTGAGATTGTTCATCGATTGGGAGTTTTCGCCCCCGAGACAGCTGAAAAAGCTCTTCACGTTCACCGACGACGAGTCCTTGGTTGCGTTTGGCTGCGCATTCGCTGTGCCGTTCGCACAGTACGGGGCATTAGTGCCTGCTGGACCTCCTACCACACTCCCTGGTGCATTGGCTCCCGGTTGGTTTAGCCGTATGTGGCCCACCGTACCGAGATGACTGTGGCCAAGCACCGCATAGTGTCCGCCCAGGCTGTAGTGATCGATGTTGCCACAGGACGAGCTCAGATGGCGCTCGATGCGCCCAACGCCGTGCCCGATCACATCGAACCGCCCGAAAAGACCCGCCGCCCGATTGGCCGCCGGTGCAAACGAGCCCGTGTTCTGGTAGGCCGGTTCCTCTCGTACGCGCTCGTACAAATTATCGCACTTGGCGACGCCGTTCGATTGGCTGTGGCAGCGATAGTAATGGTACGATTCGGTGTCGTCGAAGCTACGCTGCCGGGGCGGTCGCGGTTGCTGCGGCGCGGCCGAGCCGACCGGATAGCGGGCACGGTTTAGATCCAGGTGAAGGTTAGCATACCGCCCATTGGAGGAGCCGGCCACGGGTGGTGGATTCTGGTAGTAGCTTGGAGCCGGTCGACCCCGTGGCACATCATAGCCGGCTGTTCGATCGTACAGCTCGTTCCGGTACGCCATCGGGTGGTACAGTTGCTGCATGCTGTGCAGCATGCTGGGCGGTGGGGGCGGAATGCATGCAGCAGCACCGCCATTCAGCGAACGCCCCGACGGACCGGGCTGTGGTTGATTGGCGGCCGCGTGTTGCGGCGCCGGATTCGAGACAGCAGGGATACCCGCAGGGGCACCGTTACCACCGACTCCCGCCCCACCTCCACCACCGTTCAAGGGAGCAAACTGTTCGATCGATTCGTAAATGTTCTCGTAGTGCACACTGTTGCCGTTTGGCGCATTGTTCATTGCCGGTTCCGGGTTAAGCCCTTCCGCCTGGCTGTTCTCGTCGTCGTTGGCACCGGCGGCCGGTAAACTCGCCGCTTCATTCTGCAGGGCTGCACAGTTCGCGTACCGGGTGTAGGTGGTGGTGTGATGATGGGAGGAGAAGGATTGTTTGGGGGCGGCCCGTGCGCCCTGCTGCTCGCTTCACAAGGGCTTATCTATCATTGCCACACCGGCGTAGCTGCGGCCGATGCTCATCGACGAGGGCAGGATGCGCCAGCTGTCCGTTTCCGGGCTGTACACCTCGACCGAGGCCAGATTCGACAGCCCGTCGTCCCCACCGACCACGTAAAGCATTCCGTTGTGCGCAACGACGCCAGCATTGCGCCGGCAGAACGCCATATCACCGACCGGGCGCCACGTGTTCGTGGCCGGATCGTACGCTTCGACCGATTTGCGCACCAGCGGCCCATCGTGACCGCCCACCGCGTACAGAATGTTGTCCAGCACGCCCACGCCCGCCCCACTACGCCTTGCCGACATTTCCGCAATCTGCGTCCAGGTGTCGGTGGACGGGTTGTACCGCTCGACCGACGCCAAACATTGCCGGGAGGCGCCATCGTACCCACCAACGGCGTACAGCAGCCCGTTCACTACCCCCACCCCGACCGAGCTGCGGCGCGTCGACATGGAAGCGATCAGGCGCCACTCCTGCCGCTTCGGGTCGAACATTTCCGCCGAGCTGAGCCCGGTCGAGCCGTCGAACCCGCCGACCGCGTAGATGCAGTGGTTGAGTACCGCGACGCCCAGCGTCGAGCGGCGCGCCTCCATGTTGTGGCTGGTGGTCCACTGGTCCAGCACCGGATCGTACACGTCGACCGTTTTGACGCGCAGCGAACCGTTAAACCCGCCGACCGCGTACACCTTGTCGCCCAGTACGGCCAGTCCCGCCCGGCAACGGCGCGTGGGCATTTCCGCCACCTGGTACCACTTCTCCTCCCGCAAATCGTAACACTCAACCGAGCGGATGGCTTTCGGCGCCTGGCCACCGATCACGAGCAGCACTTTCGGCAGGCCGACCGGTTGCCGCGGTATGGTGCGGGGTGTTTTGAAGCACGTTTTCTGCTCGCCTTTCAGCAGATGATACTTGAGCGCCTCGATGATGTAGTCCTTGCACTGGAGGTCGCCCTTCATGAGCTGCTCCTTCTCGACGTACTGCACGAGATAGTCCTGGGAGAGCAGGGGCAGCCGGACGTGCTCCATCAGGTCGGCCAGATGGTGCTGGCGCCCGCTCACATCGTACTGTATCCAAGTGATGACGCATTCATACACCTTTTGGAGAGGATGATTAGAAGCATGGTATTAGAAATGGTTGTTTTAAGAGAGAAAGCAAAACGCCTGCTCGTACCTTCTCCTCCGTAGGAACTGACAAACGGTCGCTCTTGATCAGATGTGCCACTTGGTCACTGGTGAGATTGAGAAACTCATCAAACTGTACCACTTCCCTGTGAAATTAAACATCAATGTGGTCATTTTAATTACATTCCTTCCCACCTTACTGCAACTCCAACTCTGATACTCACGAGAAATGCTGCTCGATGTACGTTTCCGCATAGTTGAGCAGATCGATACAGCCGTGGATGTCGGCAAAATCGCGTATCCCCAGGCAGTTGCTCGGATCGAGCTGCGTCTGCAGATAGTCGCAGCACGCATCGCGCACATCGGTCAGCTGCAGCAGGTTGGCCGCCGTCAGCAGTATCTGCACATTGTCCTCCGTCACCTCCACCACCGCCCGGTACACGTACTCGATCAGCAGCTGCAAGGCGCGCGGATCCACCCCCTGCAGCGTGATCCGATCCTGCCGGCTCTCCTCGAACCCGGTAAACATGGCGTAGAAGTAGGGACTGCACGAGGCCAGCACCATTTTGTGCGCCGGGATTTCGATCCCTTCCGCCACCAGCACCACATCGCACAGCAGGTTTTGTCTAGAAAGGTGCAAATAAATGCAAAATGAATGGGAAAACGCGTTATGCTGAGTTACACGGGGACAGCGGGCTGAGGTCTGAACAAGGTGGCAGATGTCGCGTGGGAATTGGGTTACGTACTCTCGCATCATGTTCATGGCCTCGAACGAGCGCTGCGTGTGGATGTTGTTACGGTACGCTCCGGTCGTTTTCTCCTTCCCGTTCGACCGTGGCAGCTGCTTCTGGGAGCTTTCGTCCAGCGAGTTTTGGCTTGCATAACGCACCAGGATGCAGCTGGAAGGAGGGAGAAGCGCAATGGTGTTAAATAATCATTTCATAATTGGTTCGCTATCCTTGAGCGAGTGTTTTTTTCTTCTCGAATCTCCTCTAAGCTGGATACACGAAGAACGGAAAAATGTAAACAAAACATTGCCTCGCATCTCACTAACACACTCTCACACTTTCTCGCACCATACACACACACATGCAAACACAGAGGGCAGAAAATCGATAACATCAACTTTCGTCTCCAGGCCGATGGTTTGAGAAGGAAAACGCGGACTGCTTTGATTTCCATCCTACCTTCCACGCTCCATCGTGCCTTCTGCGGCCGAGTTTTGGCTGCTTCCGGTGTTGCTGTTGATGTTGTGCTGATTGTTGCCGTTGCCCAGGCTGCTCATGATTCCTAGTGTGTACTGTATGAATGATAGCATACACTGGAGAGGGGAACCGAGAGTGTCTTGTGTGCTCCTGCTGGCTTCTCTGCTTGTTTCCTTTTCTCGCTGTTTCCGATTTACAACGCACGGAGCTGCATTATGAGCTGCACTTGCGGTACGATTCCCGACAAAGAAATGCGGTGCTAGAAAATCAGTGTCCGGAAGTTCGCTCGACGCACTACACAGCAACACCCCACAAACACACAAACTGAACCAACATTGGTGTGCAGTAGCAGCTGGACAGAAACGTGCCCAATTGTGCAGCGATGGCGATTATTCTACACAGCTCATCCGGTCACGGTAATTTCCCTGGTCAGGCACAATGCATACTACACCGCGCTTTGCTTTGTTTGTCGCGGGAAATTCGATTTTTTCGGACTTTTCCAGTGCAGACGCAGTTTCCGTGCGTTTGGTTCTTTGCAAACACGAGCACACACACACACACACACACACACTCATACAGGTGACGGATCCGCAGTGTGACGATGGTTAAGCGCAGTCCACACACAGCGAGCGTATGTTGAAGCGTGAGGCTTGTTTTGATTATGGGAATGGGAGCAAATGTGTCCGCGTGAGCTAATTGTGGTTTTATGTTCAATTAGACTAAAACCGGATACAATTATTGGGAAGTTTTTACTATTTCTTTTATTTTTCTTTTATTTTACCGTAGCAATAGACGATGCGCAATCTCAGATTGCGCATATATTTATCTGTCAAACGGATCGGTTTGATATATTTATCTGTCAAAAAAAAATTATATATCTCGGACATATAATGAAAATTTATGCGCAATCTTGGCGCAATCTGAAATTGTATGGAAATGACGTTTATAGCTCAGGGTTGGCTACGCGAAATGACATATGTTTTGATAAAACGAATATATGCGCAATCTGAGATTGCGCATCGTGTATTAATACGTATTAATTGCTTAATTAATAAGCTGTTAACTTTCGTCGAGCACGACGTAACTACATGCCTTACTTTTGTGATATTGCGGGGCTTGGCTAAAATGATGTTATACTTATTTAAAACAATACAATAATTTAATTTTTTAATCCTAAGCCCTTTTTGTGTGTGACCGTCCCGCTCGGCCGCCTTATTCCAAGAGAGCACGATCGTCCTTCCGATCGTGCTGAGTGGCCTCTCGGCTCGCTGAGTGACCAGCCAGTCGGAGCCGAACTGTTTGCGCAGGTTGGCTCACTTATCGCATTTCGCCTTAAAACGCCTCCATAACACTTACATGGGTTCAAACCTCGAATGCACCAAGCGCCCCTCACAAAGTTGCCAAGTACATCAAAATCTATGTACGCAAAACTCTTGGTCGCAAACTTCTTGGTCGCAAAATTCTTGGTCGCAAACTTCTTGGTCGCAAACTTCTTGGTTCTAAACTTCTTGGTCCCAAACTTCTTGGTCCCAAACTTCTTGGTCGCAAACTTCTTGGTCGCAAACTTCTTGGTCGCAAACTTCTTGGTCCCAAAAGTCTTGGTCGCAACCTTCTTGGTCGCAATATCCCCAGTCGCAAAATCCTTCGTCGAAAACTTCCCTTGAATGCCTTGAATTAGAACAAAGGGGATATTTGTTCAATTAACAAAACAAGACATTCATAACAAGGCTGCAAACGATATTGTTAGAAAGTATCGTGGTTAAATTGAAGTAGAACCTCAGTTTGGTACCCTATTCCATTTTCCCCCTTCTCAACCTGCTTAGGATCTCAATTACCAACGACATTCTGCAAAATAACTTTTTGCTGCCAAAGCACAACATGCTTTGCTGTGAATTCCACTTTGTAGTAATCTGTTTTCATCCTCAGTGCACTTTTTTTTTTTACACCCCCGACCGTTACAATCATCATCGCACCACGTGCCTGCCTGGGGTTTACGGGGATTGAAAAATCTGATGAAATAATTGTCCGTTGCTAAATAATAGGAAGCTTGTTTCCAGCGCTATCAAGAAGCACCGATCGTTTCGAGTTGCATACACCGGCACAAAACACCAACAACAACCCATAAACCTATTTGCAGTAAATAAACTAGCAACGAACCATTATTAATAGCCAAAAAGGCAAAGGGCTCTGAGCGATCGGCGCGAGAGATTAGCTTTTCCCGCGGGAGCACACGCGACACGGAATTATCGCGCGGTTACGAATGTCAGGATGTGTATATATTCCCGTTGATCAATTTCAAATCGATCGCGCAGTTGTTTTGCGCAAAACGAATAAAACCGAGCAACTCTGTGATGTGATTTGTCACGTGAAAAACAGCGTTCAAGGTAACCATTATCATCGCCATCGTTCATAGTTGCCGAAAAATAACATCTTATTAAAAACATCCATAAAAGCACGTTGTTATTCACCGTTCTCGATGCGAAACGCAACACATTTTTACTGACGGAATCGATCACGTGTGATGTGCGTTTTAGTTTTGCATTTGCTCCGCAGTGGCGGCATGTTTCACAAGGAGGAAGCCAGCCTTCAAGTTTTACACCAAATGATGAAATTCCAGCCTTGGCCCACTCACATACACACAACCTTAATTTCAATTTATTCCAGAACAATTACACTAATCTGGCACAATCCGTAATAGCATTTTTTTTTGTGTGCATACAATACTCAAATTCTTTTATTGGCGCAACGCCACGCTAATCCGAACGCGTGTGGCGAGTTATTTTTATTATTATCAACGCGGCCGTACGCCAGTGCGGTGATTGCGTTGCGGACTACTTTACCGGCGGCCAACATACGCCAACTGGGGAGGCGCACAAAAAAGCGCGTGTCGCCTCTGCTAGCATATATTTAATTCGCAACCATGCAGAGAAAATGTCGGTCGTGATTCACATGGAGTTAGAAGAGGAGAAGTTTGTCCTGATTCTGTTTTTTTGTTGCTGTGAGTCCTATTTTTGAGCTCAACTGCCTGCAAGAAGCCTCAAATCAGACAAAATAATTCAAGATGCAATCGCCTGATATGGAATGCTCGGGAATACTCTCGAGGCAACTTTAATTTGTGCGAAAAAAGAGACTCTGTGGTTTTATGATTTGCCGAACGAATCCTTACGCATGTTGCCGGGGTAGAACAGGCTGAAATAGAAAGCAACCAGACAGAGCACCTGAACAGGGACGAGCAAGTGAGAGCGAGAAAATGAATCGCGTGCAGTGAAGCCGTCGGCCGTGAAACGTCACTTCAGAATTGCGGTCGACGTCACACTCCGTCGCCAGACAAATTGTTCTCGTGTTACCAAAATGCACAGCCTACACACAGCTCCAACGTTGAGGAAGTCCAACAGGCTTACATCAGCAGCATGGGCGTCTTCCCTTCAGTCCCGCCATATCCAGGTTGAGCTGCGGCTTAGTGAGAGTTGAGTCGTGGCACGAGGTATCGGAATACCTACAACTGTCCCATCGATCTGGGCAGCATTCCACCCTCCTCCCCCCCCCCCCCCCTCTCGCTTGGGTCGCTCTCTCCACAAACCCTCATTACACGGCCTAACTGTGCCGGGGTGTATTGACCTCCAGACACTCTCCGCCACCATCGTACCATCGTAATGGAAAGTGGAACACATTCCTCGGAATTGGCTGTTAAAACTGAGGGCTAGGACTAGGCTGAGGAAGAGGCACGGACCATGCTAATTAGTCTTTAACCACACCCCATGGCGAACTCAAAACTCGCTGATAATCGCACTGGATGGGACAGTAACCGTATACCGGTTTTTGGCAGCGGTTTCCTACTTGCCAGGATTATGAATCATGAATTGCATAATGATTTAGGTACAAGTGCCATCCAATCAACTGCAGCGATTGTAGTCTGCCGCTTGGCCATTGGACGGTGATAAGCGATTGAGACGGACCGTTCCGCGGGACTGACCTCGACCGTTTTTCGCTCGCCAAATTCGGAAGTCCAATATTCTTAATCTCAACAGCCAACCGCTCTGATAATAATGTCTGGAAGCATGAGAAAAACCGGTCCCAGTGCTCCTTCTAGATCCACGGTTCGTTAGTAGCTCGTTATCTCGTTTGAAATGCCTCTGCCTTCCTGCTAAAAGCAAAGCCGGCACCTGCGAATTAGATTACATGTGTTTTCGCAGCTCCCAAATAATCGTCTGGCCGGCTTGGGACCCATGAATCATGTCAAGATCACTTGATCCTTATCTGTGCAAATGATAACACACAAACTGCGGCCTATGTGTTTGTCCTGCTTAGAAAACACAAACGCATCGCATCACTGCAACAACATCAAACCTATCTGGCGGTCCAGAAACGGGCCCACCAGAAAAGACCTAAACAAACAAATCCCTCCCTGCTTCCTCTTTCCCTTTCCATTTTGCTACTGATTACCAATGTTTTTGCTTACAAGATCGATCCTAGATGCTGCATAGGGCGCAGCAGCAGCAGATAGCAGCAGCGATTGCACGATCGCCTATTGCGACGTCTCTGCCCCTGTCACGGAGGGCCCCAGGAGGCCAAAACACTGACGTACCGTGCGGTACCGAAACCACCACACCGATGACGTAGTGAAACGCAAACGCCAACGAAAAACTGTGACGCTTCACTGTGTGTGTGTGCCGTGCGGTACACCACTGCCGTGCGCTGTATAAACTGTCCCGCAAACGCTTGGCAGCGTTTAGTCTCGTACTGTGTCTGCTTCGAAACGGTTCGCTCCCCTGGTAGCGAGTGCACAAAACTACTACTATACACACTGCCTACTCTGTGACTTGTTCGTGTGTGTGTGTGTGTGTGTGCTTGTGTTTCTGCAAGAAGTGCCTACTTAGTTGTGAGATTTTATAGGAAAAAGAAGAACAAACTTTACGCAGCCAAAATGTCCACCGTGGACGCTCAGGTGCAGAGCCCGATCGAGGGCGCCAATCAATCAGCCACCATACTGCAGCTGGCAATGGCGGCCCTTCGGCTGACGAAAGTCCCGGCGACCGATAGTAACAACAACCACCAGCAGCGACTGCGACCCGTGATTTCGCTCAGCGAGGTGGCTTATCACGATTGCTACGACGATTGCTGGATCGTGCTGTACGATCGGGTGTACGATATTACGAATTTCCTCCGATTGGTAAGCAGCAAAACTCTATGTGCATGTGTTGATGTTACACTTAGATCTTGGATATGCGTACCTTGAACTAGTTCGTTGACACTATACTAGAACGTGTGTTAGATAAGGAGATCGGGGGTGAATGATGTGAAGATTAGACATTGAAATGTATAGGAGAGTGTGGTGTCCATTACTGAAAGTGCGTGACTCAGTTCCGGAATTCAATTTCTCAACGGACATCTCAGCTCAGCGTGTTTGCGCGCTCTAACATAGACTCTGGCTTCCAGCTTCTCAAGTTCAATGCGAATGCGGCGACTTGCACACAACGCTGCACGCGGGGCGTGTTTGCACGAAACGGCAAATATTTACAGCGCGTGTGTTTTATGTGCTCAGATAATCTTCAACGCAAATGGTTCGTTGATATCCCCAAAAAAAAAAGGAGCAACACATCAAAAAAAGGTCAGGCATGACAGAGCTTTCTTACTTGAGCGTCTTCTGATATCTGGGACCGAAAGATGTCCTACGAGACCAACTGGAGAACTTGTCGCGGTAGCTAAGTTGGTTCTTTATGAAGAGTAACAGATGCTCGCCACGTACCAACAGGCACAGGAGTTGATTTACGAACGTTGTAGATAATCTTTTATCGTGTCAGCCACTGTGCTGGAGGTATCGTGATTTTGGTGCAAAGTGTTTTTTTGTTCAGAAAGAGAGAGTGTATAAACCCCCCTGCACCTGAACCATGTCACGTCATAGCAAGTATGCGATGGACTTGATAAAGGGAGTCGGTGCGTGTGGCACGTTATCAGAAGATGATGCCAATCAGCACCGCAGGGGAGGTAGCAGCTACCTAACATAGTGACATAATCTCTCCCACGTCAACGAACTGATCAATACGCAGCCGGTCCCTTGGCGTTCTATCTTACTGACTTAATCTTTTCTACTCCTTATCTGCAGCACCCCGGTGGACATGATGTGCTGGTGGAGAATGCTGGACGTGATGCTACGATCGCTTTCCTCAACGCGGGCCACTCTACAATGGCGATCAAATCGCTGAAGCTGTACGAAATTGGAGAACTGCCCACGAACGAGTGCATCTACCGATGTGTGGGAAAGCTTACCCTTACGAACCTTCCCGATTAGGTCAATTTCCCCCTGCATTTCCTCCCCTAATTTTTCTCTCTATCTCTTTACCTTCCCTCCCATTTCCATGATCGCAAGCCCGAAACTGAAACGCTCGATCTACTGTTTATTTATTTGCATTATTTCGTCCCTTCTCTATCTCTCTGTCCCATCACTGTTTCTCATTAACAAGCGTGCGCGAGCGCGCGCGCGCGTCTTCTGAAGCATGGTAGTAGAGCTTTAAATTAAAAAAAAACCTCCGATGCGACAGTATTTGAGTAATGTTGAAGGGAAACGGATGTTATCATTAGCTTTAGCACACTACAAAGCAAGCCAAGGTACAGCGGGCAGGAAGATCTTGCTGCCTCCCAAGCCACGGTTGATAGTACACTCTCACTGGAACCTGAAACAAATCCCCAAAATGGTTTGGTGATAGGAGCCTGTTTGAGTAGTTTCTTCCTGCCCGAACGAACGGCATCGTTTATCGCCTGCTCTGCGACGTACCACTCCGCACAAGCTCGGGTTCCGGGTCGGCCGTAAGATTGAGTAGGTCAGGCGAAACAATTGAATACCGTTGGCGGTTGTGTTCTTATTATAGCCTGCCCCAGCCAAGAATTAATTAGTGACGTTTCGAGCATTGATTAACGAGGGTAGCCCAATTACGGAGGCACACGGCAGAATAAATCAATAATTGCGCCACATTCCATCAAATTGCGCAACGTTGCCAATGACATTAATTTTAATCTACCAAACCAACGTCGGACGTCTGTTGATAATGAATAAAAGAGGATACTGTTAATATGTTTAGTAAGATTATTTCATTTCCTTTTATTTCTCGCCTTCTTTTTTGTAGTGTTTTTTTGTTGTTGTTGTCACGTCACTCGTTCGACAGTCTTTTTGCTAGTAAAAAAAAAGCAACTGTACCATCCCTGCTTCCCATCATTACCGTTGGTAACAACCACCCCAATCGCGAATCCGAAATCGGCGAGCTCGTCGGTGCGGTTTCTAAGTTACTCTTATCTCGTAGCACTGCCACGACCGCTAGTGGAACATCCGCACTAGCAGCGTTGCCAGGAGGAATGTGAAAAAGCTGACGCGCACCGTTTGACTGCCGCTCTGCATGGTGCCTTCCACCGTCGGCTGGCGGCTGGGACTGTCCGACGAGCGTTGCTTCTGCGATCGGATGCTGCACGCCTCGCCGCAGTCTTCGTTTTCGCAGATGTCGCACAGGGAGGCCTTCGGTCCGTCGTAGAACTGACGGGCGATACGAGCTGGGTGTTTTTTGTGTGGGTGTGTGTGTGAGGGTAAAAGACATTCCAGATGATTGATTAACGATAATGAAAGTCTGATGGAAGTTTTTGTAGTTAAAAAGACTTACAATTGTCATAGTAATCGTAGATTACAACCGGTGCCGGCTTCTGTTTGGCTACCTTGTGCGTCCGGAAGGCGGAGATCGTTGGACAGAGCTCGCGCTGATCCAAGCTGTCGAAGTACAGCACTACCGTCGTGTCACCGTCCTTAGTTTCCACTTTCTGTTGGGGAGAATCGTAAACAAAACACGTATTTCAAAGCTCCAAATTTAATCAGCGATCACTCGGCAACAGATTCTTACCTTAATGAATGGCATATTTTCCAACGACGGCAGCGTGTCCGAGTCTGCGGTAAACCCGCTCGGGAAGCCCACCTCCATCACAGCCATGTTCGACACGTTCTGTCCGGCCGACGGTACAAAGCTCGCACACACCGACAGATGCAGATAGTCCGGATTGGTGTTCGCGTTCACCTGCGGATCGAGCACAAACCGTGGCCACTCGCCGGTCACGTTCATGTTGTACTTGTAGGACAGCTGCACCACGGCAAAGCCACTGCCCGTGGCCTGTATCTCGATGTTGCGGGCTGCCGACGGTAGCTCAAACTTCTGCAGGATCATACCATTCTCCGCGTTTACCGTCATGCGCTTTTCCTGATTTTCGTTGATCTTGGCCGTCAGCGTGACGTCATTGTTGGGCGATGTGATCTTGGCGGCCAGCTTGGCGAGTGCCTGCAGCCCCACGACCGTGTCCTGCGTCGACTGGAAGCCACCCTTGTCGTTACGCTGCCCGATCAGCCACTTCATGATCGGCAGGGCGTCCGTGTCGAGGCCAGCCTCCAGGAAGGCCAACATACCGTACGCACTCATCTCGACGTTCACCGAGTTGGGTCGGCTGTACCACGGGTTCTTCTGTTCCGTCTCGGGGATCGGTTTGTGCCACCACTTCGAATCACTGTCGGTCGTTGCCTTCGTGTCCAGCTTGCTCAGGGTCAGCCCCTTCGACGAGTGGTCGGCAAGCTGGAGTGCGTACGCTGCCAGTGCCAGCGCGTACGTATCGTCCAGCGATTCCGTGTTGCGGTACACGTAGTCGATCGCCTTGTTGATCGTGTTCTTGTACTTATCCACCAGGTTAATGTTCTCCAGGAAAGCGATCAGTGTGTACGCGGTAAGGGCGACACCCGAGCCGGATCCGCCCTGCATGTCCTTGTGCGAAACGACACCCACCTCCGGGAAGCTACCGTTCGGTGCCTGATGATCGCTCAACCATTCCAGCGATTTGTCGATCACGCCCTCATCGATCGTGATGTGATTGGCCGCCTGCTTGAACGATCGCGCAACGAACGCCGTCAGCCAGGTGCTGCCGCTCTTATCGTTCTCCCCGAACGCACTGAACGAACCGTCACGGTGCTTGTAGCTCAGCTCCCGCTGATAGCCCGCCTCCATGAACTTCTTCGCCTTGGCCTCGATGTTGGCCGTCAGCTTGTTGGTGGCCTTCAGGTAGTCCAGCACGACAATGTTCGGCACAAAGTTGAGCATGTTCTGCTCGCCGCAACCGTACGGCATGCGGATCAGCGAGTCCAGGTTCTGTATGGTCGAGCCCATCACATCGCCAATCACGGCCACCTCAATGCGGGTCGAGTCTGGGACAGCGTTCTTCGGGATTTCCACCTCGAACGTCTTGGTCACTTCTGGTGCTGCGCGCAGATCAATAAAGGCGGCCTTGTTGATGAACTGGGACAGACCTTCCGGTTCGACCAGCAGCTGACGCTCAACCGCATCACCGGCGATCTTCGTTTTGGCCGTCACCTTGATCGTGATGTGGCCAAGCTTCTTCGGTTTCACCATGAACGAGACCGACTTGCCGGTGTTTGAGGCAATGTCCAGTCGCTTCTGACGGAACAGTTCAACTTCTACGAAAATAAAGAAGCGCAACAACGTAAGACACATGAGAGATGAGGATTCAATGGGGATTTGAACTTACTGTTCGACTCAACAACTTCATTCTCCACGTCAGCAAACTCAAACTCCTGCTCATCGTTGTGCAGCACCACCTCGGCCGTCTGATCATCCTCCATGTAGTTAAACACAACGATCGGAATGGCGACCACCTCGCCCCGCTTGACCGAGTACGGCAGGTTCGTTGAGACGAAGAATGGCAGGAACACGTTCAGCTTGCGAGGCTGCTGCGTAAGGCCCAGCCCGTAGATTGGATTCACCGAAAAGCCAGTAATGATCCAGGACGTGATCGTATCGGGGACCTTCTTCTGCAGCGTCTTCTCTCCACTGAAGCTGTTTTTTCGGGGGGGAAAGTAGCGACATTTAGCATTGGTAGAAGGGAAATATATGGCTAGAGTTAGGGTTTTAAAGCACAAAACGGGTTATCCGGGAAAGCACAATACAAGCACAGCCCATTCCACCGCATTACCAAGCACACTCTCAATGGCCCCAATCGTGAGGTTAGTATAACATGAAGACACCCAATGGTATTGTGAGAAGGATGAATATCTCCCCACCGAGTTAGGCCTCACCGCATTTATGTAATGAATTTCGTACGCATTTCCAAGAAGCATGATGAACGTGTGTGTGTTTGTTTGATTAAATCCAGCCAGAAAAACCTGTGAGAAATTTCAACAAAACTTCAAAACGTTGGTGAAACATTAAAGTTTGTGCTTTTTGGGGTGACGACGATCCTGACGACTCGCTGTGGTGAGTTAAGGGTGTCAGCAGAAGTTCTTGACGACCTGATCGTACCCAAAGCTCCACACAAACATCTTCGTTGCGAGCAAACCGAAAGAAGGCGTCCACACACACGGCCGGCGTCCAGTTAGCTCGTAACCATGGTAATAGTAGCATTGTTAATGAGTAGTACAACTGTTCGCAAGCACAGCTCACTAGCACAACTGCAGCTGTTTAGCGGTGGGAGGTTGTTGTGTTTTTTTTAGATTTGTTACAAAACAAAAACATTGTTGTGGTTGGGAGCGGCTGCCACCGTGAATCAGAATATTTACCCGGAGTAGGTATCGTCAAAAAGCCAGGTGTTTTGAATTTCCTGCGACAGGAAGAGGCGCGGAATGTCGCGGTGCGGTCGCGGAATGCGACTGAACGCGAACGGACCGGCCAACGGGGGCCGCGTGTTCGTTACCAGCACGTGGTGTTGCTTCTGCGCACGTGGCTTTTCGATCGTCGTGTACAGCACGGTACCGTTCGGTGCGCGGTGAAACTTATAGATCGGTACCTCGGGCAACGTATTGTTGGCTGGAAGTATGTGTGGAATCCAATGGGAATGGGAAAGATGGTGAAATGGGGTGAGGATTGATGGAAATGGTCAACTTCAATAACGTTTGGGGCGGAGTGAAAAGCGCTGGGCAGGTCCCCAATTGGCAACACATCGCAGGCAGTTCTTTGCTCAGAAGGAGAGAGAAAGTGAGAGGGATAGAGTAGATCGTCGAAAGAGGAATACGTTGTGCCGGATGTTGTGAATGCATGTATGAGAAATACTCGGTGCTCCATCATTACATCCTTCTTAGTGTTTTGCAATATTCCGTACACCTATAAGATGACATCCAATATCGTACCAGCTGCAGTACAGACTAAAAAACAAACAACCCAACACAGACGAAACACACAGCATTACTCTACAAAACCGGGGCCTCAACTACTCGCCAAGCTACAAGGACTACTACTTCCTCCCCAAATCGAAAGTGTCGGCTACAGAAAGAAGAAAAGATAAGCAAAAAGGACTTCTCGAACCTTTCAGCAGCTACGGTCTGCCAGAGCCATGTCTCGGGGAACTCTTTGCGCACCGGAACAGCCGGAGCAGGAGCAGGGCTGACCGAATCATAGCTCAACTTCACTACTGGGGCAGTGCCTTTCGCAAACGCACTAAGCGCTACGGGTCTAGCCGCATAAAAACGGTTCGAAATGTTGTCCGCAAGAAAATCTTTAACAAAAACCGATACGAAAGAAGTTTGATTATTAATAATGCTTTGCGACGAATGAGCGAACAACCTGGAATAGAATCATGGAACCGGATTTTTGTTTTGTTTCGATTGTTTCCGCCCCATCAAGATCACACTGCAAACAGCCCACCCACCCCCTCAAAACTTGTCCAAACGAAAGCGAACACGCGCCAATAGCTCTACAGTACATACCCATAGTCTTCACCTTCCCAGAGCCAACGGTCGGGGAATGTTTTTCTTACAGATGTGCGCACGCAGATAGGCAGAATAGCGGGAATGTGTGACCCACCAAATCGTTGGGCCTGTCGGAAGGCGGGTGCCACTCCCACTGCATTTGGCTTATTGTTCATGGTGTTATACAAGAAAGGATTCTCTTCGATGGGAGCTAACGGCACTGGTTTTGAAGACAAACACACACACACACATATAGACACATTAAATTGACGACACAAGTGGAATGTTTTAATGGACGAGTATACGATATGATTTCGTTCGATTACGGAGTACGAGTACATGCACATCCATGGTAGAAAACGAGGACCCCGTACGAACCGTACTAAATCGTGGGACAACAGCTAACAAACTCTACAACAAAGGATCTACAGTGAAAGCTTGGAAACGAACCTGACACTAGACAGCCAGAGCCACGTTTCGACAAAGTCTCTCCGAATGGCTACCGGAGCTTCAGCTGGCATTGCGACCTGAGGAATCGCATCAGACGCGCGATCAAACGAGATCATTTCTGGCCTGGGTACATCGATTCCTGCACTCACTGCCGACTCCAGGAAGAACATGTCTTCAAGATAATAATGCTTTTCTGCAAATAGTTAGATACAATAACATAAAATCCTACATGGTGGCCCAATCCAAAGAAATACAACTGGAAGTGCAAGGTGTTGATAGCGTGGGGCAATAATAGGACACATAAAAACTAATGAAGTGAAGGTAGATATACTGGAGTGCAGAGAAAGGAAACGCGCATAGCCCACCTTGAGATCGTTTGCCACAGCCAGGTTTCGGGGAACTCTTTACGAACTGGAGCAGGTGCTAAAACGCGAGGCCTACTAAAAGGTCTTTTTACAACGGCAGATGTTACAGTATATCCCATAGCTGCCATCGGCATCAGCACGATTGGAGGGACTGGATGAGAATCATTAACGAATGATGTGTTTGTAACTACTGGCTGTGGTAACAGGTTTAGTACAAATAATGATCCGAAACATAACCACAAACATTTCCCTGATTTACGAACACAAAGTATTAGCTGTCTCACATTATCATGCAATGCTTGATCCTTTACAGCACGAGTAGAGTGTCAAGCAATCGACGAACAAAAGGTAAACCGATATGCATGAAAGGTAACGCACCTTGCTGGAGCGATCGTTTGCCATAGCCACGTTTCGGGGAATTCTTTACGAACTGGAGCAGGTGCGGAAGCACGGGCCGGTGCGAGCCCGCTAAAAGGCCTTGCTACTGGACCGGATCGTACACCACTGGTCCCAAAAGCTGCCATGGGCATCATCAGCGAGAAATATCTGAAACGCTCTGCGCAAAGAGTGACGACCATGGTGATCGAGAAACGGAGTTGTGATTAATCGTAGCAACAAAGCAACATCCACATAGCGTGGAAACGATTGCGTTGTAAAAAAAGCTCCCTTTTTTAGGGCATATGCTAATATATACTACAAGTCCAAAGAATTTGAGGACAAAAAGGCTCCACACTTGTTTTGAGAGACTGGATCAGAGTCACAGTAGCGAATGATTTGTATATAACTTAGTTTAGTACAACAAATGATGCACAAAACAAACAGGAACAGCTCTCCTGATTTACGAACACAAAATGTTAGCTGACCCACGTAGTCATGCACGGCCTTGCCTTGAACGAGTGGAATGTTAAGCAATTGGTGAGGAAAGGGAAATCGGCAGGCAAAGAAAGGAACAGCGCATAGCCCACCTTGCCGGAGCGATCGTTTGCCACAGCCACGTTTCGGGGAACTCTTTGCGAACCGGTGCCGATTGTACAGGGGCAAAGGCGCCTGCACCAAATTTTGCTACTGGAGCAACTCGTGTCACAACGCTTGCACTAGCTGCCAGTGGCATCATCATACCAGGAAGGCCCGTCCGATGGAAGTACAATACGAAAGGACCTGTGCGAAGAGGACACGATGATCAAGAAATAGAGCTAAGAATAAGTTGATTGAGCGAACAACTGGTTTCCATTTCTAGAAGGTACGGAGAGAGTCAGGACTACCGAATTTGAAATCTACAAAGCCTGGAAGTAGAATAGTGTCGAGTGCAGAGAAGAATAATCGCGTGCAGATGATAAGAACCAGTGCCCGGAGAGGATCATTCTCCCGTCTTACGATCAAAGAGTTGCATTTATCTTACAAAACCATGCGCTGAACTAACCATACCCCTCCCTACATCACGAGTGAAGTGTCAAGCAAACAGTAAAGGAAAACAAAACTTTAATGAAATGTAACGCATAGCCCACCTTGCCGAAGCGATCGTTTGCCACAGCCACGTTTCGGGGAACTCTTTGCGAGTCACCAGTGCCGGCGATGCTGGAGGGCCCGAATCAACCTCCGATTCCTCAAAATATACATCTGCGACTGGAATGGCAGCCATTTGCACCATCGGTATTCCTTCCATTCCCGCCCTATGGAATGGCATGTAATACTCTGCGCGAAGAGTAGACGGCGATCGAGATGGGGTTAGGATAAAGCTTGGAAACATCACTAGCACATAACATGGAGAAAAGACATGCTGGCATCTCGCACAGTAAAGAATCGTCTGCATCTGAATAAGTTTGGGTGTTAGTAGACATTCCGTTGCCGAAGGGTTGCACTATACATGTTGCCAGCTGCATGATCATATTCCATACGGACAAAGAGTAAATAAGATAGAGAAACACAACTGCACAAACCCGAGAGCTGGAAAGCTACCCCAGATCCAGGTCTCTGGGAAAGATTTCCGGACGACAGGTTTGTTCATTTGGGAAGCAGCGCCTAATCCCGGCTTTAATCTCAGCGCTATATGTGCGGGAAGCAGACCTGTGCGAGGCTTCGACTTCCCTCTTACTCTCGTTGTGTGGACTCTGTAATACACAACAACTTTTCATTTCCGATGGGAATTAGTATTTCCAGATACTGATGTATGAGCTAGCTACAATTCGAGCTTAGCATGGCCTAACTGCAGAAGTAAGAAGTATGCCAACGTCTTCTCAGAAATGTACGCTGAGAGTGGACAACTTTTACAGAACACATATCTCCATTGGAATGTATTTGATTATTAGTAGATATTTTGTTGACGAAACACTTTCCCAGTATGATACTATGGTGTGACGGTACGATCGTTCGGAATGATAAAAAAGTTGGAGAGAAAAAATTACAAACTTTAAAGCTGCAATGCTACTCCAAAGCCAACATTCTGGGAAGGATTTTCTGGGAAGGACAGTTGGTTCATACTTTTGCAACGAAGCGTGCGCAAGAACGCCCTCATGGTGCAGCTTTGTACGGGGCACTGGACCTCTACGAAAATACTGTATATTGTGCACATTTGTTGACATTAGACGCCTACGATGAAACTGAGTTTTAATCAGCTTTATTGTTCCTGTGGATGGAATCGAGCTTTCAGTGATCGTTGGTTCACCTCATAATACAACATACCCTCATAACGTTCGGCAATGATTATTCTGTTGGAAATCTTATTTATGCGGAGGCCATGAACCACCAACACTCGAACCCAAGAAGAGTATGTTGCCTAGACGTGCATTTTACATCATTATCAAGGGATCAGCCTTTTGTAAAACGTACTTAGGTCGCTAAAATGCGGAAGCTTTTTCACGAAAATTAAATTACAAATCTACGTTAACATACTATACTGTACAAATTGATGGTAAGTGTGGTTGCTATCAAGAAACTATGTCCACCCTATTCATATACCTTTTGGTCCACTTGCGCTACCCACAAATAATTACACAATATTAAACACATTAATAGCACAATCGTTTTACTAAATCTTCCACCATACAAGAAAGAAATAGAGGATAGAGAAGGTACTAGCAATGGAAGGAAAACAAATCGAAATCAAAATAATAACAAAACAAACAAAAAAACACCACCAACAAAACAGAAAGTACGCACCCTTCCTCGGCCGCGCTATACCAAATCCACGATTCCGGAAAATCTTTCCTTACGGTGGGACCATCAGCACTCGGTATGCCCGCGCTGGCGCCCAGGGAAGGAGAGGCAAACGCAATGGCTTCCGGAAACGCGAGCTCTGGGAAGATCAATGCTTAGTTGAATGATAAAATAATAAAACGTACGACAACATTACTTGAAAAAATTAAACCAACGCACAAACAACGCGACAAGTCCCGAACCTTGAACTACAACTTTGGGTTTTAGCGCCTGCAAAATGTGTGTGTGTGTGTTTTTGTTTTCCTTTTAACCTGCAAAATGGAATACAATGGTACCGTTGTGTATGAAGATGAAGGGGAAAGATGGGTCAGTCTCTAAGCCTGTGTAAATCCACCATTTCCGATTCGCTCAACCTGTTGAATTTCTGTATCCAAAAGGCTTGGTTTGAAAACCATTCCATTCTCCTAAAGTGGTTATGTTAGTTGCTTTCTTTGCACAGTACAGTAAGTCGCAAAAGTACGAGTACGAGGACAAACCTGGCGATCGTGTGCCATATCCATGATTCGGGAAAGCTTTTCCGAACCACTGGCCCCTCACTGATTGGGGCAGAGCTTAACGTGCTCGGTGCGTACTCCAGTGCACTACCAATTCTGTCCTCCTCGGCCACGCGTATATCGAGCAAATCGTCTGTGTCGTCACAGCAGCGCAAAACGGCCGACCCTGTGATAAGCAAGCCGAGAATTAAGCCGTCAAGTGCGCGCGATCATGTCTCTTTCGAACACTTTCCAACCAAATGGTACCGCGGGAGGAGGAAACAATGGGTCTTACTAGCGTATGAAATTGATGGAACATATATCGATTACCCATAGTTACGATACTGCCTACCAAGCATGAACCAGAAGACGTAGAAGAAGGAGGAAGGTTATATTGAACGCAAATTCTACGCATGAAAGACGGATTGACACACTGAAGGTAAAGCGACGGCAGCAGTAACAGCAGCAGCAGCAGTACAAACCCTTCATCACTTTCCCATATCCATGACTCTGGGAAGGTTCGCCTAACAACGATTGGATCACTCGCCACAGGCGAGCTAGCTGATAGTGCCGTAGCGCCGACAAAAGGTCTTGCAGAAGTGATTATGACTCCTGGCGGGGCAGCCAGTGCAGGCAAGCTTAAGAACACTGGATAAATTTCTGTGAAGGGGAAGCAGTCGTTTGTGGTCATTCGTAGTAAGAGAATCCTATCAACTTGATGGCTCAGTGCCTTGTTGATTGCTCTCAATCAACTCTATACTATGATCGTTCATCAAACAAATTGTTTAACACCTGTAGCCTCTCTGAGATTTCACCTGTTCGGAAGATGGAATAACGATTTTAAGCATATTTGTTCATACTTACGGGGAGGGTCATTCGCGTTCGACATCACAAATGCACCGACGGTCTGTAAAGAATACAACTTAATCCATCGATCTCTCGAACACCTTGCTCCACTACTCACACTAAAATCCCGATGTTCAGCATGCGGATTCCATGCGAAACGCTTCTTCCTGCGATAGAACCCGTACGAGCGCTCCTCGTACTTCTCCAGCTCGCTAAACACCTGCTGCTTGGTAATATCGTTACCGCTCTTGAGCAGCAGCACGCTCTGATCGACACCGAGCAGTCCGACGTACGAGTCCGGATTGGTGCTGATGCTGATCTCCACATCCTGGCCCGGTTTCGACTGCTCCTTCGAGAGGCTTACTTTCATCTAGAAATCAAAAGGTAAACCTACCATTACAACGCATCGCCTTGACCTTGAACTACGAAGGGGGCTCTCGCGATCACTTACAAAGTTTTGCAGCTCACTGTCAAAGGTGATCACCTTGCTGTCGCTGACCATATCCCCGTTCGGGGCAATATAGTACACAACCAGCTTGGCCCTCGGTACCATCGCAAAGGTGGCGGGGAATTTGAACGACTGCGTTTTGCTTTCCGGCACAGCGATCGTATTACTCAGCAGCACATCTCCCCGCCCGAGCAGCTGGTAGGTGAAGTACTTCATCGGGCTGGTCGAGGTCACCTCCACCAGCACATCCTTACCGACCAGCGGCATCTCCGTCAGCACCTGAGCGCGAATGTACGAGTCCACGTCCGATTCGGCCTTCGAAATGCCGTGCAGATAAAACTCCTGGCCCAGATACACACCGACCACGTTGATGTACGAGCTGTTCACCTCGGTGTTGATCTCCAGCTTTGCCATACCGTTCTGATCGAGCGTGTAGTTCTGCACCGATGTGGTGCTTTCGAACGAAGACTGCTTTACTTCGACCGGATTCGTTTGGTCCTGCACTGGCGCACCATCCTGGGAGGACACCTTCAGCCAGGCCGTGTACGGCAGCCCAGGCTTGAAGTTATCGTCCGACTTTACCAGCTCCATCTTGTAGCGACGATCGTAGATCATCACCTTGGCCGAGGCGTTCTGTTTCCGTCCAGTTAGCTCTTCCTCCACCACCGCCTCAATGACGATGTTACGCGTGTAATCACCCTCCAGATGGATATCCTCGCGCAGATCGAACTCAACCGAACCCTTGCCATCGATCGGGATCACCTTGCGCGTGATCACATCCTTAGCGAACGGCTGCACGTAATGGAACTGGAACTCGGGGCTGACCGACACGGTTGCCTCACCCTTCACCGGCTTGCCGTACGTGTACTTCGAGCGAATGATCGCCTTCACCTTACCATCCTTGAACGTGGTGATGCCGGGCGACTCAACCGTAACCTCAAACTTCGGCAACACGTACTCATCCACCTCAAACACTTTGTTGTGTTTCTGGTAAAGCAAAAGAAATACAATTTAGGTCACAACACTGCCTGACTTTCAGAAATTGGGGCGCAATACGTACCGATCCCAGCACTTCCACGTTGATGGTCCACGCGCCCAGCACCGGGGCGGTCGAGAGGGTCAGCTCCGACTCGAACACACCCTTCACCAGCTTGCCCTCCTTCCACTGCTTGATGCGGTTCGCCTTAGCGTCGTTAATGTGCACGCTAATGTTGTCCGCCTTCTGGAGGGGTTTGGTGTTCGGGTCGAGTACCAGCACACGGAACCGCACCGTATCGCCCGGCTTGTAGATGGATTTGTCCGTTTGCACAAATACCGAGAAGCTCTTCTGCTGATACTCCAAATCGGTTTCGTTCTTAAAGGTTAGGCCCGATAACCCTTCGGCGACCAGCTTGTACGACGACTCGGGAATATCACCGATCTAAGCCGAGTCACAATAAAGGGAAATGAAAAACAATTCAGCAGCTGCAACGAGCAACCTGCACCCTGGCCGGGTGGATGGAAAAACGGGGGGGGGGGGCATATACTTACAGCGAACGGTACGAGCCGCGTTTCACCGGTGTTCAGCGTAATCTCCTGCTTGACGATCACGCTGCTCGCATCCGTAATGGCAAGGCTGAAGCGGATCGGTTCGCTCACATCCTGGTTCGTTACCGCTACATGGTACTCGGAGTTGGGCCGGAGTAGTTTCGCACCCACGATCGAGTAGTGGCTGGTGAGATGGGAAAGGAACAAAAAAAACAATTCGATTAGCTCGAGCGGCACTCGTTATATAAGGTGCGATTAAACAAATGTGTCAGGCAATCTACCAATCACGTGTAAATCGTAAATTATACCCATTAGGCAGGATACGGAGTCTAGTATCCGGTCGAATGTAGTAGAAAGTATCACACCCATTCTAGATGTAACAGTGGTGATAACAACAGCAAAAATCCCATCAAACCGTTTGTGATACCTTTTCAGTTAGCGTACCCAGGGTGGAGCACGTTTTCCCACACGCTTCACTGGGCGAGCTAATCTGGCGCAATAAAACCGACCTCATCTTCTAATGCATTAATGTGTTTGTTGTTGCACTTCCTGGTGCTAAAATTCTAAACACGTAAAGCAAATCAGCGCCGATGCACGAAGAACGCATCATTTCCCAACAAACTCTCTAGTTAACGTTCGATTGTTAAAAAAAGTGACATCATCTGCAGCTCATTGTTCGGTTCCCCTACCTGAGCGTACATTAAACGCATCCAGTAGGGTCATTAGAAGAGAAGTAACAGCTCCATAAAAGGAGCCAAAACATGCCAACTGCAATTGTCGATGCATCACACCCTAGAATCAGTGTGCTCGTGTACCCGGGTACGCTGTATTATATGATTCGTGTATATTTGAAGGCCTCCAAAAAACCTCCAAAGCTGCTGATCAGCAGCCTAATGGCTGTGTTTTGTAGCGAACGAGCATCATCGAGTGGAAATTTTATTTATTCCTTCTCCTCTTTTTTGTGCTGTGCTGCTCCCCCGTTTGCTAATCAGCTTCCATTATCGGGGCCTCTGCTTTGGTGGAGGTAACGCGGATCGTACCTCACGATGGTTCAACGCTTCTTTGCAGCTGTTTGGAGTACGGTGGTCAGTCGGATCGTAGGCTTTCATGCATATACGCTGTACGCCAATGCTCGGGACGCTTCACGCTTATGTAATCTCAGCTATAGGAGGGCGTTACGGAAAGAATGACCTTCACCAAAACGGGTGAGGTTATTTCCGAGTGAGCTCGCTTGC
The DNA here is from genome assembly GCF_017562075.2 of Anopheles merus. NCBI lineage: Eukaryota > Metazoa > Arthropoda > Insecta > Diptera > Culicidae > Anopheles > Anopheles merus. Next base: position 10,000,334 of record NC_054084.1, read on the forward strand.
GAAGATTCGCTCGCAACGGCGATCGCAGCTGCGGATGAGTCAAGGTCACGCAGCGTGTCCGATTGGAGCCTGGGATGGTGGTTCGTGCGGTGCGGTCTTCTTTTGCCGTTTCATTCTTCTGCAATGCTTTATGTTTTGGGATTTCCAGAATTTTGAAGATGATGTATTGCGTTACTGGAAACTTTTCTTGTTTGTTGTGGCATCGCTCGTTTTTTTTGGGAACGAACCATTCTGCGCTTTTCGCTATGAGTCGTCAACTGAATAAAAAAGAGACATATTCGTCGATACACACGATCGGAACGCTGACTGGAATAAGTAATGACCTCACGGCGATTCGTGTAGGTTGGTGTTTGCATGCTCCAGTACCGAACACACTGACACGCACACACATACACACACACACACTCACTAGAATGCGTCACCAACGAGGAAGGTAAACAATGAGCCCAACAACCCCAAGATCGTGTCCTACGCATAAACTGCCCGCGATCGCTTCCAGTTGTACACCGACGCACGGTACGTGTGTCTGTATGAGTGTGTGTGTCAGTCACTCTTCAAACTCTAACCTAACAGCAGATCGGTCACTATACGAACGACAACAGCTCCCAGTCGCTTGAATCAGCAAAGGTTGTTTGTGCTTCCTGACCAAAAACGGAAGACACACGTCCTCCAGTGTGTCGCCTCGCGTCGTGTCTCGGCGTTCGTTTGGTGGAGACAAAAAGCGGTTCGACCACTTTCTGCAACGATTTCGTCACCGTCCCCATGGCTTTTTTATGCCGACGACACACGCAACCATCTGCGGAGTGCAGTGTTTCGAACGAATCTTCTCGACTGAAACGTTGACCGATCTTCATTCGCGTCTTAAATTCTAAATCTTCTTCTGACGGAAATGCTAAACTAATAAATTACCAATTTGCATACTAACCCCTCACACTGCACCGCTGGTACAAGCACTACACCCAGCACCAGACACACTGCCAGCAGCGACGAAGACGATGTCGACAGGATCCGGATCGCCGGGTCCTTCTTCGATGCGAACATCGTTGAGCGTCGCATAACGCTATGCGACCTTAGCCTTAGCTTCTCGCGACACAAATCAGGCTTTCCTTTGTGCACTGTGCCAACGGTATTGGGCAAACGAAATCAGTTCTACAAATCTACTGTTAACACACAACAATCACAAGCGCTGTTGGGGAATAAAAATACGATTAGTGAGAAACCGTAGCAAATAACGCACGGTAATTCCCCGCACGATTTGCGAAAATTGAACAACAATGAACTAAAAAAAAAACGGTGCACTCTTTAACTGTCCCGCTAATGAGTTCACTACGAGCAGGGCCATCACAATAGGAAGTTGTAGCGCGCTGCGTCGCAGCACACGGTACGGAAACAGGTAGAGCGAGATGGGAACAGATTAGCTGGGAAGGGGTTGGGGTTTGGGGGGGTTGCGCGGCACAAGATCACAAAGTCGCGGGGGTGTGATCAAGTACAAATAGACACACACACACACACAGGCACATAAAAGCCACAAACACACACACCTACAATATAAAAAAAATCACTGATGCACAGCGTCACCCCTGGCACCGATCGGTTCGGTAGTGGAGCACGAACTAAACCTGCAACCTGTTCGGTCGTTAGGCTTTATACGCAAAGCTCCAAACCGCTGCTCTCGCTCCACGGAACCCCGACTTGGCCGAACGCGAGATCGCGATCTTCGGCTGAACGATGTTGTGTGATCACGCACTTTCATCCGTCTCTGCGTGTGTATGTGTGTACGTCCGGGCTTGCATCGGAACCGGTCTCCTGTTGCATCGCGGTAGGTACGGTGATCCTCAGTACCTTAAGGGCAATGGTTAATAGACACCTCTTACACAACAGCGTCTTTGGAGACGCCAATTTCCCTCAATCCTTTCTTAACTTTTAATTACCTATAACGAATCTTTTCTGCTTTACACACTCGATCATCTCCAGTCAACGCTTCCAAGGGTTAATTCATCTCCCAAGAACGCACCAATACACGGGCACGGACAAAAAAACGCCGGCTCGCATCATCAAAACCGGCTCAACCAGCTCCTCGAGAAACTTGTTTTTATTTACCAAAAAAAAACTCAAAACAAAACAACACGACAACCAACAAAATCCGAAGAAAAACTCGCCAGCTCCGCTTCAAAAACAAACCCGTCACGGCTTGATAACTTCGCATCTCATTCTAACCTCCGAGTGGGGTGGAGGACCGAGGGGCGCCGGTCATGATCGCACTCTCCAAATTGCTTCAGCAGCATCCACCAGCTTGAAGCATCTCTAATCCATCCCAATTATCAGCCATCTGCTAGCTTGCGAGTGTTCGGGGATTTATGAAGCGTTCAAATGCAATCTATCGACTGAGAGTACACTCACGAAAGCGGACGGGAAATCCCAACCCAAGGGTGGAATGAGAATTTTCCCCCCCATCTCCCAAACCCACGAATGACGCTCACGTACGAACGTAGCGTTGGGTCGGTAAACAGAGCGAATGTTTGTACGCGATCGAACTGTTTTTAAGTGTGAGACCAAACCAGGAAGTTGGGGTCGCTTTCTGAGAAGCTTTGTTTGATTACTGTTCTGAAGTCATCGAAAGATAAGCGTATGAAATACGACATTTTTGCATTGTTGTTAGAAGCGCATTTTTATTGTGCGTTTGTATTTAAATTGGCCTAACAATTTATTTTCCAATAACACGACATTAATACATCTTCCCGAAATGGCGGGTTTCCGGTCCGGTAGGCACTTCCAGCTGATTAAACAGCGATCTCGTAGAACGATCGGGCACAGCGAGCTGGAATAGGAGCAATATTTATTTGAGCAGGCAGCGATTATGGTACAGCTTTCGTCAAAACACTTACTATTGTCGTAGTAATCGTATATGATCACATTTGCCGGTTTAGCGTTCTCCACCTCATGTTTCTGGAATGCGGACATTTGAAGATGCACAGCTTCCTCTCCAATGTTGTCAAAGTACAGTACCACTGTTGTGTCACTGCGTTTTGTTTCCACTTTCTGTATAGAGATGACGGAAGTGAAAAATCTGTTTTTTTTTTTAAATAATTTTCTTCTTACCTTAACCATCTCATGTTGCTTGAGCTGCTTCAGCGTGTCACTCTCAACGATGAACCCGCTCGGCATGTCCACCTCCATAACGGCCATGTTAGAAACGGATTGATCCTCCTTCGGAATAAAGCTCGTAGTAATGGACAGATCGATGCAGCTCTTGATCGATCCTTGTTTCGCTTCGGGCCGAAGCGTAAAACGAGGACTGTTATCCACATCCTTTATGTTATACTTGTACGACAGCTGGAACAGTGCACAACCCGTACCGGTAGCGATCATCTCAAGCTTTCGCGTGTTTGCAGCAAGCTCATGCTTTTGCAGCACCAAAATATTCCCCCCATTAACCTGTAGACACTTCTCCTGTTCGCCCGGAATGATCACCTTGAGGGACATGTCCGCCTCGGAGGAGGAGAGTTGAGCAGCCATCTTCGAAAGAGCCTGCAAGCCAACGACCGTGTCCTGCGTTGACTCGAACCCACCCTTATCGTTGCGCTGGGAAACCAACCACTTCATGATCGGTAAACCTTCCAGTCCAGCACTAGATGCTTCCAGTGTTGCCAATAGCCCGTATGCACTCATCTCTACGTTGACCGAACAAGGTCGGTACCACCAACAACAATCGGCACCGTTCTTCTCTGGCATCTCTTTGCTCCACCATTGGATGTCGCCTTGCTTATTGGATTTTGATAGCAGACTGGCGTATACTTCGTTTTTAAGTGGATGATCGGCAATTTGCAGTGCGTATGCAGCTAAGGCGTGTGCATACACATCGTCTAGCTCGCTGATGTGTTCCTTCACGTACGTTAGAGCCTTATCAACCGACGCTTTGTACTTCTCGCCCAGCTTTGGGTTCTCCAAGAAGGCAATAACGGTGTAGGCGGTCAAAGCGATCCCTGACCCTGCACCTCCTTGCATATCCTTGTGGCAAATCGTTCCAACTTCCGGGAAAGCTCCATCGGCTGTCTGAACCTTACTGAGCCACCCGAGCGCACTATCAATCACATCCTCCTCAATGGTCATATGCTTCGCTGCCTGTTGGAACGATTTCGCCACAAACGCTGTCAGCCAGGTGCTGCCATTCTTATCACTCTCGCCGAACGCACTGAACGAACCGTCCTGGTGCTTGTAGGTCAGCTCTCGCTGATAGCCTACCTCCATGCACCGCTTCGCTTTGCTCTCAATTTCCACCGTCAGACGCTTGCAAGCTTTCAGGTAATCCAACACTACGATACACGGGACAAAGTTGAGCATATTCTGCTCACCGCACCCGAACGGCATACGTATCAGCGAGTCAAGATTCTCGATCGATGATCCCAGCACATCGCCAATTACGGACACTTCTACCTTGGTCGAGTCGGGAACGGCATCCACTGGGATTTCCACTTCAAACGGTTGTTTGATCTCTTTCACTGAGCGTAAATCGACGAGAAGCGCCTTGTTGATGTACTGCGGTAGACCTTCCGGTTCAACGAGCAGTTGGCGCTCGATGCCATCCCCGGCCAGGGCACACTTGGCAGTAATCTTCAGCGTGACATGTCCCACCTTGGTTGGTTTTAGTACGAAAGTGAGCGTTTTGCCTGTACCGCGTGGTATTGTTATTTGTTCTTGGCGATGTTTTTCTGTTCCAAAAAGAGACATCAAAGACATAAGAGTACTTAATCACCTTTAAAAATAAAGTCCTTTAATTACCTTTTTGATCCTTAATATCCGAAACAAACTCAAATTCATCATCGTTATTATAGAAGATCACATCCGCCAGTTGATCTTCATCCATGTAATTGAATACTACCACTGGTATACGGATAGTTTCTCCCAGCTTTACCGAGTACGGCAGATCGATCGATAGGAAAAAGGGCATAAATACGTTCACTTTTGATGGGTTGTCCACCAGCCCCAGACCGTGGCTCTTGCTCAGTGAAAATCCAGTAATAATCCAGGACGTTATCGTGTCTGGGACGATTTTTCTAATGCTCTCCATTTCTTTGCTGTTTTAAAGGACAAATTAACATTGATTTAATAAGATAAACTATGGGACATTGCAACTCATCACCTACCAATTAGAAATGCTCTCCCATATCCACGTTTCGGGAAACTTGGAGCGAACAGTGGGTTCATTGACAGGCGCGGTAGCCATATCACTATCCATTATCGCCCCTTTCATCACACATGCTTCCATCATTGGAGCAGCACCAAATGCCATGTTATTCGCGCTGCATGCAAAAAATCGACCTTGTGGCCATATGTCTGTAAAATAACTTGTTTTAAAGATACATTCGTATTTAAAGATTCTAGTTCAACCTTACCTTCCGGAATAAACCTATTGGAAAGAAGTACAGCTCCAGCGTGCTGTAAAATATTAACGAAAATTCTCTCTTGTAATACACTTTATAACGAATCACTCCGAATCTCAAGTCTTACCTTGCAGTCGGACGTACTATTCTTATCATAAAACTCGTGACAATTCAGTGCTGACTCGTACATTTCCAACTGCTGCACCACCTCATCGCGGCTGAGGTCGTTACCAGACTTTAGCAGCAGCACGCTCTGATCGACCGCAAGCAGACCAACGAAAGAGTCTTTCACCGTCCGTATATCGATGTCGAGCGTTTCTGCCGGTTTCAACTCATCCTTTGAAAGAGTCAGTTGAATCTAAAACAAAAGCGTATTGTACATTTAGCGTTGAAAGTCTGCTCCTGATCTTTCATACCAACTCATACCTGATTTTCAAACACACGCTTAAACTCAACGGTGTCATAGCTGCTCACGATATAGCCTGCGCTGGAAATGTAATGTACCAGCAGCTTTGCCCGAGGCACCATGGCAAATGTAGAAGGTATAGTAATACTGATTGTTGTGCTCGCCTCGCTGCCCTTTACTGCTCCACCTGCCAGCAGCTCTCCCCGTGCCAGCAAAGAATAGGACACACATTGTAGCGGTTTTGTGCATGCGACATCAAAGGTTAGATCCTTTCCTGGCATCGGTCTTAAAGGAGGGTAAATTAGCAAATAAATTATTTCTATATTATAATGTCTTTTTACTATCACTCACTCTTTCTCCGAAAGCCGCACTCTCATCAATGCTTCCTCGTAATCTCGAGGTTTCGTGATGCCTTGCACGTAATAATCCTTCCCAAGGTACTTCACCTCCACGCTGACATAATCAAAGTCCAGCTCGTCCAGCTTTACGTTCAGCTGTGCCATTCCTTTCTCATCGAGCGTAGAGGACTGTTTATGCAAATCGATGTTATAGTTCCTCAACACTATCTCAACCTCCTTTGCCCCGTCCTGCACTGGACTACCGTCCAGGTTCGTCACCTGTATCCAGGCATTGTACGGTAGTCCCGGGAAATAGCTCGACTCTTCAATCATACGCACTTGATAGCGTTCATCGTGCAATTGTACCGTGGTGGAGCCTTTTTGAGTGCGCCCGGTCAGTGTTTCGCAAACCTCCGCCTCGATCGTAAGCTCCCGAATGTAGGTTTTGCTTGAAAGGATCTCTTTCAGGTTGATTTCGACTACCGTCTTGCCATCGATCGGAAGAACCTTCTGGCAGATACTGGCTTCGGTTGGCTCACGTCTGAAGCACATTGAGGAGGCGAGCTTTACGGAAACGGTCAATTCTCCAGCAACCGGCTTTCCGTAGGTGTACTTCGAGTTGACGACTACCTTTAGCAGCTCATCGTCAAGGAACGTATAGCCTGGGGATTCCACCGTCACCTCGTACGTGGGAAGTACGTACTCATCCACATCGAACGTTTTGGACTCTTTCTGTAAAAGAATCAACAATTAGCTCAACTACGAACTGGTTTCATTGTGCTCGTTGCTTACCAATCCAACCACCTCCACATTGATGGTCCACTCGCCCAGCACCGGCTCGGTCGAAAGTGTGAGTTCCGCTTGGAACACTCCGCACTCACCGAGCGACGCGTTGCTCCACTGCTTGATCCGGTTGCCCTTACCGTCGCGTATGTAAACCATCATCCCGCTGTCTCCCGCCGGTAGCGGCTTCATGCTCCGGTCCAGCACCAACACCCGGTATCGAACCGTATCGCCCGGTTTGTACACCGACTTATCAGTCTGAATCAACACCGAGCAGAATTTGTTATCAAAGTCCAAACGGCTCTTTGTTTTAAACTCCAAACCGGAAAGACCTTCCGCAACCAGCTCATACTCTTCCTCTGGAATACAGTCAATCTGGATCGGGATGGGAAGAGAAATAATTGTTGGATCATAGGCCAGTAATTAACATTCCACCCCTAATCACTCACCGTGAAGCTAATCAAGTGTGACTCATTGCTGTTCAGCGTGATCTCTTCCGTTGCAATTGGTTTGTCTTTCGCAGCGATCGAGATGCGAAACACAATCGCTGACTTTGTGTCGAAAGTTGACACCACACACCGGTACACGGAGTTTGGGCGTAGAATTCTAGCCCCAATGACTGAGTAATGGCTGTGCGAAAAGAGTGAAAATATTATAGCACCGTTACAGAAACAGACATCGTTATATCATTATTTCCAATATCGGAGCTTAATGTAAACCATTTTCTAAAAAAAACAATTAGTACACACTAACGCCTTTCTAGCGCGATGTGAGTGACTCATCCGCAAAAATACACCCCACCCGCCATATAACTGCCAGATGTGCTGACATCACCAAAACCCTCCCCCAAAACAAAATCAAAGCGACAGGAATTTTCACGATTTGGATCACCCGCTCTTCTTACCCATCTTTGTGATCTTTCGGATCAGGCACTGTACGCTTCACTTCACCACCGAAACGCATTCCACCGCCCTTGGAAAACATTCTAAACTTTGCTTCCAATAAATACAACGCACAATAAATGCCAAAAAGAAATCTTCAACAAATTGTGATACAAAAGATGAAGGTCACTTTACTGTTTGACGCCACACAGCCTAGCGCACGAATGAGCCGCGAGAGCTGCGGTATGCTTTTATTTATCATCACTCTTTCGAGCTCCATCGGGCATACTCGGGTGATGTGTGTGTGAAAGCGAACCGAAACCGGGTGCATAAAAATGTTGGTGTCGACAAAATCAAAACATACAACCTCTCGCATACTAAGGGCCGCTGGTTTGTTGTAAGCGTCCCGTGTTTATACGCGCAATCGTGTGCGCAATCGCGCGAAACGCTCTCCCTCGCAAACTCACTCTCGCGAGTGAGACGTGTAACTCACGGATGCTCTCATTGTTGCCGGTGCGGTAGCGATGTAAACAAAACATGACCTTGAAATTACGCGCAGTTAAGTTTGGGTGGAAATGTTACATCTTGGGCTGGATTACATTTCTCAAAATAAACATTAATGATATCTATTTTTTATTAAATTTACATTTTTTGCTGTGTTTTTTACAGAGAATAGTAATAAGTAGCTCGATTAGAAGGCGTAGACAGCTACAGTATCTGAAATAAATTATTAAAATAATAAATAACAACCTTGCCTAAGTTATCCATCATCTTTATCCTACCTTTTGTATCAAACGAAGTCAAATAAAGCAATCCTGTTACAATATCGACGAAGCTCCAACGAGCTATTGCTACAATTGGATAGCAAACTTGCGACACCTGCCTAACGTTCCAGACAAGTTCTAGGTGCGATTTATTTTCCAGCACAATAGCACTCTAGTGAGAAAGAAAAATAAAATTATAAGAATTGGCATGACTGTTGTCCCCTTCGACCAGAAGAAACTTACCTCAGTACTATTATGGTAATTCTCCTCCTGTCCTTCTATCTCGTACCCAGTGGGGAGATCCACTTCGACCTTCCAAAGTTCTGGCTCGTAAAACAGGAGTGGCTTAAGCAGACTAACGCATAGGTATAACGCTAGCTTATGATTTTCAACCTGTCTCTTCTTAATGTTCACCCCAATCTTCTCACTATTTGATGCGTTACTCGGTTCGGTTCTTGTTGCATTTTTACTCGCCAAACTATACCGAACGGACAGCTTCATCAACACCAAACCCGTACCTCTCGCCGATACACGCACACCGGTTGTGCCCTGGGGAAGCTGTACAGTTTGCAATAGCTCCCTGTTGGTTGCATCAATCTCAAACTTGTGCCCTCCTGCCTCGATATACATGTTGGGCATGGTGGTTGGGATTTTGTGTGCCAACGCTCCGAGTGCTTCCAATGCGACGATCCTCTCCAACGAAGCTACAGAGCGATCACCGGCGAATGTGTGCTTTTGAAGCCATTGGGCAATGCGTATCATTTCTTCGTGATTGATAGCGTTTCGTTTGATGTTAGTAAGAAGCGCATAAGCAGTTGCTTCTTGGTCGCGCTTTTCCGGAGACGATCGAGGATCGCCTCCCGAGACACTCCAGTAGCGATACTTTCCATCCACAATAGCCAGCGAGTTAAGCTTCGCAAGCATTCTTGCACTGTCTGGGTGGTTTATGAGTGTAAGTAGATAGGTCGTTTTTGCCAATAAGTAGACATCATTAATAGGAGCGACTAGTAGTAGGGAGATCGTTTTGTTGATGAATTGTTTATACTCCCTTGAGAGCTCCTTTCCAACAAATGCAAACATAACGCTACTCGCAAGTGATAGCTCCTTTCCTCCGGTACGCTGTATGTGGGGATGTGCGATCGGACAGCTTTCATTGAAACTGCCATCCTCGCCGCTTTGCAGCATGAGCCAGTTTAGTCCATCGTTTAGGAAATCAATTTCAACTGGAATAGCTTCGTACATGATTAACTTCCCGAGAGCTTGAACGGTGCTCGCCGTAAACCAGACACCACCGCACTCGTGCAAATTTCCAAACATACTAAATGATCCATCATCCAACCGATATCTAGAAAGCTGTTGGTAGCCAACATCCATGTACGAAAAAAGCTTTTGCTTCGTATCGGGTGATAAAAGGTTTGCCCTTTTCAAGTAATCGTAAACAGCCATCGTTGTCTGGAGGAAGAGTAAGGTCTCTTCCCCGTTGCCATGTGACGATCGAACCATGTGCTCCAAATCAAACATGTTCAGATTAAGGAACGTTCCTGAAGAGACAGACAATTATGTTTATCCTGCGTTCTTATCTTTTTTTGTAAAGCCTTCTTACCAATGACCGAAAGAGTAACCTCTCTGTAATTTACATCACGATTCTGTTCAACGGCAGGTAGCGCTAGATTGAACGTTAACTTGCTCTGTTGAGGAAAGTCTAGCACCCGGACATCTTCCACCGTACGTATCAAACCTTCAGGACGAACTGGAATCGATTGTCGCACAGAATCTAGCACTTTTCCCTTCGAATCGCGAAGAAACACCTCTAACGTGAGTACACCCACACTGCTTGAACTGACACTAACTCGTACATTTTCCGTTGCTCCTTGTGCAAGGTAAAGAGGCGTTACTTGCATCGTAGGACGCACCTCCAACGACACGTTGATCGCTTTACCATAATTGTGAACGAGACAGTGAACGCTGACCTCTTCGAACCGTTTGATCGACGGTGGCATGTGAAGCTGTACGAAGATTCGCTTTTGAGATTTGATTTGAAGCGGCTTCTTCAAGATCTGCAATCCATTAGCGGGACCAACGGAAAAACCGCTCACCACCCAGGTCGTTATGGTGTCGGGAAGTGATCTTTCGATGGAAGTTTGGCCACTGTTGGATGGAAAAAAACATTAAACGGACAGTGTCTCAATGAATATCACTCTGTAAGGATCATACTTCGTTGCTCTTATTGATTCCCACAGCCACGTTTCCGGAAAGTCTTCCCTCACGCTGTCATCCTCGTCCAAGGTTGAAGTAGTTCGTGCCAGCTCACCAAAAGAATGTGGAATGAATCCAACTGTAAGAAGGTAGCCACATTAGAACCATGCTTTGACCGCTTTTCAATAAAATTACCTTGCGGAAGATAACCATCCGTCAGCAGCGTAACTCCAACACTCTGTTTCGATTCGAAGAAAGCAATGAATTCCAATAGAAATGTACTTTTGCATGTTCAGAAAACACAACTTACCCCAAAACTATCATACGATGACCATTTACCCGATGTCCCTTCTAGTGATTGCAACATTTTTTCCCACTTTTGTTGAGTTATATCATTGTTTGTGCTCGTTCTTTGCTTTATACGCTCATCAACGCCCAACAAACCAACAAAGGCGTCTTTTTCCGCGAGTATATTGAAGGAGTACCTATCCGAGTTTGGTTCCATCAAATGTTCTGTAACGTTAAGCTAAAGAAGATCTTCTGTAATGTTCACTACAATATCAAAGTAACGACTTAAGGCATGCATCAATTTACCGCACTGCTGCTGGAGGACATAAATCGTATAATGATTGAAGAACTTAATATCTTTCCATCATCCTTGACGGCAAACGCTAACAACTTCATCTGTGGTGCCATCTGCGGGCTTGATGTTAGCGTCAGATGATGAGTATTGACCCGAGTGGTCGATTTATGAACACCACCGACACATACTTTACCATGGCAATAGCCAACGTAGTAAATTCGATCAATCCTAACGTTTGAATGTACATCCACCGTGATGTTTCGACGGACGATACAGCTGAAAATTAACAGATCTTAGTTGTTTTATCGTTCTCGACACAGTTAACGTCCACTCGTTTACGTACTATGCCTGGCGTGTAGTAATCGCAAGATATTCAAGACTCCTTTCCTCGTACATAGGATACGCGAAGACGAGAGGGAAAATATGATTCCTGTACACACCCTCCACAATAACTTCCGCCGTGCTCATACTCGTATTGATTGCAACCCTGAAGACCCCGTTGGCGTTAGTCTGTAGCGACAATATACTTGGCGCCACTTCGTCAATGTCATTCCGATCTTCGTCGAGCACTTTGTAGCGAACTGTAACAGGTTGATTCACAAGCGGTTTCTCATCAATCGTTGCAAGCTTCACCATCAATCGCATCGCCAGCCCCGGATAGAATGCTTCGTTCCCATCGAGCACCTCCATCGTGACACCTCCAGCATTGTGTACCGTGTAGGAGCAGGTCGTATTGTAGCTAATGCCCGTCGAACTCTCGGTGACGATCACATCGAACCAAACGTTACGCTCTTCGTCACAGGATTTGGCAACGACGTCCGTCGGAAAGTCCACAATAGCTGTTCCGTTGATGGAGAGTTCTTTGCGTGCCACTTCCTTCGTCTGGGACGGATAGTTGTTGTAGTTGGCCCGTACGACAACCGTCGCATTGCCTCGCACTGATCCTCCGTGCACGAAAGAGGCGCTCAACTTGAGGGACATTTTAGGATCGTCACATTGAAAGTATGGCTTCGGTATGCTTTGCACCTGCACCCTGTACAGTGGCAGTGTGTACTCCTCTACACTGAACGTATCTTTGTAAATCTGCTCATTCACAGAGACAGTGATTGTCCACCGGCCAAACGATGTGTACTCAGCCAGCTGAAAGCTTCCCTCGAAAACGCCGCTCGAAAGCGACACACCGTTCCACTGTTTCATGCGAACCCGGTCTGGATCGGCGATGAAGATCGTTGGCCTAACGCTTTGCCCCACCGGTTTGGTATCCGGAAGCAGGAACAGCACGCGAAACTGCACCCTATCGCCCGGTTTGTATGCAGGCTTATCAGTCTGAAACAGCACCAAATAGCTCCGGTCGATGCGTTCCAGTGCGGTTGTGTTTAGTAAGGTTTGCTTTTGCTTTTCCCAAACCTTGAGCCGGTAATGCCCCTCCTTCAAGCTATTAAGCTATTACAGGTAAGAGGTAATAATGAGTAACACTCCTTAGAGATGAATTTAGCTCTTCATTGAATATACTTACAGACACTTCAACCTTCCGCAGCTCATTCGGTTTCACCTCCACAAATGTTGCTCCAACAACCGTATCATTTGCGTTGACAATTTCGTACATAAAATGCTCCGTTCCGGATCCTAAATTGCTCACCATCAGTTCATAGACAGTGTGAGGCCGCACCGTACGAGGGGCAAGCATTGCGTACCTAAATAATAAAAACCACACACACTTATGTTCAAGTCTATTTCACTATCGGCCCGCCCCGGCTGACTCACCTTTGACCGGCACAATCTCGGGGAATCCCCCACACGACTAAGACGACGAGAAGCAGCATCGCAAAAACCGCATTCGAAGCCATTGCGCACGATCCGCACGCTACGGGTTAAGAACGGAAACTGATCTCGGCGCGCGAAAGAGTCATAGCGCGAAGGGGTCTTGCCTTCGCGATCGCGTTACGCAATCGTGCAAGATTGTTCGCCCAAGGACGGTTGGCTAGAGTGTGTACTGCGAGAGATAAGTTCATTCAGCTGAGCTGTACATTTAGATGCATAATTCTATACTTATGATGCTCACTGTACAACTCATACTTTGAATTGACCAGCTTGCATACAAGCCAGCCGTCATTATCACCCGCACGATCAACATTTACCAACGACTTTGTAGAACGATCGTGTTCAATATTTATTCTGCCTACAATGTATTTTTCCATTGCGTATAATTTTAAATCGACCTTAACAACTGCCGTTCCAAAACAACGAAAAAAACAAAACCCAACAATAAGATTGCCCTTAAAACGAATCACGCAACAATGTTACGCGAGTTCACTGAACCACATTCGTTTTAATGTTTCTAGATCATTTTACTTCCCCGATTCCGCCTAACAACGCACAATCGGAGCACTGTTTGCATCCAAAATTATCATTACCTGGCACTGGCTAGCGCGATGGATGCACTTCCCTTGCCCGACTTATTATCTGGAGGGCGGTTTTGTTGGTGTTATGTTTCAACAATCGAATGCATCCTGCACCCCGAGATGACCCGGTGCATATTAAGCATCGAGCGAGCGACTCCGGTAAGGTAAACAGCGGAATCCGTGATAAGCGAACGCCTTAAAAGACGCACTTCGCAGCGTTCCCGGTAGCAGTTGGCTGGCTAGCGTCCTTTGGTGGACATTCGTAAGGAAACCCGAACCGACCCGCAAACTCAAACGAGCAAGTGTGTGCTAGAAACAGTGTGCGATGAAGTGGTTAGTGTTAGGTGAGTTTTGAGGCGAACAAGGCGTGTGTGCGTGTGTTCTTGATGTTAATATTGGTATCGTTTGTTTGCAGCCTTTGCCCTTGTGGCGGCTACCAGTTGGGCACAGGGAAGTACCGTGAAAAGTGTCTTCGTCGGTACCGACGCACAGGAGTACGTGTACGAGTATGAGCTGGATGTGACGACCGGTGTGGTTGAGCCAGAGTACGGTTCCATGTACCGTGTTAAGGCTTTCATGCATGTCCGCCCAGGTTAGTTGATCTTAGCTTTCCATTGACTATTTTAATTTGCTAGAAAAGACAGACACAGACTAACGCTCTAAAACTTCACAGATCCCTCCGGCAATGGTACGTTCGTGTACTTTGACCAACCGAAGGTGTTCCTGTACACCGGTCACCTTCCGCTGCCGGTTGAGCCAACGGACGCTAACTACACGCAGTACGCCAAGCAGGCTGAACCCTTTGTGCAGCCGTTCTACGTGACGTACGACAAGTTCGGCATGGTGCAGGAAGTGTTCACCACCAAGACGGACGTGCTGTGGAGCGTTAACCTCAAGAAGGGTGTGGCCGGTATGCTGCAGCTGCCGGTGGACAAGATCCCGGCGAAAACGCTCGCCAAACCGTTCGTCTTTACCGAGACGGAGGAATCGGTCTATGGTAAGGTGAATGTAACGTACGCAGTGAACCCGCTGCACTACGAGACGGTCAAGATTGTTAAGACTCCAGACTATGAAACGTTCACCCATCTGCCGCACGTCATGTACTCGAACGTGGAATCGCACCAAGCGTTCCACAACTGGACCACCTGGAACTCGTTACTGCCGGTGGTGGAGTACGAGGTGCAGTACGGCAAGCACGGCGTGTACGTGCTGAAGGCACACTCCGAAAGCATCAAGTACGTGCAACCGTTCACCGTCGAGGGACAGAAGCAGTACGTCAAGACGGAGCAGAAGGTGAAGTACGTGCAGGCGGTTGCCCCGACCAAGCAGTACGAGTTCTCGAGCTTCCCTGTATGTAACAAGCTATGGTAAAATTGATCCTGGACTGTCTAGAGTTAAAGAACTTTTAACGCTCCTTCTCAGATGTACCACTATGTCCACTACGAGACGTCGGAGTCTGTGTTTGAGGAGACTTATCCTACGCTCGCCACCTTCACGCCCGTGGTTGACATCTCCACCGTGGGTCCCAAGGTCCAGGCCATGCTGTACGAAGCTGTCCAGTATCTGCAGGTAAGAGTTTCAGTTACCTTTTGAGGCTGAAAATATTCCACAACACATCCAAAAACACCATCTCATCACCAACAGGAAACCCCGATCACGCACCAGCAAACGGACACGAAGCACGGCATCGTGGTCACACGCATCATCGAGTCGCTGAAACCGTTCACCGTCGAAAACTACGCCCAGTTCTGGACGGTGCTCACGAAATCGACCACCCCGAAGGATCTGATGGCCGTCGACATCTTCTACAAGGTGCTGCCGTCCGTTGGCACCAAGTACGCCGTCCAGTTCGTGATGGATATGGTGAAGAACCACAAGGTGAAGGATTCGGTCGCGTCCGGCATGCTGTTCTCGCTCGGTGTCAATGTGCGCGCTCCCTCCGTCGAGCTGCTGCACAGCGTCGAGGAGTTCATGAACTTCCCGAACTACGTCAAGCCCGATGTTGCGCACGCTGCCATCCTTTCGTTCGGTACGATGGTGTACAAGACGTTCCAGCACGATCACTACTCAACGGAGATCGAGAAGTACATCAAGGTGTACTACAAACATCTGAAGGAAGCGAAAACGTTCGAGGAGCAGCTGGTGTGGCTGCACGGTTTGAAGAACATTCAGCTCGGTACGGTCGGTGAGCTGCTGGTGCCGCTGGTCAAGGGCGAACAGGTGCTGGAGCTAGCGTACGATCGCCACCTGCAGGTGCACGTGATCTACGCGCTGATGGAAATCATGGAGCACGAGCATGACGCACTGTTTGAGGTTGTGTTCCCGATCGTCGTTGATGATACGCTGCCGGTGGAGCTGCGTGTGGCCGCCGTCAAGGTGATTGTTTCCATGGAGGATGTGCACTACTTTACGAAGCTGGTTGCGTTCATGAAGATGGAAAAGAATGTGCATCTGTACTCGTACTTTGTCACGACCGTGCGTAGCTTGGTCAACTCGGACGTTTACTTCGGTACGGACTTCTACCACTACCTGCAGCACGTTGTCACGGAGTTTGTGCACTACGATGCGGCCGTCGAGACGAAGTCGTTCTTCTACGACTACGTCGATCCGGAGCAGAAGGTTGGCAGCATCATTCGCGGTAACATGATCGCGGATGTGAAGTACAACAAGGTGAACCAGTTCTACGTTAGCTTCGCCCCGTACGTGATGGATCGCGTGTACGATCTGTACTCGGTGTACGTCAAGTTCGAGGGTGTGCACAATCCGCTGTCGCTGGTGTGGCCCAAGCTGTTCAACGTCGATCCGAAAACGATCAACGAACCGATCACGAAGAACCACGAAAACGTCCCGGTGCACGTGGAGTTTACGTTCATGGCGAACGGTAAGGTGGTGTACACGAAGTACTTCAACGAGGAAACGATCAAGCAGTTCTACACGTACACCTATCTGACTATCCTGAAGACGCTGCAGTACCAGTTCACGACGGTGCTGAATGTGGCGGAGGTTGAGCTGTACACGCCCACGTACGATGGTGTGCCGGCGAAGATTAACCTGAAGCTGCCAGTCGTCTCGCAGTTCAAGTACAACGTGGTGGTGCCCTCGACGACCAACGCGAACGAGGTGACGCTTACCGTGAGCAGCTTCTTCCGCATGTGGGCCCACGGTTACTACGGTGTGTCGGTGTACAATCCGTTCGCCCTCACCTGGCAGGGAGCGCGCCGCGTTCAGGTGTTCGATTTCAACGTTCCGCTCGTGTTCGATGTCATCTTCAACTTCCAGCAGAACTCGTTCAAGCTCGTCTGGAGCAAGCACGCCAACGAAGCGTTCAACGTGGTCGGCTTCAAGTCGCACGTCAAGACGCAAGTGTACGCCCGCCCCGACACGGAGGTGGACTACCTGAAGTCGACCTGCCCCACCTGCTTCCACTACGAAACGGTGACGGCCGTCCCGGCGCCCAAGAAGAAGGATGTCGTCCTGTACGAGGCACACTCCAAGTACACCGGCCTGCACTTCTACCTGTCCGTGTTTGACGTGGAGGTCCCACCCACCGTCAAGTACTACAAATCGCTTACCGACGTCTTCACCTCGGAGCTGTTCCACGACCTGGAGCACGTTACCGTGTTTGACTTTGTGACGAAGTATCTCACCTGGTTTTACACGACCGTGCTGCCACCGACGCCGATCAGCCACGGTGTCGTTGGGTACGTTAACCCGTGCAAGGTGTACGCGTTCGATAAGGTCGAGTTCACGTTCAAGGTTGACAGTGAGGTGCTGCCGCACAAGCTGTGGACCACCCCGGACTACCGCCAGTACGTCAAGTTCACGGCCGTGTTCAAGAAGACCGATGTGGTCGTGAACCACTGGGACGTGAACGTGTACTACACGCACGAGCATGGTACGTACTTCAAGACGATCAACATGCAGGTAACGCGCCAAACGCCGGGCGAGAAGAACATGAACATCTGCCTCGACTGGGTGAAGGATGTCGTGCCGGAGTCGGTCACTGGTAAGCTGTCGTACTTCCACGGCTACTCGTACGATCACAAGTGCGTGAAGGACGATATGGTGGTGTCGATCGAATGGACCGGTGTGCCGTCGGAGGTGCAGAAGAACTTCACCTCGTACATTCTGCCTTCGTACCATACCGTGCCGACCTACTACTACCAACAGTGTGTGCCGCGCGTGCTGCCCATGTTCGAGGACTACTCCGCACCGGTTACGTACGAGTGTGCCGAGCTGTACAATACCGTCCGCAAGTATCTGTACACCGTCGACTACAAGCACGTGTACCCGGCGTACGTAGAGTTTGTTAAGCCGTTCTGGTTCTGGGTGAAGCATGTCGTGCCGTCGTACTACCCCGAGGTGGAGCAGTTCCACTTTGTGCCGGAGAACCGATTCGTGGTGGAGGTTGAGTATCCGATGTACTACACGTATCCGATCGTGGATGTTGTGGTGAAGTCGGCTTACGAAACGGTCGCATTCGAGCATGTACCGTACTACGATTGGGTTTGGGTGTTCCAGCCCGACAGCACCGTGTTCACCAAGTAAGTATGGAGTTGTATGATTGACATAGCATTTGTTCTTACGTTTTTTGACGCATTTTCTGAAGGTACTTCGAAGTGATGAAGTCGTTCGGGTACGTGGACAGCTGCGTCGTTAACCCGGTGTACGAGTATGCTCCCTATCACTACACCGCCGCCAAGGAACCGGTGTACAACGAGTGGGTTCTGTACGCTTCCGATCTTCCCACGACCTACACCTGGGCCGTTTATGTGCAGAAAATGGAGAAGAAGCATGTTGTAAGTACAGCAAACCTGATGAAAGATGCATGAAATTGAGCTTCAGCGATCATGAAATCGTTCCCCTTCTCGCAGGCCTTCAAACTCGTCCTAAACGGTCACAGCGTTGTGGTTCAGCCCCTGTTCGGCAAGCAGTACGAAGAAGGTACCAAGAAGTACACCTTCACCGTCGACAGCGAGCTGATGTACGCCCTCGAGCACGGCAGCACGGATGTGTATCCGTTCAAGTACTACTACGTGTACGATACGATCGTCTTTGCCGTACCGAACGTTTCCCTCTACGTGACGTACGACGGATACCAGGTGAAGATCGAAACGCCTAAAACGGAAAACGTTGCCTTCTATGGCCAGTGCTACGTGTAAGCTGTAGTTGGGGAATTATTGTTAACTGCCATTGTAATTCGATTTCAAGTTTCTCGAAATAAATTATCTTTTCAATGTAATTGACTTCGGTGTTTAAACCTTGTAGAATACAACCTTTCGATACCCAACTCGCAGTTGATTGACAGTCGTATTCTATTGCTAAATCCCCCAATCATGCTGATCACTCTATCACCTGTGATAAGACCCCCCACTGCGTAGGCAGCTTCTTACGATAACCACGCGTTATCGCTTCGCTCAGCCGTAAAACACTTACGGTGGCTCTATTCCGTTTCACCTATAAAAGGAAGGTTTCACGCCTTGCAATCGGTTTCTATTCTGTCGTGCGTTGCTTTCGAAATGATCGTAAAAACCGTTTTGCTGCTGCTTTGCTGTGCTACCGGATTGCTTCAGGGGGAGCAAGTCCGGTACGATAACTACCGTGTGTACGAAGTGTCGATCGCTGATCGAACGCAGCTCGAAGCGCTCCAGTATCTGGAACGCTATCCCGATGGAGTGAGTGTCTAAAGAAGAGTTACAAAGAGAGGTCTGTGTAGTTACATTTCGGGTTGCATTTCCTGTTATTTTTCAGTACCTCTTTTGGGAGTCCCCTGTGCAGACGAACATGAAGTTGAACATTGTGGTGCCACCGCACAAGTACGCCGAGTTTGAGGAGATGAGCAACCAGCTTGCGCTCACGAACCGTTTGCGTATGTCGAATCTCCAAGAGTATGTTCCGAACATTCTTTTCTTTTGTGATATTCTCTTACATGATGTCCTTATTTTGAAATACGCCTTCATTAGGGTCATCGATCAAGAAAGCCCGAAACGATCGCGACGTGCTTTCGATTGGACGGAGTATCAAACGCTGGACGAAATCTACAGCTGGCTCGATGAGAAGGTGGCCGAGTTCCCTGCGATCGTTTCGGTGCAAACGGTCGGCAAGTCGTACGAGGATCGCGACATTAAGGCGGTAAAGATTTCGTACAAGGAAGGTAATCCGGGCATCTTTATCGAGTCAAACATTCACGCCCGCGAGTGGATCACATCTGCCACTGTGACGTGGTTGATCAATGAGTTCCTTACGTCCACTGCACCGGAGGTGCGTGAGTTGGCAGAGAACTATGACTGGTACATACTGCCGGTGGTCAATCCGGATGGTTTCAACTACACCAAGACCACCAACCGGCTGTGGCGCAAGAACCGTTACCCGCACAATGTGCTGTGCTACGGTGTGGACATGAACCGTAACTTCCCCGGACATTGGATGGGTAAGTGATGGGTGAAGCTGGTGAAACGAAGAGTGAATACTTAACGGGGGATGGTTTTCCTTCTCCCCAGAGGGTGGTGCCTCGGCCGTCCCTTGCACGGACACGTACGCTGGACCGGAAGCTGGTTCGGAAATCGAAACGCAACACATCATGAACTACTTCGTGAGCGTGAAGGATAAGGTGAAGGCTTACCTGTCCTTCCATTCGTACGGTCAGTACATCCTGTTCCCGTACGGTCATCAGAATGCGGAGTACTCCGAAAACTACTACGACATGATGGAGATGGGTGAGGCGGCCGCTGTTGCTATTTACAATCGTTACGGCACGCCGTACGAGATCGGCACTACGGCTGATGTGTTGTGTAAGTGTGATAGCATATCTCGATGAGATCCTGTTCAAAGTCATAAGCCCTAAGCTCACTCCATCCTTCTCGCTTCACAGATGTTGCATCGGGCTCTTCGCCGGACTGGGCGCACGGTACGCACGGCACTCCGGTCGCTGCCACTTTCGAGTTCCGCGATAATGGCTACCACGGATTCATCCTGCCCCCAGACCAGATCATCCCGAACGCGATGGAGGTGCTGGACGGGCTGGTAGCCTTCTGCCGCAAGGGAAAGGAGCTCGGACACTTAACGGTGTAATCGGTGATTTGCGGTACATTGTGAACGATCTATAGTAACTGATTAGATTAGCGTGATATATAATAATAACAATAAAAAAACACATACTCACGTTTGCTCATTGATTACACAATGTTCCGGGCTCACTGAATCACTCTTTCCGCTTTCAGGAGCCGTACGCAATGTTTTTTATTCAATGTATGTCAATAATGCACTATTGATAAGCGGCGTTCGGTAGGCGATTTCTTGTCACTGATAATCAGGCAAGCTAGGAGAAGGTTACGATCGCTCTGAACATGTGTCGGGGCGTGATTTCTGCCACCAGACTCAACATAAACGACTTTACGCATCGTCAGCAAGGTCGTAAATTGTCGTCTGTGTATATAAACAGTATCTTGTTGAGTAATGGAAAGATGATAAGGAAGGCGTGGGAAGACTTTGTTAACTCGGGGAAACGCTTTCGCTGTCAGATAATTGGGCAGGTGTGTGGATATGTATATAAGAAGCAGTTGGGTGGGATGATTTTCAACCAAATTCGTTCCAGTATGCGATCACAGTGTAGCAGTTTTCTCGTGCTACTCGTGCTGGGTGTTGCATCCGGCGAGCTAGTACGGTACGACAACTTCCACCTGTTTCGGGTTGCAATCGCAGATCAAGAGCAGTTGAAGGTTCTGCAGAATGTGGAGCTCCAAAATGATCAGGTAAGGGTGCGATCATAAAACGAAACGATCTTGTAACGTATGTTAGAATTTCAACAGTTCATATTTCTAGACTCTCCCACACAAGTGGGTATGAATGTGAGTGTGCTCGTTTCCCCACGAAAGCTGCTGGACTACCTTCAACTTGCAAAGACTGCGCACCTTTCCTCACACTTGGCCACAACCAACTTCCAAGCGATTCTGGATGCGGAAAACCCTCCCGCAAAGAACAAACGCAGCGATGAGTTCGGTTGGGAAGAGTATCAAACGCTCGATGCCATTTACAACTGGATCGATGAATTGGCTGTTAAGTACTCGTCCATTCTTACCGTCCAGAGCATTGGACAATCGTACGAGGGTCGTGAGATGAAGGTGGTGAAGCTGTCCCATCAGGCCGGAAATCCTGGCATCTTTATCGAGTCGAACATTCACGCTCGTGAGTGGATCACCTCCGCTACGACCACGTGGCTGTTGAATGAGCTGCTCACGTCCTCCGACCCGGCAGTACAGGAGCTTCTCACGTCCTACGATTGGTACATTCTGCCCGTCGCCAATCCGGACGGATTTCACTACACCAAGACGACGAATCGATTGTGGCGCAAGAATCGCTACCCCCACAACATCCTCTGCCCGGGGGTGGATCTGAATCGTAACTTCCCGTACCACTGGATGGAAGGTGGTGCCTCGCAGGTAGCGTGCAATGATATCTACGCGGGACCGTCTCCCGCATCGGAAGTGGAAACACGTAACATGATGGAGTACTACGAAACGATCGTCGATCGGATTGAGCTGCATCTGCAGTTCCACTCGTACGGGCAGTACATCCTGCTGCCTTACGGCTACCAAGATGCCGACTATCCGGACAACTATTCCGATCAGATGGAAATAGCGGAAGCGGCTGCGATCGGGTTTTCCAAGCGTTACAACACACCGTACACCTACGGTACCATTGCGGATGTGCTGTGTAAGTTTTACTAACAAACAGCTTAAGCTTGCAGGACCTTTCACAGCTTCATCCGACCGCTTCATTTCAGATGTCGACTCCGGATCGACCACCGATTGGGCGCACGGTTATCACAAAACCCCACTGTCGATGTGCTTCGAGTTCCGCGATAATGGGGCGTACGGGTTTGTGCTGCCCGCGGACCAGATAATTCCGAACGCCGAGGAAACGCTCGACGCTCTGATAGCGATGCTGGCCAAAGCCAAAACAATGGGCTACTTCCAACGATCCTGAAGTGCGCACACTAGACAAATGACTGCTCCATCAATCAAACACATGAGTGGGTTTGCGTTTTTATGACTTCTGACTGCCTGTCAGCATAGATAAACCAGACTAAAAAGTTTTATTTGCAATTGTCAGTGCCCTCAACCCCTATTTTTGATAAGATGCAATAAAAATGCAAAGCTTCTTGCTGATTGCTTGCACGGTACGCACGGTAGTGTTCATTTATTGCCGCAACAGGTAACGATGGTAACGGAACGGTTCGTGGGTCTAGCGCTACTTTGCGCAGTGACGTTAGTAGCTTGCGCTCACGGCAAGCTTAGCTACGAAAACTATGCAGTGTATAGGGTTGACATTACTTCGGAGAAACAGCTGGCGGTGCTGCAACACCTGGAGTCCCTTCCCAATGGGGTGTGTACAATTTAGAGTTCGTATTTTATACGAGAAGTAAATTGAATATATTTCATTCCTGTTTGTTTTAAGTACACCTTCCTGGACTTTCCATCGAGTGTGAACAAAAGCGTTGAAGTTGTCATTCCACCCAGCGAGGTAGTGAATGCGCAAAGACTCTTCCGACAGCATGGCATCACGAATAGCCTCATCACTGGCAACCTGAAACAGTAATGTCGATGTCAATTTACTTTGCAAATGGAATTCTGCATCTTCAAAATACTCTCTTTCTTTTTAGAATCCTAGATCAGGAGCGTCCCGCTCGCCGAAAGGCGGAAGGCTTCGGCTGGACCGACTATCACACCCTCGAAGAGATCTACGCCTGGCTGGACGAGATGGTGGCACAGTACAGCACCGTCCTGTCGGTGGAAACCATTGGGCAAACGTACCAGAAGCGTGACATGAAGGTGATCAAGCTGTCGTACAAGGCAGGCAATAAGGGTATCTACATCGATGCGAACATTCACGCCCGCGAATGGATCACTTCGGCTACTGTTACGTGGCTACTGAACGAGCTGCTCACGTCCGAGGATGCTCGTGTGCGTTATATTGCGGAAAATTATGACTGGTTCATTGTGCCTGTTGCGAATCCGGATGGGTTTGTGTACACGCATACCACGGTAAGAGAGGTTGTGGGAAAATAAGGCTTACATGTGCTATATGAAGATCATTTCCAGGAGCGTCTGTGGCGCAAAACCCGAACCCAGCACAATCTGCTGTGCTACGGAACTGATCCTAATCGCAACTTTAACCACCAATGGAACAGTATGTGCTGTATATGTGTGGAGTAAATATTACTTCATCTCTGAACCTTAACCACTCTCTCCTTTACAGATGGTGGAACGTCTACGATGCCCTGCTCCGATACCTACTCCGGCCCGGAACCAGAGTCGGAGGTTGAAGTGAGCAATCTCACCTCTTTCGTACGATCGATCGCGGCAAACGTGAAACTTGCTCTGTCCGTTCACTCGCACGGCCAATATATACTATTTCCCTTCGGCTACAATAATGCACCGCGCGCTTACAACTACCAAGATTTGATGCAGGTCGGACAGCGTGCTGCAGTTGATATCTACAAACTATACAGTATGCCATACCGCGTAGGGACGACGGCTGATGCGTTGTGTAAGTTGACTAAAAAGCCTAAAAACAGGCCTCACATCATCAACAATTAGTTTCCAAAAACACTTTCTTCTACAGATGTTGCTTCGGGAATTTCGGTTGATTGGGCCTTTGCTGTTGCTGGTATTCCGCTGAGCTACACGTATGAGTTGCGCGATCAGGGACCGTTTGGATTCATCCTGCCGGCCGAACAGATTGTGCCGAACGCTGAGGAGCTGCTCGAAGGCATTGCCAGCATGATCGATGAGGCGAAGATTCTGGGCTACATGTGAAAATGGATGTGCAATATTGATACAGTGACCGAGGTCCTGTTCGCTTACGAAACAATAAATTGAAAAGTTTACCACATTATCTATCTTTTGTAACTGCTTTATCTTATCACGGTGACCGATTTGCATTCATTATGTCATGGACGCTGATAATGACTTTCAGTTATGTTTACTAACGAGTTTTTGTTATGTTCGATTTACCTGCTGATTTGTGGACTACTGACAAAGCAATAGCTATACCGATTTGATAAGAATTGTTTGTTTCGGCGGAACACTTTTTTGGTTTTCACTATTCGCACGTCACGGCAGCTTGAATGGAACCGAATTGAATAGAAATTATCTTGATTCAATGATACTACTCTCAATCCACAACCAGCGTCTTATCAGCACAGGGACTTTCCAATGGCCTGCCCAATCACCTGCCTCAAGTACTATCTCTTTTCGTACGAAAATTTAGTTGCCAAATCATTCCCCAGCCAATGGGCATTCTGCGTCACTTAATCCTATCTCTTGGGGATGATAGGCTAATGCTTTGTTTTTCCCCCTGTCCCGATGATCTCCAATCATTATCGTATCCGAGCCCCCAATGGAACGTATTCCAACACCGCTGATAGTCGATTGCCTATAAAAGCGGCCTGATTGTGTACGCACCGCTATCGTTTCGTTCAATACGCAAAGACGACAAGGATGTGGTTCAAGCTAACGTTGCTGCTGGTGGCCGCCATTGCCTGGGGCGGTTCGGCCGAACAGGCACGGTTCGACAACTACCGCGTGTATGAGGTGTCGATCGAAACGGAACGGCAGCTGAAGACGCTTCAGC
Source organism: Anopheles merus (assembly GCF_017562075.2). Taxonomy (NCBI): domain Eukaryota; kingdom Metazoa; phylum Arthropoda; class Insecta; order Diptera; family Culicidae; genus Anopheles; species Anopheles merus. Next base: position 10,025,702 of record NC_054084.1, read on the forward strand.
ATCTGGAGCTGAATCCCGATGGGTACAGCTTCTGGGAATCCCCGGTGCAGACCAACATGCGCCTGAGCATCGTGGTGCCGCCGCACAAGTTTGCCCACTTCGAGGAGCTTACGGTAGCGCTTGCGCTGAAGACACGCCTGCAGATTGAAGACTTCCAGAAGTAAGAATTGAACATTTTTGTTGTGACGCCTATGTGTTAATCTTTGACCGACCTCATTACACAGAGTGATCGACAGCGAACGTCCGATGCGCAGTACGCGCGCCACCTTCGGCTGGACCGACTACTACACCGTGGATGAGATCTACGCCTGGATGGATCAGATGGTCGCGCAGAATCCAACCATTCTGTCCGGTTCGGTGTACGGCAAATCGTTCGAGGGACGTGATCTGAAGGCGATCAAGCTGTCGCACAAGGCCGGCAATCCGGGTATCTTCATTGAGGCTAACATTCACGCCCGCGAGTGGATCTCGTCCGCTACTGCTACGTGGCTGCTGAACGAGCTGGTTACGTCGAGCAACGCTGCCGTGCAGAACTTGGCCCAGAACTACGATTGGTACTTCATCATGGTCGCTAATCCTGACGGTTTGACCTACAGCAAGACCACGGTGAGTAGTTGCAGGGTCGTGAGAAGGTATGGAAGATGTTGATCGTTACCTGCCGCTCTTCTCAACAGAACCGTCAATGGCGCAAGACTCGTCAGCCGGTCAATGCACTCTGCGTTGGTGCTGATCCTAACCGCAACTTTGACTACATGTGGATGAGTAAGTTCATCGAAACTCATGTGACTCATTTGCGGAGACTTCTCAAGCTACATCTCTTTCCCTTTCTCAAGCCGGTGGAGCTTCATCCGTCCCCTGCTCGGACACGTTTGCCGGATTGACCGCCTTCTCCGAGCCGGAAACGAAAGCCATGGCAGACTACTACGCGACGATTGCGGACAAAATCAACATCCAGTTCTCGTTCCACTCTTACGGCCAGTACCTGCTGACGCCGTTCGGATTCAGTGGTGCTCCTCTCCCTTCGAACAATGCCGATCTGCAGCGTATTGCCGCTGTTACGGCTGCCGCGATCGAGGCTACCTACGGAACGCGCTATACCTATGGCAACAGTGCCAGTGTGCTGTGTAAGTATTTTACTTTCATTTTAAAGTTGAAATGGAGTTTAATGATGCACTTCTTTGCTCTCCTTGTCCATAGACACCACCTCGGGAAGCACGGTCGACTACTTCGTCGGAGTGCACGGTACCAAGCTCGGATACACGTTCGAGTTCCGCGACACCGGAGCAACCGGATTCGTCCTTCCCGCTAACCAGATCATCCCGAACGCGGAGGAGACCCTCAACGGCATCATTGCCTTCGTGGCCGAAGCCAAGACCCTTGGATACGTCTAAACGGCACTGCCTGTTTTTATTTCCCTATTCCAATAAAGCAATACAACTAAACTTAAAACGGTTTACATATCTTTCCCACTTTCGCTATTCCATGCTTTGCAACTGGTTCGCTTGCAGTGCGCTAGTTTCGTTGAGCTTGCGCTTTAAAGTGGCGTATGTAGGACGCCAGCAGTTCATCCATCTTGTACCCTTGCTTCGTTTCTAGCAGCAGCTTGGTCGATCCCATCAAGCTGCCAAACTTCACGTGGAAGTACGTATTGCCCGAGCTCCAGAAGTTTAGCTCGGTGTAGCTGTAGCTCTGCAGCACCTCCTTTGTGTGTGGATCGATCAGATGGAAGCCGGTGCGATTGATCGCTATCAGCAGCATCGCTGGTAGGTTCTGATCAGTCGCTTGGTTTACCACGAAGAACGTTGAGCCAAACATTGGGAATTGTTGCATGATCTTCAAGAAGGCTAGCTTCGCTTCGCTCACGGTGATTCCCTTGACCGAGTCAATCTTCGCAACGATATCACGCTTCCAGTGATCTAGCTTCTGCAGCCGTTCCGCATCCTTCGCTATCAGTACGGGCAGGAAGTCGTGGAAGCTCTTGCTAAGCAATGCCAGATCGGACACTTCATACTGTGCCCAGAAGATGTACGCTGCCAGATCCACCACCTGCTCCTTGGTGAGTTGATAGTAGCCTTGCAGCACCTTCGGCACCTCCTGGTGGAAGTGGAATATCTCGTCCGCATTGCGATCACGCCCCGGCACTACGGCGAGCCACAGTTTCTTCATGAAGAACAGCTGATACTCACACTGGATGCGGTTGTCGTTCGTACGCGATGGGTGGGTCTCGCGCAACCACTCCAACAGTTCGTAGATGAAATCAAACACAAAGTAATCCTCCGGCACGGACAGTACCTTGTCCATCACCTTGATGAACAGACTGAACCCTTCGCACGACTTTAGCTCTAACCGCCGAGTAATGGTCTGTATCAAATCCTTCGTCTTGGTGCACGACTCGATCTGGAACGCTTCGTCCGTATCGTCCGGGAAGTAAACCTTGTGGTAGATCTCCACCGTACGGTAGCGTATCGCTTCCACCTCGACAATGTACGGCGGATACTTCCGAGCGCCCAGCTTGATCGTTTTCTGCAGCCGCTGCAAACAATCGATCGCGATCGGATGCTTGCGGGTGCGCAGGAACAGAAACAGTTCCTTCTGGAGCGGTTGGCTCGGGAGCATTACACCCGTCGCAAGCCACAGCAGATCCCAGCCACGTTCTTCACTGATTTGGATCTTGTTTTCGGTCAGCTGGCGCATCATTTGACAGTAAACTTCATCACGAAGCAGGTCGTCGGACATTGCTGGGGTGAATATTTTGGCGACATCGATCGGTTCACGGCTTTTCGGCAGGTCGCCCATGTACTAGAGGAAGAATTTGGAAGGACAAATCAATAAGTGTCTTCAAACAAAGGACATTTTAACGCACTTACCTTCAAAATCAGGGTGAAAATCATCACAGCAGTATCGCACTTGGCACGATCGTTTTGAAGACGTTCAAGCAGTGGCGCCTTCATTGGATCCCTCGTGTGCTTCCAGAGCTCTTCAACTGTCGTCCTGCGCACACTAGTGATGCTTGTTGAAGAGGACACAATCCTTGGAAAAGAAGGGCAAATAGATGAAATATTCTTTAAAATAAATGTAAATCTCCTAAACTTACGCAATCGGGGCTCGGAAGTGATTCGATGCAAACTGCTGCAAAGTGTGCATCTTCTTCCTCTGAATGGTGTTGTAGATCGGTCCAGCATGTTTCTTGCTCTTTATCGCATTCTCTTTCTGTAAGGAGTAGCATATGTCAACAAAAAAACCGACTTCAATGACCCACAATCAAACATTACCTTGTAGAAGTTCAGCACAACACCCGAAGGAGGCAAGATCGTTGGTAGAATGTAGATCGATTCCGTTGGGAAGTAGCCCGACTTGCCATTGCTCTCACCATACCCCCAAGTAGCCTCCTCAGCCATCAACGACTCACCGGTGAACCCTTGCCCGAGCGTTATCAGATCACCCTTCAGCAGCGTCAGCACCGTATCGTCCGTTGTGTCCGATTTGTACGACTGCACCACGATCGCGTAGATGCTGCGCTTCTTCAACCCATCCAGCAGGAAGTTCACCAACTCCGCCACTACCTTCGCGTCGAACGTTTTGAAGCTAAACTCCTCGCCCTGAATCGTCCCAATATACAATGTGCCTACTTCCGTCTCCCCATCTTCCTCACAGCTAATGTGCACCACCTCCGGATAGGACAGCTCCACAAGCACCTGCTCCTGTTCATCCACAAAGTATACCCCGGACCAGTTCACCGCAATGATTACGCTTGCCGCGGCTAGTGATGGACCACTGCACTGAACCGCCTCGAAGAAGCGCGAAAACATCATACCCCATGTTATCTTCGCAAACAGCACAATGTCCTCCTTGGCAACACCGCGCTGTAGGAACTCCTTCACGCATCGACTCTTCTTGAACGCACTCTCGATCATCTGCATCCAGCGTGGAGTCGTCTCCGCTCTCAGGACACTTTTCGGCAGGAAATCCTTCAGTCTCTCCTGCAGTGTTTTCGTGCTTATCTCACTTCCATACTCTGCGTAGTACTGCAGCGCGGCAAGCATCGCCAAATCCTTGTCCGAATTGCTGACAAGCTCTCCCAAATTCAAGCCACGCACAATCTGCGCATATATCAGCTCCGTTGCAATGGGATCAATGGCAGGATCGTGCCACGGGGCGAACAGTTCCTTACGGAAGAAGATCTTCCAATCAGCCGCTCGCTCACTCTGCCCCTGCTCTTTCGCGTACTGTTCACAGTTGGAGATCGCGTCCATCAAGAACTCACGACCGCTCTGCAGCGACAGCACCTTGTCCTGCATTGTGATGAAGATCGAAAAGCCGAAGCAATCTTTCAATCCCACCAGCTCGCTCACCTTCTCGCACAGCTCACCGGCCGTTGTGGCAGAGTCGGTCTCCAGCGTACGTTTGCTACCATCCATCAGGATCACACCGACACTGATCGGTCGTTTCGTTTTAGTTGCCTGTAGCTCCAGCAGGGATGGAGGTTGTCGGCGTGTACCATTCTTCAGGGTACGATCAAGCCGTAGCTCGCAGTATGGGGCATACAACTCGGGACCGTCCCTTATGAACGATCGCAGATACTTCTCAAACCGTTCCGACGGTGGGAAACAACCCACACACAGCGAGAGCAAGATCCATCCCTTTGCATGCGAAGTGGCCGTTGGGTTGTTGGTAAGCTGCTTACAGATCTGACAGTAAATCTCATCACGCAAGTTCTTGTTCAAAATGCCATGCCCAATGATAAAGTGCAGCTTGTCCAGATTGTTGCTGCGACTGTTCAGAAACTCCTGATAGTCCGTAATTTCCTCCGTGTTCTCCACGATCGACTTCAGCTCGGCGGGGATTTTGGACTTCTTCTTCAACGTCCGGTGGATCATCTTACGATCGTGCTCGGACAGCGTTTCCTGGAATGCCTGGAAGTCCTTCGTCTTGGCAAAATTGCGCCCCAACGTGACGGTTACACGCTGCATCACAGGTTTCAGCTTGGAGTCGTCACTTTCATCTTCGTACTTCGCGTCCGCCATATCACCCATAAAGCGTAGAATCGTGATCCAAAGAGCCTTTCAGGGGGGAGGGAGAATACAAAAAAAATCAAAGTTAATTAATGACTCCGCTTTCTTCTACCCTACTCTAGACCACTCCACAGCGCGTGTCTCACCTGGGCGGATATCACATCGGCCGTGCTGTACAGATCGAGCAGGGAGGATTTAAGCTTGCGCTTGCTGAACTGATAAGACGCATTGTTCGCAAAGTAGGTGGCCGCAAATTTGGAAAAGTTGTAGTCGGATAAATCCTCCCGATAAGAAACCGTTTGTTGTTGCTGCTGCTGATCCGTTCCTTCTGGCTGGTCAGCACCCTAGCACATGGATGGATGGGGACGCATAGGACGGGCACAACAAGCGTATTAGTGTTTGTAGCTCAAGCCTGCCCGAGGTTGCGGCTTTACCATTAGATCGAAGAAAAGAAACTATGTAATAGTGCTATGTACAGGTGGAGTAAGAAATGAAATGGAAATGGTTGTGTTATCTGATGTATTATGTGTTATAAGTGTGTATTGTGTCATCGATGTTAGTGAGCAAACTCAACGCGGTTGTGTACTTCTGTTCGAATTTTTGTTGTGTGTGTATATATGTACAACTCTTTGACTATATGCCTATGTAAATGTATGTGAGTGTGTTGCGTGTGTTTGTTTGTTTATGATCTTATGCTATCTTTAATCTACAGAATTTACAACATGTCTTCAATTTTGAGCGTGCCGCCCAAAACTTCCACGGAACGCGGAAACGTGCGTCGCGTGTGCAGAATTTCGCCACCATAAATGGTCGTCCGTGGTTGCAAAGCAACGGCCTAACGCGTCAATCTGATCAATCATAGTAATTGTGGACTTGGCCACCACGCTAAACTGACTATCTTGACGAGTGCGTGTAGGAGTTGTCATGTAAGCTGACGGCGGGGCTTACGCGCGATAAGAGGCGCGATATCGTTCCAGACCCTGGACGGATAGGCTATCCGTCAAACCGTCTGGGCAGTCGGCGATCAATCGGCGCTTGTGACTGACGCGCTCCAGATTGGCGTCGTCTCACATACATTACAACCTGAATCTCATGTCTTACTCATAATGAATCTCTTGAATCTTGAAGCTGGAAACAGCTGAGTTTTTTTTTATGTATGTACATTCGAAAACAGGAACAAGGTCTATTGCTTTTAGCCGCTAATAATACTTGCTGTACTAGACGGATTTAATACATTGTTTGTGTTGTTCGAGACGAAGGTGGTTGTAATGCGATGGGAGATTAAGTGTGACTGATTTATTTACAAAATAACATCTAATTGTCGTTGGTGCATTGCTGTCTGTGTGTTTGAGCTGTGGGCGTGATGGTGCCGGGCTGTGCGAGGTTGTATGACCACTAGCTGTTAGTCTATTTCGAGTGAAGGGATCTACAACAATGTGTGTGAGTGTGTGTGTGAGTGCTTAGGAGAGCTTGTTTGAAATGCCGATTATGACCGATTATTCGATTTGGAGCCTCCGTTTTATAGCCTAGATGATTCGTAATAGTTAACCGGACGGGACAGAAGCTTCGTGGGGATGATCTTTTTGTTGCGACTCTTCTCTTCGAAATACTGGCGCATTTTGCTTACGGCTAGCGATGGTTTCCGCTTCGGTACCGGCTCGGGGCTCGTAGTACCTTCCAGAAACCCGAACACGTCGTCCACGATCTTGTTGTCCTCCTCCACGTTAATGCTCGGCTGCGGCTGCACCACCACCATAGTGGGCGGTGCTGGTGGTGGTGGCGGCGGCTCCGCCATCTCCTTGTTAAGCTCATCCACCCGCAGCCAGTAGTTGTGTTCGGCGTCCTCCTGCCAGCGCGCATTGCCCGACTTGCGGAACTGTAGCTCCTCGGTGCGCTGCAGCGCAATGATTTCGTGCATGCGCCGCGCTCGGTAGGTGATACGATCGCGTAGATTGCGGCGCGTTAGATACCCACGGCACTGGGCCTGTAGTTGTACGATCGCTTCCCGCAGCCGTCCGAAGGCGTACGTTTGGGTGCGCGATTTGATGACCGATTGTAGTCGCCGGTAGCCGTTGCGCATGATCAAGTACTCCGCACGGTAGCCACGGGCTCGCCAGTGCTTCTGGATCGTGATCGCTGCCTGGCGGTAGCGGCGCAAATACCTCCAGAATAGGACCTTGCGCAGGGCGCGTTGAATCAGCACTACGTAGTGTAGATACACACGCGATCGTTCCGATTCGAGCAGATAGTCGTGACTTTCCTTCAGGAACACCTTCGTCATGCCGAACTGATAGTCGTCCGGTATGGTGACGAGCACCTTGGCGCAGATATCCTTCGCCGCCTGCACACAGTCCACCTTGTGGGCGGGACCAATGCCAGGCACGAGGTGACGATACCGCTGCACAAACTCACGGTACGTGTGTCGGACGGCGTATCCAGCCTTTCTTATCTTTGCCGTTTCCATCATGCCCGAATAGCGAAGCTGTCGTACACACAGTGCCTTATCGATGATCTAAACACACAAAAAAACGAAACATAATCACACATTAGTAGCAGATATCGGGGCAGCATTTCCTGGAAAATCTGAAGCTGCCTCTTAAACCCCTTACCTTTGGTCTCTTTATATCGTTCGGCTTGATGCAGCGGATGAAGTACGGATGGCAGGAGGAAAGCGTACGCATCAGCGAGTCAAGCGAATTCCTGAACTGCAGCGACAGCGTAATCGACCGCTTGGTCGTGTCCAGCGAGTCATCCGTCCCGAACAGTGCCACCAGATAGTCGTTGGTGCTCTTCGTTACCAGCTCCTTCAGGTCGGCACTGAACGAGTCGCGATTTTTCTCCAGAAAACCATCCACCCGGTAGAACACGACGCCCGCAAAGTGCTGTATGCCGAACGCTGCGTCCTTATCATACTTCGGTTTCACGTAGACCGATTTCGTGCCGTGCGTTGTGTGTAGCTTCGAGAGCATGGTCAGATCGGTGCCCTTCGGGAAGCGCGTCTCTTCGTCGATCAGCGACATAAGGTTGAGCGACTTCATGCCGATCATGTCCAGAATTTCCTGATTGTCGATAAAGTCGATCGTGGTCCAGTTGATGCCTTCCCGTGCGTACTCCGCTTGCTCCATCTGCAAGAGAAAGTGCAAGAGTGCGCTAGAGTCCTCTCACAAGACCTCTCTAAGCCTCCCCCTCCCCCTATTCTCACCTTGAAGATGTGCTTCACGAAGAACTGCTGCAAGTTCTCGTTCGCATAGTTGATGCACAGCTGCTCGAAGCTGTTCACCTCGAACTGCTCGAACCCGAAGATGTCCAGCACACCGATCGACAGCTTACCCCTGCCCGACGGCTTGTAGATCGCCCGGTTGATCTTGTCCACGATCGTGATGAACAGCTTCCCGTAGATCGCCTTCACAAACGCATCCCTCGCCTCCAGTGCCTGATCCTTCGAAAGCTGCGACACTACCCGCTCTCCATGTGCCAGGATCGTCCGGCGCGTCAGTGCACTCAGCAGCTGCGCCTTGGACACACCGAGCAGCACCGCCACCCGGCCCACATTCACCGTATCACTAATCTCCACCGCATCAATGTTCTGCACCACCGTCGCCTTATACTTCACGTTGCCCATGTGCAGGATGGCCGCCAGCAGGCGCAGTATCGACCGAATCTCCTCATCATCGAACGCCAGCACCGTCATCGCCGACCGCACATCGGCAAACTCTTTCGCATCGTTCCGGCCCTCACAAAGCAACGTCTGCCCACTGGTAAGATAAGCGTACGCCTTCGGCGCATCCTCCAAATCGAGCGCCCTCCGTTCATCCTTCGACAGCCCCGCCAGCATCGAGTAAAAGATGTGATAGTTCCGCTCGCCCCTATTCTGCCGCACAATGCGTGACTTCTCCAACAGGTACTGCTCAATCCGAGCCCCTCCAATCGCGCCCTCCGCCGTAAAGTGCACATCGATGTACTTGCCAAACCGGGACGAATTATCGTTGCGCATCGTTTTCGCATTCCCGAACGCTTCCAGGATCGGGTTCGACTCGATGATCTGCTGCTCGATCCACGAATGCTTCCCGCTCGTGGCGGCCAGATACTGCAGGATCAGCTTGGTGCTTTCCGTCTTCCCAGCGCCCGACTCGCCACTGATCACGATGCACTGATCGCGCTGCTCGCGCTTCATCTCCTGGTACGCACTGTCCCCGATCGCGAAGATGTGCGGTGGCAACTCGCCCAGCTTACGGTCGCGATACAGATTGATCTCGGCGTAGGTATAGATCGGCAGTATCTCGTACGGGTTTATCGCAACCAGCATGCTGCCCGTGTACGTCTACCCGGGGTTGAAGGAGCAAACCAAAACAAACAAACAAACAAACAATCAATAAAGCACCAAACGGACACACCAAAAACACTGATTGACCTACATAAATCTGCTTCTGCCGGTAGCGAACGATGAGATTACGCAGTATGGCGTACTCCTGGAGGTCGCCGAGCGTTATCATGTCGTGCACGGTCTTCTGTGACGTCACGTGCATCGGTTTGATTATCTGGGGCGATGGGAAAGTATGCGAGAGGGTGATGGGTTGTTGTGTGAGAATTGGTTGTGCTCAAAGCAGGATAGCTTTGCTTACCTCGGCGTCCTTCACCCAGAACTCTTCCCCATCGTCGTTCGCCACCAGCGTGCGGCCCTCGTGCGTACGAAGCACGCGGCCCGCGTACGGCAGCTCGAACTCATGCTTCTGCTTGGGCTGAATCCAGACCCATTCGCCCTGCAAGATAAAGAGACGATTAAACGTTAGATTGGTAATTGGTAAACAATAACAGACTCTTTTTTTAAGGGGTAAGACAATAAACTCCCAGCGAAGGATTTATCTAATCGTCTTCCGATGGGGGTCGGAAGATCCGGGTTCACTCGATCAAGTTCGATCAGGTGCGTGTGCTATTTTAGAGCAAAATAGCTTTGCTTTCTTTAATTAATACAAGGTCTGATGTTATTCCCCACAAACACCGCGAGGTAAGCTGATTATGGAACAGATACTTCTGGAGCTTTTGTTTTAGGCCATCAACACGCAGCCCTTGCCCCACTGTCTCCGCCTTAATCCTTATCGAAACAGACAAGATTAAACGATGTGTTCGGTGGTTTACCAGCTAAAACTGGACTTAAATTTCACTCAAATTACAGTCGTTTTTTTTTCAACTCCATTGTCACCTCCCCCCGAAAAACGGTTTGATAAGACCACCACGGCACGATAGCCACACCACATGCCCTCACACAAAGTGCACACCCGTGGAGTGAAATCGATTCTTCCACGTTCCATTTCATAACATAATTAGAGAAGGACACGTTCGCCCATGCCAATCAACTCATAATAGGCCCATGTTTTTCTTCCTATCAAAGGCAATGCACTTCAAGTACCATATCGCGCCGCATGCTCGGCCTGCAAAATTGGGACGCACCACTGGTCCACACGCAATCAACCCAACGATTCACTTATCAACGAACAACGAGGTAACACACACTATCACGAGGGACGAGGTAACGCCGAGGGGCACCTGTATCGCGGCTCGTCATCAGCGAAACTGACGGACCCGCATCCACCCGCAACCGCCAGGCTAGACGGAAGTGCGCTCGACAGGCTCGACACGTTGCGCCGCGATGGCGCACAGACCGTTCGTCTTATCCTTGATTGGTCGGCCCGCTCGTGCACGCGTTATCAATGACTAAGCTCCGGTGGAATGTAACACCTTACCAGCTGGCATCACACACAAGAGTGGGGAAGGTGGGTGGGTGTGTGGGGGGGGGGGGGGAATGGAACTCAATACTTACAAGCTGCTCTTTAGTATCCATCGTGACAAAGACGTTTTGTGGTGCTGTTGCTATTCCTTCACTCTACTTCTCAACACACACTTCCTTGATTCGTCATCGAATCGTAAAACAAAATGACGAGAAAGTTGCAACGTCACCAGTATGCGTGTTGTGCTCCTTCCTGCTGCTTCTTTCGCGATCTATTCGTATCAGCACTAATTGCACGGTGTAATAAAATTGTAAGTACGTCAATTTACATCCAGATCCGGACACTTTTTAACGAATTTTTTACGAAATTCTACACAAATTCACTACGCTGCCAACGAATCAACGCGTTTGTACGGGGGAAAAAAGGTAACAAGCACCTGTCTATCACCTTCTACCGCCGGTACCTAATGCACTGCCTTCGATTCAATCAATCGCCTGTGACTGTACTAGGGACCGGGCTGAGATTCGCACGATATCTCACCACTAGGCTGCCCCCCTTCCTCATCGCGTTATCAATTATTGAGGGTGTTATCTTTCCAATGAAAGGTGATAAGTAATTTCCCTCCCGTGCGGACCAACACACTGGACGAGACACATTGTGCAGTAAAGTGACATAAACATTGAACGGTGACATTAAATTTATTAAATCGCATGTGAAATAAGTTTTTTAAAAGCATTTTTGGAAACATGTAAAAACACGTGCCTTGTTTACAATGCAAAATTGCGCCAAATTGCTCGATTCGGAAGCTGCTCGAATCCGTTACTGCTCGACTTGCTGTCAGATCAGCGGTCAGATTGATTTGGCGAGGGAGTCTATCTGGCCGCACTGTTGTTTGTTTACATTCAAAAGACGGTAGGTTATCGATTTCCACACTTTATTCATTTCTTCGTCTAATTACTGCTTTTACGAGTACAATTATTAACAAAAGCAATTGCCTTCGGTGTTATCATCACATTCCTTACTCAAAATCCTTTGAATACTTGTTACTTTCATAGAACGCCTTCCCTATTCTTCGTGCAGCCGGCTTTTCAGCACCACCGCAACACGATGGCAAGACCGATCTCGTTCGTAACCGGAAATGCCAAGAAGCTGGAAGAGGTGCGTGCCATCCTAGGGGCACGCTTCCCGCGGGAAATTGTCGCCGTAAAGCTGGACCTCCCGGAGCTGCAGGGTGAAATCGATGACATCTGCAAGCTAAAGTGCTTGGAAGCGGCCCGGCAGGTTAAGGGGCCAGTAATGGTGGAAGATACCTGCTTGTGCTTTAACGCACTGAAAGGACTGCCGGGTACGGAAAACGATTCCCTCATACCATTTTTGTGATACTTTAACGGCCAATTTAAACTCCCGGCAGGTCCCTACATCAAGTGGTTCCTCGACAAGCTCGGCCCGGAAGGATTGCATAAGCTGCTCGACGGTTGGGAGGACAAGTCCGCCCAAGCAGTGTGTACCTTCGCCTACACGGACCGGCCGGACGGTGAGGTGATACTGTTCCAGGGCCGTACCGAGGGAGACATTGTGGCACCACGGGGGCCGCGCGATTTCGGCTGGGATCCCGTCTTCCAGCCGACCGGGTACGACCAAACGTACGCCGAGCTGCCGAAGCCAAAGAAGAACGAAATCTCACACCGGTACCGTGCGTTAGCGAAGTTGGCGGAGCATTTTGCCGATGAAAGCAAATGAGTTGAAGGTTTTATGAGTAAAAGTGTTAGCATTTTACAAACGCAAGCTTTTGGAGTATTATTGGTAATTTATTTTACTACAAACGCTCGGGTTTTTTGTTGCATTACTTAGCAGCCTCTCTCTCTCTCCGCCGTACTCGTACTTGTCATTTTAAAATAGTCTTTTGCAGAGCTTGGAAATATTTACGTTTTTCGCTTTCTCTCGCTCTAAACTTTCCTGGCTTAAATTAAACGCACACACACACACTCACACGCTGGTCGAGTTAAGAAATTTGGAAACCGGCATAATTGACGGAGAAGAACAAATTGAACTTTTGAAATAGAAAATGTGACGAAAGGAGGAAAGTAGCCCTCCCCTCTCGTTGTGACTAGTCCGAGGACAGGCGCCCCCGAAACGAAGCCGCTGTGAAGAGCCGCGCAACCTTAGTCGGTCTTCTTGCTCTTCGCCTTTGGTTTTTTGGTCGCTGCCGGTGCAGCGGCGGCGGCGGCGGCGGCGGGAGCAGCCGCCTTCTTCTTCTTCTGCTGCTTGTCCGACGCGTTCCAGTAGTACAGCATCTGCAGCGCAATGACCAGGTTGGCGAACGAGGACGAACCGTACGTGATGATCATCATCTGATCGCCCGTCTCCTGGATCGAGGTGAAGATGCGGGCGAGCGAACCGGCCAGCAGCATAAAGCACGTTACCGCCGACAGTTGCCCGGTGCTACCGTTGCGATAGTTGGTGAATGCCTGCGACAGCTTCCCGAGCAGCAGTATCGGCACGTTGAACCCTTGCGCAATGAGCAGATAGTTGAGCGGGGTCAGCCCACCCATCAGCACGTACACTAGCGCGGAATAGCCGACGGTAAAGGCACCGGCAAGCACGGTAGAACCACCGTAGAACAGCACCATCATCGCAATGATGGCGGTCTGCAGGGCGAGGAAGGCCGTATCGCCCCAGGCACTGAACGGAAACCCGTTCACGAAGCTGTACGCCATGTGGATCGTGATGGCGAACAGATCCAGCAGCACGCTGAACAGGCTGATGCCGCGGGCCGACTTGTTGGCGAGAATCTTCGTAATCTGGGGCACCTTTACCAGCACCGAGCCGGCGATGATGCCGAGCCCTAGGCCCTTGCTGAGCAGCGCCCGGAAACAGTCACCTGCAAAGGATAGGACGGTTCAAAGGTTAGCGCGAAAGATTGCAAGAGCACACACACGCACACGATATCAGCATTACGTACCATCGAGCAGGTCGAACTCTACGAAGTAATTATCGTAGCACTTCTCGTCCATCAGGTACAGCATGAACTGCTTGCCGTAGTCCACCATTTTCGAAGGCCGCTAGGACTATGCCTCACTTTAGGCGATAAGACGGGAAACTCCAAGGAGGGTTTATGCAAAACCGCAGCACCAAAAGCACCAAACTCCGAGCGAGAAAAACACTAAATTACCGACGGGGCTCACGCACAGACGGCACAGAAAAAAGGACAACACGGCACCGACAGTGACACGCTGCGTCAAATGTCAAACACTGCAGTGTGCGATGTTGTGCGATGTTTTTCCCCCATTGCGGGCCGGCGGTGATTTTTGTTTCGCGAGATCGCACTGAAAACCAGTTAAAATTTGATTTTCTTTAAAGCTCCTGTAATTTTCATTATTTTTAGCTACAATAAAACACTATTTTCCGCAAAATAAACACCACAATCCAAGCCCACTGTGCACTGCTGTTCGCAAACGTCAAACCGTGCATGCGATAAGAAACAAATCGCAACCATCGGCTGGGCACATCATAACAGAGCGGAAAATATTCGCCAACAAATACATTCTTTTGTTGATATTTTCTACCAAACATTGCCGAAATTTGCTATTGAATGGCTTCAGCGACACCTCAGGTAAGCAGGAACGATGTGTGTTTGCTCATAAATCACCTGTAATCTGGCCCCAGTCCACGACGTAGTTTCTCCATCGCCCGAGTGTTTTGATGTTGATGTAACCGAGTCCATATTTCATCATCCTGCGTGTGTCTGTTTACGTGCTCACGAACTTGTGTTTCCCTTTGTTTGCCAGGGAGCAAAGCTGCTCTATGGGTTGAGGAAATCGAACAAATTCGCCAAAGGGCTCGGGGCCATGCTGCCCCAGGCTTACCGGAAGTTTTGGAACGAATGGAAAAACCAAACGCCCGCGGCCGTACATTACGTCCCGAAGGATGGTGAGTGTGATGGGCGGGGAAGTGAACCCACACAAAGCAGGCTCCCTGAAACGCGACCACTCAATCATACTTTCGCCCGTAGGAATGTTCCAGCGGGAAGACATTACCGGGCTCGTATCGCCCATCCAGAACGTGCCACTGCCGCTCATTGATCCGCCGGAAGCGCACGACGGCATCTGGGGCGGTGAGGCGGTGATCAAGGGCTTCCAGAAGCGCAACCAGTACAAACGGCGCGTGCCACACTTCTGGGTGCCGGTGCTGCGCCGCTCGGTCGTGCACAGCCGGGTGCTGAACGAGTACATGGCGGTGACGGTGACCGATAGGACGCTCGCCCAGATCCACGACCACCGCGGGTTCGATCACTATCTGCTGAAAACGCCGGCCTGTGATCTACGCTCACTGCTCGCCATCAAGCTGAAGAAGAAAGTGCTGGAAGAGCTGGCCGCTGGCTGCCCGCGGCTGGCGGCGGAACCGTCCAAGCAGCAGGAGTACCTGAAAGAGTTCGCCTGCTACCTGGAGCAGTACACGCCGGAGGAGATCGAGTGGTACGGGCTGACCTATACCGAGGCGCTGATGAAGATGAAAAGCATCACCGAAGAGCACGAGGCCCAGCTGCCCCAGAAGCTGCTGTTCCGGCAGAAGCTGATCGAGCAGCTGCGGGAGGCCGGCATCCGGGAAGCGCAGGAAGGCGAAAGTGGTGGATCCGAGGTGGAGGAGCTGAAGGGAATCAAGGATTCTGCCTCCTCCTCTTGGTTATCGAAGCTTAGCTTTAAACCGAAAAATTGGTAGACTGAAGGAGGCGACGCGTCTTTCGTTAGTGTGCGTGTGTGCGTGTAATTTGGGCGAGCTAGTACGGAGTACGCGCGGGTGTCCTGTTTTAGTTCCACTGTCTGTGCCAGTGCGTTAGCAGGAAGAGTGAATAAAACGACCAACAATCCGCGCCTGTTAATAATAGTAACCAAACAAAAACAAAACTCATCTTCTTTATGCTATATTTCGTTCGCTTATTCAAGGGCAGTGGTCAGTTTTCGGTACGGCACGCAGTGTAGTGGCAGGGGTTCAGTCCCGTGACAGTGTCAGTTGTATGAGCGGCAGTACTTTAACGGAGGACAGATCGGACAGGATCGCTTCAATGTTTTCGACCGACGTCACCTGCATGAGGCTTTCGCGCCGAAAGCTCAGTATGATGATGGCCAGCAGGGACAATATTTCCAGGCTGTCGTACCCGAGAATCAAATCCCACAGTACCAGTAGCTGTTCCGGTGGTAGGTGGCCGCTGAACGCGCGCATCAACCACTTGAACACTACACGAATCCTGCAGCATGTCGGGACGGGGTAACAAGAAGAACATAGAACGAACGAACGGTCGCAAACACGGTGCGTGGTAGGCTACTTACGGTTGGATTTGAAGTTCCCGGAAGTGTGACCACAGCTGTGGTTCGTGCGTTTGCAGCAGCTTCTCGAACAGCAGGCACAAACTCACGATCCCCTGCGGATGGGTGTTGATCGTGGTGAGCCGATGGCAGTACCGGATGTAGAACGCCCGGAAGGTGTAGTACAGCGAGACGGGATTATCGTACAGGTAGCAGAACGGGGCGGCCAGCATGCAGATGCCGTGGAACGGCACGAACCCACACGGTGGCCCTTCGTACTGCTTCGCTTTCGCCGAGTTGGTGAACTCGACCTGTATCAGTTGGCTAATCTCTGTGTCTCTGCTAAAGCAGAGCATAATCTGTAGGGGAATGAAGGGAACAGATCAAAGCAATCTTTTTATTGAAAAGATTTCAAAAACGACCACGTATGTCGCAGCTAACCCACCTGATAGAGCACATCTTCAAACACGAAGTAACGGTCATCGTTCGTAGCGGTCAGTTGTACGTCTTTGAACACCAGCTTGTCCACGATGGACTCGTTGGTCAGTACGGACTGCCGTAGCGCTTCCCAGTGTTCCACGTGCTGCAAAAGAAAGCATTTTTGCATTAAATATTGCATTCGTGATGCCAACACGTGCCACTACACTTCATACGCACATGTTGCTCCACTTGGCTGCCGAGCACGTACGACCATAACGCTCCCCGTAACGGTGGCGGCGTTACTCCCTTCTTCAGCGCCTGCTGGCACAGCGGGGCATGCCGCGTCTTCAGGATCTTCTGACACGTGACCGACCAATCGCCAAAGTTGTTGTCGTTGCGCAGCAGCTCGGAAAAGTGAACCCGCAGCTCAAACAGATTCTTCACCGTGAGCGAAATGTGCGAGAATTCCCATTTCGGCAGAAAGCTTGAAAGAAAAGAAGGACCCAAATTAGCGCCATTCGATCGCGCCAGCAAGGGGGCACACTTCCGGGCAAAAACGGAAGGACCCCCTTAAAGGCGGATTATCCCGTAAGACGTGTGTATGGGTGTGTGTGTGTGGTTACTCAGTCTCATCCTGCTTCATCGGTCCCTTGAGCGATAGCAGCACGTCGAGCAGATCTTTGGGAGCGTACACCGGTCGATAGTTGCTGAGATCGATCTGATAGGTGCTGAGCTCGTCCCACTTGGAGAGGATCTCCTCCCGGTCGGATGCGGTGCGCATCTGACCGTGCAGTTGCGCTTTCGATTCCGAGCACATCGAGTTCAACGACTTGCGTACCCGTCGTTCCCATTGGATACCTGCTCGGCGTAGATAGTTCAACGGATCGCTGCTGGCCGGCGTTGGACGAGTGTCACTTTTTACGCTGTTCCGGATCAGATGGTAGATCACGTTGCGGATCTCGATCTCCAGCCCGTTCGCCTTGATCGCCGTCTCGAGCGTCTGCTTCATGTCGTCCTTGTCCACCTCCGGGGAGCAGGAAAGTTTCTAGCCCCAACAAAAAATGGAAATGGAAAATGGATTTATTGGTTGCTCACTCCTGTGTCCCAAGGTCCTTGCCACTTACTTGTACCATTTTGTAGAGATTCCCGTACAGCTTCATCGTCTTCACGTCCTCCGCCAGCCGAAGGGCCGTATGGTGGATGCTCGTGTCCTTCAGTTCCTCCATGAAGCTACTGTCGTGCACGGCCAGCGGATAGATTGCACCAGGCTCGGCCGAGTCGGCCAACTCTGTCGATGACTGAAAGGAAACTGTTGCAATATTTGTCGGCGAGTAGAACCTCCCGCACTCGTCATGCTTAACGAGTTCTTTCTCCATTTTTTCCATGTTACTTTACGTCCACAATCCCCCATTTCATCCCCCTCTTACCGTTGTGTCTTCTGTGTCCTTTGAATTGGTTGCCCTTACCAGCATCGTTTTCACTCGTTTCCACGGTCCACCGCCAGCCACTTTCTCCCCCTGACACCGAGAACTCGCGTTGCAGAGCTCGTTTGGTGAATCAATTTTACGACAACCCGTCAGCAAACTTCCACGACGGCCGATGGTAAATATTTATTTATTCCGACGGGGTAACCACCTACCCACGGTCTTTCTCTCTCTCTCTCTCTCTCTCTCTCTCTCTCTCTCTCTCTCTCTCTTTCGCTCTGTCTCTCTCTCTTCACAAGGGTCGAATTTCGAAAATGGGGTGGGACGGCATAAGACCGCCCTTTCTGGTCAGGATTTGCTACTTTTTTCCTTCCAGGGTAGGATTTTCCGGTATCAAAAAACGGACACCCACAAACACCGAAACAGCACACAGCACGAGAGCACGTTTGTCCCGAGCTGCCCAGTATTTGTTCGTACACTGTGTGGCTGGGTGACGCTGGTGGTGCTTTGATTGGTAACCAAATAACCAGGTATCGTTGCCCGTGGCAACGCTCGGTTTGGTGGCGGTGACCTGTTTTACAGTTTTTTTGCGCAAGTTTTCTGGTCGGTTTGGGTTTGGAGAGGGGACAGAGCTGGTAGGAGCTTGGTATGTTGGAAGGAGGGGTAGCGAGGAGTTACTTTCTTTCTGAATTTAAGTACTTCGGGGTTTTTTTTGCAAAACTTGCAGCAAATATGAAGAATTTGTATTAAACTAGTGCTTGTGGGCAGGTGTTAGGACTTTGAAGTGTAATTCTGATGTGTCTGTAAACTCTGAGGCGTACACAAGCGGAAAATGGGGAAATCATGGAACTGGATGTTCTCCAGGGTCCCTATGCGAGACCTGATAATCCTTTCAAACTTTCTCCAAACTTCCAAAGATATCCAGGCTTTGGAACTAGGACTCTATCTCGGAGCTAGATTGTAGCACGTGTCTTATACAGGCCCCTTGGAACTATCTTCAGACCTGAATTCTGAGCTTAAGACCCCACTGCAGCTTTGTAAAAAATCCAAAAATAAAGGAAAAAAGCATATCCCAAAAAGCGATTTGCAGGTCACACTCCAAATTCCTATAAAACCTCAAGCGAATGGTAACAACCAAGCATTAAAACTTGTCTAAATCACATCTATTGAAATTCAAAATCCAGTTAGATTTTAACCATGCTGCAATGCCTTCCGATTGTCCTGTTTGTCATGCTCATCCGACTCATCATCGGCACTTTCTTCCTCCTTAATTTCGGTCACCACGTACGACCCGAACCGCACCGTAAAGAAGTAGATAAACTCCACCAAGCTCAGAATACTCGCCCCGGTAAACAGCCCCAATATGCCACCGATCGACACGACCACATCGATGTCTTCGCGCACGATCTGGCGCCGGTAGCGCTGCGACGGTAGGCTCATAATCTTGATCAGTACCGAGCGTCCGGTCCGTGCTTCCATGTCCGTTTCGCGTCCTATGATACGTATCTCGTGCTCGGTACAGGAAGGGAAGCAATCGCACACCAGCCCGTTCGTGCGCCACGGCTGCATGATGGTCGTCTGAGGAAACATCAGATCGCGCTGGTCGAGACAGTTTAGCCCATCGTACCCGCAGACGGGACTTCTATCGTTCTCTGGAAAAAAGGGATGTGTGATACTGCTGTACTACTACCACTACTCACACTACTTCCAGTACTTCCAAGCAGCATGTTATGGTGGCAACAGTTGCACGTTTTGATCTGCGCCGTCTTCAGACACTCCGTCACGCACACACTGTAGCTGTACTTGGCGTACCGGTGGTCGGTCCCTTCGTCGGGGAAAACGCACCGCCGCACACTTTTGTCAACCGTTCGAACTAGCGGATCGTTTGCGATGCTCTGGACGGTGATGTAGATCTTCCCAGCGTACCCTTCCGGCATCTGGTTGAACTGGAGCGTGGTTAGCAGCATATGCGGGATGTCTTCTTCGTTCTGGACGTATGCCTTAAAAGTATGTAAAAGAGCTTAGAGATGCATCAACTACATTTCCACTGCCTTCCTCACCGTTGTAGCTCGGCTAAAGTTCAACTGCAGCTCTCCCTTCGGCGATGCCATGCTCATATCCATCCGCAACCACTGTGGCCCATATCTGCATGGAAGAATTTAGTGTCATTTTGGAACTCCAACGCCAAAACCCACTCCACTTCCAATTACTTGCTAACAGTCTGTATGGAGTTGAGCAGAAAGCACGAGCCCATCGTCGTCTGGATCGGCCGGAAGTAGCGACAACAATCAAACAACTTCCCATTCCAGCGGCACTCATCAAACAGCTGGGAACAGTTCGCCCGCACCGCGTTCGAGAACCTTGGATACCCATCCACCGGACACTTGACACAGTCGTCACAGTCCTTGTACATCGCACAGTACGACTTGATCGAGCCGTAGTTGTACAGGTTGTGGTAGATCAGGCGCAACATAAACTCCTCCACATCGTAGTTGTACTCCATCTCCTCGGTCGTGCGCAACCCTTCGATCACCTGCTGGAGCGCATCGTACTGCTGCTTGGTGTAGCCCATCTCACAGACGCCCACCGACGGGAAGTGGGCAATGTCTTTGCGCGGATCCAGATTCTCCACCACGATGCTGACCGCATCCTTGCGGAACAGCTCCATGTACGTGTTGATCAGCATGTACGAGCCGGTCCAAGCGAACAGCACGCATGCCATCCAGAATAGGCGCTCGGTCCAGTGGTACTTCCGGTTGGAGATGTACCCCACGCCGGCCAGCGAACAGTTGGAGCAGTAATCGACCAGGATGCGGTACAAGACGCGGAATGCTTTTACCACCACCATCGTTGAGCGTGATCTGACGAAGCAGGGGTTCGTCGCCTGGCGGGCGATGCCGCGTTCGTTTTCTGCGTGAAATTAATTATTAAAGCAGTCACTTTTTCGCAGCATGGAAAGTGAATTAGCCGTGTTGCGGGGCGTCATGTCGTCTTCAATATTAGATGAGCTATATTGCCCACATCGCATTCAGCGCTCGTGACGACCTCCCAAAGCGGTTCTTTCTTTTCTTCATCCACCAGAGGCATCTATCGTGGCTTGTGTTTTCGGTTTTATTGAATCCAATAGATAGGTAACTGTTATAATCGGTAAATATGTTTCTATTCTGTAACACGTTAGACTGTTGGGGAGGGGAGATCCTTTCCTTTCCAGTGTGCCGTGGAACGTCCGCCTCTTCCTCCTGCGTGTTCTGCGCTTTCTCTCTCGCTTTCTCAGTGTGTATAGGTTTGTGTACCGATGTTTTGTGTGATCGGTGTGTGTTTTCAAAAAGGGTATATGGGAAACAGGCGCGTACGCCCTGTGCCCTTAGTGGGTTCGGATTATACGGTGGACGAAGGTGTGCTGTGCTGTGATTGGGGTTTTTCTTTTCTGTTGCTTCTGTACCAGCTCGGAAAGAGGCGGCGGTGCAGATATTAATGGCCCCCTTTGCCTATAATGTCTCATCAATCACATGTTTCTTTGCAATCCTTTAAACCTAACGATCGTTAGTGTACGGTGTGCGTGTGCGTGTGTGTGTGTGTGTGTGTGTGTGTGTAGTGACATCGTTGCTGCTTAGTGTACGTACGCCTTAAGCACAATTAGTTAAAGTCTTTCAATCCGGTGCCACACCATCCAGCCCTGCCATTCCATTCGCAATATTCGTATTTAAAACGCTCTTGAGAAAGGAAACGAAGTGAACAACATCGCGTGCGACGGAGTTTGGGAGGGGATGGTGGGCAGGGCACCACCACGCGCAACCTATCTATTCTTCCCGTACGCTTCTCTTAATGCCAACCATCGTGTATAATATATTTGGTTCATATTCCTATTCTAATGTTTAGGCTGCCTCTATCGGTCTGTCCGTCTGTCTAAGTTTGGTTGTATAATTCGTTCCCGCGTTTTGCTGAGTTCGTTTCAAAATAGTTTCACAGACACGCACACACACACAGACATACGTTTCTTTTGCTTTTGTACAACAAACTAACTACGGAGGATTGGGTTGATCGTGTATCACGTGTACGAGGAGTAAGAGGGAACTAAACTAAAACCGAACGTTACGTTGCTTCTGGGAATGGTTGCACACCGCTTAACACACTAGTGCAATGTTTCTTTTTGTTAATTCGTACCCTACCGGCTGTATGAACATGTAACCGAACGCAACGGAACAACATTATGCCTAGAATATACCACCCCCTACCTATACCCCCCCCTCCTTGTGTGTGGTGGTGGTTGTGTATTGCGAAATCCTATCCTAAATATATATGTATATCTGTCTCATGCTGTTGACTGTTCTCCTGTTGCCGTATCTTCTCTGCGTGATCATTACGGGAATGGTTAACTTTAATAAGATGCTTCGTTTTCCTTTTCTTCTTCCTCCTCCTCTTCTTAAACCCCGCTCGATAGCTTTTCCGCTTAAAGCTTGCTGGTTTGTTTGTTGTTTTACTCTTTTTTGTTTCTAAATTACAGAACACACACGCGACACAGCGAGCCGAGCAGAACAGAAGCGCACGCGGGTAAACTTAATATCACACACACACAGAATCATCTTGGCTTGGGGCGGCTTAGGAATTGGTTTGTTGAATCATTTACAATTCGCGATACATGCGCATGTTACAAAGAATGTGTGTAGCCAACACACAGAGTGTGCAGTTTAGTGCAGCAATTGCTATTCACAACGTGGTTCTGTTTTTTTGGAAGGAATGGGTGTATAATTAACACAACGATTAGAGTTTAATTTCACATCGGGTTTCCCGCGCTCTCTCACTCTCTCTTTTTATCGATCGTTCCAGTGCTTTTCTTTGCTTATTGCTAGAGCGAGTGTGTGTGTTTTTATTCTTGTGCATTCTCCACACAATTTTTCGTTACCGTACTTGCCCCTTCACATTTTGGTTTAACCGTTTTTTTTTTAACTAATTACGAATAATGGCAAAACTTGAAAAAGTTAATTTCTAGCGGATTAGTATAAAAATAAAACAACCAAAGGTATAGAAACAAAAAACAACCATTTTCCAACTGAATACTTTTTAGGGCGATTATCTTACAGCGTTTTCCAAGCGTTCTCATAGCTGTCGGGGACACTTCCTTGACTCTTTCTTATTGGAAGTGAACTTCATATGACGGCAATTGGATTCTTTGGTTCCTTTTTTGAACAGGCTCCTTGAAAATTCCTATTGGTTTTGTCCATTAAGGGTGCTATAGAGTCCAATTCCCATTACTTTAAATTCATTTCACGTATGAAAGAGTAAAAAAAAGTGTCCCACAGCTATGAGAACTCCTGGAAAACCCTGTAAGACGCAGAATGGATCAATTCGCTTGTTCGCCTTGTACAAGCTTGCTCGTTAGACTGTTTACTCATACATGCTACATAACGGTGGGGTAAAAGTATGATGCGGACTATCTCTGGCACGGCACACATGTTTTGTTCCCTTTTTCTTTCTCTTTTCATTTTCATTTTTTTGGTGTATCTTCACGGTTCAGTTCATGGATGCAGTTCTCGATAGAATAAAATTTCATGCCTATAAATTATCAACAAAATAAAGAGAACAATAAAACATAACATTTTAAAAATTACAAGACCAATACAGCCCATTGTACACATTGCGGAACGCCTACAGTTGGAACCGAGAACACGTGTGAAAAAGATGGTAAACTCTCCCAAAACAAATTTCCGTTGCCTTTCGATCACTCTTCTGACTAAAAGTCCACCAATTGCCCTATACCACCACCACTTTTCCCCCGGGGTTTAGCTTGTTTTCAAAAGCGCACATTGGCAGCTGGTGATGGTGATGTGTGCCGATAGTACACTCTTTCATAAACATAAACCGACCGGGGGAAACGCTTCCATCGCTTTAGAATGGATTTTCACCGCAGCACTGTATACAGTCCATACAGTTGTGCTATCTTTTGCCATCCTGCTGCCCCAGCTGGACGTCACTCAGCGAGGTGAGCTGATCCTGCAACGATTTGATCGTCGCCATCAGGGTGCGCTTTTCGTCCAGCAGCGTCGTAATGTCGTCCTGGGCCGCCTTCAGGTAGTTCTTCAGCATCTCATTATCTTGCCGTACTTTCATTCTACAAAAAAGAGAGATAATTGTTAATGTAATATCCATTTAAATGTGCAAAATTAATTTTCCTCTTCTCTTACCGATTGCTTTCCGCCGTCTTCTCATTGTCTGTGAGCTGTTTCTTCAGGCTGTCGTTGTCCAGCTTCAGCTGCTGCAACACCAGATGCAACGATTTCACCTCCCGGTCGCGTTCCCGCCGTACCTCGGTGTCGGAGCGGTTCAGCTTGCGCTTGCCGCCACCGTCCACCGCATCGTCCGCCTTGCTGCCGAACGTGGGCTGCACGTAAAACACGCCCGCCTCGTCCCGTGTCAGCAGCACCCGGCCGATGGCAAGGTTTACCGGCAGCGTCCCGGGCGAGGTTATGTTCACCGGGGGCCGATCCTCGATCAGATTGATCTTCACGTTCTCCACCGTCACCTCCATCGGTATGGGCGTCGGTATCACCTCATCCTCCGCCAGATCGCCCAGCCCGACGACGGTGCTCATCGAGAGCTGCAGATCGATATCCTTCACTTCGACGTTTAGCTTCCGCTTGAACCAGCTAGTTTATAAGGCACACGCAAGGTAAAGACAGGGAGAAATGTTACATGATCAAGAAAGGACCAACAAAAAAACGCCAAGAATCGCTGTTGTACACACTTCATCCTAATTTCCCTACGTTTTCATAGACCCAGTCCCCTTACTCATACTTGCAGTCCATTTCCCCAGCATTTGTCGTCATTACCTCAGGATTGTCTTCTTGTCAGTGATTTTGCACGAGTCGGCCGGCAGGGTGAGCTCTTCCTCTAATCTAATCGCAACACAAGGCGGTGCTTCCGGATTATGCGGTGCAATGTTCCATGCTCTACATCTAGTTCCGAACTTGGTCTGGTGGTGAGTAGGTGCGTCGTATACGATGGGCAACAAGGGTGGGAGTTGGGTTTCGCATTTCAAACAGCGTTGAGAGTGGCCCATCATGGTGGTCGCGCAGGGAGGCGCATTTGTATAATTTCATCCAGATTTGTTTCAAATTTACACATTATGAAAAGCGTCAAACACAGCCATTTTCGGCAATTGAATTTGAACAAGTCGAAAGAAAAAGTGGGAAGTGGGGAAAAAGAAATAAATGGAAAAGAAAGAAAAAAAACTATTAACTGCATGGTCTTGGCCAACATTTTTATATTTTCATATCTGGCAAAACAAGATTGTAAGTGTAAATCGCTAGAGAAAACGAAGTAGTTATGTAAAAGAAGTATAAAGAGATAGTTTAAAGACAAAGAAAGTGTAAAGAAGCATCAAACGGAATTAGTTGTAGGCAAATTAGAAAACCAAAAATAAATATATAATTTCAAGAAAAGTGAAAGTGAAAACAGAATAGAAAAGAGAGCGTATATAGAGTAAAAACGAGAGAGAGAAGTAAACAGCGACACATCGTAGCAGAAAGAGAGATTACAACAAACAATGAAACGGAATATAAAGAGTTCTATTTCTAATAGACTGACTTGGCTGACACAATAATAATATACTGTACACAAAATGTGGGTGAGGAAAATCGTGAGTGAGAAAATCGTACTGATTTCTGGGGCGGGTGCTGTTTTCGAGTGATAGACGATAAAATGGATGTGATAGACATTCAAAATATGGGTTTAATTTGTTAAAGGTGATAAAAAGAATAAAAAACTGCGCACAACCTTACGGAAGAAAAGGAGAAACACATGCATCTGCACTATATCCTAGAAATAAAACAGTCAGAAAAACTGACCATACTACTATCGTGACGGCCTGATTGGTTGTTGAGCGCATACAGTGAGCTCCTAGAACGTGTTTGGGTAAGCAAGCGATATAATTGGAAGGCTTTCAAATGCTTTGAAGTGTCTACTTTACTGATCCAATTTCCCTGAAAACTGCCTACAGTAGTTGGTTATAATCATACTATACTAGGATGCGTTCTTAAGCGCATGTTATACTCTACTTCAGACCTCTACTCCTACCAGCAATTAAGAGACTAGAATTCAAGCAGATGCAGAAGAGTTTGCAATCAATTGTCTGTACTGGGTCAGTGTTACAATTGGAGATGGTGACTACACTTTGAGGATTGTTCATTCGTGAGTATTTTCAACATCATTTGTGCATAGTGTGGGCTTATCTTAAACAGCGCAAGGACACACATGGAAAAGTAAAACCTCGTACATGCTTTCTTTACTTCAGCTGCCAAATAGCTGCCATAAACACATAGAAGGCAGAGGAGGGTGGACCACTGAATGGTTCAACATATTTCACACACAGAAAAAAAACAAACGAATCTCTCTTTCCATCAACTACAATGTTCAACACAGCGCAACAAGGCGCGACTGCCTTGCATTGATAAAAAAATGAACAAAACAAGTTAAAAATATAAAAAGAAATGATAAAACACAAAACACCGAAACAGAAACAAAATAACGCTTTAAAATCATACACAGTTTGTAACATACAAACAAAACATATACAAAAGTACTAGTGGAACAAATATAGATACCTTGCTGTTGCGGTGGCCACCCTTTTTTTCGGTGGCGTGGCGTGTATTTATGTGTAAATTATGGATTCAGCCAACAAGTGTGAGCATTTCGTTTGATGATGGCAGTGCAACGATGGTTTGGTTTTGATTACATTGTATGAAAACGACATACATACACAGCACAAACACACACACACACAGAGAAAGAGACACAAAAAGAGACAGAGACGCAAACGCACCAAAGGAAACACAACATCGATATATGTGTATATGTTGATTAGAACCATCGCGAGCGAGCAACCAACAGCAACATCCATAATTGTAGAATAGGATATGGATCGTAATTGTTTTTTTTTTGTAATAATAGCAAATATGCCCAATGAAGTATATATTGGTTGCAACGGGAGTTGTGTAGCGCATAGCCACAGCATGAGCGATGAGCAACAAGGATCGTGGCATTTGCACAGAGGACAATCCCACATTCAGTAGTGTGGCGAGTAAGACATATGTTGCAATATTTTGAATAATTACAAAAGTATGATTGTAAATTGGTGTGTGTTTTTTGTGGCACACGTGTTGCAGGTGCAGGTAAGTTATCACAGTAGTATTGCAGTGTGTTGTGTTGTGTTCGTTTTCGGTTGATACCGTTTAAGTATTTTTTTGTTTTGTTTTTCATTCAGGTAATTCACACCACGATCGTCGATTGTTATTCGGTTTGATTATTGTTTTGTTTGTTTTTTGTTTTGGTTTTTTTGGTTATACAAGATAGAGATGATAGAAGAAAGCATGCAAAAAAAGAAAAAAGAAAAGAAAAATATGTTTCAACAACATTAACACTCGGATAGTTTTCGGATTATGTATGTATATAATATAGTAGCATATATATAAATATGGTTAGTATAATTGTAAGATATTTGGTCATATTTTAGCTAGCACGAGTAGAGAAACAGAGGAATGAAAACAGGGAGCAAACAGAAAAGAAGGATAAACTGGATAAGAGAAACAGAAGAAGATGTACGTAAAAGAGACGCGTGGTGCCAATGGAGCAAAAAGAAAGAAAGAAACATACTGGAGAATGGAAACGTGTGCATAAATGGATGAAAAAAGACTAAAATTTTACAAAAAATGATTGAATTTCAAAACGAAACATGCCAATTTGATTTAATTGATATACAATACTCGAATAGTAGTGTGCAGTTACAATTCAGTTTAGCACAAAATAAAGAAGATGAAAGAGAAAAGGGAAAAAATGAATAAAACAGATCTTTAAGCCTTTCGCATATTCCCACTCAATGCACGCGCCGTTCCGCGGCCTTTTGAGCTACCGGTGGTACTTATTTTGAAGCTCGATATGCATTTTAGCCATCCATTTTAGCAGACATTGAGCACATCATGACAGATATATTTCGCAATATATGAGGAGTCTTATGTACAAGAGGGGGGATATCATATCGGGGGGAAGGAGGAGATAAAAGATGCATATTTAAACGATGATTTACGGCCAGATTAAAGTGTTTTGCGATGAAGGTACAAAGTATAGTGCGATTCTCATTATCGTAAATCATCGATTACTGTTAACATCAGATAACAATTGCGGGAAGTATTCGATATAATAGACACCGAAAAGAAAAGAAGGAGGAACAAAGAACCGGAAATACAACGTTCGAATGAAGTGGTGAAACCACCATACCAGATTATCGATTATCATGATTATTGTTTGGGGAAACACAACACACACAGAGTGAAAACAAGGAAACAAAAGGAACAAAGTGTAATCGAAACAATTGATAGGGAAAACCAGACCAGAGAAAATGGTAGTAAAGAGAAAAGAGAGACAGGAAAAGTGTTCGAAGAGAGAAAGGTTGTTGTGTTCTGGTGTGTGTATGTGTGTGTTCTAATAGATAGTTGAAGGATTTTTTTTTCCTCAAAAACCAACCCGTGAAGGGGTAAGCGTACCTGAAATTCATCCCACGGTATCGCACCGCATTCATCACAGCTTATCGCCGACACTTGCAATCGAAGCGAGGAACCATTGCCAACATTCTGGCGTATCACCTCCACCGTGGTTAATCTATCACCAAAAAAAAGGAAAAACATTAGTTTATATGAAAACACCACATACCCACACACAAACGAACCTGAACGTCACCATCGACACAATGTCGCGCCGCTTCAGACTGATGCTTTCGGACGGGTCGGACGGGGAGGACATGTTCGAGAGGAACGGATCCTCGCACACCTCGCTGGCCACCTCGATCGGTGCCATCTTGATCGTGCTCTCCTGCCCGAACGGGTACAGCTTAAACATCGCGTCCATACAGTCCGTCGTCTTCTCCGTGTCCTCCAGCACGCGCTGCAGCTCCGAGTCGGAGCTCAAATCCGACTGCACCGACAGCGTATCGCTAATGTCGTCGGACGTGTTGGTTTTCAGCGCCGAATCGATCGACGTCATCAGATGCGAGAAGCCCTTCTTCATGGAGCTTAGCCCCGAGTTGAGGTCCTTCGAGAACGAGGATGAGTCGGTGGTTGAGTTGCGTCCCACCTTCGATTGCGTCTGCACCGGAATGTGCTGTGGCTGCTGGGGGATCGGGGTGGTGACGCTCGTCGTACCGACGGTCCGTGCGGTCACCACGACCGACGAGGAGGAGGGCGTCTCGACCGAGGCTACGCCCGACGTGGAAGAGGTCGTCGGTATGCTTTGTATCTGTACGTTGTGTCTGAAACGCGAGCGAGCAAGAGGGGGATTTAAGCGTAGTGTAAGTACGTGTGATGCAGAGGATTGTAGTGTGCGAGATAGCGTACCCGTGGGTGTTGGGATTGGAAATGTGATGTACTTCCACCGGTGGTTCGGTTGCGATTGGGGAGGGACATTCGGTACTGCTAAAAATGTTAGAATTTCTTGTTTGGTCCATCGAATTTGGCCACCCGGAACCTGAAGCGGGAAGAAGAGGAGGATGGATTTGGTCATTTGCGATGATCGTGTGTTAATCTATTTCAACCATATGTTTACCTAAACTAGCCGAATCCGGCAAAACGCTCTCGCCATCACCGCCGCTCGATTCTTTGCCGGGCGTTTGTGAAGGCATGACGAGCGAAACTTCCACCTGGGGTATCACACAGCCAACGATAATCGATTTTTCCGTATTTGCCTACAAGATAGATAGGGAGATCAGTCTAAAAAGAATTGTCTAATAATCACGGTTCACTGTCTTACCGCTTGCAGTATTCGCTTCGAATCAAGCGACAGAAAGGTGGCCAGCTCGGTCAGCTCCTCTGCCAGCCGCAGCAAAAACAGATACTGATAATGATCGATTTGAACACTAACTAGATTGGAAACGTGAGCGATCACGTGCAGATCGGCCGTCCGATTGTCCGTCTCACTGTCCGCCTCGACCGACGGGAATGCTTGCGGTAGCTGCGGCGGCACCCGTGTCTCGCCGCCCTGCCCAGACGCGGAGGAAAATCGTTTCCGTTTCTCATCTTCCAACGTCGCACCACCAACACCACCACTCCAGTAACCGCTACCGAGCGGGGTGGACTCTAAATCTAGTGATTGTTTTAAACTGCTCACGGACAGTATCAGACTGCTTTCGCTCGACTTGTTCGAGATGGTATTATTGCTATTGTGAATGCGCTTGCTGGCGTCGCTGTTCCGCTCAACACCGCCAGCGACCGTATCCCCCGGGCCGATCATCAGTTCGGGCATTTCGTCCGAGCGCCCGTGCAGCCAGATCGTTACCGGCACGGCATCGACGAACGGAATGGCACGGCTCGGGCCGATCGAACGCGCGCCGTAAAACTCGACCCACACCGGGTCCAGCTTTAGGCACCACACATCCCGCGGCTCGCGCCACGTTGCGTAGCGCGTCAGATTGCTAAACGCGGACTGAAGCCCGTCCGCACCGGACCCGTTCAGCATCGGTGGTCCGTTCAGCCCGCCGGCCACGTCCGTTGCCGCAATGTGTGACAGTATGCGATCGGTCACGATACACAGATCGCCCGGTTTTGAGGGAAAGCCCGACCCGAACACAAGGCTACCCTCCTGCAGGGAGGATATCGCCTGCGCTAGGTCGGCCCGCGACGAGCCCGTCTCGCGAATGTTCGTCAGCGCAAACCGGGACACCTCCACGTGCATTGCCTTGGGCCGATCACGCTGCTGCGGTGCGCCGGGCGACGCTTCGAATATTAAGCGCGGCATAATGCACTCCACCTTCACGTCCATGTACATTATGTTCGGTTGCTGCTCCGCGTCCGACGTCGCCCCGCTCGACGGGGTGGACGGGGAGTTGAGGCCGCTCGTGACGTTGTTCGTGCGCAGGAGACTTTCGTGCAGGTTCAGCACGAATGAGCTGAGCCAGAGCAGACTGTCCAGGTGGAAGTGCACTTGTACGGGATTGATGTGAACGAACGCTTTCGACGGCGGCACTGTGTGGGTAGGGGGGGGATATAATCGATAAATTATGTTCTATGCTGTTTAATGAATAGTATGTCTACATAAAACCACTTACAAGGAAATACAAAGTCCCCGGGATAGTAGAAGTACGTAAATTCCGCATGCAATGTGGCCATATCCGGTGGTACTCGGTCCCGATCGGCTAAAAACAACAACAAAAGCGATAGAAATGATTAGAAAATGTTGCGCTGCGTACGAAAACAATCCGTATAAAATAATTAAATGTAATAACAAGATAAGGGAAAGAGTATCGCATGCAAGAGGAGGAACGAAAACAACAGCCTATTGTTTAACCATGAATACTAATTATTCTAAATGATTAAAAACGAAACATTAACTTCACATTCAATGCTAAAGGTCAACGAAGAAGACGAAGAAGTAATGTAAAATTCATGTCGCTCTAATTTTTAATTGAATGGATCTGCCACAACCAACACACGGGCTCTTCGCACGCACGTGCAACCACAAACAAGCCCTGTTCAGAACTAGAAGCTTTCCTCATTCAAGCCCGTACATCCGTGTAGAGAAAATGTTACTTTTACTGCGTCTGGGTCGTGCGTTCTATCGCATCCTGGTGGACTACTGCAACAATGCATCGCTGGCCGGTATCGGGTACATCGTCAACCGCCGGTACCACCCAACGGAGCGACTGTTCTGGTTCGTTTGCACCTCAATTGCGTGGGTTTTTGCGGTCCAGCTCATACGCTCGTACATGGAGCTGTTCCGGACGGATACCATCAGCATTGCGGTGGAGAACATAGATACGCGGGCCGAGCCGATAGTGTTCCCGGCGGTCGGTGTCTGCGAGATGGGCTACGTGAAGGAAGTGTATCCCGGGCTGCAGTCGTACCTTGCCGCGTTGCAGACGAACGACGAAATGGAGTTTAACTACGACGTGGAAGACTATATGCTGCGCATTATCTTTCACAACCTGTACAACGAAGGCTCGATAAGTAGCTACTGTGCAATGTACGAGGAGTGTGACGATTGTATGAGGTGCCCCAAGGATGGGTACAGCCAGGCAGCGGCCATGGTGCGTGCTAATTGTAGCACACTGTTCCGCGAGTGTCGATGGAATGACAAGCCGTTCGATTGCTGTCGCTACTTTCAACCGATCGAAACAACGATCGGAACGTGCTATCTGCTTAACTCGCTGCAAACGGTAGAAAAGTAAGGTGCTAACAAAACCTTGTCTAAGAGCTAAATAAGCTCTAACTGTAAGTCTTTTCCTACAGACATGGGAAACGTTGGCTGCCGCTGGAAATGGATACGGAGCATCCTGATGGCGATCTGCTGTTGTCTTACAATTATGCAGTTACGGTAAACAGAAGAGAGAGAGAGAGATGATAGTGATGTGCTCTTTGGAGTGCACCAATAACTGCGGTCCGGCTATTGTTAGTCCGATTCTGACAATACTAGTTCCGCTCGGAGTCGTCTAGAGTCGCCCGTAATCATTCGGGGTCGTCTGAAATCGTCGGGAATCATTTTCAGTTGTCCGAAGTCGTCCTTAGTCTGAAGTCGTCTGGAGTCATCAGAAGTCGTTCGGAGCTGTCCGAAGCTCTCCGGAGCCGTCCGGAACCGTCTGAAGTCGCCTGGAGTCATCAGAAGTCGCCCTGAGTCGTTCGGAGTCGTCTTGAGTCGCCCGAAGTCGATCGCAGTTGCAGTCGTCTGGAGTCATTCGAAGTCGTTCGGAGCAGTCCGAAGCTGTCCGGAGCCGTCCGGAGCCGTCTGAAGTCGTCTGGAGTCGCCCGGAGTCATCGGGAGTCGCCCGTAGTCATTCGGAGTCTTCTTTGGTCGTCCGGAGTCAACTGCAATCATCCGGAGTCGTCCGGAGTCATCAGAAGTCGTCCGGAGTCATCAGAAGTCGTCCGGAGTCAGAGTCATCCGGAGACCCCCGTAGTTATCAGGAGTCCTCCGGAGTCGTTCGTCTTTAGTCGTCCGGAATCGACTGAAACCATCCGAAGTCGTCCGGAGTCGCTTGGATTTGGATTCGTCTGGAGTCGTTCGATGTCGTCGAAGTCGACTCCAGGCGACTCTGGATGACTCCGGACGACTCCAGGCGACTCCGTACGATTTCAGGTGGCTCCGGACGACTCCGGACGACTCCTCACGACTCCAAATGATTCCCAACGACTTCAGACGACTCCGAATGACTAACGACTCTGACTCCGGATGGCTCCGGGCGCTTCCAGACGATTCCGAACGACTCTGGATAATGCTGGCCGAATACCTTACGAAGTCGGAAATGATCGGTCTCGGATCGGAGTCGACTCGGGATATTAACCAACTTTACTTTTCTGAAACACGCTTTTCTCGTCCATTCCCCCATCCAGACCCACTTAATGAACGAAGACGACATCCCACACATCCTGCTGCGCCGGCTACAGTTTCAGCAGACCGTTCAAGGACATGAGGAGAAAATCTACTTCACACTGCAGAACATAGTCAACGATCCGCTGGTACGGTCGGTGGACATTGACGTGCGGCGCTGTCTCTTCCCGGACGAGCATACGCTACCGTTCGGCAACACTAGCTACCCCAAGTACAGCTACAGCGTGTGCGTTACCGAGTGTTTGAAATCGATCCAGCTGCGTGTGTGCAATTGTTTCCACCACAATATGATGCTCGCAGGCAAGTTTTCGTGTGTATGTGACGACATTTGTCAAAACAGCTCATCTAATTTGTTGCTTCCAAAACTCCCCAAAAGGCCACGAAAATGGTTCCGTTTGCGGGTACGTCGGCATGCAATGTTTGGACAATGCTGGGCTGATTGCACCGCCGACGCGGATTTTGCAGCCCTGGTATACGGGCGGCTTTCCTTGCCACTGCTATCCGTCCTGCAAGGAGAATGAGATCCGTATCGTGGGCAGACACACGTACATGAACGATCAGCCAGAGCGTTCGGTTAAGCTGAAGCTGATGATTCATCCGACCCAGCGCTACCGCCGACAGATTGTGCGCGAAAACATCGATGTTGTCGTGTCGATCGGTGGCATTTTGGGGCTGTTTACCGGGGCGAGCATTCTAAGCATTGTGGAGTTTTTCTACTTCTTTACGGTGCGCTTCGTTAGCTACACGGTTCGCGACGATGGGCACAATACGGACGAGGGCAGCGATGATGCGAAGGAATCGTCTAGCGATGATGAGCATGAGGAACAGAACGTGTACACTGATATCTCTTAAATTTTGCTACAAAAACACTTAACGAGTAGGTGGATAGATGAGCTAAACAAATTCGCTAAGACTAGCAGCAATAGTAACACAAATCAGAAATACAGAATAGAGAAAGGAACATAGTCTAAAGGGTCAGAATCAACCGTAAACACACATACGGCCGGTACCTTTCTTCCGCTTGTTTTGTGCTTGTAGCGTACCGTTATAGCCATCATATATGGACACGAAACAATGGTTCCGGTGTGAAACGAAAACAAACATTTAAAATTATTGCACACAACGCCACGGTATGTTTTTGGAAGGGAGGCTCGGTTTGTGTGTCCCGCGCATCGTCCTACACCTACCCGAAACGAACTCCTTTGGCATCTGCTTGTTCCCGGACGTCGTCACGCGGTACAGCGTAAACTCCTCGATTTTCATCACCACGCAGGCACACATCAGCTTGGCCAGATTGTCCAGGACATGCTTTTTCATCGGCGAAACCGTACTGTTGTGATTGCTGACACCGCTGCTCGGCGTGCCGGGCACGGAGGGAGCTGCCGTTTGATTGGGTCCATTAATCCCACCACCACTACGCTGTTGTGCAGGGGCTGGCGATGCGGGTGTCGTTTGCTGCTGGCCGTAGTTGGTTGTTCTGATGAAAAGGGAAGTTTTGTGTAATGTGAGATTGTGCTTGTCAAAGATCAAAAGGGCGGATTGTGGCGTAAGCCGGATGTACCTTTCCAATGATGCATGCTGCGGTGGTCGATTCGGTTGACTTAGGTTTAGAATGGCTTCCCTGAAGGAGTTTAGTGATTGCTCGAGCCACAGTGCGGGCGGTATGCTTGCCTCGCGGTATCTAGGGGATGGAAGTAAGGAAAATAGGGCAGTGTTAGGGCGGATAGACGGATTATGCTTTATGGAAATGTCACACGCTATCATTCGTGCATTCAATGGATGTATTCCTTATGTAAAATTCATAACATTATTTTCCTTCATTGGCCCACTAACGTATTATGTTCAAATTAGGTGCAAATAGTGCAGCAAATTAAATCCAATTAAGCTTGCATGCCTTCATTCAACGCGGATGCCATTAAACCTTTCCATAAAAGCTCATTAAACGTATTCTCTCCGAAAACACTCCCGAAACAACCATCATGCGCTGCAATATCAACCCTAACTTTCTCGAATTCACTTAACGCAGCGAGTTCCCGCAGCCCCGCAGCAAACACTCTCAGCACACATCGGTGCTGCGACTTGCTCGTAAATTAAATTACCGCTCATTCATTGACATGTGACACGGCCCACCACACTGCCCGGCCCCCGGGGTACCCAATCGGGCCCAATCATACTCACTTTGCCCAGTGGGATCGGTCGGCCTTCGCCAAATGGTACGGATAGTAATCGATCTGGAAGCCCTGCACCGATATCTGCAGCGCGCCACCGTCCTGCAGGTTCGGGTGGCTGGACCGGCCCACCCCCACATCGTCGCACAGGTGCAGATCGATGCGCTGGCTGAAGAAGTGGTACGACGTTTCCCGCACGTCGTACAGGTTAAAGTAGCGCTGGGCCGCGGACAGCTGCTGCGCGTCGGGCGCCTTCTTCGATTGGTCCAGCTGGGCCTGATACTCGGGCAGCGTTTCCAGCTTCCTCTGAGCCTTTACCCGCTGCACCACGTTGGTCGATGCTTTGATCAGCCCGGTCAGCGAGTCGACAAAGTGGAGGGCCGCCTTCAGCTGCGAATCCGTCAGCACCCACAGCAGATCGTCCAGTATGAGTACGAGCCGGCTGGCAACGATGCTACAGTCCGATAGGCGCTTTTTGATCGTGATCCGGCAGCGCGCCTGGTTGGTGAGCAACCGCAGTGGCGTGAGGCTAAGGTCCTGGGTGCTGCTCGCCTCGATTCGCACCGTCTGCCAGGACAGCTCCTTGAAGATCAGTATCATGCCGCGGGCCGGATCTTTCAGTCTTGTAACGCGCAGATCGCCCAGCAGCCATTTGGGCGTGCGGGATTCGACCCGTATGCGGGACATCTGCACCGAGGCGGTAAATGCGGGGCTCTTGAGGTTCACGTTCACCGTGTTGACCGCGATCGTGATACCGTCGATGATTTTGTGTATAAAGCTGTATTTCCCCTGAGGTACGGTCATGCTCGAGAGGCCGGCCGTCGGTGTGCCGCTGCGCGCGATTTCGCATGTTTCTATCGTTATGTTTACCTCGTCTAGTGTCTGTAAAGGGTGGAAAAAAGGATAAAATGAAAGAAATTAGTTGAGAAATTGCACCGACACGAAGCGAGCCAATTATTGAACGGAATTGTTGTTCTTCTTCTTCTTCTTTTGACTCAACAACCGATGCCGGTCAAGGCCTGCCAACACACCTGTGGGGTTGGCTTTCAATGACTTATTGATTTCCCCCCATAGCAGGATAGTCAGTCCTACGTATGGCGGCACGGTCTATTTGGGGCTTGAACCCATGACGGGCATGTTGTTAAGTCGTACGAGTTGACGACTGTACCATGAGACCGGCTTAAACGGAACGGAATTGTTAATCTGGTAAAATGATATACACTTAATGGAGAGTTTGACACTAATGACAAACGGTTCTACTAACTCTCTCTCTCTCTATCTCTTTCTTCCCAAGATTCCATAGCCTACTTACCAGTACAATCGGTGTGCTTTTCAGCTTGGTCCAGGATATTCGAAACGAGACGTGATTGCACCAGGCGGACGTCAGCCGCAGCCAGGCCGGCAGTTCCAGCAGCTCCGTCAGCACGTTCTCGTCCAGCTGCAGGTTGGAGAGCTCACCTTCGCCCCGGAATGCGCTCAGGTTCACCTTATCGGGTGATAAATTCTTCGTGTAACTGCAAGTAAAATCGGAGCGAGGAGAAACAAAGCGAAGAGAAAGCGAGATGATGAGCACAGCTTCACACAAATAAATAAACCGGAAACAGGATATGGTTGAGGTGTACGCTTACTCCTTCTTCCTTTTAGCCCGACAAGGGATGCCCCGAGATGCGGAAATGTCAAATAAAAGTGCGAAGATGATGTTGGTGGTGGTGGTGTGACCGAGATGAAATTAAACGACATGCTCGGAGAAGCAGAAACAAGCGCTCGAGAAGAGAGAGAGGTTGGTGGGTGAGTGGGAAATAAAACGCCACCCACCGCCGGCATATAAAATGGTACAGTGCCTGTATTTCCTTTAGTCTCCCTTGGCGGGCAGGACCATCATCGGCTGCGTTACCAGATGGTGAAAATAAGGATGTATGGGAACCTTTTCCCCCAATTCCTCCCAAACGTACGTAAAACTGTCGAAAGCACTTGGATGCATAGGACCTGTTCCGGGGACCTCCTCATGCTCCAATTCATTGCCCTAAGGCAGAGAAGGGAAAAACCGGCAAAGGACCAAAAAAAGAGCGAATATCCCTAACCACCCTTAACCACCGGTGGATTTGATGGCACGTTACACACGATTGGGGCCGCCACCGCGTTATTGGTGTGCATGTGTGAGAGAGAGAGAGAGAAGGAAAGCGACGCAATGGCCTCGGGGTACAAGACATCCAAATGACAGCTCCGTGTTGCCATGTCAGTAGCGAAGAAGAAGAGTACCAATTTTGGACCGCATTGCCGCAAGCGATCGTCCCGGAATGTCCCCGAACGCCCGAAAAGTATCCTGCGGAACGAAGCTAATGTGTGTGTGGAGCACGATGTGGGCCAACAGCCATCGCAGGGATCATGTGTTTGTGAGATGAATTCTAATCAGGGGCAAATTACGCCCCGCAAACCGTTTTATGCTCACACGCATGATGCTCACGGCGATGACCTCTGGCCTATAACCGACGTGATAGCGTGAAGGTTAGAAGAAAGAGAAACTGTAACCACAAAAGTGTATCTCTTTTCTCATGTTTTTTATTCCTTTCCTGCAGCAACACCACATCAGTCAAATCAGTTCCCAGTTCGGGGTTCGTAATTGAGTCATGCGTTGAGGACCATTGCAGATCCCGAGAAGACATCTCTGATAACTCATCCAAAGGACGCTCTGCCTCCGATGGGACCAGACACGGCAAAGTGAATTAAACATATTGATCAGCTGGCAAGGCAAGCAGTCGATAAACGGTCTCCACCACCGAAGTGGAATCTTGGAAGCGTTCCTTAACGTTCGCTCATGAAGCCATCGGTGGAGGACAATTAGATTATGCGACAGAAGAAGAAGAAGAAGAAGAAGGGTAACTAAAGCCAATGCAGATTTAAATCGCAAGCACATCGAATGCCTCGTGGCCAATTTTATGCAATGCGCGTCTTTTGAAGCCTGCAATAAGAAAGAGGGGAAAAATGAGAAAGAACATCGCACGTTCATTGAATATGTATGATCCAATTATCTACCTATCTGTGCAACGACAGCTTAAACATCTCTCTCTATTCTACAATATGATCACTTCAAGAGGAACGGTTTAAAAAAATGTGCAAAAAGCAGTTACGATGAGCAAATAATCAGCTCTCAGCTGAGCTGTTGTAGCTTCATAAATCTCCTCCTTCTTTCTAATGTACCTTCTTCCTTGTCTTAAGGGAGGCATGAAGAATCAAAACGACATTACCACGTCATCACCGATAAATCTGGAAGCGAAAATTTGTTCCGAATTTTGACACCAACCTTGTCAGGCCGTGGTTGAAAAAGAGGGACCCATCATCAACATCACATCTACCTTCCCGTCCAAAAAAAGGGACAATTTTTGTTCGTCGGCAATTTACCGCTTTGATGGCTATAAACAAATTAGATTCCTGCCGGGAATGTGCGCGCCACACACACATTTGCCTGCAATGGTTTTGAGTCCTTTTTTTCCAACGTTTTCGTATCAAAGTGACAGAGGGAGACAACAGCAGCCACTGGTCAGTTGCCCGCCACAGTGTGAACAAGCAAATCCAGGAAGGATCACGAATGAACAACAAAACACCAGAAAGACGAAGGATTTTTCGTGAAGGAAATTGAGCGAAAAAGAAGAAATCCACGGGCGAGTCTTCAAATCCACAGCCTTCCCCTTCACTCTCCCCCCTTGAGGGCATTGGTTAGCTCTCCATTTTACAGCGGACAAATTAAAACGTCACCCAGACAGGAGCTAACATTTAACCATTTTGTCGTCGTCGTGGTCGTCGCCGCGCACTGGGAATGTCCAGCGGCAAAAGAACCAAAACAAAAAAAAGCACTGAAGTCCCCTGCTGAGATAACTCCATGTCCACGCGCAAGCACAAACACACCAAGTTAGCTGGCGCATGGGGCAAAAGTTTATATTGAAATCACCGGCGAACCATCCCCGTTGTTAAAACAATTCCTTCACCGATGAGCAGGAACTGGAGCTGGAGGTAAACACAGCAGCAGCAGCAGCAGCAGCAGCCGAAAGGTCCCCACCCCTCGCATCCCAAAAGCCCTGAGCCCTGGAAACTTCAGCAGGAATTCAATTATGCACTGATCCAGTGTCCGTGGCGGCGTGACTTTTGCCCTGACGAGCGCAAACCAACGATCCTGAGGGCAGCAGGGAGCGAAAAAACGGGCAAAGGCGTCTACGAGATGGAGGACTCCTGGTGTGTGTGTGTGTGTTTGTGCCCTGTGGCCAATACGGGCGGGAATGACTTTCAATTTGCCTGCTGCCAACTACGGCCCAACTTCTGCACAACATCCGGGCAGCCAAGGGAAATGGAGGGAGGGAGGAGGTCCCGCCGGCAAACTCTCGTTTCGGACCATTACCGCGCGTCCAGCGCAAAGGCAAAAGAGCAGACCCGACCAACCAAGGGAGAGTTTGGGGGGTTTCTAATGACTCTCTGGTCAACGTGTGGCGTTGCAAGGCCGGGGGCAAGGATATGAAGTAGTGACAGTTTCAAAGGAATTGAAGCAGAGTGGTGATCGTAATAGCGCGCGCGCTCCACGATACACTGTCAAGTGCAACGTTTCAACCACCGGGTGCGATCGATAAATGTAATGGATTCCTTGGGCGGGAAAAATGATGCTGTAATACCACAAAATGTGATAGAATGCGTTGATGTGGATTGAATTGATGTCTCAAAGTAATATCTCTCGTAAAGACATTGTCACGTTATAGAGAAAGTAATTTCAAAAGCCCAAACATGTTTAAGGTTAGATCAGTCTTAAGAACTCGTAATATACCATATGAAACGGATTCTTAAGAATTGTACAAGTCTCCATGAATTTAGAGCATTTCTTGAATTATTGCAATAAAGATCACCAAGAATCTAGACCAAAAGGCAGTGGGGGTTTGTCTCTATCAACGAAGCGACATAACTTCGTGACTCTGGAGTGACATCCTTTGGAATGAAATCCAACTTAATCTGGAATAAAGGATATAGTCTGGAGTATCTGATATACTCTGAACTCCGATAGTTGAACAAACTTTTTCAAGTGTCAACGGCAAGTCAAAGGCCTAGAGTCGCGTTTAAATACTGAACATTCTATAGTCTGAGAACTTCAAGCTCTACTTCTGAGACTTCTTCTGAGGACTTCTTGTGATGACTTCATCTGATAACTTCTTCTGAGGACTTCTTCTGAGGACTTCTTCTGAGGACTTCTTCCGAGGACTCCTTCCGAGGACTCCTTCCGATGACTTCTTCTGAGGACTTCTTCTGAGGACTTCTTCTGAGGACTCCTTCCGAGGACTCCTTCCGAGGACTCCTTCCGATGACTTCTTCTGAGGACTTCTTCTGAGGACTCCTTCAAAGGACTTCTTCTTATTTGGCAAACAACTGATGTCAGTCAAGGCCTGTCTAAGCCTACTAGAGTGGCTTGGCTATCTGTGACTGATTGGTGTACCGATCGCAGGATACTCAGTCCATACGGAGCCTTAACCTATGAGTGGAACACAACCAACCAAAGGACATGTTAAGATAAACGAAGCTAAAACTGTTTCAAACGTTTATCAACCAACCATGGGAAGGTACTGTTTACTTTCGCCAACATATTTAAAAATTTAATTACATGAAGTACTTAATATGCAGGAAACATTGTCAGAAGTCGTAGCTTTTGTTCAAGATACCACCACACACCATCCAATATAAAGTAAGTCTATTATTAACATATTTAATCAACATCTTTCACCTCTTGAAATAACACAGAAGGAAAAAATCTCTAGCAAGACATTACAACCATTCCAAAACAACGCATAATGCACCAATCGTCAACCTGTGTACAAAAATAGCACACGCGAGCATGGCACATTCACCGAGCGAACTAAACCCATCAGTCATAGTAAATGTTTGACGAAACATTAACACTTCATCCTACGACCAAGCACACACACACACACACACCCATAGAGCCAGGAAATGATCGCTTTCCATGCTCACACTCCCTCGACAGATAACGGTCAAGTTTAATGATGAATATTGCACAACCATCTACGTCTATGTGACGAACCTCAACTATGCTACACCAACCCCACCAACCAAAGGCGTTCCAGGCACCCACACACTGCAAGATACTATCGGCTCCACCTAAGCCTGAGCTATTATCGAGCGTACCATGCATAAATAATGCTTCTAATGAATAAGTGAACGGTTTGTGCGGTACGGCCCGGGTTCCTGGTTTACCATCAGCATTCTCGTGCTTTGAGAGTGCTTTTAGAGACAAGACATACAAGACAATTCCAATCTATCCTTCTCAAAGTCAGCAGCAGCAGCAGCAGGAGTTCGGCAGGAGTTTCAATGTGGCCACCGAAAATTGGTTACCTTCCAAAGACTGTCTCGAGGCACACTGATCAAACCACTGATGGCAGATATGATTTCGACGATATCGACGACTAAACTTAATAACCAATCCATCCCCTCCCGAAGTACCCCCCAGAGGGGACACACAACCCCCCCTCCCCCTTGTTTGGTGCTCCCTGAAGTCCAATGCTGCACCGGCTGGAAGGCCAATATTGATGACACGCGGTACGTGCCACAGGTTGCTGCTGTTGCTTTCCTTTGCGCGGGAAAACCCGTCCCCGTCAAACGAATGCCGCTTTTCTGATCAAGAAAAGCAGGAAGGCATTTGAAACGGGAGAAGCAGAGCAACATTGGAAAGGAAATAAATTTCATACCATTATTTATGTATTCCATCCCAGTTTGGGGACCTTGCGCGGGCTTGCACTGCTGTGTCTGTGTGCGTGCGAAATAGAAAGAAAAGCTTCACGATGAGCTGTAAAGCTAAGCACGTCCGGATGATCGATCCATCTCCATCTCGTTTGGCGGAAGTGAAGCACAAAAAAAGAAGAAGAAGGAAGATCCTTCACAGCGGAACAGCAGAAGCACATTCGGTTTACCGGGCTGAAGAGGGGAGTTGCGACCGAAATGCTGATGCGGAGGAGGAGGAGGACATCTTTCTCATTTACAATCATGCTTCATCTGCAGACATTCTCCGGTCCCCGCACACCCCACTGACCTCACCCATTGGGGCGAAATGAGGCATGAAAGGATCCGGAACGTTCGCACGTGTTCACGCCGTCCGCCGGCGGTCTACGCGCTAGGGTGAGTGCGATAGATTTCCGCACCAATCATACAACTATGCATACGCGAACGCGTTTCCAATGCTAACATGACTTTCCCGGAGAGTGGTTGACTAGGAGCGCAAAACTTTCGACCTGAAAGACGACACCCAGTAGGCAACGAACTGCTCGCGCGTCAGCAAAAAGCACGTGTCTGTTACGCTGCTCCCTGCTCTGCTCCAGTGTAGTGACTTTTTCGCGAAATTGCTTCCCTATCCGCATAATCTAATATGCTGGACGAGAGGCGCAAAACCATCACCAAGAGAAGAAGAGAGTAGCGGCGTAAATTGCAAAGTTTTGTACGAGCACGAAATGGCAATTTTCTACAGTGAGCAACAAAAGTTCGTTCCCGCCAGGGGTAGGAGCTCAAGAAAAAACGCGCTCATCCGCCTCGAAGGACTAAACTCGAGTGGCGCTTTCTCGCTCACAAACCGTACCATTCATTGCCAATCAATCACAATCGGGAAGGGAAATGAAATGAAAAGCATCATTAATTACACAATTGCGCACTCACAACCTCCATCATTACACCTTCCAGTGGGTAAGAGCATTTATTCCTTCAATCTATTCAAGAAAATTCCAAACCAACGTCGATCCACGTTTTGAAGACAACTTTAACCAACAGGCGCATGTGTTTGTTAGCAAACAGGTGATAAGGTGTTGCTAATAAAGCTGCTTAACATCCGTAACCCTCTCCCTCTCTCTCTCGCTCTCTTTGTTTCCAGGGAACGGAAGTTTGCTCTGTTGGAGCATTCCCAGGAGGATTAACACATTTTTATCAAAATAATTGCTTTCCTAGAAAAGCGCTGCAAAATTCCCAACACAACCTCACACTCATCAATCCAATCGCTTTGCTTGGAGAGTTTTGTGTGATACGATTGGTAGTAATATTTAATGGGGATTTCCTGTAAATTGTGTCCCACTGTCTCACACCACTCATATGTCATCATCATCGTCATCATCATCATTATCGAGAAGCATTCAGTCGGAACACACCGGAATACATCACCAGAGGACGGCGATGGCATTCAGTTCAGAAGGGAGGCAAATGTTTAGATTTATTGTGCATCAAACCGCATCAAACGGGCGCAAAACAAGGGTAGAAAACGTGCGTATGTGCATTTACATGCTCTACCCACAGGTGAGTTATGACAACTGCAGCGCAGAAAATGCAATACCGCTCCAAATGGGACATTGGAAAATGCGTACGAGTTTTCTTTTGCTTCAATTTATAGTGCAGCAAACGTTTATTTTTGTGTTTACTTTTTAATTGGTTTCCATCGTCCAATATATTACACGAAATTGGATGATCCTAGCTAATCTAAACTGATCCATGCCCAGCAAGGACTAATCCTGCTACGTGTTCAATCGAAAACAGCATTAATCTACAGAAAAATGTGTCTAAATCTTTGAAATCTCCACAACACGCCCTGGTGCCGTGACTAGGATTTTAAGCTCCTAATTCAATGTATTGACCCAATTTTTCAAACCTTAATTACTTTCTCTTAGGTACTCAAACACGATATTTGACTTTGGTAGAGCTGGAAATGGAAAGTTGATTACGAGTGACACACTAATTAATCTCTGTTGCGTTAATCATTATTCGTAAAATCAATAGATCGCATCAAAAACGATTTATTTTAATTACTTCCACCAATCCAATCAAAAAGTCAGAAATGTTAAAGCCCCCAGAAATTAGGGAAAAACGGTCATCGACGTTTAGCAACAAAAATTGTACAATTTGCAGGCGAATTACTCTCAACGCAATTAAGAAGAACTTACACACACACTAGAAAGCGTAAAAAGAAAATGAAAAAAATAACATCATCGTAATCTTAATCGTCTCCACCAACAATGCAATCACATCTTTCACTGTCTCAGCAGCT
This sequence comes from Anopheles merus, assembly GCF_017562075.2. Taxonomy (NCBI): domain Eukaryota; kingdom Metazoa; phylum Arthropoda; class Insecta; order Diptera; family Culicidae; genus Anopheles; species Anopheles merus. The sequence continues at coordinate 10,070,182 of NC_054084.1, forward strand.
TCATAGCACACCAGCCAGCACACCAGCCAGCCGGCCAGCTCTATAATTCCAAATTACTCTCCCATTTCCTCTTCTACGCCAAATGGGTCGCCCTCTGCTGCACCCTCGTCGTAATGACGTCCGTTTGAAGGGAAACGATCAGCGAGCAGTTTCGTCCCCGGCATGGAGGACGACCACGACGACAACCATCACCACTTTACTTGTTTAGTAATAGCGACCAGGATTCAGTATATCAAGCAACGGAGAGGCGGCAAAAAAGAAGAGTCTGTGCTCTATTTTTCATCATCTCAAACTTAAGCGGCGGGGGGAGATAGGTCGTGGCAAAGACCTTTTACCGTTGCGGTCGTTGAGATGAAGAAATATAGAGCGGCGGAGCCAGGCAGGCTTGGAGGTGGGCACTTCACTTCACCCCCTTCAAGGCTGTGGGACGGCGGGCTGAGGCTGAGTGTAATGAGTGCAGTATGTTCTTGACGCCGAATAGCTAACGGCACCAGAGATAGGGAAGCGAAGTATAAAAAACGATGAAGCAAGAAGGTTAACAGTTAACAGGACACGATGAAATGCATTTTTTTTTCTTTAGTTTTTATTACTGGCTGGTCTTTCGTTGTCGATGTAACTGAAAGGCACACTGTTGAAGTCATGGCTTGGTTGTATGGTACACGTTACCGACGGATATGAGTGTCCAAATCAAAGGAGGCGATGCAATTTTAAATTTCAAATTAGACGTTACATGTTGTAAACATATTGAATATTTCCTTTCCAATTTTCAATTCATTCGTTTCGTTTTTTACTACTTTTCATAACAAATTCCCCTCTTATTTTCTTGAAATTAACAAGGAAAACAATCCGGTTCTAGAGCAAGACTGTATCGAAAAAAGCATCACTCACTTAACAAAGATTGGGAACGAGGTTTAGAAACACTTTCAAGTGTCGTTAGTGGAAACTGTTTACTGCAACTACAACTTTTCCCTATTTCCTCCTTCCAAAAACATACATAGCTGTAGCATCCCCAGCTTCATGAAGTGCATGTGGTGCACACTTGCAAGCAACAAAGTTTGTGTGTCCACCGCTCCTCCGGCCGAGCCCCGCCGCCAGCACGACGACGAGTTAACGTAGATTGATAGAAGCGAGAAGAACGTAACATAAACATCCATTTATCATCGGACTAAAAAACATTGTGTGTGTGTCTGTGTGCGCACACAAGTTTGTTTTTAACTGAATTGAACAAAAAAGACGCTTTGTCAAGTGTTTTATTTTGCACCATTTTTGTTTCGCTCCCTTTCCATTACAGTGTAGTAAAGAGCGCAGCTGGTTCATCGCATGGAGTTCCAGTAGAATAGAGGACTGCATGACACATTTGCTCCCTGGCTGCTCGGGGGCCCCAAGTTTTGGTCGATTTGGGGTGCACGATGGCGATGGGGCGCAAACGATGGCGTCTTATCACAACACAACCACGGACGCACTGATTAAACAACCAACAACACACCGCGGCCAATAAACTCGCGCAGAAGGTTAAACTACACCGCTACTGCTGATGTATGAACCGGTCCGGCGTAATGTAGCGACTTTTTTCACCCCTTTTTTAATCCTTTCCTCATCCACCTGATAAGGAGCACACACCTTTTCGTTTCATCGACCACCAAACAACACTACAGTATCAGCAATGTGGAGTTTTGCAACACTTGTGCTCCCCCCTCTATTTGCGAAAGCATAACGACATCATCATTTCCCGTTTGCTCGCTGCAAGCATCGTGTTATGGTCTCCTGCAAGGATCAAAGAGGATCAAGCGGACAACACAAAAGCAGCGGTCGTGTCCACCAAAGAAGGGACAGACTCGGGATAGTCTTTCCGTACACGAGCAAAGGTTGCTTATGCTTATTTTATGCACTTTCAAAGCGATAACAGCTCAAAACGAGCATTAACCTAGACGTGGACAACGACAGCGGGAAGGAATGACAGATTGTGTGTTGTGTTGAGATGTTGTGTTGCATGGGATGCACTCACTTAATCCCTTTTTGTGGCGGAAAAAAATGGCACCAGTCCAGTGTAGCATCTGATAAGGCTCAACTCACTCTCTCTCTCTTTTTAGCAGCTCGGTTGGAAATGTTTAGTAAGCTTGATCAAGGAATGTACACATTTGACGAACAATAGTGTTTGCGCAGCGCAAATTGTGAGATTTAGATGTTTGAGAGTTTAATGAAAAAAGGAAAAAATAATGATATAATTCCTGCTCCTGGAAGGAAGAGAACGATTTTTACGTCATTTTTTATCAACTACTGACTAGTGATGGGTTAAGTTGGAGTCGTCCGGAGTCGTCCGGAATCATCCGAAGTCGTCCAGAGTCGTTCGGAGTCATTCGGAGTTGAAGTCGTCCAGAGTTTCCTGGAGTCGTCCAGAGTTCCTTGGAGTCGTCCAAAGTTTGCTGGAGTCATCCAGAGTCTTCCAGAGTCGCTCAGACTCGTCTAGAGTCTTCCGGAGGGGCACGGAGTGGCACGGAGTAACCGGAAGGCTCCACTAACCTCCAAACAACTTTAGACGACTCCGAATGACTCCGACTTCTGTAGACTCCAGACGACTCCGGACGACTCCGACTCCGAGCAGAACTAGTGGTTCCGATTTTGCCTTTTTTTTTTTGGAATTGGACTAAAAATAGCCGAAGTTGGATCGTAGTCGTAGGTACGTTCCAAAGCGCACATCACTACTACTGACCCTTTTGGTAGATTTTTTTGTAACACTCTAACTTCCCCGCAGGCCGTAGCCTATCAATTACTGTTTTGTTTCGTTTTCATTGACAACACTCGCACTCGGCAAGTGCGTCACTTCATATCAACATAATTGACATACATTTTTAATAAATCTATGCCCCGATCTGGATGGCGGATCATCACAAAGGCAGTAAAAAAACCCCTTCCCACAAACCGAACGCCTGAATTATAATCTAATAGCGCCTCCGTCCCGCTTAGGTACACGTGTTGCAAGCGTTTTGTGGATGAACGCCACGAGGCAAAGAAAGAATTAAAAAAACGTACATTTCAAAATTACAATCTCGTCCCCAATATCCTCACTCTCTCTCTCTCTCTCTCACAGGGGCTCGCTAGGTGCTAGAGTAAAATGTTTCCAAAACCCACCTCCCGTAGGATAATTCTATTACGTGGAAGCCCATTTATGTTGAAAAGTGTCTGTGTGTGTGTGTGTGTGTGTGTGTGTGTGTGTGTGTGCGCGCGCCCGTGTCTATGTATTAGATAAAGCCCACGGAGTCGTTTTATTTTTATTTTATTTTATTATCCCACCTTCATGCTTCCCTTTTTTGCTTTTCTTTTTTGCCTAGACACGCGCGCCTAGACACGAGCCGTTCCACGAAATATTCCTATCGCGCGCACACACCCACCCGGCAACCGGGTGGCATAACCGCACCGTGTCACGCAATAGGAAAAACGCCCGGTGGCCGTAGTACACACCATATGGTACGGTATAAGCGCGCTATTTTCAGGCTATTTTTCTGCCACCATCCGCTCTTCCCCTCAGTGGTTCAGTGGTTGGAACTTTAAAACTGCACACCGACCCCCAGGTCAGGCCAGGCCAGGTGTGGGTGTGGGTGTGTGTGGAACTATATAGAGGGAAACACACACACACACCGGGTGGAACAATTTTCTCGTGCTCACTAATAAAAGCGAGAATCATCGTTCGCGAGATCATGAAGGGTGTTATCGAGGAGGCAGCTTTTGAGCCATACGCCACTTCATACAGGTGGTGCGCCCTGGATGTCTACAGGATTATGCTCGATTTTTTCCGTGACAAAAGGGTCATGCCCTAAAAAAAGATGAAAATACTTTTAATGGCAAGTGTATTATGGTGGTATTGTTACGTTTCTTTGCTTAAAGTTTTGATAGGGCACAGTATAGAAAAGCAAGTTTAATAGACTTTTTTTAAAAGAATATCCTTTGGATGATAAACCTTGATCTACAAACAGCTCCTTTCTTTTATTAACATATTTTTTTAGCGACGCAAAATCCAATTTTCACTCTACCGGATGCGGATTTATATACAACCCACTCCTCGGCTAAAGAAAATAGTCTTTTACGGTTGGGTCGAGGATGGAAAGCGATAAAGAAAGAAAAAAAAAGCAAACCACCTTCATATCAACCAAACCGGCGCTCTGGTTGCGTTTTGTTGCTGCAGCAAAACCTCCCGCGTGCTGACACAACCATGCTGCCGTCTGGAAAAGGTCATGGCTTTCGGGCACACGGACACACACACACACACACAAACCGGTGGGTGGTGATAAACCGGAAGCAGTACGTCTTAAGCTTCGGTTTAGTAGCGAACGCACGATACGCCTAGTGTATTGTTTTGCAAGTGAAGCGAACGTTTCCTTTTCTTATTTTACATTAAACTCCCAAGGAAAGATCCCCCATAGCCAGTATTGAACCGGCGAAGCTTGGCGCTCTATCGCTAACAAGCGTTGCGGGCAAAAGAATGTGAAATGAAATAATAACATCAACATCGATTAACTTGCTTTGGTTGCCCTGTCCCCTGCGTCGCTGCGGTGGAAAAAAATGTCCAGGACGCGAGTGTTAGCCTTGGGAAAAGTATCCCTTTCACAAACCGCCTTTGTTTTTTTTTTTACAGCGAATTAGCTCAATCGAAATGGAAAGGCGCACAAGCCGGTGCCGGGTTTGTTGCTATTGCTTTACGCCCGTGTGCCTCAACAACAACAACGGCAACGGCTAGTGAAAAAGGTAGCAACAATTAATTTACATTTAAATGACATGCAAACAGCAGCAGCAGCAGTCCCGACGATCCATCACGTGGAGCAGAGCTTAAAAGTTCGCTGTTAGCGCGCGGACCCCCTTTTTTGTCGTTCTCGCAGTTTGTTTAGCGCAAAGTAACGCTGTTCTATACATTCGACTTTGCTCCGTGCGTAAAACTGTACGCAAGGTCAGTTCTCAGCCTACTCTGCACAGCGACTGTCCAACGACAAAACAAGGCAGCGCAAAAGGACGACAGCCTGTGAAGGATCAAAATGTCGTAATGCGGCACACCTTCAACCTTCGTAATGGCGTAATGCGTTGTAACGCTCTTGTGACCATATCGCACCGTTTTGGCACGCTTCCAGACCCTCCGGTGCCCCCGGTGTGGGTGTGGGAATTCTTCGCTTGTAATGAGGTAAACTTTTCGCTTCGGCGGGGGTTGGCATTTTCTCCAAAGTGCGCTAGAGGTGTTGTTTTGTAACAGCTGTTTGGTTCGGCCGACTTCTTACTAAATTAAGACATCAACTAAAATGAGAAAATTTTAATGCTTAGGGGTTAAGGCTGCAGCGGAATCCCTTTTGAACCAAAGGATAAGGATGAGCCCAATGGGTGGGGGAAATCGGGATGACTTCCTGGAAAACGGATCCTTTCTTAACAAAGGCACAACTCTACTCTAGCCACTTACCGGGAGAGATGTTTGAGCAGTTGATTCTTTATAATGGACACCATTGTTGATGCACCACTCTGGGGTTTAAGAACTCTCTCGGATGTTCACCTTCGATTCAGTAGTTCGACTGAATGCGCTTTTCTTTCCACCGTTGCCGGTCTGCCTTTCTAGCCACTTCCGGAAACACTTGGCACCCCCTTCTTCCTTCCCTCTTCTTTCACACACTCGCGTTGGACGATGGTGCAGTACGTGAATTGCACATGACACGGGATGTGGATGGGGGAGGACACTATTGCAAACCACTCCACCGCCTGAGCCACCAACTATTTACTTCCTTTATTCGATTGACACTTTTTCACTTTTCCAGCCGCTCGAGCAACTCAACACCAGCGTAATGCACTGACTCATGCCATCACATTAGCACCTCGGGCAGCTAGCCATGGTTACGGGCACAGGTGGGACCAAGTTAGCTGGTAAGCGACTACGGGCAAGAACGTCGTGTAATTTCCTTTCTGTGACCCGTTTACGGCTTTCCGTTTGCCCTTGCCATACCCCCACACCCGCGCTCACACAACCACACACCAACCGCAATGGACAATGGAACCAGATTGCACACACGCACACTCTCTCTCTGGCCACGGAACGGAACGGAGCGGAACTGTTTTCACTGTTGGCTCCTTTGCATCGTCGACGACCGTGTTTGCCACGCACTCGGTCGTGTCGGTGCTGAGCGAACGGAAAAACGCGTTTAACAGTGGAAAAACAAGTGAAGGACGACAACGACGACGACGGCCACGGTACACGTCCTTCCGAGGTTGTCCGCACACAGTGAAAACAAATCTTCTTCTTGCGGAGGCCCTTTCTTCGCACAAATCCTTTTTTTCGCTACGAGCATTTGACGTTTCGACGCGAACAGCTATACAGGTGGGTTGAGTGCTTCCGTGCTCGTCCGGCTGTCGTTTCATTGGATGAAATATTTTGTGATAAAATTAGATTCCAATGATAAGAAAACATGCTAAAATAGTTCCAATTATTAAAATTCTACATTTTTAATAATAATTCCTTCTAAAATCTAATTATTTTACGTAAAAAGGATTCCTGTTTGATAGTGTGCGTGTGCAATCGGCCAGCGGCAAACAGCGCGCCTGACGTTTCGTGTCGGCTTGTTGTGACAGCTTCAATGCGGGAAGAGGAGTTGTTTTCAACAAATTTAGGCACAATTTCACTCGCCGTATCAATAGAACGCCTATTTCAGCTCTCTTTCCGCGACAGAAATGGCTCCAGCGAAAGAAAGTGACTCGAAAAGCGGTAAATAATCCTTGTTGTATTTAGAAATTAGTCCTAAAATCCGACCAAACGCTCACACCGGCCATTTGTTTACACTTCTTGCAGATGTGCAATCGGCACCACCGATAAAGAAGCCCAAACTGGAGGATGTCCTCGACGAGGAAGAGGAGGGCAACAGTGGCCAACAGGTCCAGCGGCGAAAGCAAACCGTTACCGATCGCTCCAAGCAGTGCCCCTACCTGGACACCATCAATCGGCATCTGCTTGACTTTGACTTTGAGAAGCTGTGCTCGGTGTCACTGACCCGCATCAACGTGTACGCCTGTCTGGTGTGCGGCAAATACTTCCAGGGCCGCGGGACCAACACCCACGCGTACACCCACTCGGTGGCGGAATCGCACCACGTGTTTTTGAACTTATCCACGCTCAAGTTTTACTGTCTGCCGGACAATTACGAGATCATCGATTCCTCCCTAGACGACATCAAGTACGTGCTGGATCCGGTGTTTACCGTGCGTGACATCCGCTCCCTCGACCGGGAGGACGTGAAGCAGTCGCGGACGGTCGACGGTACGTTCTACCATCCCGGTGTGGTGGGGCTGAACAACATCAAGGCGAACGATTACTGCAACGTGATCCTCCAGGCCCTGTCGCACGTGAAGCCGATCCGTGACTTTTTCCTGATGGAGAAGAACTACGCCAACATTAAGCGGCCGCCGGGCGACACGGCCTTCACGCTGGTGCAGCGGTTCGGTGAGCTGCTGCGCAAGCTGTGGAATCCGCGCAACTTCAAGGCGCACGTGTCGCCGCACGAGATGCTGCAGGCGGTCGTACTGTGGAGTAGCAAGCAGTTCCAGATCACCAAGCAGGGCGATCCGATCGAGTTTCTTTCCTGGTTTCTGCACAGTTTGCACAAGCAGCTGCGCGGCAACAAGCAGCCCGATTCGTCCGTCATAAATCGTAGCTTTTTGGGAGAGATGAAAATTTACACCCGCAAGCTGCCGCCGACCGAGCTGGACGATGTGCAGAAGCAGCTGCTGCTTGCGACGGACGAGTATCAGGAAAAGGTGGAAACGTCCACGTTTCTCTATCTGACGTGCGATTTGCCCGCGACGCCACTGTTTATCGATGAGCTGCGGGAAAACATCATTCCGCAGGTGAACCTATACCAGCTGCTGGCCAAGTTTAACTCAATCTCGGAGAAGGAGTACAAAACGTACAAGGATAACTTTCTGAAGCGGTTCGAAATCACGCGCCTGCCCAAGTATGTCATCCTGTACATTAAGCGGTTCACCAAGAATACGTTCTTCTTGGAGAAGAATCCTACCATCGTTAACTTCCCGGTCAAGTAAGTAGCCAGCGGGCAGAGTGTGTCCATCGTGGAGTATTAACGTGTCGTTCCATTTTCCATCCACAGAAATGTCGATTTCGGTGACATTCTCACGGAGGATAACAAGAAAACGCATCGCTACACCAAGTACAACCTGGTGGCGAACATCGTGCACGACGGCGAACCGAACTCTGGCACGTACCGGTGCCACATCCTGCAGAAAAGCACCAACCAGTGGTACGAGATGCAGGATCTGCACGTCACCAACATCCTGCCGCAGATGATCACGCTGACCGAGGCGTACATTCAGATCTACGAGCTGCAGGAAAGCGACGAAACGTAGACGCATCTTTAGTACTTTTAAGGTTTTAAACGTGCCCTAATTTTCTCTAAATAGAAAATGTTTCTTTTCCCAACACAAACTGCAGCATCGTCTTCATGCCCTTCCTAACTGAAAGAATTTTTGTTATTTTTCTGATGAAATCTGCAAATAGTAAATTGTTTTATTTCGGTTCCATATATTGTCTTGCTTAACGTCTACCCCTGTGTGTGTGGTGTAGGTTTTCTAATGTTAATCTTAATCCCCTCTCGAAAAAAAGGAGTGAGGGACAAATATTGTCGTGAGGGTGTTCGGTGAGGTGTCAAGAGATGAAGGAGGCATTCTTATGCGTTTGTTTGTTCTATGCTTAAACCGGTACGCTCTACAAACTATTCAGCAATACTTGCAATACTTGTTATACCTTTGCGTGTGTATGTATAGTATATGTTTATGTATAAATAACCTACGTAGTGGCTGTCCTGGAGAAAAAAAAAAGAACAACAGAACCACCGTTCAATGCCAATCTGGGACGAAAACCTGATGAAATCTCTTACACATCTAAATATTGCCACTCGGTGTGTTGGTGTGTTTCCCTTCTTACTATGAAAAACCCATCTCTACCCCTCCTCTTTGAGACACTTTGCCACCTGTAATTGTGTATAATTTTGTTTCGCGTCCACTACAATTTAAATACCATTTACACGCGGAAAGCAACGAACAACGAATCGCTGTTTCGCCCTTTCGCCTCAATAACTCAGCTACTCTCTCTCTCGCAGGTCTCAGGTACGGATACACGTGTGTGTGTTTGTTAGTGGTTTTGCTTGGTGGAAACGTTTGGCTTCTACACTTACAACTCGGACACACGCGGGCACACACATCATTCATGGGGTACGTTCTTCTCGTTTGAATTGAAATGCACCTTTTGCTTGCATGCATTTTTTGCTACGAAATCTATCGCTACGAAAACTGGACAATCGTTCGCAAAACACTAACTTATTCGTTTAACTAAACCGATTCTTTTGTTATTGTAAAGAGCAAAGCAAAAGAAAAACTAATAATTAATACTCATGCTATAACGACATTTACCGTGTGCTAGTGTAAAATGAAATCAGTTTAACAAGGAGTTTAAAAAAAGAGAACAAGGAAGCACTCACTCTCACTAGCGCGGAAGGTTTCGTTAAGTGGCTCACACTTTGTGCATCTTTGCGAAGGATCGCTTGGGAACACGTTATAAGACAAGCACGGGTTTAAAATAGACTATCTCGCCTAAACAACACACCCTACACAACTTACGCTCGCTGGAGATGAGAGGGGATATGCCGAAGAGTCACTTTCCTACCCCTATCCAGCCACTTAAGCCGCCGATTCGTCCCGTTTTTGTAAGGCATTTGGACACATTTTGAATGCACTACCGGCGAGGGGTTGTGGAAAGAGCGGAACCCCCCCCCCCCCCCAAACCTCGTCAATCAGTCTCGTTTTGGTACGCGCACACACTGGTCGTCGTCCTTCCCTCTACTCGTCACTATCCATTGCCGTCGGGATACCATTATTATTGCTGCTGCCGCCACCGCCACCGTTATTGCCATTGCCCCCGACCGGGTGCACCATATTCGAGAAGGAAATGGCCCCATCGTTCGTCTGGATCACGTACGTCAGCACGCTGTCGATCTGCACCTGGCCGATCAAATTGCTGAAGAACAGATCCTCCAGATCGCGCTTCGAGTTGAGCGCTCGCAGTGTCGGCAGCTTTAGCAGCAGCTTCACCAACCGCTGTTCACCTTGCTCCCGGTCGCCGGCGCGCTGCTGTCGGTGCTGCTGCTGCTGCTGCTGCGATCGATGACGATGGCGAGGAGGTTGCTGACTACGCTCGTAGTAATCGTCCTCCTCATCGTCCTCGTTATCGTCCTCCTCATTGGCGCGCAAATTTTCCTCACTCTCGCTACTCACCAGGCGCGCGTGTCGGTCGCGATAGTAGTCGCGGAATTCGGCCAGCACGAGCTCCTGCAGCTTCACGAGATGTTGATTCTTCTCCTTGTCCTGCAGCACATTATCTGGGAGGAGAGGGAGAGCAAACATACTGTAAATAATGGATTGTTTCAAGTAAATTGTCCCTCTACACGCACCTGGATTGAAAATCGACAGCAATCGCAGGTAAGCGTACTCATGGTCGGTAAGATTCAGCTTCTGCAGATCGTTCACAAACTCCTGTATGAGCAGGATGTACTTCTTCAGGTAGTTGATGACGTCGGCACTGTGCTTTTTGTTCAGGATGGCCGACTTCATGTACTGGATCAGTGCCAGCATGATCGTGTTGAACGACAGCTGCCCACTGCTCTGCGCCAGCCCGATCATAAACAGCTCCGGCCACACCTGACGCACCAGCTCGCCCTGGAAGCCATCACTGGAAAGAGAGACGGTTATCCGATTAATAATTACTCCGTTTTTGTTGTTCACACTCCAACACAAACACTCACCCAAGCATCTGGAAGACGTGATTCTTCTTCATCCAGTGTACCGTCGCGAACAGCAGCCGCGAGCCGGTCTCGCACACGTAGTGCACGCTCAGATAGCTCGGCAGCACGGTCGGCACCTGGATGTCGAACTGGACGCACGCCTCGGTCAGTGCCATCTCGCCCCGCCCGATGCCGCCGTAATCGTACTCGATGCACACCTCCTCGCCGCCGCTGCCATTGTTCAGCTCCGCCTTGATGCCGAAGCTGTTGTTGTTGTTCAGGCTGCTGTTCAGCTCCTGCTCCATGCTCTGGATGAACTCGAGCGAGCTGCACAGCACCGATTTGTCCAGCGAACCGTCGCCGGTGTCCATCGCCAGCGACGCGTAGTGTGCGGACGATGCATTCGAGGCACTACCGCGCAACGCTGCACCACCACCACCGCTGCCATCGCCAACGCCACTTCCATCGACCGTTGTGTCGGCGGCAAGCAGAGAAGCTGCGGCAGCGGCCGCAGCAGCCGCACTCGGCGTCGAACCACCGAGCGTTGCACTGGACATGGCCACCGCCGCAACGGCCGCCGTCGTATTCAGCCCAATCAACGCGGCAATCGAATCGGCCGCACTTGTCGACACACCGCCCAGCTCCGACGCCGACTGCCGATCCGGCACTTCCGTCTTCAGCGACTGCAAGCTACCGAACGGGCTGCCGGGCATTCCGCTAGCCGATACACTCGAACCACCACCACCACCACCACCACCACTGCCGGGGGAAAATTGATGCCCAACCGAACCGGAAGTGGCAGATCGCTCCGCATCCCTTGCGAGCGATTTCTCGCCCAGCGTGCGCTTGCTAAGGTTCGCCGTAAAGTCGGCCAAACTGAACCCGGGCAGATAGTTGAATATGGAGGCAGCGGCCGCCGCGGAAGAAACGGATGTGGACGCTCCACTGCCTGCACCTGCCCCCTTCGCTTCACCGCCCTTGCTCAGACCGTGATGCTGCTGGTGGTACTCTTTGTTCCGATGCGGATTGTACTTGCTGTTCGGGTTCGGGCCCGACTGGCCATCCTTCTTGTCGATGATCGGTTTCCGCTCGTGCTGGACCGCTGCAAAACCAGAAAGCCGCGGAACGGGTCGGTTAAAAATCGTAACCTTAGTCCTTTTCACTCTCTTTCACCCACTCTCTACAGGGCCAGCCCAAATACTTACAATCGCTGCGCATGCCACAGGCGAGACACTTTTGCAGCCGGCAGTACTGGCACCGGTTCCGATGGTGCTTCGTCACCTCGCAGTTCATCGAGCCGCGGCACTGGTAGCCGAGCTGTTTGCGGATCGACCGCTTGAAGAAGCCCTTGCAGCCCTCGCAGCTGATCGCGCCATAGTGGCGACCGGAGGCCCGATCGCCACACACCAGGCAGAGCTCGATGCTCATGCTGCCGTGCTGGAGCTGGTGCTGATGGTGCTGGGCGGACTGGCTGGACAAGGACGATTGGTAGCTTTTGTCGTCGTGCAGGGGATGAATATTACCACCACCGGTGAGCTGCTGCTGCAGATGGATGCTGCCACCCTCCAGCTTCATAACCTGTGGAAACAAAACAAGCAAACATTAACACTGTGCCCAATACAACCTTCTTATGAGGATTCCAAACAACCTTAATCCCATAAGCTCCATTATTCCTGCTGGAATCTGATTGGAATTCGAAATTGGAACAGGAAAATGCAAACAGCTTCAATGCTTCTAGTCACCCACTGCACACTAGTCAACGTGTCTGTTGTGTGGTGATCGTGATCGACTTTCCTACTCCAAACACCCACCAAAGCCGCCCGCGCATTCACCTGTTCCGCCACAAAGGTCTAGCGAGCGAGCAAAAAAATAAAACAGTCCGTACGGTACACGGTACCTAATGGAAATGATTGCTACTGCCACGCTACCCTTCGATACCTTTCGCGCCGTAACCGTGGAGAGTGCCTCCCGTGCTCAGAAATTCCATCCCTCCGACTACGAAACTCGGAACTAACCCTTGCAATCGAGCGAACGTTACATCATCAACACGATCATGATCATCTTCTTGTTGTGCAGCAGCAGCAGCAGCAGTAGCGAACCTTCTTCCCCGGTGGGTGAACTTGATGTTCTATCCAGCAGCAGCTCTTCGCGCTTGCCACACCACACTCCAGAGGTCAAAGCTCTGGACGCGCTTCTTGCGTTGATTTCCCTTGCTCGCTCGCTCTCTCTCGCGATACTCTTTACGCTCTCCTTCTTCTTCCGCGATCTAACATTACTTCTGGATGGTTGATTGTGCTACCCCCTCCCATTCAATCCCTCAGTGGCTCGGTCGTGGCTGGCTGCCTCACACAGCGGGTGCATCTCACCAACAACCCCGCGCACATCTTCTGCTGCTACCGTTCATCTCTCCCTTTAGCCCGTAATTTGTAGGGATGCTTCTCTGTGGTTCCCAATGCCCCGTTTTGCCACCATTGCTTCTACTCCGTTTCGATTGCCTCTGCTTCTACTCCAGGGGTGGTTTCTATTGCTCCGCAATCTCAGCACGAAGGTTAGTGAGACGCGAACACCAGCGCGCGCAAAGGGTTGCATTCGTACGCGTCACACCTGCATTCGCCACGCATCGCCGTTTTGCGTTTATTGCTTTTGAGGGTAATTTTCGAACTTCACGAGGTAACCCCCCCCCCTCCTTCGGCCTGGCGCGAGATTATTGCATCGGGAATTGATGCGATACGGTCAATTGCTTTCGCGGGTGGCGGCTGCTGCTCGATCATCATCATTCGTGCAATTTAGCAGGAATTTTGGAATGTCAAGCGTTTCGCCAAACTTTTGTGAAGTTTATTGATAGGTGCTAATTTTTGGATTTTTCTTAAGTTTCTTCCTTACAGCAAGGGATCAACGATCTTTTGAAGGAGGAAGGATTTTTTAAGGTCAATCGTTAGGAATATGTTGCATTTATGAAGAAATTGGTTCCAATAAGCGATCCAAGGAACTATCCATGAAGCCTCAAAGTCTGAGTATTGGTTAAAATATGAAGTTTATAAACCACTTTAGGATGGGCGGTCCCGTGGTACAGTCGTCAACTCGACCGACTCAATAACATGCCCGCCATGGGTTTCGAAGCCTAAAATGGACCGTCCCCCCGTAGAATTAAGTCTCGTAGAATGCCTGTATAAGTCGGCGTGGTCCCCGTTGGACGTTACGCCAAAGAGAAGAAGATAAGACTTTATTAGAGGTAGCTTATTTCAATGGATTTTCAATCTCAAAAATCATTTGAATAATATCGATGCTACCTAATTGAACTATCATTATTAGACCTTCATTCGACAAACATTTGACACTGTTGCAGTATGAGACTTTTAAGATCAAAAATTAATCTTGAGCAGTTGAGCTAGTTAGATAGAAGAGCTGTAAGAGAAGAGCTGCTTGTCAAAACTTTTAATAAGCAAATTAATTACAAACAACGGTCAACCTTGCTGCTGATCAATCTGATCTCACGAGATCAATAACACATCACGGTTTCCCGCACACACAACACACACACACACGCGCGCATAGTGCACCGCACTGTAACAATTTCCCGGCCTGCTACGATACACACAAACACAATGCTCTCTCGCTCCTGTCTCTTCATTAGCCTTACCCTTACCCCACGCACACCTTTCACCTTCTTCCCGAACGACGGATGGGGGCCCAGGCCCAAGACACCAACACACAAAACGGACGTCCAATCTCGAAAAGGGGCCGCCGCGGACTGAGGAGGGGTACCGCCGGGTTTTGCGGACATCGACCGATGGTCACTCAAACCCCCCTCCCCCTTTAAGGTGGTGCAGGAGAAACAGGCAGGCAGCAGCTAGTAGAGATTGGAGGGAAGCAGCCCGTTTTGATAGATTTCATTGAACTTTACACACGCGCGCACTCGACACGGGAAAGAGAAGAGGCGAGATCGTTCGCCTCTTTCACTACCATCCCTCCACTGTGTGTGTGTGTGTGTAAGCGCCCTTTTTCTCGCGGCTTCTCAGCGCGCCTGCTGTTCATTATGGTCACCGTTACGCCTCGTCATAGTTCTTCCCGCCGGCTTCCCCATAAACCGCCCTGGCAGCGGTGCAAGGTGCTCTCAACGGTGACGCAGTAGCACCGATCAGCACCGATCCATCTCAAAAAAGGGTTACCATCACCACCGCGCGCCATCACCACCGCGCGCACACACACAACAGGTGGAAGTGCGCGAAGAAATGCAAGAGAAAGAGACAGAGAGAGGGGAAGGTAAAAAAAAACAAGTTGCCTACGAAGTCACTTTTTCCTCGACGATCTAGTTTTAATTTCTACGCTGCGTGGAGAGTGTGAGACAAATACACACACACACACACGGGGCTGTAGTATTATGCCGTTACAAATTAATCGCTTGTAGAGAAGGAGAAAGAGCATTGGAATGGGATGGAATTGGGAGGATTGGAATATTGTAATTTCATAAACGATCATCATTTCAATTTGGTAACTTGTGAGAAAATTATCAAAGAAAGGTACAAGAATGTATGAATGCATGAAGTACATGAGAAGTCAATGAATAGATAAATTGGCCAATAGATGAACAGTTTTAATAAACTATATTGAAAAGTGCCAATAAACTTCAATAAACATTTCCTAAAAAGAAATAATAAAACACAAAATAATTATTGTTGGAAAGCTCCCCAATTCTAACAAAGAACTACCTACTAAATTGAATATGTTCCAATTTAAGGCCTTTTCTCCACATAAAATAAGGATTTCCACATAATTTCCTAATTAAATCAACGACTTAAGACTAATCTGTGGCACAAACACGTGCCATTTTCAACATCCTCTCTTTTAAACACGCGAAGGACCATGCGTATTGCACTTCATTGATCGTTGAAGCAAGCATCATTGACGGGCACATGACCTCCGGCCTCGTTACACAAATAATAAGAGTATATTGGCGGATCGGTTACAATCCTAATAAGGAACTTTTGCTTATTTGCCTACCCATTAAGCTTGATCTTCAGCTTGATTGATTGTAGGCTTGATCACTAAGCTCTTAAAGTGCTTATTTGTATTTTCTGATTAGAAACCATACGTACATCAAGGTTTGTAGACAAAAATCTGCTGTCATATCGAAATGCTTCTTGCCCTTCTTCATTTACTCGACTAATTTTGTGTGGGATTTGGTATGATTTTGCATCATAAATGGTTGGCAAGCTTTACGTGACTATATTGAACCTCTTATAGGCCAAAAATCGGTCAGAATGTGAAGCAGCCTGGTGGTCTATGGGTAAATGCACGAGATATACTACAAGACTAAATACGGTTCAATTCCCGTCTCTCTTGGACATACATGCGTTGTTCATCTGAGTCTTATATATCTTCCCTTGGAAGCAGTTTTCAAATAACTGTTAAATATTTAAGACGCTTTTAAACATATAATCTGTTTGAATGTTTTCTCTTCCCGTTATTTTTAATATTTATTTTCCCCCTTCGAGGATCAATAAGGAGTCTCAAAAAAACAATCCCATTCGCGCGCCGTTTCACGCAACAGTTTGCGTAAAAAAAAATCGCACAAACAATCACCCCCAACCCAAACACACAGGCCACTCGGCGACCGACCGAGCCTGTGCAAAAACCTTCACGGTCCTGGATCGGGTTTGGGTGACATTCACCTCGCGGAGGCCAACATTCACCGCCCAGTTTTTATTCGTTTTTGGTTTGTGTGTGTGTGTGTGTCTTACGCCGTTGTTCCGCGTGTATTTCTGGTGCCCTTTTTTCCCCCTGTCTCTCTCTCTCTCTCTCTCTCTCTCTCTCTCTCTCTCTCTCTCTCTCTCTCTCTTGCTGGTCAGGTGTGCGGTAGAGGAGGGGGCAAAAGGCATCCGCGAGAGAACCCGTTCGTTCGCCCGAGAGACAAGGAAGCGCGGAGGACAACAAAAAACGTCCACCAAACACAGAAACCCCGCACCAAACGAGACACTTTCAGATCGGCATTATAATCTCGCTGTGTGTGTGTGTCTTCGTGCCAATTGTGGAAAAGGTCGACCTGGCAGGACCGGCCATCGGACACACACTTTAGCCCTAGCCCGCGCGCCAGCCAATAATCCACGAGGGGTTTTGTCCCAAAGCGGTCGCGCGCGCCTGCTTTGTTGTGCGCTTTGTGTGAAGAAGACGTTTGAGAAGAGCGCAAAGACGAAGTAGGCGACGATGAAGCCGCTGACGACGGGTGTAGCATATTAAAAACGGGGTAGGATCCACACCGCTGTCGTCTATTTACATTGACTGATCCGGGGTGAGGTTTTTCGAGTATGTGGAGCGTTGTGGACCAACACAAACACACATAGCATCGGGGACATTTGATACGGTGAAGCTGCCCAGCAAGACTATAAAGGTGAAACGATTTTTCACCTTTCCACACCCTGATGGCTACCCCTACCCCGCTGCTTGTGGCCGGAGGGTTGTTTTTTTTTTCTAAAATGAAAACGCTGATGCTCGATCGTCAACAATAAAGA
Source organism: Anopheles merus (assembly GCF_017562075.2). Lineage (NCBI taxonomy): Eukaryota > Metazoa > Arthropoda > Insecta > Diptera > Culicidae > Anopheles > Anopheles merus. The sequence goes on from NC_054084.1 coordinate 10,087,499, forward strand.
GATTGGCGTTTCTGTGTGTGTGTTTGATTGGGGTAATAAACGGTCTCGGTTGGGTGGAGCAAGCGGAGAGACCGATCAATCGATCATCTCTCCATCCCCAAAAGGGGAAACGATAGTGACGGGCAAGGGCCGGAACAGAATGAAGTTGTCTCTCAGGTAGCAAGGGTTGCATTCCACTAGAACCAGAGAATAAGAAAACATTCCGCTAACAATTACGCAAGCAATTCAGCCCTCTCAGCCGCGCCACCCCTTTCTGAACATTCCCTCCCAGGGGGTTGTTACCTTTACAACGCTGACATTCTCTTTGCTTCAATGCACCAGTCACACCGAGCAGAGCTGGGGGATGGGCGGGGGGGAGGGAGGAGATGATAGGCCAAATGTCACGATCTTGTTCTCAGCTTCATCTCACACTCATCTCACCCGGAATGCAGCGCCGTGAGCGTGGCGCGTCAAGTGAATGGGAGGTGAATGGAGATCGCGCAAACAAACGCACAAAAAATTGGAGCAATTTAAGGACCTGCCGACCGCCCTTCCCTTTACCGGATGACATTTACCTTCCTTACGCGGCTGGCGCCGGGTTGGGGGTGGGGAGGGGTGTGGATGGGTTCCTTTCACCCGTCTGGGTTGGCTGCTGTTGCTGCTGTTGCTACCGTGTTTTTGTTTCTTCCTCTTCGTTGCTGATCGCACACTTCGGGGAACGGGTTGCCTCGAGCAACGAAATAGCTCTGTGAGCGCGTGTGTGTATGTGGCAACTGTTCTAACGGGAACCACACGGAACGCCTGCTGAGATGTGTGCGGCTAGAAGGAGAACCTTTACAATCACACACGGTTCACGGCCACCGATGGAGCACCACCACAACCACTGCGGATCATCGTCGGTGGTATTTCCGCACGATCTGTAACGTCATCAGAACGGGCACACATTCACCTGGTGAGGGCACACACACACACACACGAGGAACACCACGCAAGCAGAAAAAAAAACACGCACGTGTACACTATCTGCTTGACTTTTGCACCCTTTTGCACTCCACACAAGCCACACGCGCTATTGTGTAAGAACGGAACACTATTGTAACCTTTATGGACGGAGTGAAGGGGGTTCTTCACAACATCGGATCGCGCACAGCAAAAAAAAAAACACAACTCATACACACGCACACAATTCTCCGATGAAAAAGAATTACATTTGCATCCAAAGAACGAGGGCGACACTGGGCTGCGATGTGACTCGGTGGGGATGCTGCCGCTGATGATGCTGCTGCTGCTCGGCCTCTAGCAGGTGTGACGATGTCGTCGCAACATTTCGACTGGTAAAAGGGAAGAGCACACACGCTGTACCGAGGCGAGAACCTGTTTCCTGTGCCACCACCCCGCGTTTCTGCTAATCCGCGGGCGAACGGCACGACACGATCCCGTTTCTTTTCCTACCCTGGGCTGATCGCTTTGTTGTGACAGCGAGCGGAAGACACTTGTGCTGCTTAAGGTGCGGCTACACGTAGTGCGACTGAGCGACGGGTAGATAATTTTTAGCACCAAAATACGAAAGACTCTTTTATTGAAGCGGCAGTAATGAAACAAATATAACGCATTATTTTCGTAACTCTTTGTTGATTTCCATCGCTCTCAAAAAATCTGAAA